>NC_091282.1:10602778-11286397 GCF_032444005.1 Ranitomeya imitator
ACACTGCACAGTACCACTTCTCCTGTATATATACACTGCACAGTACCACTCCTGCTGTATATATACACTGCACAGTACCGCTCCTCCTGCACTTTATATATACACCGCACAGTACCACTCCTCCTGTATATATACACTGCACAGTACCGCTCCTCCTGTATATATACACTGCACAGTACCTCTCCTCCTGTCCTGTATATATACACTGCACAGTACCGCTCCTCCTGTCCTGTATATATACACTGCACAGTACCACTCCTCCTGTATCTATACACTGCACAGTACCACTCCTCCTGTCCTGTATATATACACTGCACAGTACCACTCCTCCTGTATATATACACTGCACAGTACCACTCCTCCTGTATATATACACTGCACAGTACCACTCCTCCTGTCCTGTATATATACACTGCACAGTACCACTCCTCCTGTATATATACACTGCACAGTACCACTCCTCCTGTATATATACACTGCACAGTACCACTCCTCTATATATATATACACTGCACAGTACCACTCCTCCTGTCCTGTATATATACACTGCACAGTACCACTCCTCCTGTATATATACACTGCACGGTACCACTCCTCCTGTATATATACACTGCACAGTACCACTCCTCCTGTATATATACACTGCACAGTACCACTCCTCCTGTCCTGTATATATACACTGCACAGTACCACTCCTCCTGTATATATACACTGCACAGTACCACTCCTCCTGTATATATACACTGCACAGTACCACTCCTCCTGTATATATACACTGCACAGTACCACTCCTCCTGTATATATACACTGCACAGTACCACTCCTCCTGTATATATACATTGCACAGTACCGCTCCTCCTGTATATATACACCGCACAGTACCACTCCTCCTGTCCTGTGTATATACACTGCACAGTACCACTCCTCCTGTATATATACACTGCACAGTACCTCTCCTCCTGTCCTGTATATATACACTGCACAGTACCGCTCCTCCTGTCCTGTATATATACACTGTACAGTACCGCTCCTCCTGTCCTGTATATATACACTGCACAGTACCACTCCTCCTGTCCTGTATATATACTCTGCACAGTACCACTCCTCCTGTCCTGTATATATACACTGCACAGTACCACTCCTCCTGTCCTGTATATATACACTGCACAGTACCACTCCTCCTGTCCTGTATATATACTCTGCACAGTACCACTCCTCCTGTCCTGTATATATACACACTGCACAGTACCACTCCTCCTGTCCTGTATATATACACTGCACAGTACCACTCCTCCTGTCCTGTATATATACTCTGCACAGTACCACTCCTCCTGTCCTGTATATATACACTGCACAGTACCACTCCTCCTGTCCTGTATATATACACTGCACAGTACCACGCCTCCTGTCCTGTATACATACCCTGCACAGTACCGCTCCTCCTGTCCTGTATATATACACTGCACAGTACCACTCCTCCTGTCCTGTATATATACACTGCACAGTACCACTCCTCCTGTCCTGTATATATACACTGCACAGTACCACTTCTCCTGTCCTGTATATATACACTGCACAGTACCACTCCTCCTGTCCTGTATACATACCCTGCACAGTACCGCTCCTCCTGTCCTGTATATATACACTGCACAGTACCACTCCTCCTGTCCTGTATATATACACTGCACAGTACCACTCCTCCTGTCCTGTATATATACACTGCACAGTACCACTCCTCCTGTCCTGTATATATACACTGCACAGTACCACTTCTCCTGTCCTGTATATATACACTGCACAGTACCACTCCTCCTGTCCTGTATACATACCCTGCACAGTACCGCTCCTCCTGTCCTGTATATATACACTGCACAGTACTGCTCCTCCTGTCCTGTATATATACAATGCACAGTACTACTCCTCCTGTCCTGTATATGTACACTGCACAGTGCCACTCCTCCTGTCCTGTATATGTACACTGCACAGTACTACTCCTCCTGTCCTGTATATATACAATGCACAGTACCACTCCGCCTGTCCTGTATATATACACTGCACAGTACCACTCCTCCTGTCCTGTATATATACAATGCACAGTACCGCTCCTCCTGTCCTGTATATATACAATGCACAGTACTACTCCTCCTGTCCTGTATATATACACTGCACAGTACTACTCCTCCTGTCCTGTATATATACAATGCACAGTACCACTCCTCCTGTCCTGTATATATACACTGCACAGTACTACTCCTCCTGTCCTGTATATATACAATGCACAGTACCGCTCCTCCTGTCCTGTATATATACAATGCACAGTACTACTCCTCCTGTCCTGTATATATACACTGCACAGTACTGCTCCTCCTGTCCTGTATATATACACTGCACAGTACCACTCCTCCTGTCCTGTATATATACACTGCACAGTACTACTCCTCCTGTCCTGTATATATACAATGCACAGTACCACTCCGCCTGTCCTGTATATATACACTGCACAGTACCACTCCTCCTGTCCTGTATATATACACTGCACAGTACCACTCCTCCTGTCCTGTATATATACACTGCACAGTACTACTCCTCCTGTCCTGTATATATACAATGCACAGTACCACTTCTCCTGCCCTGTATACATACCCTGCACAGTACCACTCCTCCTGTCCTGTATATATACAATGCACAGTACCACTCCTCCTGCCAATCCTGTTCCTGTCCTGTTCTCGGATAGGTGACATTGGTCTTTGGGAGGGTTAATATTGGTTTAATATTTTCAGGAATACTATGGGAAAATAAAAAATATATATATTGGAAAACACATTTAAATGGATTATACCAAGTAATCCCCTTTCCCGAGCGAGAACTATGTAGTTGCTGGGGTCCGACCGCTGGGACCCCCATGATCCTGAGAACCGGCGCTCTAAAGAAGCGGTCAATCGTGCGCACTGTGACGGCATTCACACATGGCTCTTCAAATAACGCCTTTAAGAGGAGCGTTGAAGGGCACAACACAGTATAGGAAAATCCACTGATTGGGTGTGGGGGGAGTGTTATAGTATGGGCTGGTGGGGTTTGTGTGGCATTGCTCCTTTTTTGTCCCAGTACGGCCCTGGACAGCTCTGCATACTTTGTACTGGTTTAAAGGTACCGTCACACTCATCAACTTTGCAACGAGAATGACAACAATCTGTGACGTTGCAGCGTCCTGGATAGCGATCTCGTTGTGTTTGACACGCAGCAGCGATCTGGATCCCGCTGTGCCATCGCTGGTCGGAGCTAGAAGGCCAGAACTTTATTTCGTCACCAGGTCGGCGTGATTCATCATGTTTGACATCAAAAGCAACGACTCCAGCAATGAGCATAGGGCCCCTAGATGTGTGTCGGATCGGTACACTCCGGCTGTTTTACATGGAGCGAACAACCAGTGAGAACGATAAGTGAGTCGCCGTAACGTCACTGGATCGCTCCTGCATCGTTCTGGAGTTGCTGTGTTTGACGTCTCTACAGCGACCTAAACAGAGACGCTCCAGCGATCTAGTTTAGGTCGGCTCGTTGTTTATATCGCTGCAGCGTCGCTGAGTGTGACGGTTCCTTTACTCCCTGCATATTGTGGGGCAGCTGAAGGGTTCAGGTAGCAGTGTCATCGCCCTGTGTTGTTCTGTAGCCCACACTCCCACACTGACTATATACAGTGGGCAACTAAGGGGTAGACAGCAGTTCCTTATGAATAGTAGGGTCAGTGGGTAAATGTGTCTACCTGTTTTACAATGGTATGGCCCAAATGTGAGCTGAGGTAAAACATTGCCAGAAGCTAAGAGGGACCAAGCTTTCTTCTCTCTAGCCTCTGACATGTCCATACCCAGGCACTAATGCCCTCACACTTCTGCCAGTATGTACTGCTGTGTGTGTGGCAGTAGTTTTTCTAATAGTCTTATCACACCTGTCTACCATACTTCCTTGAGGCAGGACGGGAACCAAAGTTGACGTGTTCTAATATTGAGCTCCCATTTCCCAGCTCTGGAAATTCACCACTTACGGTTGGAGGATTGGCAGTGATTGCATGGTTTAGAGGAGCACACTTCCATTTATAAGGGGTTGTCCCCATCAGGCTGGGTTTACAGGAGGGATACCCTCCGCGGGGCTGGGGGTTGTGGTGTGTATACAGAATGTAAACTTCACTCTTGTGAACCCAGCCTACAACTAATTATGTAATGGTGCATGTATTACTAATGCAGATGACGTTTGTGTGTGTCGCCATTTCTAATTCATCTATATATTTTACTATATTATACTGCTCTGTAGTAAGCTCGGTTCTGCGCCCATATGTCTGTAGTAAGCTCCGTTCTGCTCCCATATCTCTGCAGTAAGCTCGGTTCTGCTCCTATATCTCTGTAGGAAGCTCTGTTCTGCTCCCATGTCTCTGAAGTAAGCTCGGTTCTGCTCCCATATCTCTGTAGTAAGCTCGATTCTGCTCCCATATCTCTGTACCAGCCTGTTTTTAAAGCCTGTTATTTCTGCTGCTTTAATGCAATGGCCAGAGGTAAGCAGGGAAAAGGAGGGCCACCGTAACTCGAGGGCCACTGCCTTGTGATTGCCCCCCAGGCTGAAAAGTGCCAGCCAGCCCCTGGCCAGCTGGAACCTAGACCTACAGTAACCTTCCAGAGCAGAGATTATGTAGATCATAGAGGTAGAAATACTACACAAAGGAACAATATTCATTGTTATTTCTGTGGTATACCTGGACACTTAAAGTGGCAGTGCAGAAAATTCTTGAGAGCAGAATCAGAGTCAGGTACACAAGGGACAGAAAAACTTGGAAGGGAAAACGGACTCATGCCAAAACTATCCACTAGGCCTTCTGCACCTCCATTACAATCAAATGCACCCACTCACACTGACAACAGACAAACGCAGTCACCGTATGCACCATTAATCAGACAGATCAGAGAGATGACAGTAAAGGAGACGGAGTCCAGAAATAGAACTCCAAGTGCTTTTAAAAAGGACATTGGACTTCTCCCATCTCCTCCATCTTTCTGACAATCACAGACAATTCCTACACCTCATCCATTGGAATTTGTGGCTCGAGTGACATTAGATGATTGTGGGAGACCTTTTATCAAGGTAAATCTAGCAGGACAGACTGTTGTATTTTTGATTGATACAGGAGCCCAGTTAAGCGTAACAAATCTTGATTTGAAGTTACAACCAGATTCACCAGTTTGTACAATTGTTGGTTTTAGTGGAAAAGGTGGAACTAAAGCAACCTTAGTTACGGATGTGACATTGGAAATACCTAGTTCTTTCAAAACAACAATTGACATTTGGTATTGTCATGATTCTGAAAATATACTTGGCACAGATTTTATGCAGAAATTTGGATGGGTTGTTGATCTAGGGAATCAAGTGATCTGGAAAGATTCTAATGGTTGTAAACCTGTAGTCATTGATCCTAGTGATTATAGCCATGTTGGAAGTATTTGCTTAAATGATGTTGTGTCAGCAGAACACCTGTGGCCTGAAACTGGTGGTGATGAGGTATTGACAGAAATTGTACAGCTTTTTCCTTCTCTTTGGGCTCAGTTCAGGAATGAAGTGGGTTTGATGAAAAATGTCATTGTGAATGTCGAGGGAAAAGATGCACCCCCTCAGCGTCAGTATAAATTGCCTCCAGAATCAATTGAGTCTATGTCAAAGATCATACAGGAATTGTTAAAACAAGGTGTCATCCGAAAGGCTAATTCTGTCAGTAACAATCCTTTGTGGTGTGTCTTGAAATCTGATGGTTCTTATCGAATGATATTGGATTTGCGGATGTTTAACAAACATACTCCCAATGTAGCACCCATTGTTGCAGATACTCATGACATGATGTCAAGGCTGAATGCAAAGGCCAAATATTTCTCTGTACTGGACATCAGTAATGGTTTTTTCAGCATACCTCTTGAAAAGAGTTGTCAGTATAAGTTTGCATTTACTTTCTTGGATGAGCAATATTTGTTCTGCAGGCTACCTCAAGGGGCGCATTTGTCACCCAGTGTGTTCCATCAGGCATTGGCAAAGGTATTATCTAAATTTTCGAGACCTGATTGTATTTTGCAGTATGTGGATGATATCCTATTGTCTACTGAGGACAAAGAGTCACATGTTTCACTTCTGAAAGAATTGTTTGAGCTGCTGCATGATGCAGGATTGAAATTGAACACTAAAAAGGTCAAATTGATGCAGACTGAGGTCAGATTTTTAGGAGTGTTGTTGAGTCCAGGAAAAAGACAGCCACTGCAGGAAAGAATAGAGGCAATTGCTTCTCTACCAGTTCCACAATCACACAAGGCAGTGAGACATTTTTTGGGTCTTATAAACTTTTCAAGGGACTTCATTGAAAATTTTGCAGACAAGGCCAGGCCTTTGTACGATCTTCTAAAAGGTGAAAATAGTGATTACTTTGGTCCCTGGGGTGATGAACAACAAACCTCATTTGAACAATTGAAAATGAATTTACAAACTGCACCTGCTTTGTCCACAGTAGATCCTTCGGCTCCATTTGCTTTGCAAGTGCACACATCAGAGACTTCTGTGTCTGCTGTGCTGCTACAGTTGCAGGGAGAAGAGTGGAGAATTTTGGGCTACTTTTCTAAACTTCTCTCACCTGTTGAAAGAGGTTTTGAGACATGTGCAAGACACCTGGTAGGTGTGTACTTTGCAGTCAAAGCAACTGAACACATTGTTGGGTTCAACAAAATCACTTTGCAAACTCCTCATTCTACACTAAAACTTCTCTTTGAGAATAATATCCCAGGTGTGTCACATCAGAGATTTGCTCATTGGTTATTGTCATTGTCTCCCAAACAAATTGAGGTAGATTATAAAGCCAAATATGTTCTTCCTCAACTGATGCAATATGAAGGACAAACTCATGATTGTTTACAGTCTTTTCAGGATCCTAGTCCATCGCTTTTCAGGAGGAAGGCAGAGGCAACTGATGAACCAATTTTTGTAGATGGTTCCAGATTCTATGCAGATGGACACTACTATTCAGGATATGCCATTTTTTATCCCAAAAGAGAACAGATTGTAAAACACAAATTACCAAGTCATTTTTCAGCTCAAAGGGCAGAGCTAGAAGCAGTAAAAATGGTGCTACAGCTGAACGAAGCTGACGATCGGTGTCCCATTGTAATCTACAGTGATAGCTCCTATGTTGTTAGATCACTGACAGATTATCTGCCAGTTTGGGAAAAAAGAGGCTATGTAGATTCTTCTAATAAGACTCTTGTACATAGTGACACACTGAAAACAATCTTTGAGATAGCATCAAAAACCCCTAATGGTTTTGCTATTGTTAAAGTTCCTGCCCATAAAAAATCTGATGACGAATTATCTGTTGGAAATGCCACCGCAGATAGGTTAGCCAAAGAGGCAGCCCTGACAGGAGAAGAAGTGTTTCAATCCGAACTTCTCGAGGTTAGAGCAGTTCAAAGAACAGACACGCATATCCCTTCTTTTGCGGAAGAACAAGAAAAAGACAAATCTCTTGTTGCTTCCCGGGTTGATCCAAAACCTCCCTTTGTTTGTGAAAACGGGGTTTTGTGTCATGACTTAAACGGGGAGTTGCGTCCTGTTGTACCAAAACATCTACAGGCCGAGTTTACAAAATATAATCATGAAAGCTTGGGTCATTTGGGTCAGCAGAAATTGTTAGACATTCTCAGAGAGAAATTTTACTGGGAAAAAATGGAAGAGACAGTACAAGGTGTTGTCCAATCATGTCTCATTTGTGCCCAAATTAATCCAAGACCAAAAGGACAGAAACCGCCATTACTCCGAACCGCACCTGCAGATGGTCCATGGTCTACACTACAAATTGACTACATTGGTCCGCTACCATCAGGTAAAAATGGTCTCAGGTATGCATTGGTAGTAGTAGATGTTTTTTCTACATGGGTTGAAATTTTACCTGTCAGAAAAGATTATGCTTTGTCTACAGCTAGAGCATTAGTTAACCATGTCTTTTGTACTTGGGGGATCCCAAGAATGATCTCCTCCGATAGAGGAAGTCACTTTACAGGAAAAATCATGCAAGCCGTTTGTACTATTCTAGGGGTACAACAACAGTTCCATGTACCCTACCATCCACAGTCTGCTGGTATTGTGGAAAGGATGAATAGGACAATAAAATCCAGAATTGCCAAGATGCTATTGGACAAAGGCAATACTTGGGTTGATGCCGTACCTTTTGTATTGTTGAGTGTGAGAGGAACAACTTCTTCCACAACTCAGTTTACTCCTTTTGAACTAATGACAGGAAGAAAAATGCCATTGATTTTTCCACATGAACCATTTTTGTCCACACCTCAAAAAGATGCTGTTGCAAGGTCCAAATGGTTGCAATTGTTGCAGGAAAATTTGAAAACAATTCTTCCACATGCTGCATCAAGAATGCAGAGAATGGAGCCACCATATGAGTCCAAATTCAAAAAAGGGGCTCAGGTGATGATCAAAACTTTCAGGAAGAATGGACCTTGGGAAAGTAACTGGGAAGGTCCCTTTGAGATTATTGAAACCATGGGACGAGTTATGATTCTTGTCCAACGAGCATCTAATGCGGTCAAAAATACCCGCAGACAACAAAAAGTGTGGGTACATGTCGATCAATGCAAATTGTATATTGCAAAATAATGATACTGCATTTCTTTTAGGAAGAAATGGATTCCAATAAGAGCTGGAATACGAAACACCATGACCTTGATGGAAGGGAATCAACACCAATCCTTCAGGAGAAGACGACATTTCCCAAGAAAAGCTACTATCTGATGGGAATCACATTTCTGCTGCTATGTACTATTTCAACGGTGATCTACGCAGAAGATATCTTGCATCGTGGAACCAACATTAGTGAAGTGAATGAATCTTTTGAAAGAACTTTACATTCGAGGAAACCAAGAGGATCGAGTCTACAAAACTTAATAGACGAAGACATACCGGACAATTCAGTAGATATTACCGGAAACATTTGCATGGGTTATGGTGCAAAATGCTGTATTGAGCTACACTTCATACACGACACTGACATAATATTACATGTTACCACAGGACCTAAGACTGGGTTTATACAGTTACAAGGAGATTATGTACACAATAATAAGACAGGCACATGGGAATGTAACCCTACAGATGTGTTATTCTGGAATATAGAGATAAAGGGTGAAGAAAAAGCTGTGTGGTCAGGTGATATTACAAATGATATGATCGCAAAAGGGAAGTTTGGAACATCCAAAACAGATATTTGGTTAAAGACACAACTTTTTGGGAAAATTTTAGATCCTTCATTACTTTCTATTACAGAGGGAGATGAAGATTGGGTAAAAACATGGAACTTTCAGATAACTAGAGAACCAGTACAAGTACAGGTATCTGTAATTTTTACAGTAACAAATACTATAGTTCCAGAAGTGAGGGTTACACCACAAACAGTACACAGTCAAGAAAATATGTCTCCTTTGTCATTAAAATGCAACACAAGGTTAGAGTTACCTTCGGAATCTCTGTTAACATGGACCAAAGATAGATTATTTTTGGGAAGTTTTTCAAATGGTCCAACAAATGTTATACACAGAGGTCAATCCGGTAATGTGAGATGGTTGAATAAGAATTTTATTTTTTCTGTAGATAATCCATCTCCTAAGGATTCTGGACTATACCAATGTTGCGTTTTAACGAAAAATAATTACAAACAATGTAAAGATGTAAATGTGAATATATGGTCAGCAGTAGATAATGTATGCACACAGACAAGATTTCAACCATCTACCCCTTTCCAAATTAACCAATTCCAATCTAAACCTCTATTACGAGAAGGAGTGTTTGTGACTATGATATGGACTTTTAACATGTCTAATTGGAAAATCTCTTCTAGATATCCCCAGTGTCAATCACATCTCATTAACATGGAAATGGGAATAGAACAATGGTTTGGGAAAAGAACCCCAGCACAAGTTAGAAGTAAGAGGGGAGTGTTAGAAGGTATTTTGGGGGGATTAGGAACAGTAGGAAGTCTAATTAACACTATGGACATACATACACTTAAATCAGATTTGGAAAATGTGGGATATATTGGCGGTAAAGGAATAAAGATTCAGAAAAGTTTGAATCAAGTCCTTGAGAAGATGGTTCTGAACACTGCTACTGTATTGGGATCTTCCGTGTCACATCTACAGGATGCTACTTTAGCATTGATAGAAAGTGAACAGGAATCTCAAGTGGCCAAAACATGTCTAGAAATTCAGATTGAATATTCCACCAATCTGAAAATGATTGCACAAGCATTACAAAGTGGAATTACACCTTTAGGACTAATGAGGAATTTGCCTACAGAATATAATTTTGCGTTAAATCATACAGATTTGTGGGTAAATAAGTGGTTAGGATGTGAACAGGACATTTGTGTAGGAACATCACTGATTCCAGTGTCGGGAAGAGAAGAAACCCTGGTTCCTATAGCTGTTCTGGGAATTCCTGTTAGTCGTACACAATTGCTATATTATCAATTACAGTACACAGATTTTGCATTTGACGGTACAAACACTGAACAAGTAGACATTTCCTCATGCTTAAATTTTGTTTCTAAGGTAATGTGTTTACCTGGACAGGATAAAGTCATTTACCATTCATGTTTCCATAATCATACCTCATGTCATGGCAGAGTTGAGAATGTACACACGATCCATGACTTGGTGACACCAGTAAGCACTAATAAGATTTGTTTCCAAGTTATGTCAGAAAAAGAAGTTGTTTCTGCTTTCTTTTCATCTTGTGTACATACTGAAAATCTGACAATAGGTTTATATTGTATTGAGGGAAATGTGAAAACTCTCTCAAAGAAGGAAGGAAGTGTTAATATTACGTCAATAGGTTCAAGGAATCTAAAAATCCTTCCAATACAGTTCAATTTGTCTCAAATAAATAATTTTCCTTGGAATATGTGGACAAATGAGATAAAGAAAGATAAGGGTTTGTTAAATTTGTTAACAAAACAGCTAAAAGAAGCTGAAATTGTATTCAGACATGAGCAAGGGAATCTAAATGATATTGAACATGAATGGACGAGTATGTCAGGCTCATCTTGGTGGAAAAATTTAGGAAAATCAGTAAATAGTTGGTCACAGTCTTCAGCGAAAATGGCAGTAGAAAATGTATTATCTAATCCGATTGTTATTATATTTATTATAGTTTTGCTGTGTATCATATATCAAATAATTATTATGTGTAAAATTAAGAATATTTACAAAAAGATAAAGATAGAAATGAAAAAGGAGGATGATATTTTGAGAGAAATGCTAAAAAGAAAAATATAATCTTTGATTTAATTTTATTTTAGACTCCAAAATTTAGATGACATTCAAAGCAGATGTTGATACAAGGTTTTCAGAATAAAGAATGAATGTGATACGAATGGTGAGAGAAAGAGTTTAGGATTGATTATGATATTTCTCAAATCATAATCAGGGGGGAATGTAAAATAATATATAATAAAAATAATAATATAATAATGCAACGTATATGCAGAGATCAGCTCTGAGCTCTATCTAGTGTGTGCATGTCAGCTATCCTGAGGACCTTGGCCTCTGCATCTGTTGTTTGTATGTCAAAGCCTAAGAGGAGTTGTCAAACTGTATCTATATGTGGATTGCTTAGGTTACCCGTAACTAAGACAAAATATATTTAAGATGTACCATGAGGTAATGTAAAGGGTGGTAATGTAAAGAGCCAATGTAAGTTTGCAAAATGTTAGGCTTTACTAATATGGTATGCGCTATGAATATGGTACCAGGTAGATCACCTTATGTGGTTAAGAGGTAGGAAAAGATAGTAACCAATGGAAGTCTATGGGTCAAAAGAGTATATAAGGGTAGACCCAGCACCAGTAGGGGGCAGACTTTCTCATTCCATGAGAATACTCCACATGGACCACATCATGCCTCAAAGACATACGTAAGACCTATGCTTAATTTTTCTCTGATAATATAATACTTGATTTGTGTGCTATGGACTTATAAACTGACTTTTTCTTCAATTTTGTAATGAATTTTTGAATGGACATTAAATAAGACTTGTTTTATCCACACAATTCAATTTTGCTTATTTTTCCTATTCTCATCGTATTACTTACAAAAATAAGGAACGGTTACTTTTTCTAACACTGAGTGACCCATTCCGGCGTGGCATTAGACACTGAGGCATTACCAGGGGCCTCTTGGGGCTCCGACACAGTAGTCTGAGTGCAGCCCTGGCAGTGCGGGTACGTGTTGCCGCTGGGAAGAGCGGTCCTGCAAGCTGTGCAGAATGCATAATAGCAGTCCTGCCTGGTTCTCTCGGACTTTGAGCCCGGCATAGTGCACAGAGTGCAAAAGGGCTGGCTATGCAGAGCGCCTTACAGGCTATGCAGAGCACCTTACAGGGGTAGCAATGCAGAGGAACCTTATAGAGGAGCCTTATAGGGAATATGGATTCACAGCCAAGTAAAACAACCCAGCTGTGATCTTACCCCACCAGTTTGCTCCTAGGTCCAGCACCGAAGAAACACAGTCCTGTGCCCCCCAGAGACTGGCTGGCCTGGTCCTGCTCCTGCTTACCGGAAGATGCAGGGTTAATCCTTGCTGCAGTAGAAATGGCAGCCAAGGAGAAGAGCAGGGAAAGAAGGGGGCGGAGAGTGAGTAAAAAGGCGGCAAAGCTGTGTAAAAAGGCGCCCTTTCTGTCTCAATCCACCCCCTCTATGACACTGTAGAGTGTCATATTTGTCTTCCGGGGGGCGGGCCGGGGGGGCGGAGAGGAGGCTGCAGCTTCAGCTAGGCCGAAGCCGGGGCCTAAATTAGATGCCTGATGCCCAGAAAGGCTCCAGGCCGGCGCGGAAGTCCGGGAGGGGGTCGGATCTGAACCAAAACCCCCCGGATTTGAAGGCAGGATAGCGGTGGGGCTATAAGCAGAATGGGGGGCCCTGTGAGGGGTCCCCCTGAGGCAGTATAGAGCTGGTGCTGCCGCAGATACAATGGCGCAGGGAGCCCTGTGCCATGCCTGCCTGCACTCCCGCCGGCCCCGACAGGAGCCCGCAGCTGGGCTGGGGTCCCTGGATGCAGGCGCAGTGTGCTGGCCCATGGTGCTGGGTGCAGAGTGCTGCCTGTACAGGCCCTACCTGAGGTGTCTCAACCTAATGCCCCCAGAGGGGGATTAGGGAGGGTGCTGCTGTCACCATCAGGGGGCTTTATCCTCGCCTCGACCTCAACCCAGAAATTAAAAGGAATTGGGGAAGGAGGGGGGGTCTCGACTTCGAACAGCACCCGAGGGACTGGGGAAGGAGCAACACGGGGAATAGCCATCTCTACTTCAACCGGGCACCCCATAATAGGGGGCCGAGGAAGGAGCCATGCCAGGAGTCTCGCAGGAGACCCACTTTTCTTCATCTGTAATCTGTCGGAAAAAACAGTATAAAAAAAAGTTTTAGGTGTGCCTCCTATGCGACACTAAGCAAAAACTGGAGAAGGCTGACGCCGTCCAGGGGTGTATACTGCAGAGGAGGAGCCACGGTTAATCTTTTTCAGATTATGCATAGTGTCGCCTCCTAGTGGACAGCAGCATAACACCCATGGTCCTGTGTCCCCCAATGAGGCGACAGAGTAATACCAAAGTTCAAAGAGCACGGCTAGACAAATAATGGGGGCTTCAATATAAAAGAAAAACCCTTAAGCTGAAATGGAGCAAGGTCCTTAAAGGGAATCCTAGCCCACAAAGACTAATAATAGTAAGTGGGCAGGATACAAAAAATATATCAGAGGAAGCATACCCATAGACCAACACAAAGAATCAAGTCACCACAGTATTAAAGAAGGTCTCCGTAGTAGGTTAAAGTAGGTAACTTTTCGACCCCGTGGAGAGACCTACTACGGAGACCTTCTTTAATACTGTGGTGACTTGAATAAACCTTTGCTCTTGTTATGCATTTAAAAACCCAAAATCTGAGTGCGGCTGTTATCTTAAGTATAGGTCATCATCATCACGCGCTGGTCATCATCATCACATTCCAGTCATCATCATCACGTGCCAACCATCATCACACGCAGGTCATCATCATCACGAGCCGGACATCATCACATGCCAGTCATCATCATCACGCGTCGGTCATCATCATCACACACCGGTCATGATCATCACGCACCGGTCATCATCATCACGTATCGGTCATCATCATCATGCGCCAGTCATCATCATCACACGGCGGTCATCATCATCATCACACGGTGGGCATCATTATCATCATCATCAATAAAAATGAAAAAAGCATATACAGATTGGGAGGAATAGAGCTAAGCAACAGCACATGTGAAAAAGACTTGGGTATACTAATAGATCACAGACTAAACATGAGTCAACAGTGTGATGCAGCAGCAAAAAAAGGCAAATGCTATTCTGGGATGTATTAACAGAAGCATACAGCCTAGATCATTTGAAGTCATTATTGCCCTCTACTCCTCTTTGGTCAGACCTCATCTGGAATACTGTGTCCAGTTTTGGGCACATTTTAAAGAAGACATCAACAAACTGGAGCAAGTTCAGAGAAGAGCGACCAGAATGGTGACCGGTCTGCAAACCATGTCCCATGAGGAACGGTTACAGGATTTGGGAATGTTTAGCTTGCAATAAAAGAAGTCTGAGAGGAGACTTAATAGCCGTCTACAAATATCTCAAGGGCTGTCACATTGTAGAAGGATCATCTTTATTCTCATTTGTACAAGGAAAGACTAGAAGCAATGGAATGAAACTGAATGGGAGGAGACACAGATTAGATATTAGAAAAAACGTTTTGACAGTGAGGGTGATCAATGAGTGGAACAGGCGGCCATGAGAGGTGGTGAGTTCTCCTCCCATGGAAGTCTTCAAACAGAGGTTGGACAGACATCTGTCTGGGATGATTTAGTGAATCCTGCTTTGAGCAGGGGGTTGGACCAGATGACCCAGGAGGTCCCTTCCAACTCTACCATTCTATGATCACGTGACAAACATCATCATCATCACGCGCTGGACATCATCATCACACGCAGGTCATCATCATCATCACGCGCTGGTCATCATCATCACACACCGGACATAATCATCATCACAAACATGTCATCATCATCATCACGAGCCGGTCATCATCACACATCGGTCATTGTTACCTGTGGAAACATCTCCCGGAATCTCCTCCTTCCCGTCACTCACACACGGCTGATCCCCCCTCATCATCGCTTCTTCTGTCTCATCCTTCACTTTATTCTTAGTCGGATCTTCCTCCTGATACATCAGATGTAACAATCAGCACAATACAAGAAACCACCAAAATCTGTGACCTCTATGACCTCGATCAGAAAAGTCCCCCATATACAGATCCGGTACAGGGCTCAGCACCGTCTACCTGATGATCCTCCGGGATGTTGTGATTCTCCTCCGGACAGTCCTGGGGATACAGAGGACGGGGACATCTCTCTGGTGGATTTCTCCTCCTGGATCCATCTGTGGAGACACAGACTGAATACATCACCTGCCGTGTATCTGTCTATATATGAGACGTCTCTCAGAACCGGTAATTCTACCTTTATGTATCAGGGACTAAGTTACATTGTTGTGGTCCTCACCACCGGTACCGAGGTCCCAGCACATTGTGGCCTCAAGTATGAAGTGATAATCAGCGAGGCCAAAGCCTAATGCTCGGTGCTCTGCACTTGGAGGATGAGGACCCTGAGGAGGGGGACAGAGGAGACCCTCGTCAGTCAGATGGAGGAGCCGCACTAATAAACACAACTTCTCCAAGTTTCCCTCCACCATCGATGAAACCACAGAGGAGATGGAGAAAGCTCCACTGTCAGGAAAAATGATGTAATGTCTTATTGTTCGATCACACACTGAGCTCTGCTGCATCTCTCTTCATGTGTAAGTGACATGGTGCCCAGACACACGCTGTGGGCTTCTGACCCCCCTCCTCACGCTGCCTGTCAGCTCTGTGTAATCCTATACTCCCCCCCCCCCCAGGAATGCTTTTGTTTGCAGCCATGCGTCCTCTGAGTTATGTGAGAATTATTCATGATGAATAATTCGACCTCAGGTGGTGACAGAGATATGAAAGTTATATATTTGTGATGTGAGACAATAGGGCTACACATCATTGCGTTTTCTAAGCGCAGCACCTAGCAGAAACAGAGAAATGGATTTATGCTTAACCGGGTCATACAGATACTTCATGTTTGGGATGAAATTAATGCCCAACTCATGCCCGGAAGAATGGTAGTTCCATGGTCACTATACGGGGTGCCATCCCCGAGCTACGATGGTTAGGAGTTTTCAGTATGCTTCAGACCCTCTGAGAAAAGAGGACTGTAGTTCATAACTCAGCCCACTCAGTGATATCACAACGAGAGGGTATAAAACCTGCTGAGTCAGCTTTTGTCCAAGGAACTAGTTGAGAGTCACATCTGTGATGCATTGGGACATATGCTCTCCTCCCCCCAACTGCATGGATAGCCCTGATATGAAACAACTGTAAGTCTATTTTCTTCCTTTAATCCTTTTTTTTTATTTTGTAATTGTCTGTATATACATAATTGTCTCATTTTATAATATCTTTTTACACTTTTGTAAACACAGCCTACCTTTTGGAGTAAAATATATAAAATTACTAGCTTAGTTTCTCCTTGCTCTATAACGTACTGTCACATCCTCTGAAGTAATTTACCCTACTAATTGGGTTGGTTCCTGACCCATTATTAATTGAGGAACAGGAGATGGTGGCAGCGCTGGTGGGTGACGCTGGCAGTGACACAACGGGGTTTTTAGAGTGTATTGCTCAGCCGTGGCTGGGAATAATTATATCACCCTCACTGCAGTGTGTGCCCCACAGCCAGTACATAGCAGGCAGCGTTTCTGGTGACTAATCATCTTAGGTACAGTTGCCTGACTGACCTGAGGGTAAGGGAGGGTGCCAGAGAGCTGTGAGTTCCAAACCGGAACTGGGAAGTAGGATATAAATAAATCCCCTTCAGAAAAGAACCAGGGGCAACCAAACAACCCCGGTTCATGACATCCACATTTCTGTCCATTGGTTTCTTCTCTTAATTCACCATTATGGATATTGGAGGAAGGACGGTTACCATTTACCAGTGATTGTTTTCTGAGAGCTCATGAGGTCACTATGAGGACACGGCCTCCCTCCTCCTGGACAGGGTCCTCTGGGGTCACTATAAGGAGAGAACCTGCCGTCCTCCTATTTATAGATGAGTTACTGTGTCTTTATTCCTCTTTAATAGAGATAAATCTTAACATTTGACTCAATATAAACGCTAAAATAGGCAGCAAGTGCGCGGAAAGTTCTGAGATTGAATCTGAAGGAGAAAAAAGTGCACATGTACGGATAGCAGATGAAGTCGCAGCGCTCAGGAGGACGCTGTTGTGTGGAGCCCCCGGTACGCAGCGGTTAGTGCCTATCGATGTGTAATATAAGAAGACAACTAGTGAGCCGGCACCGGGGTCATGGGCGCTTACTGATGCACATGGGGAGATATGGAGAGATTATCTGGTCAGATTCCACAGAAAAGCCCCATAATACATATTCTACTGAACAAACAACCCTTTACGGGAAACTTACACTGATTATTACCAGCATTGTGGGGCCCGATGTCCCTGCAGAGCCAACACCTGCATCATCATCCCTCTTATATCATTCTGGTCAGACCCCATGAAGAGGAAGAGCGGACCCCCTGACATTTTGCGGTCATTTAGAACTTGAGGCTAGGAACCCCGTCCCATGCACTCTAACGTCATGTAATAAGGCTCGTTAATCCCTTCCTGATATCTGGTGTTCATGCATGTAGGAGGCCAGGTGCGAGTCTGTGGCACAAGCTCAGATTCCTGCTGTTTAACCACTTCACTGCTGCTGACAGCCTGACAGTGTAATTTAAAGGGAACCTGTCATGTAACATAATGTTAATAACCTGCATGGGGTTAACCGGCAGGTTAATAACATATTGAACCTGTCCGGTGTCAGCAGTGAGAGGAAATTAACTTTAGTCCCACTCAGCAGCGTTCGGCTTCCAGTCATCGAGTTTCGGCTGAAGCAGCTACAGTCACCGCTCAGTGTATAGACAGCAGCAGCTGTTACCGCGGCGCCGACACTGACTGACAGCCAGCTCAGCATTAGAGCCGGCACTGACTGACAGCCAGCTCAGCATTACAGCCGGCACTGACTGACAGCCAGCTCAGCATTAGAGCCGGCACTGACCGTCTGTGGCCTCCAGAAGACCCCCGTCTCTGCCGCCAAGGTTTTCCTATGAAGTCCGGTATGAACAGGATCTCAGGTTAAAGTCCCGATTAGTCTTACTTTGTTTCCAAAAATGAGAACAAAAAAATAAATGTATCAGCAAACATATTTGCCACATCAGGTTTTATCCTGAAAAAAACACTATAAGAAAAAAAAATCTAAACATCAGCATTTTTATTAGCTTTCACCTCATCTGGAATTTTTTCCTGTTTTTCAGCACATTACAGGGCAAAATGCAAAGTTCATGATGCAAAAAAAAACACAAGATCTCAAACATATGTGGATATAAAAAAAAAAAGAGGAGGGAAAAAAATGCAAAAATGGAAATTTGCCCCATCAGGACGGGGTTGAAACATTGATATTGACTCCATGGATTGCTGTCTCCTATAGGAGGCGCTAGAGACCCCGTCCTCTGCATCTGGTAAGAGGAAATTTGCAAATCATATTTCCCATGGGACATTGCATGGCCTATAACTCTCCGTACTCAAAATTGCGTCTCTCCTCAAAAGAAACATTACCCCCTAAAGAGAGGAGTGTGCAGTGATCCGACCATCTCCTCCAGAACGGAAAGTTCTGGCTTCTACACCTCCAGAGCGAGTGGTGAAAAGACGCGGAGCCGGAGAACGGCTGGAAAGCCTCCATGTCAGACTGACGGTGATCGGCTCCACCACGTCCCATCTTTATGTGTTTCCAGGTCTGAGGGACGGTCCGGTGCCGATATTTATCCAGGACTTTGTGCGCAGAACGGAGAAAGTGATTTGTCACAAAGAAGAAGAGAGAATGAAGGAGAAGACCAAGGAAGGAGACACAAGTGTCAGCCAAGAGGGAGGAGCCGGACACCGACCACAAGTGATGACGACATTGAGCCTGCACCGATTCTGAGGGACGGAGGAGCGACAGCGGATTAGGGGGAAAATCAGCTGTAAATTAACCCCGACTTTGCTGAGTAACAATCCACGACAGACTTAGGGAAAGAACTCACAGGAGAGAATGGACAGAAGGACGGGACATCTGCAGAGAAAATGTGACCGATGCTCTAAGGAAGGAGAAAGATTCTGAAAGAAGCCACCGAGGACGAAGACTCAAGACTGATGAAGACGAAACAACAGCTGAGAAACCGCGACTCACAGATCAGAAGGAAATAATCAGGAAATGAAAGCTGTTGTCAGACGGAGAAAATGTAGAGAAAACCGGAGCAAATCTGGAGAAAACTCATCTATTATAGGACGACGCCGGAGAGACGTCATCACATCCACCAGAGCCAACAAGGAGCCTCTCACCTCGTGGTGTAAGAGGCCGGAGCTCCTCCATCATCACATCCTGGTACCGATCCTGGTGTCCTTCTAGATACTCCCACTCCTCCATGGAGAGATAGACAGCGACGTCCTGACACCTTATAGGAACCTGACAACAGCCAAACCGTCATCACCCAGAATCCTCCAGTGCTGTATAATGTCCCAGCAGTCACCTCTCTGCTCATCACCCAGAATCCTCCAGTGCTGTATGTCCCAGCAGTCACCTCTCCGCTCATCACCCAGAATCCTCCAGTGCCGTCCTGTATAATGTCCCAGCAGTCACCTCTCCGCTCATCACCCAGAATCCTCCAGTGCTGTATAATGTCCCAGCAGTCACCTCTCCGCTCATCACCCAGAATCCTCCAGTGCTGTATAATCTCCCAGCAGTCACCTCTCCGCTCATCACCCAGAATCCTCCAGTGCTGTATAAAGTCCCAGCAGTCACCTCTCCGCTCATCACCCAGAATCCTCCAGTGCCGTCCTGTATAATGACCCAGCAGTCACCTCTCCGCTCATCACCCAGAATCCTCCAGTGCTGTATAATGTCCCAGCAGTCACCTCTCCGCTCATCACCCAGAATCCTCGTCCTGTATAATGTCCCAGCAGTCACCTCTCCTCTCATCACCCAGAATCCTCCAGTGCCGTCCTGTATAATGTCCCAGCAGTCACCTCTCCGCTCATCACCCAGAATCCTCCAGTGCTGTCCTGTATAATGTCCCAGCAGTCACCTCTCCTCTCATCACCCAGAATCCTCCAGTGCCGTCCTGTATAATGTCCCAGCAGTCACCTCTCCGCTCATCACCCAGAATCCTCCAGTGCTGTATAATGTCCCAGCAGTCTCCTCTCCGCTCATCACCCAGAATCCTCCAGTGCTGTATAATGTCCCAGCAGTCTCCTCTCCGCTCATCACCCAGAATCCTCCAGTGCTATATAATGTCCCAGCAGTCACCTCTCCGCTCATCACCCAGAATCCTCCAGTGCTGTATGATCTCCCAGCAGTCACCTCTCCGCTCATCACCCAGAATCCTCCAGTGCTATATAATGTCCCAGCAGTCACCTCTCCGCTCATCACCCAGAATCCTCCAGTCCTGTATAATCTCCCAGCAGTCACCTCTCCGCTCATCACCCAGAATCCTCCAGTGCTATATAATGTCCCAGCAGTCTCCTCTCCGCTCATCACCCAGAATCCTCCAGTGCTGTATAATGTCCCAGCAGTCACCTCTCCACTCATCACCCAGAATCCTCCAGTCCTGTATAATGTCCCAGCAGTCACCTCTCCGCTCATCACCCAGAATCCTCCAGTCCTGTATAATGTCCCAGCAGTCACCTCTCCGCTCATCACCCAGAATCCTCCAGTCCTGTATAATGTCCCAGCAGTCACCTCTCCGTTCATCACTCAGAATCCTCCAGTCCTGTATAATGTCCCAGCAGTCACCTCTCCGCTCATCACCCAGAATCCTCCAGTGCTGTATAATGTCCCAGCAGTCACCTCTCCGATCATCACCCAGAATCCTCCAGTCCTGTATAATGTCCCAGCAGTCACCACTCCGCTCATCACCCAGAATCCTCCAGTCCTGTATAATGTCCCAGCAGTCACCTCTCCGATCATCACCCAGAATCCTCCAGTCCTGTATAATGTCCCAGCAGTCACCTCTCCGCTCATCACCCAGAATCCTCCAGTCCTGTATAATGTCCCAGCAGTCACCCCTCCACTCATCACCCAGAATCCCCCAGTCCTGTATAATGTCCCAGCAGTCACCTCTCCGCTCATCACCCAGAATCCTCCAGTCCTGTATAATGTCCCAGCAGTCACTTCTCCGCTCATCACCCAGAATCCTCCAGTGCTGTATAATGTCCCAGCAGTCACCTCTCCGCTCATCACCCAGAATCCTCCAGTCCTGTATAATGTCCCAGCAGTCACCTCTCCGCTCATCACCCAGAATCCTCCAGTCCTGTATAATGTCCCAGCAGTCACCTCTCCGCTCATCACCCAGAATCCTCCAGTCCTGTATAATGTCCCAGCAGTCCCCTCTCCGCTCATCACCCAGAATCCTCCAGTGCTGTATAATGTCCCAGCAGTCACCTCTCCGCTCATCACCCAGAATCCTCCAGTCCTGTATAATGTCCCAGCAGTCACCTCTCCGCTCATCACCCAGAATCGTCCAGTGCTGTATAATGTCCCAGCAGTCACCTCTCCGCTCATCACCCAGAATCCTCCAGTCCTGTATAATGTCCCAGCAGTCACCTCTCCGCTCATCACCCAGAATCCTCCAGTGCTGTATAATGTCCCAGCAGTCACCTCTCCGGTCATCACCCAGAATCCTCCACTCCTGTATAATGTCCCAGCAGTCACCTCTCCGCTCATCACCCAGAATCCTTCAGTCCTGTATAATGTCCCAGCAGTCACCTCTTCTCTCATCACCCAGAATCCTCCAGTGCTGTATAATGTCCCAGCAGTCACCTCTCCGCTCATCACCCAGAATCCTCCAGTGCTGTATAATGTCCCAGCAGTCACCTCTCCGCTCATCACCCAGAATCCTCCAGTGCTGTATAATGTCCCAGCAGTCACCTCTCCGCTCATCACCCAGAATCCTCCAGTGCTGTATAATCTCCCAGCAATCACCTCTCCGCTCATCACCCAGAATCCTCCAGTCCTGTATAATGTCCCAGCAGTCACCTCTCCGCTCATCACCCAGAATCCTCCAGTGCTGTATAATGTCCCAGCAGTCACCTCTCCGCTCATCACCCAGAATCCTCCAGTCCTGTATAATCTCCCAGCAGTCACCTCTCCGCTCATCACCCAGAATCCTCCAGTCCTGTATAATGTCCCAGCAGCCACCTCTCCGCTCATCACCCAGAATCCTCCAGTCCTGTATAATGTCCCAGCAGTCACCTCTCCGCTCATCACCCAGAATCCTCCAGTCCTGTATAATCTCCCAGCAGTCACCTCTCCGCTCATCACCCAGAATCCTCCAGTCCTGTATAATGTCCCAGCAGTCACCTCTCCGCTCATCACCCAGAATCCTCCAGTCCTGTATAATGTCCCAGCAGTCACCTCTCCGCTCATCACCCAGAATCCTCCAGTGCTGTATAATCTCCCAGCAGTCACCTCTCCGCTCATCACCCAGAATCCTCCAGTCCTGTATAATCTCCCAGCAGTCACCTCTCCGCTCAGCAGCTCAATCATCTTGTTGCTGAGCTCCAGGATCTTCTTGTTCCTCTCATGTAGCAGGGAGTGCGGGGGAGGCTCTGTGATGGGGCCCGGGCTCCGCCCTCCTGACTCCTGGAGATGGATGATGGGAGTCACACCGTCCCCCGGTGTCTTCCTCACTATTGTGTAATCCTGTGTATGGAGAGAGACACTTAGGGAGAAGATTCCTTCCCGACTCCAGATCTGACAATCAGTAGAAATCCCGGGATCAATAACCGTCTCCAGTAATCTGGGGCCATAACCGGGAATATTATTCCCCTCCGGACAGACATCCCGGCCCCTCTACAGCTCTTATAGGGAATCCCCATGACAACTCCTCCGGGCAGAGAGCTCCACACAATCACTGCTCTTACAGTAAAGAATCCTTCTCTCTATTCTGGATGTCGGACTTGTCACAGAACACAATAAAGCTGATAGAAATGTAGAGGAGTTACCTCTCCGCTCAGCAGGGAGATGATCTCCAGGGCGAAGTGGAATAATCTTCTGGTGGTCTCATCCCTGTCCTCGTCCATCCTCGGGGTCATTCAGGAGGAGGAGGGATGAGCACTGGATCAGCTGGAGGGATCTCGTCCTGCCGGCGTCTTCATGATGAAGGAGAAGAAGGAAAATATAAAAAACAATATAACGTGAGATCCAGAATGCAAATCTCTCTATTTATATGGCTAGATAAATGCATTGTGAGGACAAAATGTGCTGATTCTTCTGGACTAATAAAGTTACCAAAAAAAAAAGTCTGCTGCCCGGGTTTCTGGATTTCTATCACTTATTCTGATGTGAATATGATAATGTAACTAAAGCCCTGATCACATCTACAAGACGTCACCGACCACGACCGATGGATCCTGTAACTAAGGCCCCAATAAAGACTACAAAATGCTTTGCAAAAAAGAAAAAAAAAGAGCATGAACCGCACATCCCAAAATCATACGTTGATCTAAAGCCGCTAGGCAAAAATTAATATAACTGAATATGAGGTTTTCAGTTTAACATTCTGATCAGACTGTATGAAGCCCACTGCCCCTTCACGGCAAACCTCGTAGTGGGTCCTATCGCCCTAACGGAGCGGAGCCGTGCGGCGCCCACCGCCACAGCGGCCACGCACCAGCAGGGCGGACGGCCTGTTGCCCCACAGCACCCATGCTGCAAGACTGAGTCCCCAAGACTCCGGACCGCGCCGCCCCACCAGCACAAAGCCACAGCAACAATGGCCGCCACACAGCACCAGCACCAAAATGAAAGGAGCACTTAAACTCACCCTCCTCCAGCTCTTCAGTGAGAGCCAAAATGGGCTAGACCCCTTACTCTGCAGTCTCCTGCTAATTAAAATCACCTGTGCCAAATGGGAGGAGTGCTGGTCCAAGAAGAAGACTAGAACATGCTTTGTATGGGGTCTAGCCCATTTTGGCTCTCACTGAAGAGCTGGAGGAAGGTGAGTTTCAATGCTCCTTTCATTTTGGTGCTGGTGCTGTGTGGCGGCCATCGTTGCTGTGGCTTTGTGCTAGTGGGGCGGCGCGGTCTGGAGTCATGGCGGCTCAGTCTCGCAGCATGGGTGCTGTGGGGCAACAGGCCGTCCGCCCTGCTGGTGCGTGGCCGCTGTGGCGGTGGTCGTTGCACGGCTCCGCTCCGTTAGGGCGATAGGACCCACGAGGTTTGCCGTGAAGTGGCAGTGGGCTTCATACAGTCTGATCAGAATGTTAAACTGAAAACCTCATGTTCAGTATATAAATTTTTGCCTAGCGGCTTTAGATCAACGTATGATTTTGGGATGTGCGGTTCATGCTCTTTTTTTTCCTTTTTGCAAAGACTACAAAATGACACCAACCCCGACCAAAGTATCCAATAACTAAGGCTCCGATCACATCTACAAGACGACACCAAAGACGACCGATGGATCCTGAAACTAAGGCTCCGATGACATCTACAAGACATCACCGACCACGACCGATGGATCCTGTAACTAAGGCTCCGATCACATCTACAAGACATCACCGACCACGACCGATGGATCCTGTAACTAAGGCTCCGATCACATCTACATGACGTCACCGACCGATGGATCCTGTAACTAAGGCTCCGATCACATCTACAAGACATCACCGACCACGACCGATGGATCCTGTAACTAAGGCTCCGATCACATCTACAAGACGTCACCGACCACGACAGATGGATCCTGTAACTAAGGCTCCGATCACATCTACGAGACGTCACCGACCACGACCGATGGATCCTGTAACTAAAGCTCTGGTCACATCTACAAGACGTCACCGACCACGACCGATGGATCCTGTAACTAAGGCTCCGATCATATCTACAAGACGTCACCGACCACGGCCGATGGATCCTGTAACTAAGGCTCCGATCACATCTACAAGACGTCACCGACCACGACCGATGGATCCTGTAACTAAGGCTCCGATCACATCTACAAGACGTCACCGACCACGACCGATGGATCCTGTAAATAAGGCTCCGATCACATCTACAAGACGTCACCGACCACGACCAATGGATCCTGTAACTAAGGCTCCGATCACATCTACAAGACGTCACCGACCACGACCAATGGATCCTGTAACTAAGGATCCAATCACATCTACAAGACGTCACCGACCACGACCGATGGATCCTGTAACTAAGGCTCCGATCACATCTACAAGACGTCACCGACCGATGGATCCTGTAACTAAGTCTCCAATCACATCTACAAGACGTCACCGACCACGACCGATGGATCCTGTAACTAAAGCTCTGATCACATCTAAAAGACGTCACCAACCACGACCGATGGATCCTGTAACTAAGGCTCCGATCACATCTCAAAGACGTCACTAACCGCAACTGATGGATCCTGTAACTAAGGCTCCGATCAGGTTTACAAGATGTCACCAACCACGTCCGATCAATTCTGTAACTAAGACTCCAATCACATCTATAAGACGAAGCCAATCACGACTGATGGATCCTGTAACCCCCTTAATGACCCCAGCTTTTTTCAGTTTTACGTTTTCGTTTTTCTCTCCCCTTCTTCCCAGAGCCATAACTTTTTTATCTTTCCGTCAATATGGCCATGTGAGGGCTTATTTTTTGCGGGACAAGTTGTACTTTTGAAAAACATGATTGGTTTTAGCATGTCGTGTACTAGAAAACAGGAAAATAAATTCCAAGTGCGGTGAAATTGCAAAAGAAGTGCAATCCCACACTTGGTTTTTTTTTGGCCTTTTTGCTAGATTCACTAAATGCTAACACTGAGCAGCCAATGTGATTCTCCACATCATTTTGAGTTCATAGACACCAAACATGTGTAGGTTATTTTTTATATAAGTGGTAAAAAAAATTCCAAACTTTGCTAAAATAAAACAATTGCGCAATTTTTCGTTACCCGTAGAATCTACATTTTTCGTGATCTGGGGTCGGGTGAGGGATTATTTTTTGCATGCCGAACTGACGTTTTTAATGATACAATTTTGGCGCAGATAGGTTCTTTTGATCGCCCGTTATAGGATCTTAATGCAATGTCGCGCAACCAAAAAAAAAGTAATTCTGGCATTTTTAATTTTTTTCTCGCTATGCCGTTTAGAGATCAGGTTAATTTTTTTAATTGATAGATCGAGTGATTATTAACACGACGATACCAAATATGTGCATGTTTATTTTTTTAACTGTTTTATTTTGAATGGGGCAAAAAGGAGGTGATTTGAACTTTTATTTTTTTCATATTTTTTAAAACATTTTTTTTTTACTTTTGCCATACTTCAATAGCCTCCATGGTAGGATAGAAGCTGGCATAGCCTGATTGGCTCTGCTACATAGAACCGATGCTCAGATCCCTCCTATGTAGCTGAATTACAGCATTGCTGTGAGCGCCGTCCACAGGGTGGCGCTCACAGCAATCAGGCATCAACAACCATAGAGGTCTTCAGGAGACCTCTGGTTCTCATGCCGACGCATCGCTGACCCCCGATCACGTGATGGGGGTCAGAGATGAGGGTATTTCCGGCTGGATGTCCGGAAGCGCTAGTTAAATGCCGATGTCAGAGTTTGACAGCGGTAATAGCGGCGGGTGGATCGCAATTCCACCCGTCGCTATTGCGGGAACATGTCAGCTGTACAAAACAGCTGATATGTCCCGACTTTGATGTGGGCTTACCGCCGGAGCCCGCATCAAAGCTGGAGTTCTGTCCTCGGACTTACTATTCCATCCGAGGACAGAAAAGGGTTAACTTATGCTCCGATCACATCTACAAAATGTCACCAATCACGACTGACAGATCCTGTAACTGAGGCTCCGATCATAACTACACAAATACACCAACCACGACCAATGGATCCTGTAACTAAGGCTCAAATCACATCTACAAGAAGTTAACAACCACGGCCTATGGATCCTGTAACTAAGTCTCCGATCACATCTACAAGACGTCATTGAAGACGACCGATGGATCCTGTAACTAAAGCTCTGATCACAATGACAAGAGTACACGAAACCACGACTGATGGACCCTGTAACTATGGCTCCAGTCAAAATTACAAGACATCACCAACCACGAACAATGGATCCTGTAATCAAGGCTCTTATCACATCTACAGGACACCTCTTACTACGACCGATGGACCCTGTAACTGAGGATCCGATCAAAATAACAAGACGTCATCAACCAAGACCGATAGATCCTGTAACTAAAACTCCGATCACATCTAAAAGACGTCACAGACAGATGGATCCTGTAACTAAAACTGTGATCACTTCTACAAGACGTCACAGACAGATGGATCCTGTAACTAAGGCTCCGATTACATCTGCAATATGTCACCAACTACGACTGATGGAACCTGTATCGAAGGCTCCGATCAAAATTACAAGACGTCACCAACCATGACTGATTGATCCTGTAAGTAAGGCTCCGATCACAACTACAAAAGGTCACCAACCACGACCGATGGATCCTGTAACTAAAACTCCGATTACATCTACAAGACGTCAATGACAGATGGATCTTGTAACTAAGGCTCCAATCACATCTAAAAGCAGTCAATAACCACGACCGAAGAATCCTGTAACTGAGGCTCCGATACCATCTACAAGACGTCACCAACCACGACCGATGGATCCTGTAACTAAGGCTCCAATCACATCTACAAGACGTCACCAACCACGACCGATGTATCCTGTAACTAAGCCTCCGATCACATCTACAAGATGTCACCGACCACGAACGATGGATCCTGTAACTAAGTCTCCGATCACATCTACAAGACGTCACCGACCACGACCGATGGATCCTGTAACTAAGTCTCCGATCACCTCGACAAGAATTCACCGAGAACGATAGATGGATCCAGCAACTAAGGCTCCGATTAAATCTAAAAGACGTCACCAACCAAGACTGATGAATCCTGTAACTAAGGCTCCGATCACATCTACAAGACGTCACCGACCACGAACGATGGATCCTGTAACTAAGTCTCCGATCACATCTACAAGATGTCACCGACCACGACCGATGGATCCTGTAACTAAGGCTCCGCTCACATCTACAAGACGTCACCAACCAAGACTGATGGATCCAGTAACTAAGGCTCCGATCACATCTACAAGACATCACCGACCACGACCGATGGATCCTGTAACTAAGGCTCCGATCACATCTACAAGACATCACAAGCCATGAACGAAGGATCCTGTAACTAAGTATCTGATCACATCGACAAGAATTAACCGAGAACGACAGATGGATCCTGTAACTAAGGCTCCGATCACATCTACAAGACGTTACCGACCATGACCGATGGATCCTGTAACTAAGGCTTCGATCACAACTATAAGATGTCACCAACCGATGAATCCTGTAAATAAGGCTCCAATCACATCTACAAGACGTCACCGACCACGATTGATGGATCCTATAACTAAGGCTCCTATCACATCTACAAGACGTCACCGACAGGTGGATCCTGTAACTAAGGCTCTGATTACATCTACAAGACGAAACCAACCACGAATGATAAATCCTGTAACTCAGGCATCGATCACATCTACAAGATGACAACAACCAAGACAGATGGATCCTGTAAGTAAGACTCAGATCATATGTACAAGACGTCACCAGCCACGACCGATGGATCCTGTGACTAAGCCTCTGATCACATGTACAAGACGGCACTGACCACAAACTATGGATCCTGTAACTAAGGCTCTGATCACATCTACAAGACGTCAACAACCAGGACTGATGGATCCTGTAACTGAGGTTCTGATCACATCTACAAGACATCACCGACCACGACTGATGGATCCTGTAACTAAGTCTCCGATCACATCGACAAGAATTCACCGAGAACGACAGATGGATCCTGTAACTAAGGCTCCGATCACATCTACAAGACGTTACCGACCACGACCGATGGATCCTGTAACTAAGGCTTCGATCACAACTATAAGATGTCACCAACCGATGAATCCTGTAAATAAGGTTCCGATCACATCTACAAGACATCACCAACCATGACAGATGGATCCTGTAACTAAGGCTCCAATCACATCTACAAGACGTCACCGACCACAACCTATGGATCCTATAACTAAGGCTTCAATCACATCTACAAGACGTCACCAACCATGACCGATGGATTCTGTAAAAAAGGCTCCTATCACATCTACAAGACGTCACCGACAGGTGGATCCTGTAACTAAGGCTCCGATTACATTTACAAGACGACACCAACCACGAACGATAAATCCTGTAACTAAGGCTCCGATCACATCTACAAGATGACAACAACCAAGACAGATGGATCCTGTAAGGCTGGTTTCACACTTGCGTTTCAAAACGCATGCATTTTTTTAAAAAACAACACATGGTGAAAAAACGCATGTAAACGCGTGCAAACGCTGCGTTTTTTTGACGCATGCGTTTTTGCATGTGGTGAAAAAAACACAGCGTTTTGACGCGTTTACATGCGTTTTTTCATGCATTTGTGTTTTTTAAACGCATGCTGAGAAATGTGACAGCTGCCAATCATCAAAATAAAGTAAAAAACCCACTATAAACAGAAATGGTTAGGGTTAGGGGTAAGGTTAGGGGTAGGGATCATAACCCTAACCCTAAAGGGATCCTAACCCTACCCCTAAGCCTAAAGGGATCCTAACCCTAACCCTAAAGGGATTAGGGTTAGGGTTAGGATTCCTTTAGGCTTAGGGTTAGGGGTAGGGTTAGGGGTACGGTTAGGATCCCTTTAGGGTTAGGGTTAGGGGTAGGGTTAGGGATAGGGTTAGAGATAGGGTTAGGATCCCTTTAGGGCTAGGGTTAGGATCCCTTTAGGGTTAGGGTTAGGGTTAGGATCCCTTTATCACCTTTATGTTGGGGGGTGGCATATCAGTGTGTTTTCTGTTTTTTTTTTATAAAAACGCATGCGTTTTTAACCCCTTAATCCCATATGACGTACTATCCCGTCCAGGTGACCTGGGACTTAATTCCCATGGACGGGATAGTACGTCATATGCGATCGGCCGCGCTCACGGGGGGAGCGCGGCCGATCGCGGCCGGGTGTCAGCTGCCTATCGCAGCTGACATCCGGCACTATGTGCCAGGAGCGGTCACGGACCGCTCCCGGCACATTAACCCCCGGCACACCGCGATCAAAGATGATCGCGGTGTGCCGGCGGTGCAGGGAAGCATCGCGCAGGGAGGGGGCTCCCTGCGGGCTTCCCTGAGACGATCGGTACACGGTGATGTGCTCACCGTGTACCGAGCGTCTTCTCCCTGCAGTCCCCGGATCCAAAATGGCCGCCGGGCTGCATCCGGGTCCTGCAGGGAGCACTTCCGGGTCAGGATCAGGCTGCAGCTGCAGCTCTAATCCTGCCCGGCTGTATGTCAGATCACCGATCTGATAGAGTGCTGTGCACACTGTCAGATCGGTGATCTGTGATGTCCCCCCCTGGGACAAAGTGAAAAAGTAAAAAAAAAAATTTCCACACTTGTAAAAAAAAAAAATAAAAAAAAAATTCCTAAATAAAGCAGAAAAAAAAAAATATTATTCCCATAAATACATTTCTTTACATAAAAAAAAAACAAAAAAACTATAAAAGTACACATATTTAGTATCGCCGCGTCCGTAACGACCCGACCTATAAAACTGGCCCACTAGTTAACCCCTTCAGTGAACACCGTAAGAAAAAAAAAAAAAAAACGAGCCAAAAAACAACGCTTTATTATCATAACGCTGAACAAAGAGTGGAATAACACGCGATCAAAAAGACGGATATAAATAACCATGTTACCTCTGAAAACGTCATCTTGTCCCGCAAAAAACGAGCCGCCATATAGCATCATAACCAAAAAAATAAAAAAGTTATAGTCCTCTGAATAAAGCGATGCCAAAATAATTATTTTTTCTATAAAATAGCTTTTATCGTATAAAAGCGCCAAAACATAAAAAAAATGATATAAATGAGGTGTCGCTGTAATCGTACTGACCCGAAGAATAAAACTGCTTCATCAATTTTACCAAACGCGGAACGGTATAAACGCCTCCCCCAAAAGAAATTCATGAATAGCTGGTTTTTGGTCATTCTGCCTCACAAAAAAATCGGAATAAAAAGCGATCAAAAACTGTCACGTGTCCGAAAATGTAACCGATAAAAACGTCAACTCGTCCCGCAAAAAACAAGACCTCACATGACTCTGTGGACCAAAATATGGAAAAATTATAGGTCTCAAAATGTGGAGACGCAAAAACTTTTTTGCTATAAAAAGCGTCTTTTAGTGTGTGACGGCTGCCAATCATAAAAATCCGCTAAAAAACTCGCTATAAAAGTAAATCAAACCCCCCTTCATCACCCCCTTAGTTAGGCTAGGTTCACATTGCGTTAATGGGTTAACGCTAACGGACAGCGTTGCACGGCGAAAATGTCACAATTAACGCCGTGCAACGGGTCCGTTAGCACAACCATTGACAGCAATGTGATTTTCAGGTGTAGCGCATCGCTAGAGCGTGCCATTTTCGGCTCGCGCTAGCAAGGTGCCATTCTTTTGTGGCGCGCCTCAGACGCTGCTTGCAGCGTCCGCGGCGCGCCCGAGGTCCGATCCCCGATCTTCCAGAGCGGGGACGTTAACGCGACCACTAAACACGACACCTAAAAAGACATTGTGTTAGCGCAATCCGCTAGTGCTAAACGGATTTCCCTAACGCAATGTGAACCTAGCCTTAGGGAAAAATAATAAAATTAAAAAAAATGTATTTATTTCCATTTTCCGGTTAGGGTTAGGGTTAGGGTTAGGGTTGGGGCTAGGGTTAGGGTTTGGATTACATTTACGGTTGGGATTAGGGTTGGGATTAGAATTAGGGGTGTGTCTGGGTTAGGTGTGTGGTTAGGGTTACAGTTGGGATTAGGGTTAGTGGTGCGTTTGGATTAGGGTTTCATTTATAATTGGGGGGTTTCCACTGTTTAGACACATCAGGGGCTCTCCAAACGCGACATGGCGTCCGATCTCAATTCCAGCCAATTCTGCATTGAAAAAGTAAAACAGTGCTCCTTCACTTCCGAGCTCTCCCGTGCGCCCAAACAGGGGTTTACCCCAACATATGGGGTATCAGCGTACTCGAGACAAATTGGACAACAACTTTTTGGGTCCAAGTTCTCTTGTTATCCTTGGGAAAATAAAAATTTGGGGGGCTAAAAATCATTTTTGTGGGAAAAAAAAGGATTTTTATTTTCACGGCTCTGCGTTGTAAACTGTAGTGAAACACTTGGGGGTTCAAAGTTTTCACAACACATCTAGATAAGTTCCATGGGAGGTCTAGTTTCCAATATGGGGTCACTTGTGGGTGGTTTCTACTGTTTGGGTACATCAGGGGCTCTGCAAATGCAACGTGACGCCTGCAGACCAATCCATCTAAGTCTGCATTCCAAATGGCGCTCCTTCCCTTCCGAGCTCTGCCATGAGCCCAAACAGTGGTTCCCCCCCACATATGGGGTATCAGCGTACTCAGGACAAATTGAACAACAACTTTTGGGGTCCAATTTATTCTGTTACCCTTGTAAAAATACAAAGCTGGGGGCTAAAAAATCATTTTTGTGAAAAAAAAAAGAATTTTTATTTTCACGGGTCTGAGTTATAAACTGTAGTGAAACACTTAGGGGTTCAAAGTTCTCACAACACATCTAGATAAGTTCCATGGGAGGTCTAGTTTCTAATATGGGGTCACTTGTGGGGGGTTTGTACTGTTTGGGTACATCAGGGGCTCTGCAAATGCAACGTGACTCCTGCAGACCAATCCATCTAAGTCTGCATTCCAAATGGCGCTCCTTCCCTTCCGAGCTCTGCCATGCGCCCAAACAGTGGTTCCCCCCCACATATGGGGTATCAGCGTACTCAGGACAAATTGGACAACAACTTTTGGGGTCCAATTTATTATGTTACCCTTGTGAAAATACAAAACTGGGGGCTAAAAAATTTTTGCGAAAAAAAAATAAATTTATTTTAACGGCTCTGCGTTATAAACTGTAGTGAAACACTTGGGGGTTCAAAGCTCTCAAAACACATCTAGATAAGTTCCTTAGAGGGTCTAGTTTCCAAAATGGTGTCACTTGTGGGGGTTTTTAATGTTTAGGCACATCAGGGGCTCTCCAAACCAACATGGCGTCCCATCTTAATTCCAGTCAATTTTGCATTGAAAAGTCAAATGGCGCTCCTTCCCTTCCGAGCTCTGCTATGCACCCAAAAAGTGGTTTACCCCCACATATGGGGTATCGTCGCACTCAGGACAAATTGCACAACAACTTTTGTGGTCTAATTTCTTCTCTTACCCTTGGGAAAATAAAAAATTGGGGGCGAAAAGATCATTTTTGTGAAAAAATAAGATTTTTTATTTTTACGGCTCTGCATTATAAACTTCTGTGAAGCACTTGTTGGGTCAAAGTGCTCACCACACATCTAGATAAGTTCCTTAAGGGGTCTACTTTTCAAAATGGTGTCACTTGTGAGGGGTTCCAATGTTTAGGCACATCAGGGGCTCTCCAAACGCAACATGGCGTCCCATCTCAATTCCAGTCAATTTTGCATTGAAAAGTCAAATGGCGCTCCTTTCCTTCCGAGCTCTGCCATGCGCCCAAACAGTGGTTTACCCCCACATATGGGGTATCGTCGCACTCAGGACAAATTGCACAACAACTTTTGTGGTCTAATTTCTTCTCTTACCCTTGGGAAAATAAAAAATTGGTGGCGAAAAGATTATTTTTGTGAAAAAATATGATTTTTTATTTTTACGGCTCTGCATTATAAACTTCTGTGAAGCACTTGTTGGGTCAAAGTGCTCACCACACCTCTAGATAAGTTCCTTAAGGGGTCTACTTTCCAAAATGGTGTCACTTGTGGGGATTTCAATGTTTAGGCACATCAGGGGCTTTCCAAACGCAACATGGCATCCCATCTCAATTCCAGTCAATTTTGCATTGAAAAGTAAAATGGCGCTCCTTCCCTTCCGAGCTCTGCCATACGCCCAAACAATGGTTTACACCCATATACGGGGTATCAGCATACTCAGGACAAATTGGCCAACAATTTTTGAGGTTCAATTTCTTCTCTTACTCTTGGGAAAATAAAAAATTGGGGGCGAAAAGATCATTTTTGTGAAAAAATATGATTTTTTATTTTTACGGCTCTGCATTATAAACTTCTGTGAAGCAATTGGTGGGTCAAAGTGGTCACCACACATCTAGATAAGTTCCTTAGGGTGTCTACTTTCCAAAATGGTGTCACTTGTGGGGGGTTTCAATGTTTAGGCACATCAGTGGCTCTCCAAACGCAACATGGTGTCCCATCTCAATTCCTGTCAATTTTGCATTTAAAAGTCAAATGGCGCTCCTTCCCTTCCGAGCTCTGCCATGCGCCCAAACAGTGGTTTACCCCCACATATGGGGTATCAGCGTACTCAGTACAGATTGTACAACAACTTTTGGGGTCCATTTTCTCCTGTTACCCTTGGTAAAATAAAACAAATTGGAGCTGAAATAAATTTTGTGTGAAAAAAAGTTAAATATTCATTTTTATTTAAACATTCCAAAAATTCCTGTGAAACCCCTGAAGGGTTAATAAACTTCTTGAATGTGGTTTTGAGCACCTTGAGGGGTGCAGTTTTTAGAATGGTGTCACACTTGGGTATTTTCTATCATATAGACCCCTCAAAATGACATCAAATGAGATGTGGTCCCTAAAAAAAAATGGTGTTGTAAAAATGAGAAATTGCTGGTCAACTTTGAACCCTTATAACTCCCTAACAAAAAAAAATTTTGGTTCCAAAATTGTGCTGATGTAAAGGAGACATGTGGGAAATGTTACTTATTAAGTATTTTGCATGACATATCTCTGTGATTTAAGGGCATAAAAATTTAAAGTTGGAAAATTGCGAAATTTTCAAAATTTTCGCCAAATTTCCGTTTTTTTCACAAATAAACGCAAGTTATATCGAATAAATGTTACTACTAAAATGAAGTACAATATGTCACGAGAAAACATTGTCAGAATCGCCAAGATCCGTTGAAGCGTTCCAGAGTTATAACCTCATAAAGGGACAGTGGTCAGAATTGTAAAAATTGGCCCGGTCATTAACGTGCAAACCACCCTCGGGGCTTAAGGGGTTAAAGCAAACAAACGCATGTGCTTAAAACGCATGCGTTTCCATTGACTCCAATGTATTTTTTGGCACACAAAAAACGCATGAAAACGCATGCGTTTTTATGTGTCAAAAAAACGCCTCTCAAAAATACTACAAGTTGCATTTCTGAAAAAGAATGCATGCAGCAAAAAAACGCATGCGTTTCAAAACGCGACCAAACGCGCACAACAAAAAACGCATGCGTTTTCAATGTTAAATATAAGAAAAAAAACGCATGCGTTTTTTTGTGCAAAAAAACGCTGCAGACAAAAACGCAAGTGTGAAACCACCCTTAGTAAGACTCAGATCATATGTACAAGACGTCACCAGCCACGACCGATGGATCCTGTGACTAAGCCTCCGATCACATGTACAAGACGTCACTGACCACAAACTATGGATCCTGTAACTAAGGCTCTGATCACATCTACAAGACGTCACAGACCACGACCGATGGATCCTGTAACTAAGGCCCCGATCACATCTACAAGACGTCACCGACCACGACCGATGGATCCTGTAACTAAGGCCCTGATCACATCTACAAGACGTCACTGACCACGACCGATGGATCCTCTAACTAAGGCTATATTCACACTCTGCGGATTTTTCTGCGGATCCGCAGCGGATTTGACCGCTGCGGATCCGCAGCAGTTTCCCATGAGTTTACAGAACAATGTAAACCTATGGGAAACAAAAAACGCAGTGCACATGCTGCGGAAAAAACCGCGCGGAAACGCTGCGGATTACATTCCGCAGCATGTCACTTCTTTTCTGCGGATTTTCACCTGCTCCAATAGAAAACTGCAGATGAAAATCCGCAGAAGAAAACGCAGTAAAAAACGCGATAAATCCGCAGTAAAAACCGCAACGGGTTTTCACTGCGGATTTTGGAAATCTGCTGCGGAAAAATCCGCAGTGGAATCTGCAAAGTGTGAACATAGCCTTAGGCTCTGATCACGTCTACAAGACGTCACTGACCACGACCGATGGATCCTGTAACTAAGGCTCTGATCACGTCTACAAGACGTCACTGACCACGACCGATGGATCCTGTAACTAAGGCTCCGATCACATGTACAAGACGTCACTGACCACGACCGATGGATCCTGTAACTAAGGCTCCGATCACATCTACAAGATGTCACCGACCACGACCGATGGATACTGTAACTAAGGCCCCGATCACATCTACAAAACGTCACCGACCACGACCGATGGATCCTGTAACTAAGGCTCCGATCACATCTACAAGACATCACCGACCACGACCGATGGATCCTGTAACTAAGGCTCCAATCACATGTACAAGATGTCACCGACCACGACCGATGGATCCTGTAACTAAGGCTCAGAACACGTCTACAAGACGTCACCGACCACGACCGATGGATCCTGTAACTAAGTCTCCGATCACATCTACAAGATGTCACCGACCACGACCGATGGATCCTGAAACTAAGGCCCCGATCACATCTACAAGATGTCACCGACCACGACCGATGGATCCTGTAACTAAGGCTCTGATCACATCTACAAGACGTCACCGACCACGACCGATGGATCCTGTAACTAAGGCTCCGATCACATCTACAAGACATCACCGACCACGACCGATGGATCCTGTAACTAAGGCTCCGATCACATCTGCAAGACGTCAGTGACCGATAGATCCTGTAACTAAGGCTCCGATCACATCTACAAGACGTCACCGACCACGACCGATAGATCCTGTAACTAAGGCTCCGATCACATCTACAAGACATCACCGACCACGACCGATGGAACCTGTAACTAAGGCTCCGATCACATCTACAAGACGTCACCGACCACGACCGATGGATCCTGTAACTAAAGCTCCGATCACATCTACAAGACGTCACCGACCACGACCGATAGATCCTGTAACTAAGGCTCCGATCACATCTACAAGACGTCACCGACCACGACCGATGGATCCTGTAACTAAGGCTCCGATCACATCTACAAGACGTCACCGACCACGACCGATGGATTCTGTAACTAAGGCTCCGATCACATCTACAAGACGTCACCGACCATGACCGATGGATCCTGTAACTAAGGCCCCGATCACATCTACAAGACGTCACCGACTACGACCGATGGATCCTGTAACTAAGGGACCGATCACATCTACAAGACGTCAGTGACTGATGGATCCTGTACCGGAGTCTCTGTCGCTCCTCTCCTCGGTGCTGCCGTCACTCAGGTGCTGGTACACGCTCAGTACTGAGCCGCCTTCCGCTCTCTGTACATTCGGCCTCTGCTGATCGCACTGCTGAGGTTGTTGGTTGATATCTGATAGATTAATTTTTTGCTCTTTCAGGTCGAATCTGTTGCGGTGGATGATCTGCAGGACCTGTGGTGACGTCAGTGTCATGTGATCAGGGGCGGAGCTCAGTAGTGTGTGGTGAAGGACCTGTGACGTCAGTGTCATGTGACTAGTTCTTTGCCTTAGGGTGCCGTCACACTATCAGTATTTGTAGCCAAAACCAGGAGTGGAACAATTAGAGGAAAAGTATAATAGACACGTATGCACCACTTCGGCATTTATCACCCACTCCTGGTTTTGGCTACAAATACTGATGTAAAATACTGACCAAATACTGATAGTGTGACGGCAGCCTTATAGTGGAGCAGGTTGTGCAGTGTTGGCTCTCTAGCTCTCGCTGTTATCAGCCATTATATACATATATACACAGACTAGGAGGCTCCTCCGGATTCTTTGCCCTTTTCTGTGCTGTTTCTGAGCTGTTGTTAGTTTTTCTCCTGATTTTGAGCAGAATGTGTCCTATAATGACAGGCAGGGAGTGTGTATAGGGGCACAGAGGGGGCACTGAGGGTGGCTGAGGATAAGGAAAGTGGGAATGGCTGCTTACATTACCTGAGAGAGAAAAAACAGAATAATAAGTGATGGATTTTGCCAAATTCCTTTCTCCCCAGATTACAATACTCAGAGACCAAGCATTATATAACACACAGACCCTCTATATAGAGACAGCGCCCGGTGTTACTGATATTATCAATAACACTTATAGAGCGAATACTAACTACAGAATTATGAGAGATATAGCGGGAGATTTAACTGTATAATAATAATCAATGTATAAATATTTCCCATAACAATTCCTCCTTTTTATTATTGCAGACAATGTGTCCATCAGATACTTCCTTGTGCTATAAGAGCCTGGAGGGACGAATCCCGGTCACTGACGGACATCTTGTCTGTAGATCTCGTCATATATGATTACTGGCGGAGCTCGGTGATATTCTGCAGATGTGATAACTGACGATCTATGATGTCTGATCTTACGTCTCTTTACATAGTGTCGTCATAACAAATATACCAGTTCTAGCGGTTATATCCACTAGTAATAGCAACATTTATGTATGATGAAAGGGTAAATGAATATATTCTTATTCCCTGTCCCTATCTCCACTATATGAGGTCCACCATTCAGGGCGATTGTCTGCAGCTCGTTTATATAGGGAATGTTTGGGGACAGCATTTATATCTAGGTCACCATACAGAAGTATGAAGGTAGCAGATCCTCTCTCCTCCTGTACTTGTGTGTGCCTTGTTTTACTCATGTTTATTGTACTTGTCTATATTTGCCCGGTTCACATGTAAAGCGCCATGGAATAAATGGCGCTATAAAAATGTATAATAATAATAATATAAGGCGTGCTAAGGTGCAGGTTCCTTTTGCACTCAGGAGAAGCCATTTATAGTCCTGGTGACCACATACTAGATATAAATCCTCAGGCAGTATGCAGGGTACTGTAAGGGGTGTGCAGGCGGCTGGTCTGGGCCCTGCATTTCTGTACCTGCCTACCTAATGAAACCAGGTACATTTTGTGTTTACTGTGTGCCCTGTGTAATATATGATAGCTGACACTGTATAATGTAATAATGGTTGACACTGATCTGATATTTGTGTGTTAAGGACACAAATAGGGACAGTCAGTGGCAGTGGTAGGTCAGCACTGGTAAGGGTTATGGCAGTGTAGTTGCGGGTTAGACACACTGGAGGGCGCTGTAGAGTTAGATATTAGATTGTGTTAACAACTGGTTTCAGCCCCAGTGACAGTTGAGAAAGGGGGCGGAGCCAGTGTAGTGGCAGGGACAGAGCCTTCCTGAGGTAATTTTCAGTTAGTGGGAGGAGCTAGAGCAGACTGAGAGGAATTGTTCTAGAAGGAGTGGTAATAATTGTGTGGTGAGTAGACAGAAGGAGCACTGAGGGAAGCAGGTCTGGAGATGTCAGATCTTGAAGCACGTGGGAAGCGAGGCAGTCTGGACCGACTTACTGTCCGAACAGGAATTGCAGAGGCAACCTGATTTTTCGCCCAGGATGGGGAAAGTGGACGGGGAGCAACGGGGACCAGCTAGGCCGACAATCCAGAGTACTGCAGGAATGGAGATCACGGTACCAGATGATGTGTTGTCAGGAAAGACCAGGGACAGCTTAGAAGGTGAAACATCTGTGACATGTGAAGACTGTTGGACGGTGTCTGTAATGCAACTGAAGGAGTTAAGTTTTATTGAAAGTGAATCAGGACTTTGATAACATTTGTGTGTGTCTGCAACGGATTGGAGCCCTGTATGCTGTGAAGGATTCTGACTCACAGGTGGGTGAACTACTTGACACACACAGCACACCAAAGAATGGACATGAAATTTCTGTAGCGGAGCATCGGGGTGTGATGAGAAAGCAGCAATCCCTCGGTACGGCTACCACCCTGGCCCCCGTTACAAAGTGGCATAGTCGGCAGGATGGAGATTCCTCTCATGTAGTAAACGGAGGAACCCCCAGCATGGCAAAGATGGCGGCCGTGAGTAACTTTAAAATGGCGGATGATGGCGCAGTAGCTGAAGATAGCTCCGCCCATCGTAGGCATTCTGAACTGAAAGTGGCGTGAAAATTCATCTGGTGGGGAGGGTGCTTTGCGCCTAGGCCACCCCCTGGGTGAGCGGTGCCCGCCTGTGGTGGGTGTGGCGAAGAAAGAAGGAAAATTACCTCCCACAGCAGATTTCTGAAGAGCAGGAGGAGTCCCATGCTGATAGGAGCAGCCGGAGTCAGTGCCGCTTTGGTCCGGACAGAGCCAGGAAGAAGAAAACCACATGTCTGGCTTGACAGCGCCATTACGGGAGATGTTATGGACCTAGTGGTTAGGAGCACCCGGAACGACCTGATGGGTAAACTCACACAGGACAAGCTCTGGGAAGTGGGAGTTCTGCTGACCACAACCCCTAATCCTATCACAAAACTAGAAATAGCTGTGGAGCGTACCTAACTCTACCTAGACGCCTCTTCACAGACTAAGAGCTAACTAGCCCTAGAGATAGAAAATAAAGCCTACCTTTCCTCAGAGAAATTCCCCAAAGGAAAAGGCAGCCCCCCACATATATTGACTGTGAGTAAAGATGAAAGTCACAAACACAGAAATTAAACAGGTTTCAGCAAAGGGAGGCCAGACTTACTAAACAGACTGAGGATAGGAAAGGTATCTTTGCGGTCAGCACAAAAAACTACAAAAAGACCACGCAGAGTGTGCAAAAAGACCTCCGCACCGACTCACGGTGCGGAGGTGCCACTCTGCATCCCAGAGCTTCCAGCTAGCAAGGCAAAATCATGATAGCAAGCTGGACAAGGAAACAATGAACAAATAATAACTAGCAGGGACTTAGCTTCTGCTGGAGTTGACAGGTCACCAGAAAGATCCAAGAGCGAACTGAACCAGTACAAGAACATTGACAGCTGGCATGGAGTAACGATCAGAGTGGAGTTAAATAGAGCAGCCAGCCCAAGACTAAACTAGGTCACCTGTGGAAGGAACCTCAGAACCAGCAGCTCCACTCACAGCCACCAGAGGGAGTCCATGGACACAACTCGCCGAAGTACCATTCATGACCACAGGAGGGAGTTCGATAATAGAATTCACAACAGTACCCCCCCCCCTTGAGGAGGGGTCACCGAACCCTCACCAGAATCCCCAGGCCGATCAGGACGAGCCAAATGAAAGGCACGAACCAGATCGGCAGCATGAACATCAGAGGCAACAACCCAGGAATTATCTTCCTGACCATAACCCTTCCACTTGACCAGGTACTGGAGTTTCCGTCTCGAAATACGAGAATCTAAAATCTTCTCCACCACATACTCCAACTCCCCCTCGACCAACACCGGGGCAGGAGGGTCAACGGAGGGAACCATAGGCGACAAGTATCTCTGCAATAACGACCTATGGAACACATTATGGATGGCAAAAGAAGCTGGAAGGGCCAAACGAAATGACACAGGATTGAGAACTTCAGAAATCTTATACGGACCAATGAAACGAGGCTTAAACTTAGGAGAGGAAACCTTCATAGGAACATAACGAGACGACAACCAAACCAAATCCCCAACACGAAGTCGGGGACCAACACAGCGCCGGCGGTTAGCGAAACGTTGAGCCTTCTCCTGGGACAATGTCAAATTGTCCACCACATGAGTCCAAATCTGCTGCAACCTGTCCACCTGTTGTGAATTCTGTGGCAGAGCTCCCTCCTGTGGTCACAAGTGGTACTTCGGTTGATTCTCTCTGTGAGCTTCCGTTGGTGGAGGAAAGTGGTACTGCGGCTTCTGAGTTTCCTCCCTCAGGTGATTTGGTGAGGTCGTTAGGTACTGCTCTACTAAACTCCACCTAGTGCTTTGATCCTGGCTTCCTGTCAATGTTCCAGTATTGGACTTGCTTTTTCCTGGATCGTTCCTGTGGCCTGCTGCTCTGCATAGCTAAGTTCTTCTTTGCTATTTTTGTTTGCTATTTTTTCTGTCCAGCTTGTCTATTTGTTTGCTGGAAGCTCTGGGACGCAGAGGGTGTACCTCCGTGCCGTTAGTTCGGTACGGAGGGTCTTTTTGCCCCCTTTGTGTGGTTTTGTAGGGTTTTGTGTAGACCGCAAAGTTACCTTTCCTATCCTCGCTCTGTTCAGAAAGTCGGGCCTCACTTTGCTAAATCTATTTCATCTCTACGTTTGTCTTTTCATCTTAACTCACAGTCATTATATGTGGGGGGCTGCCTTTTCCTTTGGGGTATTTCTCTGAGGCAAGGTAGGCTTATTTTCTATCTTCAGGCTAGCTAGTTTCTCAGGCTGTGCCGAGTTACATAGGGAGCGTTAGGCGCAATCCACGGCTGCCTCTAGTGTTGTTGGAGAGGATTAGGGATTGCGGTCTGCAGAGTTCCCACGTCTCAGAGCTCGTTCTATTATTTTGGGGTTTTGTCAGATCACTGTATGTGCTCTGACCTCTATGTCCATTGTGTTACTGAATTGGTTAACATAACAGTACAGGAAGCCCAAAGTACTAATGATTCTCAATAGAGGGGAAAAAAAAGTTCTGAGACCATTTTTTTTTTCTCTGCACTGTGTTTTGCCTTTTTTTTCCCCTAGACATTTGGGTGGTTCAGGACACAGGTATAGCAATGGACATTAAAGGTCTGTCTTCATGTGTGGATCAGCTCATGGCAAGAGTACAAAATATTCAAGACTTTGTGGTTCAGAATTCTATGTTAGAACCGAGAATTCCTATTCCAGATTTGTTTTTTGGAGATATAACTAAATTTCTGAGTTTCAAAAATAAGTGTAAACTATTTCTGGCTTTGAAACCTCGCTCCTCTGGTGACCCAGTTCAACAAGTTAGGATCATTATTTCTTTTTTGCGTGGCGACCCTCAGGACTGGGCGTTTTCTCTTGCGTCAGGAGATCCTGCATTAAGTAATATCGATGCGTTTTTCCTGGCGCTTGGATTGCTGTACGATGAGCCTAATTCAGTGGATCAGGCAGAGAAAAATTTGCTGGCTCTTTGTCAGGGTCAGGATGAGATAGAGGTATATTGTCAGAAATTTAGGAAGTGGTCCGTACTCACGCAATGGAATGAAGGTGCGCTCACAGCGATTTTCAGAAAGGGTCTCTCTGAAGCCCTTAAGGATGTCATGGTGGGATTTCCTATGCCTGCTGGTCTGAATGAGTCTATGTCTTTGGCCATTCAGATCGGTCGACGCTTGCGTGAGCGTAAATCTGTGCACCATTTGGCGGTATTACCTGAGCTTAAACCTGAGCCTATGCAGTGCGATAGGACTTTGACCAGAGTTGAACGGCAAGAGCACAGACGTCTGAATGGGCTGTGTTTCTACTGTGGTGATTCCACTCATGTTATCTCTGATTGTCCTAAACGCACTGGGCGGTTTGCTAGGTCTGCCACCATTGGTACGGTACAGTCAAAATTTCTTCTGTCCGTTACCTTGATCTGCTCTTTGTCATCGTATTCTGTCATGGCATTTGTGGATTCAGGCGCTGCCCTGAATTTGAAGGACTTGGAGTATGCTAAGCATTGTGGGTTTTTCTTGGAGCCCTTGCAGTGTCCTATTCCATTGAGAGGAATTGATGCTACGCCTTTGGCCAAGAATAAGCCTCAGTACTGGACCCAGCTGACCATGTGCATGGCTCCTGCACATCAGGAGGTTATTCGCTTTCTGGTGTTGCATAATCTGCATGATGTGGTCGTGTTGGGGTTGCCATGGCTACAAGTCCATAATCCTGTATTAGATTGGAAATCCATGTCGGTGTCCAGCTGGGGTTGTCAGGGGGTACATGGTGATGTTCCATTTCTGACAATTTCGTCATCCACCCCTTCTGAGGTTCCAGAGTTCTTGTCTGATTACCGGGATGTATTTGAGGAGCCCAAGTCCGATACCCTACCTCCGCATAGGGATTGTGATTGTGCTATCAATTTGATTCCTGGTAGTAAATTCCCAAAAGGCCGACTGTTTAATTTATCTGTGCCTGAGCACGCCGCTATGTGCAGTTATGTGAAGGAGACCCTGGAGAAGGGGCATATTCGCCCGTCATCATCGCCATTAGGAGCAGGGTTCTTTTTTGTAGCCAAGAATGATGGTTCGCTGAGACCTTGTATAGATTACCGCCTTCTAAATAAGATCACGGTTAAATTTCAGTACCCCTTGCCGTTGTTATCTGATTTGTTTGCTCGGATTAAGGGGGCTAGTTGGTTCACCAAGATAGATCTTCGTGGTGCGTATAATCTTGTGCGAATTAAGCGAGGCGATGAATGGAAAACTGCATTTAATACGCCCGAGGGTCATTTTGAGTATCTAGTAATGCCATTTAGACTTGCCAATGCTCCATCAGTGTTTCAGTCCTTTATGCATGACATCTTCCGAGAGTACCTGGATAAATTCCTGATTGTGTACTTGGATGACATTTTGATCTTCTCGGATGATTGGGAGTCTCATGTGAAGCAGGTCAGAACGGTTTTTTAGGTCCTGCGTGCTAATTCTTTGTTTGTGAAGGGATCAAAGTGTCTCTTTGGTGTGCAGAAGGTTTCATTTTTGGGGTTCATCTTTTCCCCTTCTACTATCGAGATGGATCCTGTTAAGGTCCAGGCCATCCATGATTGGACTCAGCCTACATCTCTGAAGAGTCTGCAAAAGTTCCTGGGCTTTGCTAATTTTTATCGTCGCTTCATCTGCAATTTTTCTAGTATTGCCAAACCATTGACCGATTTGACCAAGAAGGGTGCTGATGTGGTCAATTGGTCTTCTGCTGCTGTGGAGGCTTTTCAAGAGTTGAAGCGTCGTTTTTCTTCTGCCCCTGTGTTGTGTCAACCTGATGTTTCGCTTCCGTTCCAGGTCGAGGTTGATGCTTCTGAGATTGGAGCAGGGGCTGTTTTGTCGCAGAGAGGTTCTGATTGCTCAGTGATGAAACCATGCGCCTTCTTTTCCAGGAAGTTTTAGCCTGCCGAGCGAAATTATGATGTGGGCAACCGAGAGTTGCTGGCCATGAAGTGGGCATTCGAAGAGTGGCGTCATTGGCTTGAAGGAGCTAAGCATCGTGTGGTGGTATTGACTGATCATAAGAACTTGACTTATCTCGAGTCTGCCAAGCGGTTGAATCCTAGACAGGCTCGTTGGTCGCTGTTTTTTGCCCGTTTTGACTTTGTGATTTCGTACCTTCCGGGCTCTAAAAATGTGAAGGCGGATGCTCTGTCTAGGAGTTTTGTGCCCGACTCTCCGGGTTTGTCTGAGCCGGCGGGTATCCTCAAGGAAGGAGTAATTGTGTCTGCCATCTCCCCTGATTTGCGGTGGGTGCTGCAAAAATTTTAGGCTAATAAACCTGATCGTTGTCCAGCGGAGAAACTGTTTGTCCCTGATAGGTGGACGAATAAAGTTATCTCTGAGGTTCATTGTTCGGTGTTGGCTGGTCATCCTGGAATCTTTGGTACCAGAGAGTTAGTGGCTAGATCCTTTTGGTGGCCATCTCTGTCGCGGGATGTGCGTACTTTTGTGCAGTCCTGTGGGATTTGTGCTCAGGCTAAGCCCTGCTGTTCTCGTGCCAGTGGGTTGCTTTTGCCCTTGCCGGTCCCGAAGAGGCCCTGGACGCATATTTCCATGGATTTTATTTCAGATATTCCCGTTTCTCAAAAGATGTCAGTCATTTGGGTGGTCTGTGATCGCTTTTCTAAGATGGTCCATTTGGTACCCTTGTTTAAATTGCCTTCCTCCTCTGATTTGGTGCCATTGTTCTTCCAGCATGCGGTTCGTTTACATGGCATTCCAGAGAATATCGTTTCTGACAGAGGTTCCCAGTTTGTTTCGAGGTTTTGGCGAGCCTTTTGTGGTAGGATGGGCATTGACTTGTCTTTTTCCTCGGCTTTCCATCCTCAGACTAATGGCCAGACCGAACGAACCAATCAGACCTTGGAAACATATCTGAGATGCTTTGTTTCTGCTGATCAGGATGATTGGGTGTCCTTTTTGCCTTTGGCTGAGTTCGCCCTTAATAATCGGGCCAGCTCGGCTACCTTGGTTTCGCCATTTTTCTGCAACTCTGGGTTCCATCCTCGTTTCTCTTCAGGACAGGTTGAGTCTTCGGACTGTCCTGGTGTGGATACTGTGGTGGACAGGTTGCAGCAGATTTGGACTCAGGTAGTGGACAATTTGACCTTGTCCCAGGAGAAGGCTCAACGTTTCACTAATCGCAGATGCTGTGTGGGTCCCCGACTTCGTGTTGGGGATCTGGTTTGGTTATCTTCTCGTCATATTCCTATGAAGGTTTCCTCTCCTAAGTTTAAACCTTGTTTCGTTGGTCCGTATAGGATTTCTGAGGTTCTTAATCCTGTGTCTTTTCGTCTGACCCTTCCAGATTCTTTTTCCATACATAACGTATTCCATAGGTCATTGTTGCGGCGATACGTGGCACCTATGGTTCCATCTGTTGACCCTCCTGCCCCGGTTTTGGTGGAGGGGGAATTGGAGTATATTGTGGAGAAGATTTTGGATTCTCGTGTTTCAAGACGGAAACTCCAGTATCTGGTTAAGTGGAAGGGTTATGCTCAGGAGGATAATTCCTGGGTCTTTGCCTCTGATGTCCATGCTCCCGATCTTGTTCGTGCCTTTCATGTGGCTCATCCTGGTCGGCCTGGGGGCTCTGGTGAGGGTTCGGTGACCCCTCCTCAAGGGGGGGTACTGTTGTGAATTCTGTGGCAGAGCTCCCTCCTGTGGTCACAAGTGGTACTTCGGTTGATTCTCTCTGTGAGCTTCCGTTGGTGGAGGAAAGTGGTACTGCGGCTTCTGAGTTTCCTCCCTCAGGTGATTTGGTGAGGTCGTTAGGTGCTGCTCTACTTAACTCCACCAAGTGCTTTGATCCTGGCTTCCTGTCAATGTTCCAGTATTGGACTTGCTTTTTCCTGGATCGTTCCTGTGGCCTGCTGCTCTGCATAGCTAAGTTCTTCTTTGCTATTTTTGTTTGCTATTTTTTCTGTCCAGCTTGTCTATTTGTTTGCTGGAAGCTCTGGGACGCAGAGGGTATACCTCCGTTCCGTTAGTTCGGTACGGAGGGTCTTTTTGCCCCCTTTGTGTGGTTTTGTAGGGTTTTGTGTAGACCGCAAAGTTACCTTTCCTATCCTCGCTCTGTTCAGAAAGTCGGGCCTCACTTTGCTAAACCTATTTCATCACTACGTTTGTCTTTTCATCTTAACTCACAGTCATTATATGTCGGGGGCTGCCTTTTCCTTTGGGGTATTTCTCTGAGGCAAGGTAGGCTTATTTTCTATCTTCAGGCTAGCTAGTTTCTCAGGCTGTGCCGAGTTGCATAGGGAGCGTTAGGCGCAATCCACGGCTGCCTCTAGTGTTGTTGGAGAGGATTAGGGATTGCGGTCTGCAGAGTTCCCACGTCTCAGAGCTCGTTCTATTATTTTGGGGTTTTGTCAGATCACTGTATGTGCTCTGACCTCTATGTCCATTGTGTTACTGAATTGGTTAACATAACATCCACCACAGTATCCACACCAGGACAGTCCGAAGGCTCAACCTGCCCAGAAGAGAAACGAGGATGGAAACCGGAATTACAGAAAAAAGGCGAAACCAAAGTAGCCGAGCTGGCCCGATTATTAAGGGCGAACTCAGCCAAAGGCAAGAAGGACACCCAATCATCCTGATCAGCAGAAACAAAGCATCTCAGATATGTTTCCAAAGTGTGATTAGTTCGTTCGGTTTGGCCATTTTTTTGAGGATGGAAAGCCGAGGAAAAAGACAAATCAATGCCCATCTTAGCACAAAAGGACCGCCAAAACCTCGATACAAACTGGGAACCTCTGTCCGAGACGATGTTCTCCGGAATGCCATGCAAGCGAACCACATGCTGGAAAAACAATGGCACCAAATCAGAGGAGGAAGGCAATTTAGACAAGGGTACCAAATGGACCATCTTAGAGAAGCGATCACAAACCACCCAAGTGACAGACATCCTTTGAGAGACAGGGAGATCTGAAATAAAATCCATGGAAATATGCGTCCAGGGCCTCTTCGGGACCGGCAAGGTCAAAAGCAACCCACTGGCACGAGAACAGCAGGGCTTAGCCCGAGCACAAGTCCCACAGGACTGCACAAAAGAACGCACATCCCATGACAAAGAAGGCCACCAAAAGGATCTAGCCACCAAATCTCTGGTACCAAAGATTCCAGGATGACCAGCCAACACCGAACAATGAACCTCAGAGATAACTCTACTAGTCCATCTATCAGGGACAAACAGTTTCTCCGCTGGACAACGGTCAGGTCTATCAGCCTGAAACTTCTGCAGCACCCGCCGCAAATCAGGGGAGATGGCAGACAAAATTACCCCCTCTTTGAGAATACCCGCCGGCTCAGGAACACCCAGAGAGTCAGGCACAAAACTCCTTGACAGGGCATCAGCCTTCACATTCTTGGAGCCCAGAAGGTACGAAACCACAAAATCAAAACGGGAGAAAAACAGCGACCATCGAGCCTGTCTAGGATTCAACCGTTTGGCAGACTCGAGATAAGTCAGATTCTTGAGATCCGTCAAGACCACCACGCGATGCTTGGCTCCTTCAAGCCAATGTCGCCACTCCTCGAATGCCCACATCATGGCCAACAACTCTCGATTGCCAACATCATAATTGCGCTCAGCAGGCGAGAATTTTCTAGAAAAGAAGGCACATGGTTTCATCACCGAGCCATCAGAACTTTTTTGCGACAAAACAGCCCCTGCTCCAATCTCAGAAGCATCAACCTCGACCTGAAACGGGAGCGAAACATCTGGCTGGCACAACACAGGGACAAAAGAAAAACGACGCTTCAACTCCTGAAAAGCCTCTACAGCCGCAGAGGACCAATTGACCACATCAGCACCTTTCTTGGTCAAATCAGTCAACGGTTTAGCAACACTAGAAAAATTAGCAATGAAGCGACGGTAAACATTATCAAAGCCCAGGAACTTCTGCAGGCTCTTCACAGATGTCGGCTGAGTCCAATCATAAATGGCCTGAACTTTAACAGGGTCCATCTCGATAGTAGAAGGGGAAAAAATGAAACCCAAAAATGAAACCTTCTGTACTCCAAAGAGACATTTTGACCCCTTCACAAACAAGGAATTCGCACGAAGGACCTGGAACACCATTCTGACCTGCTTCACATGAGACTCCCAATCATCCGAAAAGACCGAAATATCATCCAAATATACAATCATGAATCTATCCAGGTATTTTCGGAAGATGTCATGCATAAAGGACTGAAACACAGATGGAGCATTAGAAAGCCCGAATGGCATAACCAGGTACTCAAAATGGCCCTCGGGCGTATTAAATGCTGTTTTCCATTCGTCGCCTTGTTTAATTCGCACAAGATTATACGCCCCTCGAAGATCTATCTTGGTGAACCAACTAGCCCCCTTAATCCGAGCAAACAAATCAGACAGCAGCGGCAAAGGGTACTGAAATTTAACTGTGATCTTATTAAAAAGGCGGTAATCAATACAAGGTCTCAAAGAACCATCCTTCTTGGCCACAAAAAAGAACCCTGCTCCCAACGGTGATGACGACGGGCGAATATGACCTTTCTCCAAGGATTCCTTTATATAACTCCGCATAGCGGCGTGCTCTGGTACAGATAAATTAAACAGTCGGCCCTTAGGAAACTTACTACCAGGAATCAAATTAATAGCACAATCGCAGTCCCTATGAGGAGGTAGGGCACTGGATTTGAGCTCATCAAATACATCCTGGTAATCTGACAAAAACTCAGGAACTTCAGAAGGAGTGGAAGGCGAAATTGACAGCAATGGAACATCACCATGTACCCCCTGACAACCCCAGCCGGACACAGACATAGATTTCCAATCCAATACTGGATTATGGACCTGTAGCCATGGCAACCCCAAAACGACCACATCATGCAGATTATGCAACACCAAAAAGCGAATATCCTCCTGATGTGCAGGAGCCATGCACATGGTCAATTAAGTCCAGTACTGAGGCTTATTCTTGGCCAAAGGCGTAGCATCAATTCCTCTCAATGGAATAGGATACTGCAAGGGCTCCAAGAAAAAACCACAGCGCCTGGCAAACTCCAAGTCCATCAAATTCAGGGCAGCGCCTGAATCCACAAATGCCATAACAGAATAGGATGACAAAGAGCAAATCAGAGTAACGGACAAAAGAAATTTAGACTGTACCGTACCAATGGTGGCAGACCTAGCGAACCACTTAGTGCGCTTAGGACAATCGGAGATAGCATGAGTGGAATCACCACAGTAAAAACACAGCCCATTCCGACGTCTGTGTTCTTGCCGTTCAGCTCTGGTCAAAGTCCTATCACATTGCATAGGCTCAGGCCTATGCTCAGAGAATACCGCCAAATGGTGCACAGCTTTGCGCTCACGCAAGCGCCGATCGATCTGAATGGCCAAGGACATAGACTCATTCAGACCAGCAGGCGTGGGAAATCCCACCATGACATCCTTAAGGGCTTCAGAAAGACCCTTTCTGAAAATTGCCGCCAGGGCACACTCATTCCACTGAGTAAGCACAGACCACTTTCTAAACTTCTGACAATACACCTCCGCTTCATCCTGACCCTGACACAAAGCCAGCAAGATTTTCTCTGCCTGATCCACTGAATTCGGTTCATCATAAAGCAATCCAAGCGCCAGAAAAAACGCATCTACATCACGCAATGCAGGATCTCCTGGCGCAAGGGAAAATGCCCAGTCTTGAGGGTCACCACGCAACAAAGAAATAATGATTTTTACTTGTTGAACGGGGTCACCAGAGGAGCGGAGTTTCAAAGCTAGAAACAGTTTACAATTATTTTTGAAATTCAGGAACTTAGATCTATCCCCAGAAAACAAATCAGGAATTGGAATTCTAGGCTCTAACATCGGATTCTGAACCACAAAATCTTGAATGTTTTGTACCCTTGCAGTGAGATGATCCACACAAGAGGACAGACCTTGAATGTCCATATCTACACCTGTGTCCTGAACCACCCAGAGGTTAAGGGGAAAAGAAAGACAAAACACACTGCAGAGAAAAAAAAATGGTCTCAGAACTTCTCTTATCCCTCTTTTGAGATGCATTAATATTTTGGGCCAGCTGTACTGTTATGGACCTGGTGGTTAGGAGCACCCGGAACGACCTGATGGGTAAACTCACACAGGACAAGCTCTGGGAAGTGGGAGCTCTGCTGACCGCAACCCCTAATCCTATCACACAACTAGAAATAGCCGTAGAGCGTACCTAACTCTACCTAGACGCCTCTTCACAGCCTAAGAGCTAACTAGCCCTAGAGATAGAAAATAAAGCCTACCTTGCCTCAGAGAAATTCCCCAAAGGAAAAGGCAGCCCCCCACATATATTGACTGTGAGTTAAGATGAAAGTCACAAACACAGAAATGAAACAGGTTTCAGCAAAGGGAGGCCAGACTTACTAAACAGACTGAGGATAGGAAAGGTATCTTTGCGGTCAGCACATGCCACTCTGCATCCCAGAGCTTCCAGCTAGCAAGGCAAAATCATGATGGCAAGCTGGACAAGGAAACAATGAACAAATAATAACTAGCAGGGACTTAGCTTCTGCTGGAGTAGACAGGTCACCAGAAAGATCCAAGAGCGAACTGAACCAGTACAAGAACATTGACAGCTGGCATGGAGTAACGATCTGAGTGGAGTTAAATAGAGCAGCCAGCCTAAGACTAAACTAGGTCACCTGTGGAAGGAACCTCAGAACCAGCAGCTCCACTCACAGCCACCAGAGGGAGTCCATGGACAGAACTCACCAAAGTACCATTCATGACCACAGGAGGGAGTTCGATAACAGAATTCACAACAGGGAGACCATGCACCTGAGGCCTGGTGCTATCCGCTCTGGTATCCCAGAAGCTGCAGTGCCAGAGAGGATGTCTGGAGCGTGGGCACAGAGCCCTGATGATGATGATGTATGGGACCGGAGGGGAAGTGGAGCAGAGGCTAGTGGACGCTCCTCCGGTTCTCACTTGAGGAAGGACAGTGACTGCAACTTGTCCTATAAGAAAGTTGTGCAACTAGCACATGATGTGAAAGGAATTGGGACTGTTCTGCGTCCCTGTGGGCAGGAGCCCTGAAATTTGAAATTGGGACTGTTCGGCGTCCCTGAGGACAGGAGTCCTGAAGATAGCGTGGTTGGAGTAGCCACAGTTGAAAAGTTGAGACGTTTAGTTTTCCCCCTTTCTAAGTTATGTTGCGCCAGTTGCGCTTCCCCTGCTGGATTGCAGGACTCAGACCTTATAAAGAGATGGTGCCCTATAGACTACTGGGTTACTGTGTGTGGCTGCTCTGGGGACTGTCATAAGATCTGTGAAATGTCATTGTTTAACCTGAATTTTGTTTGCAGGAGGTAAACTGAGCTGCACACATGTTTTAAAGGGAATGTGGTCTGGAAATAGGAGGGAGGGGAAAAAACATATGCAGGATGACCTGATGAGTGAGTCGGGTCAGAACAGAATGGACTTCATGCTCCTAGACGGTTGGAGCTGTAGTAATTTGGCCATGTGGGCCATGAAGAATAGTGTGGACACTGGTAGAAAACAGGAAAAAGACTGGCCAAAGGGCCTGATGTGTCCTTTTGAGAACTGTTTAAGTGTCCGGATCCCATAAGGAGAGTGACCAGGGTCAAGTGGACCTGTCTGCAAAACCCGAGGATCGAGCCGGGTTATACAAGGACTGTGCTCACGTGATGGTGAGCTGGTGAGAAAAGAACTGAACTGTTTGTTCCATGCGATACCAGTCCTGACCAAAGACAGGTCAAACGTGGTGGAGTGGAACAATGGACTCTGATGTGAAGAGTAATATTTGTTATAGTTTAAACATGTTTTAATAGAATGTGTTTACATGTTTTTTTGCATTTCATGTGTACCAGTGCTGCATGGTCGGGGACGACCATGGTTTTAGGAGGGAGGTATGTAAGGGGTGTGCAGGCGGCTGGCTTGGGCCCTGCATTTCGGTACATGCCTACCTAATGAAACCGAGTACATTTTGTGTTTACTGTGTGCCCTGTGTAATATATGATAGCTGACACTGTATAATATAATAATGGCTGACACTGTTCTGTTATTTGTGTGTTAGGGACACAAATAGGGACACTCAGTGGCAGTGGTAGGTCAGCATTGGTAAGGGTTATGGCAGTGTAGTTGTGGGTTAGACACACTGGAGGGCACTGTAGAGTTAGATATTAGATTGTGTTAAGAACTGGTTTCAGCCGAAGTAGTGACAGTTGAGAAAGGAGGTGGGACCAATGTAGTGGCAGGGAGAGTGCCTTTCAGTTAGTGGGAGGAGCTAGAGCAGAGTGAGAGGAATTGTTCTAGATGGAGTGGTAATAGTTACGTGGTGAGTTACAGTTGAAAGAGACAGAAGGAGCACTGAGGGAAGCAGGTCTGGAGATGTTAGATCTTGAAGCAAGTGGGAAGTGAAGCAGTCTGGAAGGGTCGTGGCTTGTCTGTGGGTTACCTCCCATGACATCTGGGACTTACGGTCCGAACAGGAATTGCAGAGGCAACCTGATTTTTCACCCAAGATGGGGAAAGTGGACGGGGAGCAACAGGGACCAGCTAGGCCGACAATCCAGAATACTGCAGGAATGGAGATCACGGTACCAGATGATGTGTTGTCAGGAAAAACCAGTGATAGCTTAGAAGGTGAAACATCTGTGACATGTGAAGACTGTTGGAGGGTGTCTGTAATGCAACTGAAGGAGTTAAGTAAAGTTTTATTGAAAATGAATCAGGACTTTGATAACATTTGTGTGTATCTGCGACGGATTGGAGCCCTGTATGCGGTGAAGGATTCTGACTCACAGGTGGGTGAACTACTTGACACACACAGCACACCAAAGAATGGACATGAAATTTCTGTAGCGGAGCATCGGGGTGTGATGAAGAAGCAGCAATCCCTCGGTCCGGCTACCACCCTGGCCCCCGTTACAGTATGATGTCAGTGGGTCTCCAAAGACAATGTATAGAAGTAAGAAACCCTTACATCGGAGGGTTGTCATAACCAAGTTTGATTGTTTTGAAAACCGACCTCATTCCTCATTTGCGGCTATATGAACCCAAATAGAAACTATGAATAAAAAAATTACAGACATAGACAAAAAAGTTGAGTTTATAGCCACCAAACAGAATGCACTGGAGACGGATCATTGCCTGTTAAAACACGAGGTTAAAGTACTGAAGGCAAAACTCACAGACTTGGAGGATTGTAACAGAAGATGTAACCTCAAGATGTTCCAGAAAATGTTTCACCTGCAGATCTTGCTCCATCGATCCAAGATCTAATTCATTAGGCTCTACCAACTTTCTCCAACATCGATCTGACCATAGACAGGGCTCACAGGTTGCAAAAACCTACTTTTCTCCCAAGAGAGGTCCCGAGGGAAGTGATTGCTAAACTTCATTTCTTTAAAACAAAAGACAGACTATTAGATTATCTTATGAAGCACAAGAATTTTTATCCTCCATATGAAAACATCAAAGTGTTTCCGGATTTTTCTAAAGAGACCTTAAACGCAAGAAAATCATTTGCAGCTATTCCCACCATCCTGAGAGCTAATAACACTCTCTAAAAATGGGGTTTCCCCACTAATCTCATCCAATACTTGATCCTGATGATGGCTGGAATTTTTTAAAAACCTATAAACATTCCCGGCTATGACCGCAATCCCCATCAGAAAAGGAACCCAGAACCCCCAAAGTGACATCTTGAGAAAGCATTCTACAAGCGTCTTCTGATTTTATCTTATTTGATATTTTAATTCTTTGTGTCCTAATTCCAGGACTCATGGGCAGAGTCGGCCAAACTTTTCTTTACCTCCCAACATCTGGAAAAGGTACTTGAGCGCCCGAGTCATGCTGCTCTCGTCCTCTTCATCAGAACGTCTGAGGAAACCCAGTATTTTGGTTTTTCTTTTTGGTATTTCCATGTTTCTGAATTGTGGCGTTAACAATTCAAACAAGTCAAAAAATTTAGTGTTATTTAACATTTTTCTTCACAGGTTTTATTGCCTAAATATTAATAACCAATGTACTTGTATACAGTGGGTACGGATAGTATTCACACCCCTTTAAATTTTTCACTCTTTGTTTCATTGCAGGCATTTGGTAAATTCAAAAAAGTACATTAATGTACACTCTGCACCCCATCTTGACTGAAAAAAACAGAAATTTAGAAATTTTTGCAAATTTAATAAAAAGAAAAACTGAAATATCACATGGTCATAAGTATTCAGACTAGTGATGAGCGAGTATACTCGTTGCTCGGGTATTCCCAAGCACGCTCGGGTGACCTCCGAGTATTTGTTATTGCTCGGAGATATAGTTTTCATCGCCTCAGTTGCATGATTTACGGCTGCCAGATACACTGAATACATGTGAGGAATGCCTGTTTGTTAGGGAATTCCCACATGTATTCAGCTTATCTGGCAGCCGTAAATCATGCAACTGAGGCGATGAAAACTATATCTCCGAGCAATAACAAATACTCGGAGGTCACCCGAGCGTGCTCGGGAAAACACGAGCAACAAGTACACTCACTCATCACTAATTCAGACCCTTTACTCAGACACTCATATTTAAGTCACATGCAGTCAATTTCATTGTGATCCTCCTTGAGATGGTTCTGCTCCTTCATTGGAGTCCAGCTGTGTGTAATTAAACTGATAGGACTTGATTTGGAAAGGTGCACACTTGTCTATATAAGACCTCACAGCTCACAGTGCATGTCAGACCAAATGAGAATCATGAGGTCAAAGGAACTGGCCAAGGAGCTCAGAGACAGAATTGTGGCAAGGCACAGATCTGGCCAAGTTTACAACAGAATTTCTGCTGTACTCAAGGCTCCTAAGAGCACAGTGACCTCCATAATCCTTAAATGGAAGAAGTTTGGGACCACCAGAAGTCTTCCTGGACCTGGCCATCTAGGCAAACTGAGCAATTGGGGGAGAAGAGCCTTGGTGAGAGAGGTAAAGAAGTACCCCATGATCACTGTGGCTGAGCTCCACTAGGGAGATGGGAGAAAGTTCCACAAAGTCAACTATCACTGGAGCCCTCCACCAGTCAGGCCTTTATGGCAGAGTGGCCCGACGGAAGCCTCTCCTCAGTGCAAGACATATGAAAGAGTTTGCTATAAAACACATGAAGGACTCCCAGACTATGAGAAATCTCTCTGGTCTGATGAGATGAAGATAGAACTTTTTGGTGATAATTCTAAGCAGTATTTGTGGAGAAAACCAGGTACTGCTCATCACCTGCTTAATACAATCCCAACAGTGAAGCATGGTAGTGGCAGTATCATGCTGCGGGGGTGTTTTTCAGCTGCAGTAACAGGACGATTGGTTGCCTTTAAAGGAAACATCAATGCGGCCAAGAACAGAGATATCTTGGATGAAAACCTCTTCCAGAGTGCTCTGGACCTCAGACTTGGCCCAAGGTTCACCTTCCAACAAGACAATGACCATAAGCACACAGCTAAACTAACAAAGGAGTGTCTTCAGAACAACTCTGTGACCATTCTTGACTGGCCCAGCCAGAGCCCTGACCTAAACCCAATTGAGCATCTCTGGAGAGTCCGGAAAATGGCTGTCCACCATCATTCCCAAGAAGACTCATGGCTGTACTAGCTCAAAATGTGTTTCTACTCAATACTGAGGAAAGGGTCTGAATACTTATGACCATGTGATATTTCAGTTTTTCTTTTTTAATAAATTTGCACAAATTTCTACATTTATGTTTTTTTTTTTCAGTCAAGATGGGGTTCAGACTGTACATTAATGAGAAAAAAATGAATTAACTTTTTTGAATTTATCAAATGGCTGCAATGAAACAAAGAGTGAAAAATTTAAAGGGCTATGAGCCTATGAATACTTTCCGTACCCACAGTATTTCTGGATCACCAACAGTATTTCAATATGTGTAATTATAGTGTTAGAAATGTTGACATTGAATGTGAAAGAACTTAATAGCCCTTTCAAGAGGTATTCTGCTTGGAAAGAAGCAAAAAGATGCAACTCTGATATAATAGCATATCAGGAAACCAAATTTACACAGAACGACCCACCAAAATTCTCTCACAAGGATTTCCCTCATATATTTAACTCCTCATCTGAAAAGAAAAAAAGCCGGTGTGCTCATCGCAATTACAAAATTCTGGAAATTTTTAATTAATTTACGAAATTGATGACATCAACGGAAAATACCATATTCTTATATGTAATATCGATACAACAACCTACAGGATAGTCAACATCTATGCACCTAACAGAGGTCAAATATCGGTTTTAAAAAATTAATGAAAAGTCATTAAACACCAAAAAGGTCCCTTACTTATTTTTGGAGATTTTTATATAATCAGGGCTGCCACTAGGAATTTCGGGGTTCCATACTGGCAAAAATTTCAGGGCCTCCTTGAGACTCCACCCAGGCTCCACCCCTCGAACTGTCCACAGTCCCACCGCTCTGTCTCGGAAAAACTCCACTTCTCACCAATCACCATGACCATACACCATATTACCACCACATATTGACCTATAATACCACATACAAGGAACAAATACCACCACACCATGTCCAGACCACATTTTACCACCACAGTGACCGAATAATATCACAAGCAAGGGACAAATACCACTGCACCATGTCCAGACCACATATTACCACCACATGATAACCAATAATACCACATACAAGGAACAAATACCAACTCCTGGACAGTCTGTGGTGCAACGTGACGTTGGTGGATGGTGCGAGACATGATGTCCCAGATGTGTTAAATCGGAGTCAGGTCTGGGGAATGGGCAGGACTGTCCATAGCTTCAATGCCTTCATCTTGCTGGAACTGCTGACACACTGCAGTCACATGAGGTCTGGCATTGTCCTGCATTAGGAGGAACCCAGGGCCAACCGCACCAGTATATGGTCTCACAAGGGGTCGGAGGATCTCATCTCGGTACCTAATGGCAGTCAGGCTACCTCTGACGAGCACATGGAGGGCTGTGCGGCCCTCCAAAGAAATGCCACTCCACACCATTACTGACCCACTGCCATTACTGACCCACTGTCGGTCATGCTGAAGGATGTTGCAGGCAGCAGATCGCTCTCCATGGTGTGTCTCCATACTCTGTCACATCTGTCACATGTGCTCAGTGTGAACTTGCTTTCATCAGTGAAGAACCCAGGGCGCCAGTGGCGAATTTGCCAATCCTGGTGTTCTGTGGCAAATGCCAAGCATCCTGCACGGTGTTGGGCTGTGAGCACTACCCCATCTGTAGACGTCGGGCACTCAAATCATCCTCATGGAGTCGGTTTCTAACCGTTTGTGCAGTCACATGAACATTTGTGGCCTGCTGGAGGGCTTTAGCAATGCTTCTCCTGTTCCTCCTTGCACAAAGGCTGAGGTAGCGGTCCTGCTGCTGGGTTGATGTCCTCCTAAGGCCCCCTCCACATCTCCTGGTGTACTGGCCTATCTCCTGGTAGCGCCCCCAGCCTCTGGACACTACATTGACAGACACAGCAAACCTTCTTGCCACAGCTCGCATTGATGTGCCATCCTGGATGAGCTGCACTACCTGAGCCACTTGTGTGGGTTATAGAGTCTGTCTCATGCTACCATGAGTGTGAAAGCACAACCAACATTCAAAAGTGACCAAAACATCAGCCAGAAAGCATTGGTACTGAGATGTGGTCTGTGGTCCCCACCTGCAGAACCACTCCTTTATTGAGTGTGTCTTGATAATTGCCATCTGTTGTCTATTCCATTTGCACAACAGCATGTGAAATTGATTGTCAATCAGTGTTGCTCCTAAGTGGACAGTTTGATTTCACAGAAGTTTGATTCACTTGGAGTTATATTCTGTTGTTTAAGTGTTCCCTTTATTTTTTTGAGCAATACAAATATATATAAATATATATATATATATATATATATATGTATTTATGTTACATTCATAGAAGAAAAGCCGACAATACATCTGCCTTGTACTGTAAAATCATTGCAGGAGCCGACAGGAAAGAAGAGATGGATTACATACAGTAAATACATATAGAATATATAGAGATGTTAGTGAGAAATACAATTAATGCAGTGTGTGTGCAAATTTCTGAACATGTATTTGTTACGGAACCCCACCGCACCAAGAATATGTTGTGCAGTAATATGTATGTATAATAGGTTCCAGGTGAGATGCATGTCCCTAATGCATCAGCTCACAGGCACAGGCTGTGCCCCGGGCAGAGAGGACAAGATATTCCCCTTTTGACCTTCCCCACCTTTGTAATTCCCACAGTAAATATCGGCAGGCTCCGGCCACCTGCGGCTATGGTAATGTATGTCTGGCCTGCCGCTTTTCAATTGGCCCGCCCTCTGTATCTGTGTGATATATATTCTGTGTCCTGTGAGTAAAGTGTTGTCATACTGGAAATATGTGGAGACGCAGTGATCTTTTATATGCAACCATGTAATCAAGGAATTCCAGCCAGCGTCCTTCATTCCGACTCCAGCCAAAGCAAAGTGGACCTCCTGAAACACGGGGTGGTACTGAAAGAGGTACTCCAGCACGGCAGACCTCGTTACACTGGTGGCAGACAGCGGAATGTGATACCCAGTCTACAGGAGAAAAGGAATGAATGGAAAACAACTACCAGAAGTTAAAGAGGACTACATTAAAAGATCTGGTGGAAGCTCGAGGGTTAATCGGCAGCAACAAAACAAAAGTGGATTTGATAGCAGCCATCATGGAACACAACAGTGCAGCGCCCCCCAATGTGAACGTGGAGGAGACTGAAATCCAGAGGGAGGTAAAGAACAGACTGGCGTTCTATGGCCCAAACCCTGCAGTAGAGATCATACGAGAGGTGATGGCTGATGTGCGTACTGATCTGAAGGAAGAGATGGCCGAGCGGACCAGGATAGAGCTAGCCAAGATGGAGATGGCAGAGCGGACCAAAGTGGAGCTGGCCAAGATGGAGATGGCACAGCGGAGAGAGGAGAGTCAGCGAGCAGGGGGAGCTCTGGCCTTCGACCAGGTACCTTCAACAGTAAGCCACAAAAAGATCCAGTATAATGCCTTCCAACAGTTGGGGGAGGCAGAGGAAGACATTGATGGCTTTCTGCAGGATTTTGAGCGGCAGTGTGCCCTTCATCACGTGAAGCCGGAGGAACGGGTTCACATCCTGGCCAGCAAGCTGACAGGCCGGGCAGCGGACACCTATCGCACGGTACCTGATGAGGACTGTATGGACTATGAGCGGATCAAAGAAATGATCTTGGCCCCATATGCGCTGACCCCAGAAGCATACCGCCAAAAGTTCCGCGGACTTATAAAACGAGTAACCAATACCCATGCTGAATGGGCCTGTAAATTATGGCGGTCACTGCTACAGTGGGTACAAGGGAGCCAAGCAACCACTAAGGAGGACGTCCTCCAGCTCTTCTTTTTAGAACAATTCTTTAATGGACTAACCCCCGAGACACAGGAATGGCTTCGGGACAGGCGGCCAACGACTCTTAAGGGAGCCGCTCGGCTGGCCGATGAACATCATGATGCCAGGAGGCCTCAGCTGTCCGGATCAAAGATGGTCACTAGAGGTCCGCCCATGGACCTGGAGGCCCCCAAACCACAGAAGATTGTTGTAGGGGGACCAGCTAAAAACCCGGCCTACCACAGTCCCCCTGGGGCGCAATGCCACACCTGCCGTCAGCTGGGCCACCTGCAAAGACAATGTCCCAACCGGACTCAGCATACCCAGTGGCCAAAGGCAGGAACAGCTACCTTTAGCTGGGCTGCTCTACACTGCTACCAAGGCGAAGCTGACCCGGCATTGGGGGCTACGACTAACCAAAGGGTGGAATAGATGGAGGAAGTGCTGCATGAAGTAAACCCCATGCAGGCAGCCCGGGCAGATAATCGACAACAGCATCGACAGGTCGTGTGGGTTAATGGGAAACGTATGCAGGGACTAAGAGATTCCGGGGCAACTTTGACCCTTGTGAAGCCTCATCTCGTCCGGGACCAAGAGAAGACGGACTGGACAGTGGCAGTCCGTGTAGCAGGGGGAGCTATACATCGACTGCCCACTGCCAGGATTCACCTGAACTGGGGAGTCGGGGATGGCCTTGTTGAGGTCGGCTTGATGGAGGATTTGCCTGCAGACGTCTTGCTGGGAAATGACTTGGGGCCCATGTTGTCCGCCTTCTCGGTTGCCCCTCTGGCTGAGACATATCCTGTGACCACCCGGAGACAAGCTCGAGCTGCGGAGGCGGAATCACACTCAGAGGAGGCCCAGGTAAGACATCGCAGCCCTACACGTATTCCCATAGCCAGACACATTTCTTGGGCCACCCCAGATGAATTTAAGAGGGAGTTACTTGAGGATCCTTCATTGGAGGAATATCGTGGGAAGGCACAGGAGGGGAGTGGGGTACTGGAAGGAGAACAGTTTGTATGGAAGCAGGGACTCCTCTACCGGATCACAGAGCAGCACCACACAGGGACGAGCCCCACTATAAAACGACAGCTGGTAGTTCCCAAGAAGTATAAGCAGGAGTTACTGTGAATCTCTCATGACATACCCTTGGCCGGGCACTTCGGCGTCAGTCGCACCAGGCATCGTCTGACACAAAACTTCTTTTGGCCAGGGGTAACCTATGATGTTCGTCAATACTGCCAGACCTGTGACAGTTGCCAGCGCATTGGCAAGAGGGGAGATCGATGCAAGGCCAAATTACACCCCCTCCCCATTGTGGAGGAACCATTTAGCCGAGTAGCGGTCGATCTGATAGGGCCGTTAGCCAAACCCAGTCCATCAGGGAAAAGGTATATATTGACAGTGGTAGATTATGCCACACGGTATCCAGAGGCGGTTGCGTTACCTAACATACTGGCAGAGACGGCGGCGGCCGCCCTGCTCCAGGTTTTCTCACGGGTTGGATTTCCCCAGGAGATTATCTCGGACCAGGGTACCCAGTTTACAGCAGAGGTGACCAACCAACTGTGGAAGCTGTGTGGCATAAAGTCCATTAGAAGCGCCCCGTACCACCCGCAAACCAATGGGTTGTGTGAACGCTTTAACGGGACGTTAAAACAACTCATTGGGACTTTTACCAGGACCTACAGAGACTGGGAGAAATTCTTGCCACACCTCCTGTTTGCCTATCGGGAGGTGCCCCAAGAATCCACGGGGTTCTCCCCGTTCAAGCTGGTATACGGGAGACGGATAAGGGGACCCCTAGACTTAGTGCTAGAACACTGGAAAGGGGAGGGCCTCATAGAAGGGGTACCTATTGTACCCTATGTGCTGGAATTCCGGGACCGCCTACAGGAGCTGACCCAGGCTGTACGTGAGAACATGCAGGTGGCCCAGCGGCGCCAGCGCGTATGGTACGATCGGAGGGCCAGAGAACGCACCTTGGAAATAGGACAGAAGGTCCTGGTGTTAGAGCCCACTAGGCAGAACAAGTTCCAAGCTGCATGGCAGGGGCCCTACCAGGTAGTGGGGAAAATAGCCGACACCACCTATAATGTCGTCGATTGTGACGACCCCAGGGTTATCTGCATGTTTCACGTGAATATGCTGAAGCCCTACCGGGAGCGCCCTGAAGAGATAGTGGCCATCTGTGCACCTGAAGCAGAGGATTTAGCTGGACTTCCCTTGCCTGATGTCTTAGGGGAAAGGGCTCAGTCTAAAACATGGGACCAGGTACACTTGGGTGAAGACCTAGGCCCCCGGGAGAGACAGCAGGCATAGGAGTTGTTGAGGCAGTGACAGAGGATGTTTTCGGGGAGACCAGGGTACACTTGCCTGGCACAACACAAGGTGGAGACCCAGGATCAGACCCCCTGCGACAACCCCCTTCCATGTCCCTGAGTCTGTACGAGAAGGGATGCAACAAGAGATACAAGAGATGTTGCGTTTTGGGGTCATTGAGGAGTCAGATAGTCCCTGGGCATCCCCTGTAGTGTTAGTGCCCAAGAAGGATGGGACTACACGGTTTTGTGTAGACTATCATAAGCTCAATGAGAAAACGGTGACGGATGCGTATCCCATGCCGTGTGTAGATGAGTTGTTAGACCGGCTGGCGGGGGCAAAGTATTTGACCACCATCGATCTATACAAAGGCTACTGGCAGATTCCCCTTAGTCCTGACACTATTCCCAAGTCGGCCTTTGTCACCCCGTTTGGCTTATTCCAATTTCGAGTTATGCCATTCGGGATGAAGAATTCCCCGGCGACCTTCCAGAGGCTGGCTGACTGGCTTATGGATGGTCTCCAGGACTATGCTTGTGCCTACCTGGATGACATCGCCATCTACAGCGCGACATGGGAAGAGCATCTAAATCACCTAGAGACAGTATTGGACAGGATCCACAAGGCCGGAATCACCCTGAACCCAAACAAGTGTCAGGTGGGCAAAGCAGAGGTTCAGTATTTAGGGCATTGGGTGGGAAGTGGGAAACAGAGACCAGAACCAGCCAAGATTGAGGCGATAGCCAAATGGCCCACCCCACGCACTAAAACCCAGGTCATGGCGTTTCTAGGGACAGCAGGGTATTGCAGGAAATTTGTCCCCAATTACAGCAGCGTAGCCAAGCCCCTCACTGATCTGACCCGTAAGAACCAACCCTGCCAGGTAACCTGGACCCCAGAGTGTGAGGAAGCCTTCCGCCAGCTAAAGGATGCCCTCACCAATACCCCTGTATTGGCTGCACCCGATCCAACTACACGTTTCCTTGTCCACACAGACGCTTCTATGTTTGGATTGGGGGCAGTACTGAGCCAAGTCAGGCCGGACGGCCAAGAACACCCGGTAGCTTATCTGAGTCAGAAACTACTGCCCCGTGAAGTAAGCTATGCGGCCATCGAGAAGGAGTGCCTGGCAGTAGTATGGGCACTCAAAAAGTTGCAACCATATTTGTATGGACGACAGTTTTCCCTCCTAACGGACCATAATCCCCTAGTCTGGCTTATTCGGGTCTCCGGAGACAACGCCAGATTACTGCGGTGGAGTTTAGCCCTACAACCTCTGGACTTCACCATCCACTACAGACCCGGCAAACAAAACGGTAACGCCGATGGACTAAGTCGACAAACGGAACATGTACCCACCCTATAAACTTCGGTCATCCCCAAACCGATCCGTTAAGGATCAGACTGTGTATGCCGATCGCGTCGCTGAAAAGGGGAGCCGTGTTATGGAACCACTCAGCACCCAGAATATGTTGTGCAGTTATATGTATGTATAATAGGTACCAGGTGCGCCCCTGGGCAGAGAGGACAAGATATTCCACCTTTTGACCTTCCCCACCTTTTTAATTCCCACAGTAAATATCGTCAGGCTCCGACCACCTGCGGCTAAGGTAATGTATGTCTGGCCTGCCGCTTTTCAATTGGCCTGCCCTCTGTATCTGTGTGATATATATTCTGTGTCCTGTGAGTAAAGTGTTGTCATACCGGAAATATGTGGAGACGCAGTGATCTTTTATATGTGCCTATGTAATCAAGGAATTCCAGCCAGCGTCCTTCATTTCGACTCCAGCCAAAGCAGAGTGGACCTCCTGAAACACGGGGTGGTACTGAAAGAGGTACTCCAGCACGGCAGACTCCGTTACAGTATTTAATAAAAAAAAGATTATTTTTCATGGCATGGACTCCTGAGCAATTTTCGTAACCAGCAGAGTGAAAGTAGACAGCTGGGGCCGATGTTTATAGCCTGGGAAGGATGTAATACTCATGGGGCGTCCCAGGCTATTAATATCAACTCACAACTGTATACTTAGCATTTATTGGCTATTAAAATGGGGGATCCTAAAAAAAATGACGTAGGGTCCCCCTATAATTAATAACCAGCAAAGGCTATGCAGACAGCTGCGGGCTGATATTAATAGCCTAGGAAGGGATCATGGATACTGCCCCCCCAGGTTAAAAACATCTGCTCTCAGCCACTCGAAAAACGTGCATCACTAAGATGTGTCAATTCTGGCACACTGATGTGAGCTGTCCCGTAGGTTTACACTGGTCCGAGTGTTATGCGATGTTTATCGCATAGCACTCTCATATTCTACGGTAGTGTGACGCCAGCCTAAGGCTGTGTATTTATCCTCTGGAATCCTCTCACTCTACAGATGTTCAATCAGCCTAGCACTAAATATGGCTGATTAACCCCTCTCAGCATTTCTTGTACTGGAGTATTTTCCTAGGTTGCTATGATTGCAGCTAACACACACAGCTCCTCTCCGTCATATGCCCACACACACAGCTCTTCTCTGTTGTATTCCCCTCACACATACAGCTCCTCTCTGTCATATTCCCCCCACACACACTGCTCCGCTTCATCATATCCCCACACACAGCTCCTGTGTTATAGTCCCTTCACACATAAAGATCCTTTCCGTCATATTCCCCCTACACACAGTTCCTTTTTATTATATTCCCCTTATACACAGCTCCTCTCCATCACATTCCCCACACAGGCTCCTCTGTTATATTCACCCACACACAACTCCTCTGTTCAGAGGCGTAGCTAAGGGTTCAGCTCGGGGGGGCAAAAAATCTGAGTGGGCCCCTAACCGGTAACCCTGATTACAACTCAGGTGGCGCACTCTAGCCGTGGGTATTGGGGAATATCAACAGATGACAGCGCTGTAACTGACATAAATCTCTATACAATGGCCAAGACTGATATTACCACCATATGGTGACCATATACTGGTATATTTCAAAAACCTGATCTGCACATCCAAACATAGACTGAGTGTGAACAGGTGCTGAACCCAGAGTCGCCAACTCGTATATAGTTAAATAAACAGGGCAGCACACTGCAGCGCCAAAACATGCAAACTTGAAAACACGAAATTTAAACTGCATTACTGCACTAGAAATATGAAAAATGAGAGCTTTTAGCGCATAAAAATGGCCAATTTTATGTGTACCTCGTAGCCACTTTACGGCATCTCTCTTATACGAGGTCCTACTCTAAACCTACCTCGCTGAGAATAAACGTCTCCATCTGAATGGGTACATGTGAAAACCTCTTCTTGGACTCAAATTCTCTCTCTCTGTGGAGGGGTATTGCATGTTTTGGCGCTGCAGTGTGCTGCCCTGTTTATTTAACTATATACGAGTTGGCGACTCTGGGTTCAGCACCTGTTCACACTCAGTCTATGTTTGGATGTGCAGATCAGGTTTTTGAAATGTATTCTCTAGCCTTCTGATCGTGCACTCCCCGCCTCCTAGCTTCAGGTGTTTTAAAGTAGGTCCAATACCCCTCCACAGAGAAAGAGACTTTTGTGTTTGAATTTGTGGGTCACTGCTTCTTCAGTGTACGATGCTACTGCAGCTTTACAATATATATATATATATGGACATATACACACACAGCAAAAAGATGTGAAAGCAGCACTAGGAAACTGTGTATTATACGGCTGCCAAATCTTCCAGGCATTTACTGATCCTCAATATAGTAGCAAAAAAATGAAGGCAGCACACAATTTACCGTATATACTCGAGTATAAGCCGGGAATTTCAGCCCATTTTTTTAGGCTGAAATTGCCTCGGCTTATACTCGAGTCATTCCCGGGGTTCGGCAGCGGAGGGGGAGCGGCAGCTGTCTAATCATACTCACCTGCTCCTGGCGTGGTCCCTGCCGTCCCTGGTTCTCCGGGCGCTGACAGCTTCTTCCTGTATTGAGCGGTCACATGGTACCGCTCATTACAGTAATGAATATGGACCCCACTCCACTCCCATAGGGGTGGAGCCGCATATTCTTTACTGTAATGAGCGGTACCATGTGACTGCTCAATAGAGGAAGAAGCTGCCAGCGCCCGGAGAAACAGGGACATCCAGGGACCGTGCCGGGAGCAGGTGAGTATGGTGGGGGCAGTGCGCTATATTCACCTGTCCCTCATTCCACTGTCGGCGCCGCTGTCTTGAGTCGTCTGCAGTGACGCTTTGTCAGAGGGTGCGATGACGTGTATAGTGCGCGCCCTGTGCCTGAGCATCAGTGCGGAGGACGCGGAAGACACAGCAACGCTCAGCGGTGGAACGGAGGACAGGTGAATATTCAAAGCCATGAGTCTGACCATCTTTGAAATTCCATCTTTTAAATTACAGATTTTTAATTACTATGAATTAGACTAGAATTCCATGAAGCACTTACCCATTCATCACTGCTGTACTTCCATCATCGTCACCAAACTGTATCATCTAATCGAGTTGTTTTGTCTACCCACAGGTATGCTGCTCATCTACTCAGCTTTTCCTGCTATGTCTGTCTATGTGAAGTGCATATAATTCCCACCTGGCATGCTGCTCATCTACTCAGCTTTTCCTGCTATGTCTGTCTATAAAAAGTGCATATAATTCCCACCTGGTATGCTTTGCTTACCCATTATTTTCTATCCATATGTACTTCACTCCTCTTGCTTCTCCTTTGCATAACTGAGTGGTCAATCTACACCACCCCATTTTTACATTTTTATGACCTGGCTTAACTGTGAACATGTGCTCTGGACACACACGCCCACATTCCCTCTCAGCTGCGAGCCCTTAGGTGCACATAAATTCAAAGCCATGAGTCTGACCAGATGTGTCTGACCATCTTTGAAATTCCATCTTTTAAATTACAGATTTTTAATTACTACGAATTAGAATAGAATTAGACTGGAATTGACTGGAAAGTAAAGGAATAGAAAACTACTATAATGTTTCACTTTCTTGTAACATTCACCCCCATACTACTTTATTTCTTCCTATCTCCTGTAATCCCTCCACCCAGTAAGGAACTAGTCATTTCTTCCTCCATCCTCCCCAGCCACCTCACCTCCTCCACAGAACTGTTCCTCCACATACAATCCTTTTTCTCCAGGCACACACGGCCACATCATGTCCTATCCTGCTCCCACCTTCTAACGCTCTGTCTGCTGCTCCTCATTCCTGGCGGCATATCCCCAAATCCTGGCCCTCCTCAACACATCCCCACACTCATTTCTAATCCCCTGCCATGATCCTCTACACGTCTTCGCAACCACAGCAACCTCATATCCATTCAACCAGCCCCCACTCCCCCAATCCCCCTACCTGGAGCACTATGGAACGCACGATCTGTCTGCAATAAACTGTTATTTATCACGACCTCTTTATCAATAACAAACTCTCCTTCCTCGACATCACTGAAACCTGGCTCACCCCCTCTGACTCTGCCTCTCCAGCTGCGCTCTCCTATGGCGGATTCCACCTCTCTCACACCCCTCGCCCCAGCAACAAACGTGGTGGAGGAGTTGGATTGCTCCTGTCCGATACCTGCTCCTTTACCCCAATTCCACTACCACCCTCCGCTACTCTTCCCTCGTTCGAGGTGCACTCCGTCCGCATCTACTCCCCCTCCAACCTCCAGCTGGCTGTCATCTACCGCCCCCCAGAACTAGCCATCTCCACCTTTCTTGACCACTTCACCACCTGGCTACTTTATTTCCTCTCAGCTGACTTCCCCACTATCATCATGGGTGACTTTAATATCCCCATTGACACTTCCACCTCAGCCGCCTCTAAACTTTTATCGCTCACTGCCTCCTTTGGTCTCACTCAATGGTCATCCGCAGCCACCCATAAAGATGGCCACACGCTGGACCTCATCTTCACCCGCCTCTGTTCCCTTACTAATCTCACTAACTCATCCCTCCCCCTGTCTGACCACAACCTACTGACATTTGCTTCCCTCTCCCCTCCTAGTGTGCAACCTCCACTCCACAAACTCACCCTTGCAGAAATCTCAAACACCTCAATCTACACTCACTCTGAGTCCCTTCTCCCTCTTACAGACATAGCTTCCTTCCATGACACAGATGCTGCTGCCACTTTTTATAACACCACAATAACAGCAACACTCGATTCGGCCTCCCCGCTCATGCATAGCAAAATTCGTAGAATAAACAGGCAGCCCTGGCTAACCAGCCAGACCAAAGAACCGAGACGGGCTTCCAGGATCGCTAAACGGTGATGGAAGCGATCCCACTCTGCCAACCACTTCACTGCATACAAGCAGTCCCTCGTCAGCTTCAAGTCCACGCTCACTGCCGCAAAACAAACTTACTTCTCATCTCTCATATCCTCCCTGACTCACAACCCTAAACAGCTCTTCAACACTTTCAATTCTCTACTCCATCCCCCAGCATATCCTCCCTCCCCTCTCATTTCGGCTGAAGAATTTGCCTCTTTCTTTAAGCAGAAGATCGATAACATCAGATAAAGCTTTGGCCCACAGCCCCCAATGCCCCTCCTCTTGACTTCACAGCCCTGTTCCAAAGCCAGCTTCCCCACCATGACAGACTATCAGCTCTCCATCCTTCTGTCAAGATCACATCTCACCACTTGCACGCTTGACCTGCTCCCGTCCCACCTCATCCCTAACCTCGCAAAAGTCTTCATCCCAACCCTAACACAACTCTTCAACCTCTCACTTACAAACGGTGTCTTCCCCTCATCCTTCAAACACGCATCAATCACACCTATCCTCAAAAACCCCTCCCTCGACCCATCCTCTGTGTCCAGCTATCACCCGATATCCCTTCTCCCTTATGCCTCAAAACTACTGGAACAGCATGTCCATCTTGAACTGTCCTCCCACCTCTCCTCCTGCTCCCTCTTTGACTGGTTACAATCTGGCTTCCTACCACATCACTCAACTGAAACTGCCCTAAAGTGACCAATGACCTACTAACTGCCAAGAGCAAGCGACACTACTTTGTCCTCCATCTCCTGGACATGTCTTCTGCCTTTGACGCTGTGGACCACTCCATCCTGTTACAGATTCTCTCATCTCTTGGCATCACAGACTTGGCCCTATCCTGGATCTCATCATATCTAACAGACCGGACATTCAGTGTCTCCCTCTCCCACACCACCATCTTGCCCCCTGTCTGTCGGTTTTCCCCAAGGCTCAGTTCTAGGACCCCTACTCTTCTCCATCTACACTTTCGGCCTGGGACAGCTCATAGAAATAATAATAATAATAATAATAATAATTTTATTTATATAGCGCCAACATATTCCGCAGCGCTTTACAAATTATAGAGGGGACTTGTACAGACAATAAACATTACAGCATAACAGAAATACAGTTCAAAACAGATACCAGGAGGAGTGAGGGCCCTGCTCGCAAGCTTACAAACTATGAGGAAAAGGGGAGACACGAAAGGTGGATGGTAACAATTGCTTTAGTTATTCGGACCGGCCATAGTGTAAGGCTCAGGTGTTCATGTAAAGCTGCATGAACCAGTTACCTGCCTAAGTATGTAGCAGTACAGACACAGAGGGCTAATACTGCATAAAGTGTATGAGAACATGATGCGAGGAACCTTTTTTTTTTTTTTTTTTTTTTTTTTTTTATTATAAATAGGCCACACAGGGATCGTTAGGTTAATGCATTGAGGCGGTAGGCCAGTCTGAACAAATGAGTTTTTAGGGCACGCTTAAAACTGTGGGGATTGGGGATTAATCGTATTAACCTAGGTAGTGCATTCCACAGAATCGGCGCAGCACGTGTAAAGTCTTGGAGACGGGAGTGGGAGGTTCTGATTATTGAGGATGCTAACCTGAGGTCATTAGCGGAGCGGAGGGCACGGGTAGGGTGGTAGACTGATACCAGGGAGGAGATGTAAGGTGGTGCTGAGCCATGGAGTGCTTTGTGGATGAGGGTAGTAGTTTTGTACTGGATTCTGGAGTGGATGGGTAGCCAGTGTAATGACTGGCACAGGGTAGAGGCATCGGTGTAACGGTTGGTGAGGAATATGATCCTGGCTGCAGCATTCAGGACAGATTGGAGCGGGGAGAGTTTTGCAAGAGGGAGACCGATTAGTAGAGAGTTACAATAGTCCAGACGAGAATGAATAAGTGAAACAGTCAGAGTTTTTGCAGAGTCGAAATTAACCCTGCTGTTCTGTTGGTCAAAAATGACCGACTTTGAACTTCAATATTCTTTAAAATATTCAAGATGCGGCTCTGAAACCCGTGGCCGACCGACCCATCCTCATTTAAGTCAATCAACCACAAGTTTCAGAACCGCATCTTGAACACCCCAAAAAATACCAAAGTTCAAAATAGGTCTCCCCAGACCGAACAGAACAGCAGGGTTAAGAAAAGGGCGAATTCTAGAAATGTTTTTGAGATGCAGGTAAGAAGAGCGAGCCAGTGATCGGATGTAGGGGGTGAATGAAAGGTCAGAATCAAGGATGACCCCAAGGCAGCGTGCATGTTGCTTTGGAGTAATGGTGGAACCGCACACGGAGATGGCAATGTCAGGCAAAGGTAGGTTAGTAGAGGGAGAGAACACGAGGAGTTCAGTTTTTGACAGGTTTAGTTTCAGATAGAGGGAGGACATGATGTTAGAGACAGCGGTAAGACAATCACTGGTGTTTTCCCATGGTTTACAATATCATCTCTACGCTGATAACAAGCAGATCTACCTATCTGGACCCGACCTCCCTTCCTTACTGACCAAAATCCCACAATGTCTGTCTGCTATTTAATCCTTCTTTTCTGCTCGTTTTCAAAAACTGAACATGGACAAAACAGAATTCATCATCTTTCCCCCACCTCACTCTACCCCTCCACCTGACCTATCCATTAATGTCAATGGGGCTGCTCAATTTCCCCAGTCCCGCACGCTTGGTGCCTCGGGGTGATCCTTCACTCTACCCTCTCTTTCAAGCCACATATCCAAGCCCTTGCCTCCTCTTGCCGATTCCAACTCAAAAACATTTCCCGAATCCGTGCATTCCCTGACCATGAAACCACAAAAACACTAGTACATGCCCTTATCATCTCCCGCCTCGACTACTGCAACCTCCTACTCTGTGGCCTCCCCTCTAGCACTCTGGCACCACTCCAATCCATCCTAAACTCTGCTGCCCGACTAATCCACCTGTCTCCCCGTTACTCCCCAGCCTCTCCTCTCTGCCAGGCCCTTCACTGTCTTCCTATTGCCCAGAGGCTACAGTTTAAAACACTAACAATGACATACAAAGCCATTCACAACCTGACTCCTCCATACATCTGTGATTTGGTCTCCCGTTACCTACCTACACGCAACCTTCGATCGTCTCATGATCTCCTTCTCTACTCCTCTCTCATCTCTTCCTCCCACAACCGCATCCAAGACTTCTCCCGTGCTTCCCCTATACTCTGGAACTCTCTACCCCAACACATCAGGCTCTCGCCTATCACGGAAACCTTCAAAAAGAACCTGAAGACCCACCTCTTCTGACAAGCCTACAACCTGCAGTGATCCCCAGTCTACTGAACCGCCGCATGACCAGCTCTACCCTTTCCTAGTGTATCCTCACCCATCCCCTGTAGACTGTGAGCCCTCGCGGGCAGGATACTCTCTCCTCCTGTACTTGTGTGTGCCTTGTTTTACTCATGTTTATTGTACTTGTCTATATTTGCCCCGTTCACATGTAAAGCACCGTGGAATAAATAGCACTATAAAAATGTATAATAATAATAATAAAAGTGCCGGGGGCCTGAGCGATGAAAGGTGAGTATGTGATTTTTTTTTTTTTTAAATCGCAGCAACAGCATATGGGGCAAATATCTCTATGGAGCATCTAATGGGGCCATGTGCAGCGTTATATGGGGGCAAATATTTCTATGGAGGATCTTATGGAGCCATGTGCAGCGTTATATGGGGCAAATATCTATGGAGCATCTTATGGGGCCATGTGCAGTGTTATATGGGGCAAATATCTGTATGGGGCATCTTATGGGGCCATGTGCAGCATTATATGGGGCAAATATCTATGGAACATCTTTTGGGGCCATGTGCAGTGTTATATGGGGCAAATATTTCTATGGAGGATCTTATGGAGCCATGTGCAGCATTATATGGGGGCAAATATCTCTATGGAGCATCTTATGGGGCCATAATCAGCATTTGTGCAGCATTATATGGGGCAAATTGTTATGGACCTGGTGGTTAGGAGCACCCGAAATGACCTGATGGTTACACCGATACAGGACAAGCTCTGGGAAGTGGGAACTCTGCTGACCGCAATCCCTAATCCTATCACACACACTAGAAATAACAGTGGAGCGTACCTGACATGACCTAGACGCCTCGTCACAGCCTAAGAACTAGCTAGCCCTAGAGAAAGAAAATAAAGCCTACCTTGCCTCAGAGAAATTTCCCCAAAGGAAAAGGCAGCCCCCACAAATATTAACTGTGAGTTAAGATGAAAGTCACAAACACAGAAATGAAACAGGTTTTAGCAAAGGGAGGCCAGACTAACTAAACAGACAGAGGATAGGAAAGGTATCTTTGCGGTCAGCACAAAAAACTACAAAAGACCACGCAGAGTGTGCAAAAAGACCCCCGCACCGACTCACGGTGCGGAGGTGCCACTCTGCATCCCAGAGCTTCCAGCTAGCAAGACAAAATCATGAAAGCAAGCTGGACAAGAAAGCAATGAACAGAAAATAACAATCGGGGACTTAGCTTCTTGCAGGAAGAGACAGGTCACCAGAAAGATCCAAGAGCGAACTGAACCAGTACAGGAACATTGACAGCTGGCATGGAGTAACGATCTGAGTGGAGTTAAATAGAGAAGCCAGCCTAAGAATAACCTAGGTCACCTGTGGAAGGAAACTCAGAACCAGCAAATCCACTCACAACCACCAGAGGGAGTTGTCACGATTCCCCTGACCGCTGTCACCAATGGGTCAGGATTCACAGCGTGACCGTCACCCCTACGTGACGGGTTGGGGTGACTTTAGGCCAACAGACGGCTATCACATGTGCAGGGGGGCTTATCTTAGTTATCCCTCCACTCCACGATGTGATGAAAAAACCACACACAAGGCTATTGACCTCTTAGTTTGCAGCAGGGGCTTATTTTAGGTATCCCACTGCTTTTCTATATACCACGAACTGCAGGGATTTATGTATATCCCGCTTACAGTTCCACTTAACACTTGCAGCTCTCTGGCGCCCCCCTTACTCTCAGGTCAGATTAGGTACTGCACCCTGGGTAATTAGTCGCCAGAAAGGCTGCCTGCTATGTACTGGCTATTGGGCACGCTGCAACGACGCGATAACTACTCCCACTTAGGCAGGATCAATAATTATCAATGCCGCAGTCGCTATAACGCCACCCAACTACCCGGTTCAAAACGTATGCTGCCACCAGCTTCGATTAAACGGGTCCGAAGCTAACCCAACACAGTAGCGTAATTCTCTTCAAGAGACTTAGGGTACGGTTTAGAACAGGAGAATGAACTAACATATAATAGTATATCCCATTGAAAAATTAGGCAGTGCTTTATCAAAAATATTTTATAAAGATGTTACAAATGAGACAATTGCAAATATGTACAAGGGTAATTAGAACATAAAGGGAATAAATGAGAAAAAGCAACACTTACATGTTCAAAGCATGACAGGCAACCAGGCTAGTGGAGTTTTTCCCATACGTCCCAGCTCATTTGGACGTGAGCAGGGCTCTTCCAGGACAAGACAAGAAATCAAGCAGAAAGTGACTCCTCAGAGCCTGCCAGACACTTAAAACATTAAGGCTGTGACATCACAGAAAGGCTGGCTTATCCAGACCCTCCTCTCTCTACATTCTGCCTAAACTTTAAACTATTCTCTCTAATTTCTATAACTTCACTACAAAACATGTCAGAGTCCTAAAAAACTCATCATTCATCTCAGATTAACGTGAGCATTCTAATGAGATCAAATATGTCCTATCTGGGATACATATTTACAGAGAAATCCCTACTTCTTTACCAGATGGAGTTAGAAGCCCGAGTTTCAAGGGATGGGTAGATACACCGAGTGAGACTAAGAATATATATTTTCGTATTTCTAGCTTAAATCGTTTGCCTAATATCTAACAAAAACTAAACAAAGAATCTTTCATGAATTTTTGGAGCCACTTTTCAGTTCTAGCTAGTGGAAGATTCTAACCTGGTCGTAAATACCGTTCGGCCATAAAACTCCCCCACACTCTCTGAGAAGGAAAGCCAGGAATTGGCAGCTACAAACTGTTACTCCAAGAAGGGGGGCTTAGCCCACGCAGGCTAGCAAGAGAACTACTTATGATATTTCATACCATATCGTGACACCTCCCCCTTTTGGTGTGCGCTAGGGAGGTAGGACCCAACGGTATGCCTCCATGGGCACCTCAGTAGGTTCACCCTGGCGGGAGAGTCCATCTGCATTCCCATGCTCCCTGCCCGTTTTGTGTTCAATGGTGAAGTCAAACTGCTGAAGGGCAAGGCTCCAGCGTAGCAACCTGCCGTTGGTTCCACACATGGTGTTTAGCCAGCGCAGAGGGTCGTGGTCGGTCACCACAGTACCATCCTTCTCGATGGTGGAGTAGGCCACTTCCCTCGGCAAAAGTTTCCGGCTCAGGTATAACACGGGATGCTCTTGGTCCTCCGAGTCAACCTGGCTGAGTACAGCACCAAGGCCAAACTTGCTGGCGTCGGTCTGCACCAAGAACGGTCGACTGCTGTCAACTGCTTTCAACACAGGGGCGTTGCACAGTGCGGTTTTCAACGCCTGGAAGGCCCCCTCACAGCCATCTGTCCAGTTGACAATGTGAGGTAGCTTCTTCCTGGTGAGGTCCGTCAAAGGTTTTACCAGGCTACTATAGTGCTTTACGAAGCGCCTATAGTACCCTGCAGTGCCCAAGAAGGACATCACCTGTTTCTTGGTCACGGGAGTGGGCCAGTTCACGATCACTCCCACTTTGTCAGGCTCTGGCTTCAGGGTGTTCCCGTCTACCCGGTGCCCCAGGTAGTGAACCTCCCTCATGCCCATCTGACACTTTCCCGGCTTGATAGTCAGTCCTGCTTGGTGACGCATGAGCACCTCCTCGAGATGCTGCAGGTGTTCCTCCCAGGAGAGACTGAAGATGGCAATGTCATCCAAGTACGCCACGGCGTACTTCTCCAGTCCCTGAAGCAGGAGGTTGACCATCCGCTGGAAAGCGGCAGGGGCATTCTTCATGCCGAAGGGCATGACCGTGGACTCGTACAGTCCAAAGGGTGTGATAAAGGCGGACTTCTCCTGCGCCTCGGGGCTCAGGGGAATCTGCCAGTATCCTCGACTCAGATCCATTATTGTTAGGTAATTTGCGCCAGCTAACTTCTCAAGCAGCTCCTCGATGCGCGGCATTGGGTGCGCATCCGAGGCTGTGATGGCGTTGAGCCCCCTGTAGTCCACGCCGGGACTACGCCGGGTGGTCCGGTCCTTCTTTGGCACGAGAACTACAGGTGATGCCCACGCGCTCTTTGACTGTCGAATCACCCCCAGCTGTAACATCTCATCGATCTCTTGGCGCATAGTCTGCTGCACCTGGTCAGAGATTCGATAGGGTGTTCGCCGTAGTGGGGCGTGATTCCCTGTGTCCACCTTGTGGACTGCTAACTGAGTCCTCCCCGGTCGGTTGGAGAACACGACCCGGAAGGGTTCCAGGGTGGTTTGCAACTGCAACCGCTGGGATTCAGTTAACGAGGCGCTTACCTCCACGTCCTCGATGGACCCATTGGCCTTGGCTTGGGCCAGCATGTCCAGGAGGGTGTCTTCCTCACCGTCTTCGGGCAAGCTGCAGACCGGTAGGACGAAAGGTTCACGTTCGTGATGAGCCTTCATCATGTTGACGTGAAAGGCCTTTCGCCTACCCCGAGCGCGGTCAAGCGTGACCACGTACGTGACCGGGTTGAGCTGTTGGTGGACGACGTACGGGCCCTCCCAGGCTGCCTGAAGCTTATCCGTTGGTACGGGGACCAGCACCCACACCTTTTGACCCACGTGGTAGGTCCGCTCCCGGGCGTTCTGGTCGTACCAGTGCTTCTGATCAGCCTGAGCTTGCGTCATGCTGTCATGCACCAACTGCGTCAAGGTCTGCATCTTGTCACGGAAGCGCATGACATACTCCACTATGGACACTTCAGAAGGGTTCGGCTCCTCTTCCCAGGATTCTCTTACCAACCCAAGGGGTCCCCGGACTCGCCTGCCATACAGCAGCTCGAAGGGGGAGAACCCCGTCGAGGCCTGCGGAACCTCCCGGTAAGCGAACAGCAGGTGTGGGAGGTACCGCTCCCAGTCGCGCCCTTGAGTCTCAACCAGCATGCGTAGCATCTGTTTGAGGGTACCATTGAAGCGTTCACACAAGCCATTGGTCTGTGGGTGATACGCACTCGATACCAGGTGCTTCACCTGCATTCTCTTACAGAGAGCCTCCATTAGGCGAGACATAAATTGGGTCCCTTGATCAGTAAGCATTTCCCTGGGAAATCCTACACGTGAAAAGATAGCCAACAGGGCATCCGCCACCTTATCTTCCCTAGTTGACAACAGAGCTACTGCCTCTGGGTACCGGGTAGCATAGTCTACCACAGTAAGGATGTATTGCTTTCCAGAGCTGCTGGGGACGGCCAGCGGGCCCACAATGTCCACCGCGATCCTCTGTAAAGGCTCCTCTATCACTGGCAAAGGGATCAGGGGAGCCTTAAGAGCAGGCCCCGCCTTCCCCACTCTTTGACAAGTGATACAGGAGCGGCAGTAGTTTGACACATCTGTCCCCATCTTAGGCCAATAGAAGTGTTGAGACAGCCGGGCCTTAGTTTTGCTGATCCCCAAGTGTCCAGCTAGCGGGATCTCATGGGCAATCCACAACAACTCACCCTGGAATTGCTGGGGGACGACCAACTGTCTTTCCCTCAACCACTCCTTTTGTGATTCTCCGGGTACTGTCTCCCGGTATAACCTTCCTTGTTCCCAGAACACCTTCTCCTTATCAGTCTCGGAGAAGGGCGTCCCGGCAAGTTGTCTCAAACTCTCTAGGCTCGCATTTGTGTGCAGAGCGGCCTGAAACTCCTGGCTAGGGGAAGCCAGAAGCGACGTCAGGGTCCCTTCCCCACGGGAACCCTCTTGGACCTGCTCTGGGTCCACCTCTGGTTCAGTCACAGTAATGACTGAGGAGGGTCCGGAAGGCAGACAGTTATCTGCATTCCGGGCACTCTGACTGCGGGTGACAGCAGCTACGTAGGCTGTCTCCCCGGGGGTTTCTACAGTCCCATCAGCCGGCGCTGCTATGGGCTCTACCTCCCCATCCACCCCCCACACTCCAGGGGCATTGCTACTTATGGGCCAGTTACCTTCCTCGGTGGCACTGGTCACTTTCATGGCATCACCTTCCTCACGGTTCCCATGCATCTCCCCATTTCCTGTAGCACCGACACTTGCCCCTGTTAGGGGTTCCTCAGCCGTCTCACTCCGCAGAGCGACGTGGCTGGGCACGCCTGTACCTATGGACACATTAACCTTCACAGAAAAATCATTATCAGGTTCAGCTGGCACAGGTACAACATTTTCACCAACAATCCTAGGTAAAAAAAAGGTTAATAGATGCATCATTACAAGATAAAGCATGGTCAGGTAACACATGCGATTTCCCATCATCATCATCATCATCAGGGTTAACTTTACCCTCATTAGTAGATTGGGGAGGGGTGTCAGGGACGTAGTATGCAACCATCCTCCCCAAATCAGTCCCCAAAAAAACATCAGTGGGCAAATTATCAGACAGCCCCACTTCCTTCATCCCGCTCCCGGCACCCCAATCAATAAAAACCCGGGCCATCGGTAAGGGACAGCTGATGCCCCCAATCCCAGTGACAGTTAGGGTTTTCCCCGGAATGATTTCTTCAGGGGCCGCCAGTTCGGGTCGGATGAGGGTTCGTTCAGCCCCGGTGTCTTTGAGGCCTGTAGCAACATGGCCCCCCACAGTGACGTGCTGTACGTTGTCACACACCCTCCCAACCACACCACCCACCAAAAGAACTGCTGCATTAGGCCCTGGGGCCTTGGCTGGGGGGTTCTTCTGCTTGGTTGGGCAGGAGGGACTGATATGACCAGTCTGATGGCAGGTGTAACACGTGCGAGGTTCGGTGGTAGGTCTGGTGCTGTTGGCCACGGGGCCAGGACCTCTGGTGTGTTGGCTGGCAGGGGTACTGGCGTTGGTTGCAGGCTTACCCCCTCTCCAGCTGGTGGTGACTGGCTTCCGCACTTCCGATCTACGGTTGGCCTCATAGGCATCGGCAATCTGCGCTGCTTTCGTCACGTCTTTGGGTTCTCTGTCCATCACGAACTGTCGCACCTCAGCTGGGCAAAGATGAAAGAACTGGTCTTTGATCATCAGGTCTCGCAGCTGTGCAAAGGTGGTCACTGACAGTCCTTGGGTCCACTGGTCAAAGTGGGTCCCCAGTCCATGCACCACATCACTGTAACTGTCGTGTGGGCCACGTTGGAGGGTCCGGAACTTTCTATGGTACACCTCGGGTGTAAGCTGGTACTTGGCTATCAGAGCCTGCTTGATGGCCTCATAGTCACCATCTTGTTCTTGTGGGAGGGCAGCAAACGCCTCCAGAGCTTTGCCTCTCAGCCCTGGTGTCAGGTATCGGGCCCATTCATCTGTAGGCAGCCGATATTGTCTGCAGGCTTTCTCAAAGGCCCGCAGAAAAGTGTCCAAGTCTCCGTCCTTCTCCATAACAGGAAAGTGATCGGGCCGGGGCTTAGGTATCTGAGCGCTGCTGGGCTCACGGCTGGACTGGGACGACCCCTGCATTTGCAGTTGGGCTAACTGCAGCTGGTACTCCTGCTCCGCTTGCCGCTCGGCTCGCTGGGCCTCTCGCTCGGCTCGCTCATGGTATTGCTGAATCAGCTGCCGACAAACCCTCTAGGTCATCTGCGGCGCATTGTTGCAGAGCCAGCTGCAGGAGGAGGTCTGCACCCCCCTGGTTGCCAGTAGGGCCCGTATTCAGTGGTTGGACCTCTGCTGCAGCACCATGTTCGCTTGTGCTGGCTTCTGCGGCCTCTGGGCTCTGTGGCCTGGCTTGGTCTGCTTCAAATTGCACCAGTTCAGCGACCATTTGAGTCTTGGTCTTGCCCTGGGGGTTCAGGCCATGGCACGTGCATATCCCAGCAAGAAAGTCCTTCTTCTGCTGGTTGTACCAGGCTTCCCCTTTCGCAGCCATGGTTGCCAAATAAAAGATAGGATAGAAAAACGAAGAGAAAGGGAAGGGATAATTACCAGTACGCAATTGTCTCACAACTAAAAAGCACTGAGTTCGTTCTCCAAACTCATTTGCGCAGAGTCCTCGCAAGAACTTTCTGCAAGTTTTTAGTGAGAGGAATGATTACTCAAACCAAATCACTAATGCTCTAAGATATCCCACCGCCTTGCCACCAATTGTCACGATTCCCCTGACCGCTGTCACCAATGGGTCAGGATTCACAGCGTGACCGTCACCCCTACGTCACGGGTTGGGGTGACTTTAGGCCAACAGACGGCTATCACATGTGCAGGGGGGCTTATCTTAGTTATCCCTCCACTCCACGATGTGATGAAAAAAAACACACACAAGGCTATTGACCTCTTAGTTTACAACAGGGGCTTATTTTAGGTATCCCACTGCTTTTCTATATACCACGAACTGCAGGGATTTATGTATATCCCGCTTACAGTTCCACTTAACACTTGCAGCTCTCTGGCGCCCCCCTTACTCTCAGGTCAGTGTTGTGAATTCTGTGGCAGAGCTCCCTCCTGTGGTCACAAGTGATACTTCGGCTGATTCTCTCTGTGAGCTTCCGTTGGTGGAGGAAAGTGGTACTGCGGCTTCTGAGTTTCCTCCCTCAGGTGATGTGGTGAGGTCGTTAGGTGCGTCTCTACTTAACTCCACCTAATGCTTTGATCCTGGCTTCCTGTCAATGTTCCAGTGTTGGACTTGTTTTTCCCTGGATCATTCCTGTGGCCAGCTGCTCTGCATAGCTAAGTTCTTCTTTGCTATTTGTTTGCTATTTTTTCTGTCCAGCTTGTCTAATTGTTTTGCTGGAAGCTCTGGGACGCAAAGGGTGTACCTCCGTGCCGTTAGTTCGGTACGGAGGGTCTTTTTGCCCCCTTTGCGTGGTTTTCTTTAGGGTTTTGTGTAGACCGCAAAGTTACCTTTCCTATCCTCGCTCTGTTAAGAAAGTCGGGCCTCACTTTGCTGAATCTATTTCATCTCTACGTTTGTCTTTTCATCTTAACTCACAGTCATTATATGTGGGGGGCTGCCTTTTCCTTTGGGGTATTTCTCTGAGGCAAGGTAGGCTTATTTTCTATCTTCAGGCTAGTTAGTTTCTCAGGCTGTGCCGAGTTGCATAGGCAGAGTTAGGCGCAATCCACGGCTGCCTCTAGTGTTGTTTGGAGAGGATTAGGGATTGCGGTCTGCAGAGTTCCCACGTCTCAGAGCTCGTTCTATTATTTTGGGTTATTGTCAGATCACTGTATGTGCTCTGACCGCTATGTCCATTGTGGAACTGAATTGCCTGTCATAACAGTACAGGAAGCCAAAAGTGCTAATGATTCTCAATAGAGGGAAAAAAAGAAGTTCTGAGACCATTTTTTTTTCTCTGCACTGTGTTTTGCCTTTTTTTTCCCCTAGACATTTGGGTGGTTCAGGACACAGGTGTAGCAATGGACATTAAAGGTCTGTCTTCATGTGTGGATCAGCTCACGGCAAGAGTACAAAAGATTCAAGACACTATTGATCAGAAATCTATGTTAGAACCAAGAATTCCTATTCCAGATTTGTTTTTTGGAGATAGAACTAAATTTCTGAGTTTCAAAAATAATTGTAAACTATTTCTGGCTTTGAAACCTCGCTCCTCTGGTGACCCAGTTCAACAGGTTAGGATCGTCATTTCTTTTTTGCGTGGCGACCCTCAGGACTGGGCATTTTCTCTTGCGTCAGGAGATCCTGCATTAAGTAATATCGATGCGTTTTTCCTGGCGCTTGGATTGCTGTACGATGAGCCTAATTCAGTGGATCAGGCAGAAAAAATTTGCTGGCTCTTTGTCAGGCTCAGGATGAGATAGAGGTATATTGTCAGAAATTTAGAAAGTGGTCCGTGCTCACTCAATGGAATGAATCTGCGCTGGCAGCTATTTTCAGAAAGGGTCTCTCTGAAGCCCTTAAGGATGTCATGGTGGGATTTCCTATGCCTGCTGGTTTGAATGAGTCTATGTCTTTGGCCATTCAGAACGGTCGACGCTTGCGTGAGAGTAAATCTGTGCACCATTTGGCGGCATTACCTGAGCTTAAACCTGAGCCTATGCAGTGCGATAGGACTTTGACCAGAGTTGAACGGCAAGAACACAGACGTCTGAATGGGCTGTGTTTCTACTGTGGTGATTCCACTCATGCTATCTCTGATTGTCCTAAGCGCACTAAGCGGTTCGCTAGGTCTGCCACCATTGGTACGGTACAGTCAAAATTTCTTCTGTCCGTTACCTTGATCTGCTCTTTGTCATCGTATTCTGTCATGGCATTTGTGGATTCAGGCGCTTCCCTGAATTTGATGGACTTGGAATATGCTAAGCGTTGTGGGTTTTTCTTGGAGCCCTTGCAGTGTCCTATTCCATTGAGAGGAATTGATGCTACGCCTTTGGCCAAGAATAAGCCTCAATACTGGACCCAGCTGACCATGTGCATGGCTCCTGCACATCAGGAGGTTATTCGCTTTCTGGTGTTGCATAATCTGCATGATGTGGTCGTGTTGGGGTTGCCATGGCTACAAGCCCATAATCCAGTATTAGATTGGAAATCCATGTCGGTGTCCAGCTGGGGTTGTCAGGGGGTACATGGTGATGTTCCATTTCTGTCAATTTCGTCATCCACCCCTTCTGAGGTTGCAGAGTTCTTGTCTGATTACCGGGATGTATTTGATGAGCCCAAGTCCGATATCCTACCTCCGCATAGGGATTGTGATTGTGCTATCAATTTGATTCCTGGTAGTAAATTCCCAAAAGGTCGACTGTTTAATTTATCCGCGCCTGAGCACGCCGCTATGCGCAGTTATGTGAAGGAATCCCTGGAGAAGGGGCATATTCGCCCGTCATCGTCGCCATTAGGAGCAGGGTTTTTTTTTGTAGCCAAGAAGGATGGTTCGCTGAGACCTTGTATAGATTACCGCCTTCTAAATAAGATCACGGTTAAATTTCAGTACCCCTTGCCATTGTTATCTGATTTGTTTGCTCGGATTAAGGGGGCTAGTTGGTTCACCAAGATAGATCTTCGTGGTGCGTATAATCTGGTGCGAATCAGGCAAGGAGATGAATGGAAAACTGCATTTAATACGCCCGAGGGTCATTTTGAGTATCTAGTGATGCCATTCGGACTTGCCAATGCTCCATCAGTGTTTCAGTCCTTTATGCATGACATCTTCCGTGAGTACCTGGATAAATTCCTGATTGTGTACTTGGATGACATTTTGATCTTCTCGGATGATTGGGAGTCTCATGTGAAGTAGGTCAGAACGGTTTTTCAGGTCCTGCGTGCTAATTCTTTGTTTGTGAAGGGATCAAAGTGTCTCTTTGGTGTGCAGAAGGTTTCATTTTTGGGGTTCATCTTTTCCCCTTCTACTATCGAGATGGATCCTGTTAAGGTCCAAGCCATCCATGATTGGACTCAGCCGATATCTCTGAAAAGTCTGCAAAAGTTCCTGGGCTTTGCTAATTTTTATCGTCGCTTCATCTGCAATTTTTCTAGTATTGCCAAACCATTGACCGATTTGACCAAGAAGGGTGCTGATGTGGTCAATTGGTCTTCTGCTGCTGTGGAAGCTTTTCAAGAGTTGAAGCGTCGTTTTTCTTCTGCCCCTGTGTTGTGTCAACCAGATGTTTCTCTTCCGTTCCAGGTCGAGGTGGATGCTTCTGAGATTGGAGCAGGGGCTGTTTTGTCGCAGAGAGTATCTGATTGCTCAGTGATGAAACCATGCGCTTTTTTTTCCAGGAAGTTTTCGCCTGCTGAGCGAAATTATGATGTGGGCAACCGAGAGGTGCTGGCCATGAAGTGGGCATTCGAGGAGTGGCGTCATTGGCTTGAAGGAGCTAAGCATCGCGTGGTGGTATTGACTGATCATAAGAACTTGACTTATCTCGAGTCTGCTAAGCGGTTGAATCCTAGACAGGCTCGTTGGTCGCTGTTTTTTGCCCGTTTTGACTTTGTGATTTCGTACCTTCCGGGCTCTAAAAATGTGAAGGCGGATGCTCTGTCTAGGAGTTTTGTGCCCGACTCTCCGGGTTTGTCTGAGCCGGCGGGTATCCTCAAGGAAGGAGTAATTGTGTCTGCCATCTCCCCTGATTTGCGGCGGGTGCTGCAAAAATTTCAGGCTAATAAACCTGATCGTTGTCCAGCGGACAAACTGTTTGTCCCTGATAGGTGGACAAATAAAGTGATCTCTGAGGTTCATTGTTCGGTGTTGGCTGGTCATCCTGGAATCTTTGGTACCAGAGAGTTAGTGGCTAGATCCTTTTGGTGGCCATCTCTGTCGCGGGATGTGCGTACTTTTGTGCAGTCCTGTGGGATTTGTGCTCGGGCTAAGCCCTGCTGTTCTCGTGCCAGTGGGTTGCTTTTGCCCTTGCCGGTCCCGAAGAGGCCTTGGACACATATCTCTATGGATTTTATTTCAGATCTTCCCGTTTCTCAAAAGATGTCAGTCATTTGGGTGGTCTGTGATCGCTTTTCTAAGATGGTCCATCTGCTACCCTTGTCTAAATTGCCTTCCTCCTCTGATTTGGTGCCATTGTTCTTCCAGCATGTGGTTCGTTTACATGGCATTCCAGAGAATATCGTTTCTGACAGAGGTTCCCAGTTTGTTTCGAGGTTTTGGCGATCTTTTTGTGGTAGGATGGGCATTGATTTGTCTTTTCCTCGGCTTTCCATCCTCAGACTAATGGCCAGACCGAACGAACCAATCAGACCTTGGAAACATATCTGAGATGCTTTGTTTCTGCTGATCAGGATGACTGGGTGTCCTTTTTGCCTTTGGCTGAGTTCGCCCTTAATAATCGGGCCAGCTCGGCTACCTTGGTTTCGCCATTTTTCTGCAATTCTGGGTTCCATCCTCGTTTCTCTTCAGGACAGGTTGAGTCTTCGGACTGTCCTGGTGTGGATACTGTGGTGGACAGGTTGCAGCAGATTTGGACTCATGTAGTGGACAATTTGACCTTGTCCCAGGAGAAGGCTCAACGTTTCGCTAATCGCAGACGCCGTGTGGGTCCCCGACTTCGTGTTGGGGATCTGGTTTGGTTATCTTCTCGTCATATTCCTATGAAGGTTTCCTCTCCTAAGTTTAAACCTCGTTTCATTGGTCCGTATAGGATTTCTGAGGTTCTTAATCCTGTGTCTTTTTGTCTGACCCTTCCAGATTCTTTTTCCATACATAACGTATTCCATAGGTCATTGTTGCGGAGATACGTGGCACCTATGGTTCCATCTGTTGACCCTCCTGCCCCGGTTTTGGTGGAGGGGGAGTTGGAGTATATTGTGGAGAAGATTTTGGATTCTCGTGTTTCAAGACGGAAACTCCAGTATCTGGTTAAATGGAAGGGTTATGCTCAGGAAGATAATTCCTGGGTTTTTGCCTCTGATGTCCATGCTCCCGATCTTGTTCGTGTCTTTCATGTGGCTCATCCTGGTCGGCCTGGGGGCTCTGGTGAGGGTTCGGTGACCCCTCCTCAAGGGGGGGGGGGGCTACTGTTGTGAATTCTGTGGCAGAGCTCCCTCCTGTGGTCACAAGTGGTACTTCGGCTGATTCTCTCTGTGAGCTTCCGTTGGTGGAGGAAAGTGGTACTGCAGCTTCTGAGTTTCCTCCCACAGGTGATGTGGTGAGGTCGTTAGGTGCTTCTCTACTTAACTCCACCTAATGCTTTGATCCTGGCTTCCTGTCAATGTTCCAGTGTTGGACTTGTTTTTCCCTGGATCATTCCTGTGGCCTGCTGCTCTGCATAGATAAGTTCTTCTTTGCTATTTGTTTGCTATTTTTTCTGTCCAGCTTGTCTAATTGTTTTGCTGGAAGCTCTGGGACGCAAAGGGTATACCTCCGTGCCGTTAGTTCGGTACGGAGGGTCTTTTTGCCCCCTTTGCGTGGTTTTCTTCAGGGTTTTGTGTAGACCGCAAAGTTACCTTTCCTATCCTCGCTCTGTTAAGAAAGTCGGGCCTCACTTTGCTGAATCTATTTCATCTCTACGTTTGTCTTTTCATCTTAACTCACAGTCATTATATGTGGGGGGCTGCCTTTTCCTTTGGGGTATTTCTCTGAGGCAAGGTAGGCTTATTTTCTATCTTCAGGCTAGTTAGTTTCTCAGGCTGTGCCGAGTTGCATAGGCAGAGTTAGGCGCAATCCACGGCTGCCTCTAGTGTTGTTTGGAGAGGATTAGGGATTGCGGTCTGCAGAGTTCCCACGTCTCAGAGCTCGTTCTATTATTTGGGTTATTGTCAGATCACTGTATGTGCTCTGACCGCTATGTCCATTGTGGAACTGAATTGCCTGTCATAACAGGTCAGATTAGGTACTGCACCCTGGGTAATTAGTCGCCAGAAAGGCTGCCTGCTATGTACTGGCTATTGGGCACGCTGCAACGACGCGATAACTACTCCCACTTAGGCAGGATCAATAATTATCAATGCCGCAGTCGCTATAACGCCACCCAACTACCCGGTTCAAAACGTATGCTGCCACCAGCTTCGATTAAACGGGTCCGAAGCTAACCCAACACAGTAGCGTAATTCTCTTCAAGAGACTTAGGGTACGGTTTAGAACAGGAGAATGAACTAACATATAATAGTATATCCCATTGAAAAATTAGGCAGTGCTTTATCAAAAATATTTTATAAAGATGTTACAAATGAGACAATTGCAAATATGTACAAGGGTAATTAGAACATAAAGGGAATAAATGAGAAAAAGCAACACTTACATGTTCAAAGCATGACAGGCAACCAGGCTAGTGGAGTTTTTCCCATACGTCCCAGCTCATTTGGACGTGAGCAGGGCTCTTCCAGGACAAGACAAGAAATCAAGCAGAAAGTGACTCCTCAGAGCCTGCCAGACACTTAAAACATTAAGGCTGTGACATCACAGAAAGGCTGGCTTATCCAGACCCTCCTCTCTCTACATTCTGCCTAAACTTTAAACTATTCTCTCTAATTTCTATAACTTCACTACAAAACATGTCAGAGTCCTAAAAAACTCATCATTCATCTCAGATTAACGTGAGCATTCTAATGAGATCAAATATGTCCTATCTGGGATACATATTTACAGAGAAATCCCTACTTCTTTACCAGATGGAGTTAGAAGCCCGAGTTTCAAGGGATGGGTAGATACACCGAGTGAGACTAAGAATATATATTTTCGTATTTCTAGCTTAAATCGTTTGCCTAATATCTAACAAAAACTAAACAAAGAATCTTTCATGAATTTTTGGAGCCACTTTTCAGTTCTAGCTAGTGGAAGATTCTAACCTGGTCGTAAATACCGTTCGGCCATAAAACTCCCCCACACTCTCTGAGAAGGAAAGCCAGGAATTGGCAGCTACAAACTGTTACTCCAAGAAGGGGGGCTTAGCCCACGCAGGCTAGCAAGAGAACTACTTATGATATTTCATACCATATCGTGACAGGAGTCCATGGACAGAACTCGCCGAAGTACCATTCATGACCACAGGAGGGAGTTCGATAACAGAATTCACAACAGTACCCCCCCCTTGAGGAGGGGTCACCGAACCCTCACCAGAACCCCCAGGCCGATCAGGACGAGCCAAATGAAAGGCACGAACCAGATCGGCAGCATGAACATCAGAGGCAACAACCCAGGAATTATCTTCCTGACCATAACCCTTCCACTTGACCAGGTACTGGAGTCTCCATTTCGAAACACGAGAATCTTCTCCACCACATACTCCAACTCCCCTTCGACCAACACCGGGGCAGGGGGGTCGACGGAGGGAACCATAGGCGCCACATATCTCCGCAACAACGACCTATGGAACACATTATGGATGGCAAAAGAAGCTGGAAGGGCCAAACGAAATGACACAGGATTGAGAACCTCAGAAATCTTATAAGGGCCAATGAAACGAGGCTTAAATTTAGGAGAGGAAACCTTCATAGGAACATAACGAGATGACAACCAAACCAAATCCCCAACACGAAGTCGGGGACCAACACAGCGACGGCGGTTAGCGAAACGTTGAGCCTTCTCCTGGGACAATGTCAAATTGTCCACTACGTGAGTCCAAATTTGCTGCAACCTGTCCACCACAGAATCTACACCAGGACAGTCCAAAGGCTCAACCTGCCCTGAAGAAAAAGTGAGGATGGAAACCAGAATTACAGAAAAAAGGCGAAACCAAAGTAGCCGAGCTGGCCCGATTATTAAGGGTGAACTCAGCCAAAGGCAAGAAGGACACCCAATCATCCTGATCAGCAGAAACAAAACATCTCAGATATGTTTCCAAAGTCTGATTGGTTCGTTCAGTTTGGCCATTTGTCTGAGGATGGAAAGCCGAAGAAAAAGACAAATCAATGCCCATCTTAGCACAAAAGGACCGCCAAAACCTTGAAACAAACTGGGAACCTATGTCCGAAACGATGTTCTCCGGAATGCCATGCAAACGAACCACATGCTAGAAAAACAATGGCACCAAATCGGAGGAGGAAGGCAATTTAGACAAGGGTACCAAATGGACCATCTTAGAGAAGCGATCACAAACCACCCAAATGACCGACATCCTTTGAGAGACAGGGAGATCTGAAGTAAAATCCATGGAAATATGCGTCCAGGGCCTCTTCGGGACCGGCAAGGGCAAAAGCAACCCACTGGCACGAGAACAGCAGAGCTTAGCCCGAGCACAAATCACACAGGACTGCACAAAAGAACGCACATCCCGTGACAAGGAAGGCCACCAAAAGGATCTAGCCACCAAATCTCTGGTACCAAAGATTCCAGGATGACCAGCCAACACCGAACAATGAACCTCAGAGATAACTCTACTAGTCCATCTATCAGGGACAAACAGTTTCTCCGCTGGACAACGGTCAGGTCTATCAGCCTGAAACTTCTGCAGCACCCGCCGCAAATCAGGGGAGATGGCAGACAAAATTACCCCCTCTTTGAGAATACCAGCCGGCTCAGAAACATCCGGAGAGTCAGGCACAAAGCTTCTTGAAAGGGCATCAGCCTTTACACTCTTAGAGCCCGGAAGGTATGAAACCACAAAATCGAAACGGGAGAAAAACAGCGACCATCGAGCCTGTCTAGGATTCAACCGTTTGGCAGACTCGAGATACGTCAAATTCTTGTGATCCGTCAAGACCACCACGCGATGCTTGGCTCCTTCAAGCCAATGTCGCCACTCCTCGAATGCCCACTTCATAGCCAACAACTCTCGATTTCCAAGATCATAATTGTGCTCAGCAGGCGAGAACTTTCTAGAAAAGAAAGCACATGGTTTCATCACCGAGTCATCCGAACTTCTTTGAGACAAAACAGCCCCTGCTCCAATCTCAGAAGCATCAACCTCGACCTGATACGGGAGCGAAACATCTGGCTGACACAACACAGGGGCAGTAGAAAAATGACGCTTCAACTCCTGAAAAGCCTCAACGGCCGCAGAGGACCAATTGACCACATCAGCACCTTTCTTGGTCAAATCAGTCAACGGTTTAACAACACTAGAAAAATTAGCGATGAAGCTACGGTAAAAATTAGCAAAGCCCAGGAACTTCTGCAGACTCTTCACAGATGTAGGCTGAGTCCAATCATAAATGGCCTGAACTTTAACAGGGTCCATCTCGATAGTAGAAGGGGAAAAAATGAAACCCAAAAATGAAACCTTCTGAACCCCAAAGAGACATTTAGACCCCTTCACAAACAAGGAATTCGCACGAAGGACCTGGAACACCATTCTGACCTGCTTCACATGAGACTCCCAATCATCCGAAAAGACCAAAATATCATCCAAATATACAATCAGGAATCTATCCAGGTACTTTCGGAAGATGTCATGCATAAAGGACTGAAACACAGATGGAGCATTAGAAAGCGCGAATGGCATCACCAGGTACTCAAAATGGCCCTCGGGCGTATTAAATGCTGTTTTCCATTCATCGCCCTGTTTAATACGCACAAAATTATACGCCCCTCGGAGATCTATCTTGGTGAACCAACTAGCCCCCTTAATCCGAGCAAACAAATCAGACAGTAGCGGCAAAGGGTACTGAAATTTGACCGTGATCTTATTAAGAAGGCGGTAATCAATACAAGGTCTCAAAGAACCATCCTTCTTGGCCACAAAAAAGAACCCTGATCCCAACGGTGATGAAGACGGGCGAATATGCCCTTTCTCCAAGGACTCCTTTATATAACTCCGCATAGCGGCGTGTTCTGGCACAGATAAATTGAACAGTCGACCCTTAGGAAACTTACTACCAGGAATCAAATTAATAGCACAATCACAATCCCTATGAGGAGGTAGGGCACCGGATTTGGGCTCATCAAATACATCCCGGTAATCCGACAAAAACTCAGGGACTTCAGAAGGAGTGGAAGACGAAATTGACAGCAATGGAACATCACCATGTACCCCTTGACAACCCCAGCTGGACACAGACATTGATTTCCAGTCCAATACTGGGTTGTGGACCTGTAGCCATGGCAACCCCAAAACGACCACATCATGCAGATTATGCAACACCAAAAAGCGAATATCCTCCTGATGTGCAGGAGCCATGCACATGGTCAAATGAGTCCAGTACTGAGGCTTATTCTTGGCCAAAGGCGTAGCATCAATTCCTCTCAATGGAATAGAATACTGCAAAGGCTCCAAGAAAAAACCACAGCGCCTGGCAAACTCCAAGTCCATCAAATTCAGGGCAGCGCCCGAATCCACAAATGCCATAACAGAATAGGACGACAAAGAGCAAATCAGAGTAACGGACAAAAGAAATTTAGACTGTACAGTACCAATGGTGGCAGACCTAGCAAACCGCTTAGTGCGCTTAGGACAATTGGAAATAGCATGAGTGGAGTCACCACAGTAAAAACACAGCCCATTCTGACGTCTGTGTTCCTGCCGTTCAGCTCTGGTCAAAGTCCTATCGCATTGCATGGGCTCAGGCCTATGCTCAGAGAGTACAGCCAAATGGTGCACAGCTTTGCGCTCACGCAAACGCCGATCGATCTGAATGGCCAAGGACATAGACTCATTCAGACCAGCAGGCGTGGGAAATCCCACCATAGTATCCTTAAGGGTTTCCGAAAGACCCTTTCTGAAAATTGCCTCCAGGGCACACTCATTCCACTGAGTAAGCACAGACCACTTTCTAAACTTCTGACAATATACCTCTGCTTCATCCTGACCCTGACACAAAGCCAGCAAGATTTTCTCTGCCTGATCCACTGAATTAGGTTCATCATAAAGCAATCCAAGCGCCAGAAAAAACGCATCAACATCGCGCAATGCAGGATCTCCTGGCGCAAGGGAAAATGCCCAGTCTTGAGGGTCGCCACGCAAGAAAGAAATAATAATTTTCACTTGTTGAACGGGATCAACAGAGGAGCGGGGTTTCAAAGCAAGAAACAGTTTACAATTATTTTTGAAATTCATAAACTTAGATCTATCCCCAGAAAACAAATCAGGAATTGGAATCCTAGGTTCTAACATCGGATTCTGAACTACAAAATCTTGAATGCTTTGTACCCTTGCAGTGAGATGATCCACACAAGAGGACAGACCTTGAATGTCCATATCTACACCTGTGTCCTGAACCACCCAGAGATTAAGGGGAAAAGAAAGACAAAACACACTGCAGAGAGAAAAAAAAAATGGTCTCAGAACTTCTCTTATCCCTCTATTGAGATGCATTAACACTTTTGGGCCAGCTGTACTATTATGGACCTGGTGGTTAGGAGCACCCAAAATGACCTGATGGTTACACCGATACAGGACAAGCTCTGGGAAGTGGGAACTCTGCTGACCGCAATCCCTAATCCTATCACACACACTAGAAATAGCCGTGGAGCGTACCTGACATGACCTAGACGCCTCGTCACAGCCTAAGAACTAGCTAGCCCTAGAGAAAGAAAATAAAGCCTACCTTGCCTCAGAGAAATTTCCCCAAAGGAAAAGGCAGCCCCCCACAAATATTAACTGTGAGTTAAGATGAAAGTCACAAACACAGAAATGAAACAGGTTTTAGCAAAGGGAGGCCAGACTAACTAAATAGACAGAGGATAGGAAAGGTATCTTTGCGGTCAGCACAAAAAACTACAAAAGACCACGCAGAGTGTGCAAAAAGACCCCCGCACCGACTCACGGTGCGGAGGTGCCACTCTGCATCCCAGAGCTTCCAGCTAGCAAGACAAAATCATGAAAGCAAGCTGGACAAGAAAGCAATGAACAGAAAATAACAATCGGGGACTTAGCTTCTTGCAGGAAGAGACAGGTCACCAGAAAGATCCAAGAGCGAACTGAAGCAGTGCAGGAACATTGACAGCTGGCATGGAGTAACGATCTGAGTGGAGTTAAATAGAGAAGCCAGCCTAAGAATAACCTAGGTCACCTGTGGAAGGAACCTCAGAACCAGCAACTCCACTCACAACCACCAGAGGGAGTCCATGGACAGAACTCGCCGAAGTACCATTCATGACCACAGGAGGGAGCTTGATAACAGAATTCACAACAGCAAATACCTTAATGGAGCATCTTATGGGGCCATAATCAGCATTTGTGCAGCATTATATGGGGCAAATGTGTCTATGGAGCATCTTATGGGGCCATAATCAGCATTTATGCAGCATTATATGGGGCAAATGTGTCTATGGAGCATCTTATGGGGCCATAATCAACATTTGTGCAGCATTATATGGGGGCAAATGACTGTATGGAGCATCTTATGGGGCCATAATCAGCATTTGAGCAGCATTATATGGGGCAAATGTGTCTATGGAGCATCTTATGGGGGCCATAAGCAGCATTTGTGCAGCATTATATGGGGCAAATGTCTGTATGGAGCATCTTATGGGGCCATAATCAACATTTGTGCAGCATTATATGAGGCATATTTTAATATGGAGCATCTTATGGGGCCGCTCATGAACTGTATGGAGCATAATATGTGGCGTATTTTGTATGGAGCATTATATGGGGCCCATCATGAAATGTATGGAGCATTATATGGGGCTCCTGATTCAATATTGATATTCAAAAACACTTAACCTACTGATGTCTCAATTAATTTTACTTTTATTGGTATCCATTTTTATTTTTGACATTTACTGGTAGCTGCTGCATTTTCCACCCTAGGCTTATACTCGAGTCATGAAGTTTTCCCAGTTTTTTGTGGCAAAATTAGGGGTCTCGGCTTATACTCGGGTCAACTTATACTCAAGTATATACCGTAGACAAAATGAAAAAATAGTGTTTCGGTTCTCCTGGAAAAATGTTCTCAGTAGACCCAAATGTCGCTGAGCCCCAATAGGCTATTAAAACACTTTTTTTTTTTCATTTTGTCAATGGTGTTCAGTTTTCATTTTTTTGCAACTATACATTTTTACATTTATCTATATACAGTATATATATGATGAGGGAAAGAGACATATTCTAATCTGTGCTGTCCTGCAGCCGGGGTCACGTACGTCTGTCAGTGCAGGGCATGATACTGACTACTCATGTCAGTCTCTATCTGGGGCACAAAGAGATTTATGGCGGCTGTATTGAAGTCTTTAACAGATATGGTGATGCTCCAGCGATTTCAATTGACAGACACCTATCTGTTTAAAAGTTCAGCCAGCCTCTATAAATCTACTGTGCTTCAGATAGCAAGATCCCAAACACAAGATAAGAAATAATCAGGACTTGTCAGGAGATGATCAGCTTCCTGCCCCCTCCTCACTGCACTGACACCTCAGAGCCCCCGGGTGCAGGCAGCAGCCTGAGCACCTACTTACAGCACCACAGTCTGCCCTGCGCTGTGAGGTCTCTCCTGCAGACACAGCGTGCAATGTGGGTGTGTCTGCAGTTTGACCCCTGCAGCTTAGAGGTACAGTTCCGGGCTGGCATTCAGCATCCCCGGTCTATAGAACAGACAGCTGTAGTGCAGGCAGATCATGTCTCCCTGCACTACAGTGGAGCTTAACTATATCGGCGTGCTGTGCACGCAGATATAGTTAGCATTGGCAGAAGCTCCAGGTAAGCCCATGAGCGGTGGGCCCAGGGCGACAGCACCCTCTGCCAACCTGGTAGCTACGCTACTGCCTGTTATATTCTCACCCACACAGCTCCTCTTATATCCTCCACACACACAGCTCCTCTGTTATATTCCTGCCCACACAGCTCCTCTCCGTTATAGCCTCCCACACACAGCTTTTCCCCGTCCTATTCTCCACACATGGCTCCTTCCTGTTATATTCTCCCACACATAAAAATCCTCTTATATACCCCTCACACACACAGATCCTCTCCATTATATTTCCCCCACACAGCTCCTGTTACATTACCTCACACACAGCTCAGATCCATTATATTAGCTGTCATCAGCTGCCTCCACTTATCGTCTCTTCTGCTCCGCTATTTAAGTCTGGCTCTTTCTTCAGCCTGTGCCACTTGTCAATGTTTCCTGGCTGGATTCACATCTCTGCTTGGATTCTCCTGGTTTCCTGACCAGTTCTGCAAAGATAAGTTCTGGCTTTGCTCATTTCAGTCCACATGTTGTGGACTTATTGTTCTGTGCATTCTATATTTGTCCAGCTTGTCAGTATGGATTATTTCTGTTAGCTGGAAGCTCTAGGAAGCAGATTTACCCTCCGCACCTTTAGTCAGGTGTGGAGATTTTGTAAACTCTGTGTGGATTGTTTTGTAGTTTTTATACTGACCGCACAGTATCCTTTCCTGTCCTATCTATCAAGCTAGACTGGCCTCCTATGCTAAAATCTGATTTCATTTCTGCGTATGTTATTTTCCCCTCCTCTCACCGTCAATATTTGTGGGGGGCTATCTTTCCTTTGGGGATTTTATCTGAGGCAAGATAGGTTTCCTGTTTCCATCTTTAGGGGAAGTTAGATCTTAGGCTGTGCCGAGGGGTCTAGGGAGCGTCAGGTACCCCCCACGGCTATTTTTAGTTGCGCTGCTAGGTTCAGGGTTTGCGGTCAGTACAGATACCACCTCCTTCAGAGCTTGTCTCATGTTGTTCCTAAACCACCAGATCATAACAGTACAAGTGGCCAAAAGTGAATTAAATGCATCTCAAAAGAAGGAAAAGAAAGTTCTGAACCATTTTTTTTTCTGTGCTTTGGTTTGTCTTTTTTGTTTTTCCTCTTGATATCTGGGTGGTTCAGGATATATGTTTTGGCATGGATGTTCAGGGTTTGTTTTCTCGTGTGGATCAACTTGCTGCAAGAGTAGAGTGTTGTGAATTCTGTGGTCAAGCTCCCTCCTGTGGTCATGAGTGGTACTTCGGCTGGTTCTGTCTATGAGTTTCCTCTGGTGGATGTGAGTGGGGCTGCGGCTTCTGAGTTTCCTTCCTCAGGTGACGAGGTTAAGTCGTTAGGTGCTGCTCTACTTAACTCCACCTAGTTCTTTGTTCCTGGCCTCCAGTCAATGTTCCAGTATTGGTCTTGCTTTCTCCTGGATCGTTCTTGTGGCCTGTCTGCCTTGCATGAGCTAAGTTTTGCTTATGTTACTTTTGTTTCCTATATTTTCTGTCCAGCTTGCTATATTGGTTTTTCTTGCTTGCTGGAAGCTCTGAGACGCAGAGGGAGCACCTCCGTACCGTTAGTCGGTGCGGAGGGTCTTTTTGCCCCCTCTGCGTGGTTATTTGTAGGTTTTTGTGCTGACCGCAAAGCTATCTTTCCTATCCTCGGTCTATTCAGTAAGTCGGGCCTCACTTTGCTAAATCTATTTCATCTCTGTGTTTGTATTTTCATCTTACTCACAGTCATTATATGTGGGGGGCTGCCTTTTCCTTTGGGGAATTTCTCTGAGGCAAGGTAGGCTTATTTTTCTATCTTCAGGGCTAGCTAGTTTCTCAGGCTGTGCCGAGGCGCCTAGGTTTTGGTCAGGAGCGCTCCACGGCTACCTTTAGTGTGGTATGACAGGATCAGGGATTGCGGTCAGCAGAGTTCCCACGTCTCAGAGCTCGTCCTATTTAGTAACTAAACAGGTCACTTGTGTGCTCTTAACCACTAGGTCCATTGTGGTTCTGAATCACCTGGTCATAACAGTACTGGAGGCCACAAGTACTAATGCTTCTCAAAAGAGGGAAAAGAGAAGTTCTGAGACCATTTTTTTTTCTCTGTACTGTGTTTTGTCTCTCTTTTCCCCTAGAAATTTGGGTGGTTCCGAACACAGGTGTTGTGATGGACATTCAAGCTCTGTCCTCTTTGATGGATAATCTCGCTATAAGTGTACAGAACATTCAAGATTTAGTGGTTCAGAATCCTATGTTAGAACCTAAAATTCCTATTCCTGAGTTATTTTCTGGAGATAGAGCTAAATTTCTGAATTTCAAAAATAATTGTAAATTATTTCTGGCTTTGAAACCTGTTGTGAATTCTGTGGCAGAGCTCCCTCCTGTGGTCACAAGTGGTACTTCGGCTGATTCTCTCTGGGAGCTTCCGTTTGTGGAGAAAAGTGGTACTGCGGCTTCTGAGTTTCCTCCCTCAGGTGATCTTGTGAGCTCGTTAGGTGCTTCTCTACTTAGCTCCACCTAATGCTTTGATTCATGCTTCCTGACAATGTTCCAGTGCTGGACTTGTTTTTCCCTGGATCATTCCTGTGGCCTGCTGCTCTGCATAGCTAAGTTTTGCTTATGTTATTTTGTTGCTATTTTTCAGTCCAGCTTGCTTTATTGGTTTTTCTCGCCTGCTGGAAGCTCTGAGACGCAGAGGGACGACCTCCGTACCGTTAGTCGGTGCGGAGGGTCTTTTTGTCCCCTCTGCGTGGTTATTTGTAGGTTTTTGTGCTGACCGCAAAGTTATCTTCCCTATCCTCGTTCTATTCAGCTAGTCGGGCCTCACTTTGCTAAATCTGTTTCATCTCTATGTTTGTGTTTTCATCTTACTCACAGTCATTATATGTGGGGGGCTGCCTTTTCCTTTGGGGAATTTCTCTGAGGCAAGGTAGGCTTATTTTTTCTATCTTCAGGAATAGCTAGTTTCTCAGGCTGTGACGAGGCGCCTAGGTTCTGGTCAGGAGCGCTCCACGGCTACCTTTAGTGTGGTTTGATAGGAGTAGGGATTGCGCTCTGCAGAGTTCCCACGTCTCAGAGCTAGTTCTTTTATTTTGGGTGTTTGTCAGATCACTGTATGTGTTCTGACCGCTATGTCCATTGTGTTACTGAATTGGTTAACATACCAGTACAGGAAGCCTAAGTGCTAATGATTCTCAATAGAGGGAAAAAAGAAGTTCTGAGACCATTTTTTTTCCTTTGCACTGTGTTTTGCTTTTTTTTTTCCCCCTAGACATTTGGGTGGTTCAGGACACAGGTGTGGACATGGAGATTCAGGGTCTGTGCTCTTCAATGGATAATCTCGTTATAAATGTGCAAAAGATTCAAGATTTGGTGGTTCAGAAGCCTATTTTTGAACCAAGAATTCCTATTCCTGATTTGTTTTATGGTGATAGAGTCAAGTTTGTGAATTTCAAAAATAATTGCAAACTGTTTTTGGCCTTGAAACCTCACTCCTCTGGTGACCCAGCTCAACAAGTGAGAATTATTATTTCTTTTTTGCGTGGCGACTCTCAAGACTGGGCATTTTCCCTAGCGCCAGGAGATCCTGCATTAAGTAATATTGATGCGTTTTTCCTGGCGCTCGGATTGCTGTACGATGAGCCTAATTCAGTGGATCAGGCAGAGAAAAATTTGCTGGCTTTGTGTCAGGGTCAGGATGAGATAGAGGTATACTGACAAAAATTTAGAAAGTGGTCTGTACTCACTCAATGGAATGAAGCTGCGCTCGCAGCGATTTTCAGAAAGGGTCTCTCTGAAGCCCTTAGAGATGTCATGGTGGGATTTCCTATGCCTGATGGTCTGAATGAATCTATGTCTTTGGCCATTCAGATCGGTCGACGCTTGCGTGAGCGTAAATCTGTGCACCATTTGGCGTTATTACCTGAGCATAAACCTGAGCCTATGCAGTGCGATAGGACTTTGTCCAGAGTTGAACGGCATGAACACAGACGTCTGAATGGTCTGTGTTTCTACTGTGGTGATTCCACTCATGCCATCTCTGATCGTCCTAAGCGCTCTAAGCGGTTCGCTAGGTCTGCCACCATTGGTACGGTACAGTCAAAATTTCTTCTGTCCGTTACCTTGATCTGCTCTTTGTCATCGTATTCTGTCATGGCATTTGTGGATTCAGGCGCTGCCCTGAATTTGATGGACTTAGAGTATGCTAAGCGTTGTGGGTTTTTCTTGGAGCCCTTGCAGTGTCCTATTCCATTGAGAGGAATTGATGCTACACCTTTGGCCAAGAATAAGCCTCAGTACTGGACCCAGCTGACCATGTGCATGGCTCCTGCACATCAGGAGGATATTCGCTTTCTGGTGTTGCATAATCTGCATGATGTGGTCGTTTTGGGGTTGTCAGGGGGTACATGGTGATGTTCCATTTCTGTCAATTTCATCATCCACCCCTTCTGAGGTCCCAGAGTTCTTGTCTGATTACCGGGATGTATTTGATGAGCCCAAGTCCGATACCTTACCTCCGCATAAGGATTGTGATTGTGCTATCAATTTGATTCCTGGTAGTAAATTTCCAAAAGGTCGATTGTTTAATTTATCCGTACCTGAGCACACCGCTATGCGCAGTTATGTGAAGGAATCCCTGGAGAAGGGGCATATTCGCCCGTCATCGTCGCCATTAGGAGCAGGGTTCTTTTTTGTAGCCACGAAGGATGGTTCGCTGAGACCTTGTATAGATTACCGCCTTCTAAATAAGATCACGGTTAAATTTCAGTACCCCTTGCCATTGTTATCTGATCTGTTTGCTCGGATTAAGGGGGCTAGTTGGTTCACTAAGATAGATCTTCGTGGTGCGTATAATCTGGTGCGAATTAAGCAAGGCGATGAATGGAAAACTGCATTTAATACGCCCGAGGGTCATTTTGAGTATCTAGTAATGCCGTTCGGACTTGCCAATGCTCCATCAGTATTTCAGTCCTTTATGCATCACATCTTCCGAGAGTACCTGGATAAATTCCTGATTGTGTACTTGGATGACATTTTGATCTTCTCGGATGATTGGGAATCTCATGTGAAGTAGGTCAGAACGGTTTTTCAGGTCCTGCGTGCTAATTCTTTGTTTGTGAAGGGATCAAAGTGTCTCTTCGGTGTGCAGAAGGTTTCATTTTGGGGGTTCATCTTTTCCCCTTCTACTATCGAGATGGATCCTGTTAAGGTCCAAGCCATCCATGATTAGACTCAGCCGACATCCCTGAAAAGTCTGCAGAAGTTCCTGGGCTTTGCTAATTTTTATCGTCGCTTCATCTGCGATTTTTCTAGTATTGCTAAACCATTGACCGATTTGACCAAGAAGGGTGCTGATGTGGTCAATTGGTCTTCTGCTGCTGTGGAAGCTTTTCAGGAGTTGAAGCGTCGTTTTTCTTCTGCCCCTGTGTTGTGTCAACCAGATGTTTCTCTTCCGTTCCAGGTCGAGGTTGATGCTTCTGAGATTGGAGCAGGGGCTGTTTTGTCGCAGAGAGGTTCTGATTGCTCGGTGATGAAACCATGCGCTTTCTTTTCCAGGAAGTTTTCGCCTGCTGAGCGAAATTATGATGTGGGCAACCGAGAGTTGCTGGCCATGAAGTGGGCATTCGAGGAGTGGCGTCATTGGCTTGAAGGAGCTAAGCATCGCGTGGTGGTATTGACTGACCATAAGAACTTGACTTATCTCGAGTCTGCCAAGCGGTTGAATCCTAGACAGGCTCGATGGTCGCTGTTTTTTGCCCGTTTTGACTTTGTGATTTCGTACCTTCCAGGCTCTAAAAATGTGAAGGCGGATGCTCTGTCTAGGAGTTTTGTATCCGACTCTCCGGGTTTGTCTGAGCCGGCAGGTATCCTCAAGGAAGGTGTAATTGTGTCTGCCATCTCCCCTCATTTGCGGCGGGTGTTGCAAAAATTTCAGGCTAATAAACCTGATCGTTGTCCAGCGGAGAGACTGTTTGTCCCTGATAGGTGGACAAATAAAGTTATCTCTGAGGTTCATTGTTCGGTGTTGGCTGGTCATCCTGGAATCTTTGGTACCAGAGAGTTAGTGGCTAGATCCTTTTGGTGGCCATCTCTGTCACGGGATGTGCGTACTTTTGTGCAGTCCTGTGGGATTTGTGCTTGGGCTAAGCCCTGCTGTTCTCGTGCCAGTGGGTTGCTTTTGCCCTTGCCGGTCCCGAAGAGGCCTTGGACACATATCTCGATGGATTTTATTTCAGATCTTCCCGTTTCTCAAAAGATGTCAGTCATTTGGGTGGTCTGTGATCGTTTTTCTAAGATGGTCCATCTGGTACCCTTGTTTAAATTGCCTTCCTCCTCTGATTTGGTGCCATTGTTCTTCCAGCATGTGGTTCGTTTACATGGCATTCCAGAGAATATCGTTTCTGACAGAGGTTCCCAGTTTGTTTCGAGGTTTTGGCGAGCCTTTTGTGGTAGGATGGGCATTGACTTGTCTTTTTCCTCGGCTTTCCATCCTCAGACTAATGGCCAGACCGAACGAACCAATCAGACCTTGGAAACATATCTGAGATGTTTTGTTTCTGCTGATCAGGATGACTGGGTGTCCTTTTTGCCTTTGGCTGAGTTCGCCCTTAATAACCGGGCCAGCTCGGCTACCTTGGTTTCGCCATTTTTCTGCAACTCTGGGTTCCATCCTCGTTTCTCTTCAGGACAGGTTGAGTCTTCGGACTGTCCTGGTGTGGATACTGTGGTGGACAGGTTGCAGCAGATTTGGACTCATGTAGTGGACAATTTGACCTTGTCCCAGGAGAAGGCTCAACGTTTTGCTAATCGCAGACGCTGTGTGGGTCCCCGACTTCGTGTTGGGGATCTGGTTTGGTTATCTTCTCGTCATATTCCTATGAAGGTTTCCTCTCCTAAGTTTAAACCTCGTTTCATTGGTCCGTATAGGATTTCTGAGGTTCTTAATCCTGTGTCTTTTCGTCTGACCCTCCCAGATTCTTTTTCCATACATAACGTATTCCATAGGTCATTGTTGCGGAGATACGTGGCACCTATGGTTCCATCTGTTGACCCTCCTGCCCCGGTTTTGGTGGAGGGGGAATTGGAGTATATTGTGGAGAAGATTTCGGATTCTCGTGTTTCAAGACGGAAACTCCAGTATCTGGTTAAATGGAAGGGTTATGCTCAGGAAGATAATTCCTGGGTTTTTGCCTCTGATGTCCACGCTCCCGATCTTGTTCGTGCCTTTCATGTGGCTCATCCTGGTCGGCCTGGGGGCTCTGGTGAGGGTTCGGTGACCCCTCCTCAAGGGGGGGGTACTGTTGTGAATTCTGTGGCAGAGCTCCCTCCTGTGGTCACAAGTGGTACTTCGGCTGATTCTCTCTGGGAGCTTCCGTTTGTGGAGAAAAGTGGTACTGCGGCTTCTGAGTTTCCTCCCTCAGGTGATCTTGTGAGCTCGTTAGGTGCTTCTCTACTTAGCTCCACCTAATGCTTTGATTCATGCTTCCTGTCAATGTTCCAGTGCTGGACTTGTTTTTCCCTGGATCATTCCTGTGGCCTGCTGCTCTGCATAGCTAAGTTTTGCTTATGTTATTTTGTTGCTATTTTTCAGTCCAGCTTGCTTTATTGGTTTTTCTCGCCTGCTGGAAGCTCTGAGACGCAGAGGGACGACCTCCGTACCGTTAGTCGGTGCGGAGGGTCTTTTTGTCCCCTCTGCGTGGTTATTTGTAGGTTTTTGTGCTGACCGCAAAGTTATCTTCCCTATCCTCGTTCTATTCAGCTAGTTGGGCCTCACTTTGCTAAATCTGTTTCATCTCTATGTTTGTGTTTTCATCTTACTCACAGTCATTATATGTGGGGGGCTGCCTTTTCCTTTGGGGAATTTCTCTGAGGCAAGGTAGGCTTATTTTTTCTATCTTCAGGAATAGCTAGTTTCTCAGGCTGTGACGAGGCGCCTAGGTTCTGGTCAGGAGCGCTCCACGGCTACCTTTAGTGTGGTTTGATAGGAGTAGGGATTGCGGTCTGCAGAGTTCCCACGTCTCAGAGCTCGTTCTTTTATTTTGGGTGTTTGTCAGATCACTGTATGTGTTCTGACCGCTATGTCCATTGTGTTACTGAATTGGTTAACATAACAGAAACCCCGCTCCTCTGGTGACCCAGTTCAACAAGTAAAGATCATTATTTCTTTGTTACGTGGCGACCCTCAAGACTGGGCATTTTCTCTTGCGCCAGGAGATCCGGCATTATGTAATATTGATGCGTTTTTTCTGGCGCTCGGATTGCTGTATGATGAACCTAATTCAGTGGATCAGGCAGAGAAAAATTTGCTGGCTCTGTGTCAGGGTCAGGATGAGGTAGAGATATATTGTCAGAAGTTTAGGAAGTGGTCTGTGCTCACTCAATGGAATGAATGCGCGCTGGCAGCAATTTTCAGAAAGGGTTTCTCTGAAGCCCTTAAGGATGTCATGGTGGGATTTCCTATGCCAGCTGGTTTGAATGAGTCTATGTCTTTGGCTATTCAGATCGGTCGACGCTTGCGTGAGCGTAAAACTGTGCACCATTTGGCGGTATTATCTGAGCATGTACCTGAGTCTATGCAGTGCGATAGGATTTTGACCAGAGCTGAACGGCAAGAACACAGACGTCAGAATGGGCTGTGCTTTTATTGTGGTGATTCCACTCATGCTATCTCCGATTGTCCTAAGCGCACTAAGCGGTCCGCTAGGTCTGCCACCATTGGTACGGTACAGTCGAAATTTCTTTTGTCAGTTACTTTGATCTGCTCTTTGACATCCTATTCCGTCATGGCATTTGTGGATTCAGGCGCTGCCCTGAATTTGATGGACTTGGAGTATGCTAGGCACTGTGGGTTTTCCTTGGAGCCCTTGCAGCATCCTATTCCATTGAGAGGAATTGATGCTACGCCTTTGGCCAAGAATAAGCCTCAGTATTGGACCCAGCTGACCATGTGCATGGCTCCTGCGCATCAGGAGGATATTTGCTTTTTGGTGTTGCATAATCTGCATGATGTGGTCGTGTTGGGGTTGCCATGGCTACAAGTCCATAATCCAGTATTGGATTGGAAATCAATGTCTGTGTCCAGCTGGGGTTGTCAGGGGGTACATGGTGATGTTCCATTTCTGTCTATTTCAATATCCACCCCTTCTGAGGTCCCAGAGTTCTTGTCAGATTACCAGGATGTATTTGATGAGCCCAAGTCCAGTGCCCTACCTCCGCATAGGGATTGTGATTGTGCTATCGATTTGATTCCTGGTAGTAAGTTTCCTAAAGGTCGACTGTTTAATTTGTCTGTACCTGAGCACGCCGCTATGCGGAGTTACGTAAAGGAATCCTTGGAGAAGGGTCATATTCGCCCGTCGTCATCACCATTGGGAGCAGGGTTCTTTTTTGTGGCCAAGAAGGATGGTTCGCTGAGACCTTGTATTGATTACCGCCTTCTAAATAAAATCACGGTCAAATTTCAGTACCCCTTGCCCTTGCTGTCTGATTTGTTCGTTCGGATTAAGGGGGCTAGTTGGTTCACCAAGATAGATCTTCGTGGTGCGTATAATCTTGTGCGTATTAAAAGGGGCGATGAATGGAAAACAGCATTTAATACGCCCGAGGGCCATTTTGAGTACCTGGTGATGCCATTCGGGCTTTCTAATGCTCCATCAGTGTTTCAGTCCTTTATGCATGACATCTTCCGAGAGTACCTGGATAAATTCCTGATTGTATACTTGGATGATATTTTGGTCTTCTCGGATGATTGGAAGTCTCACGTGAAGCAGGTCAGAATGGTGTTCCAGATCCTGCGTGCGAATTCTTTGTTTGTGAAGGGGTCTAAGTGTCTCTTTGGTGTTCAGAAGGTTTCATTTTTGGGTTTCATTTTTTCCCCTTCTACTATTGAGATGGACCCTGTTAAAGTTCGAGCCATTCATGATTGGACTCAGCCGACATCTCTGAAGAGTCTGCAAAAGTTCCTGGGCTTTGCTAATTTTTATCGTCGCTTCATCAATAATTTTTCTTGTATTGCTAAACCGTTGACTGATTTAACCAAGAAGGGTGCTGATGTGGTCAATTGGTCTTCGGCTGCTGTGGAAGCTTTGCAAGAGTTGAAGCGTTGTTTTTCCTCTGCCCCTGTGTTGTGCCAACCAGATGTTTCGCTCCCGTTCCAGGTCGAGGTTGATGCTTCTGAGATTGGAGCAGGGGCTGTTTTGTCGCAAAGAAGTTCTGATGGCTCGGTGATGAAGCCATGCGCCTTCTTTTCCAGGAAGTTTTCGCCTGCTGAGCGTAATTATGATATTGGCAATCGTGAGTTGCTGGCCATGAAGTGGGCATTCGAGGAGTGGCGTCATTGGCTTGAAGGAGCTAAGCATCGCGTGGTGGTCTTGACTGATCACAAGAACTTGATTTATCTCGAGTCAGTCAAGCGGTTGAATCCTAGACAGGCTCGTTGGTCGCTGTTTTTCTCCCGTTTTGACTTTGTGGTTTCGTACCTTCCGGGCTCTAAAAATGTGAAGGCGGATGCCCTGTCTAGGAGTTTTGTGCCCGACTCTCCAGGCTTGTCTGAGCCGGCGAGTGTTCTCAAGGAGGGGGTAATTTTGTCTGCCATCTCCCCTGATTTGCGGCGGGTGCTACAAAAATTTCAGGCTAATAGACCTGACCGTTGCCCAGCGGAGAAACTGTTTGTCCCTGATAAATGGACGAGTAGAGTTATCTCTGAGGTTCATTGTTCAGTGTTGGCTGGTCACCCTGGAATCTTTGGTACCAGAGATTTGGTGGCTAGATCCTTTTGGTGGCCGTCTCTGTCGCGGGATGTGCGTTCATTTGTGCAGTCCTGTGGGATTTGTGCTCGGGCTAAGCCCTGCTGTTCTCGTGCCAGTGGGTTGCTTTTGCCCTTGCCAGTCCCGAAGAGGCCCTGGACACATATCTCTATGGATTTTATTTCGGATCTCCCCATCTCTCAAAAAATGTCGGTCATTTGGGTTGTTTGTGATCGCTTTTCTAAGATGGTCCATTTGGTACCCTTGTCTAAATTGCCCTCCTCCTCTGATTTGGTGCCATTGTTCTTCCAGCATGTGGTTCGTTTACATGGCATTCCGGAGAACATCATTTCTGGCAGAGGTTCCCAGTTTGTGTCGAGGTTTTGGCGAGCCTTTTGTGCTAGGATGGGCATTGATTTGTCTTTTTCCTCGGCTTTCCATCCTCAGACAAATGGCCAGACTGAACAAACCAATCAGACCTTGGAAACATATCTGAGATGTTTTGTTTCTGCCGATCAGGATGATTGGGTGTCCTTTTTGCCTTTGGCTGAGTTCGCCCTTAATAATCGGGCCAGCTCGGCTACTTTGGTTTCGCCGTTTTTCTGCAATTCCGGCTTCCATCCTCGTTTCTCTTCAGGGCAGGTTGAGTCTTCTGACTGTCCTGGCGTGGATACTGTGGTGGATAGGTTGCAGCAGATTTGGACTCATGTGGTGGACAATTTGACATTTTCTCAGGAGAAGGCTCAGTGTTTCGCTAACCGCAGGCGCTGTGTGGGTCCCCGACTTCGTGTTGGGGATTTGGTTTGGTTGTCATCTCGTTATATCCCTATGAAAGTTTCTTCTCCTAAATTTAAGCCTCGTTTCATTGGTCCGTATAGGATGTCTGAGGTTCTTAATCCTGTGTCTTTTCGTTTGACCCTTCCAGCTTCTTTTTCCATCCATAACATGTTCCATAGGTCATTGTTGCGGAGATACGTGGCACCTGTGGTTCCATCCGTTGATCCTCCTTCCCCGGTTTTGGATGAGGGGGAGTTGGAGTATATAGTGGAGAAGATTTTGGATTCTCGTATTTCGAGACGGAAACTCCAGTACCTGGTTAAGTGGAAGGGTTATTGACAGGAAGATAATTCCTGGGTCTTTGCCTCTGATGTTCATGCTGCCGATCTGGTTCGTGCCTTTCATTTGGCTCATCCTGGTCGGCCTGGGGGCTCTGGTGAGGGTTCGGTGACCCCTCCTCAAGGGGGGGGTACTGTTGTGAATTCTGTGGTTAAGCTCCCTCTTGTGGTCATGAGTGGTACTTCGGCTGGTTCTGTCTATGAGTTTCCTCTGGTGGATGTGAGTGGGGCTGCGGCTTCTGAGTTTCCTTCCTCAGGTGACGAGGTTAAGTCGTTAGGTGCTGCTCTACTTAACTCCACCTAGTTCTTTGTTCCTGGCCTCCAGTCAATGTTCCAGTATTGGTCTTGCTTTCTCCTGGATCGTTCTTGTGGCCTGTCTGCCTTGCATGAGCCAAGTTTTGCTTGTTACTTTTGTTTCCTATATTTTCTGTCCAGCTTGCTATATTGGTTTTTCTTGCTTGCTGGAAGCTGAGACGCAGAGGGAGCACCTCCGTACCGTTAGTCGGTGCGGAGGGTCTTTTTGCCCCCTCTGCATGGTTATTTGTAGGTTTTTGTGCTGACCGCAAAGCTATCTTTCCTATCCTCGGTCTATTCAGTAAGTCGGTCATCACTTTGCTAAATCTATTTCATCTCTGTGTTTGTATTTTCATCTTACTCACAGTCATTATATGTGGGGGGCTGCCTTTTCCTTTGGGGAATTTCTCTGAGGCAAGGTAGGCTTATTTTTCTATCTTCAGGGCTAGCTAGTTTCTCAGGCTGTGCCGAGGCGCCTAGGTTTTGGTCAGGAGCGCTCCACGGCTACCTTTAGTGTGGTATGACAGGATCAGGGATTGCGGTCAGCAGAGTTCCCACGTCTCAGAGCTCGTCCTATTTAGTAACTAAACAGGTCACTTGTGTGCTCTTAACCACTAGGTCCATTGTGGTTCTGAATCACCTGTTCATAACAACAGAGTATCCAGGACTATGTTGTCCAGATTCCGGCTTTAGAGCCCAGAATTCCTACTCCTGATTTGTTTTTTGGGGATAGATCCAAGTTTTTGAACTTTAAAAATAACTGCAAATTGTTTTTTGCTTTGAAACCCCGTTCTTCTGGTGATCCCATTCAGCAGGTGAAAATCATCATATGTTTGCTGCGTGGTGACCCTCAAGACTGGGCTTTTTCTCTTGAAACAGGGGATCTGGCATTATTGAATGTAGATGCATTTTTTCAAGCGCTCGGATTATTGTATGACGAACCTAATTCTGTGGATCATGCAGAAAAAACCCTGTTGGCCTTGTGTCAAGGTCAGGAAGCGGCAGAGTTATACTACCAGATATTTAGAAAATGGTCTGTGCTCACTAAATGGAATGAAGAGGCTCTGGCTGCTATTTTCATAAAAGGTCTTTCTGAAACCCTTAAAGATGTTATGGTGGGCTTTCCTACGCCTGCCGGTTTGAGCGAATCTATGTCTCTAGCCATTCAGATTGATCGGCGCCTGCGCGAGCGCAAAGCTGTGCACCATATGGCAGTATCCTCTGAGCATAGTCCTGAACCTATGCAATGTGATAGGATTTTGACTAGAATAGAACGGCAGGAATTCAGACGTCAGAATAGGCTGTGTTTTTACTGTGGTGATTCGGCTCATGTAATCTCTGATTGCCCTAAGCGTACTAAGAGAGTCGCTAGGTCTGTTACCATTAGTACTATACAGCCTAAATTTCTCTTATCTGTGACCCTGATTTGCTCATTGTCGTCCTTTTCTGTCATGGCATTTGTGGATTCAGGCGCTGCCCTGAACTTAATGGACTTAGAATTCGCCAGTCGCTGTGGTTTTTCCTTGCAGCCTTTGCAGAGCCCTATTCCTTTGAGGGGCATTGATGCTACACCCTTGGCCAAGGATAAACCTCAGTACTGGACACAGATGACTATGTACATGGCTCCTGCACATCAGGAAGATTGCCGTTTTCTGGTGTTGCATAACCTGCATGATGTTGTTGTACTGGGATTTCCATGGTTACAGGTACATAATCCGGTGCTGGATTGGAAAACTATGTCGGTGACTAGTTGGGGTTGTCGAGGAGTACATAGTGACATTCCTTTGATGTCAATTTCCTCTTCCCCCTCTTCTGAGGTCCCTGAGTTTTTGTCGGATTTCCAGGATGTATTTGATGAGCCCAAGTCCAGTTCCCTTCCTCCACATAGGGACTGTGATTGTGCTATTAACTTGATTCCTGGTTGTAAGTTCCCTAAGGGCCGACTTTTCAATCTGTCTGTGCCAGAGCATGCCGCCATGCGGAGCTATGTTAAGGAATCTTTGGAGAAAGGGCATATTCGGCCCTCTTCGTCACCATTGGGAGCGGGTTTCTTTTTTGTTGCTAAGAAGGATGGCTCCTTGAGACACAAAAGGTTGATACATTAAATGAGAATAATGGGGATAGGGGAAAATATGTGCAAGTGGGTTGAGAGCTGGCTCAGGGATAGGAAACAAAGGGTGGTTATTAATGGAGCACACTCGGACTGGGTAGCGGTTAGCAGTGGGGTACCACAGGGGTCAGTATTGGGCCCTCTTCTTTTTAACATATTTATTAATGACCTTGTAGGGGGCATTCAGAGTAGAATTTCAATATTTGCAGATGACACTAAACTCTGCAGGGTAATTAATACAGAGGAGGACAATTTTATATTACAGGATGATTTATGTAAACTAGAAGCTTGGGCTGATAAATGGCAAATGAGCTTTAATGGGGATAAATGTAAGGTCATGCACTTGGGTAGAAGTAATAAGATGTATAACTATGCGCTTAATTCTAACTCTCTGGGCAAAACCGTCAATGAAAAAGACCCGGGTGTATGGGTGGATGACAAACTCATATTCAGTGGCCAGTGTCAGGCAGCTGCTACAAAGGCAAATAAAATAATGGGATGCATTAAAAGAGGCATAGATGCTCATGAGGAGAACATAATTTTACCTTTATACAAGTCACTAGTTCGACCACACATAGAATACTGTGCACAGTTCTGGTCTCCGGTGTATAAGAAAGACATAGCTGAACTAGAGCGGGTGCAGAGAAGAGCGACCAAGGTTATTAGAGGACTGGGGGGCCTGCAATACCAAGATAGGTTATTACACTTGGGCTATTTAGTTTGGAAAAACGAAGACTAAGGGGTGATCTTATTTTAATGTATAAATATATGAGGGGACAGTACAAAGACCTTTCTGATGATCTTTTTAATCATAGACATGAAACAGGGACAAGGGGGCATCCTCTGCGTTTGGAGGAAAAAAGGTTTAAGCATAATAACAGACGCGGATTCTTTACTGTAAGAGCAGTGAGACTATGGAACTCTCTGCCGTATGATGTTGTAATGAGTGATTCATTACTTAAATTTAAGAGGGGATTGGATACCTTTCTGGAAAAGTATAATGTTACAGGGTATATACACTAGATTCCTTGATAGGGCGTTGATCCAGGGAACTAGTCTGATTGCCGTATGTGGAGTCGGGAAGGAATTTTTTTCCCCAATGTGGAGCTTACTCTTTGCCACATGGGTTTTTTTTGCCTTCCTCTGGATCAACATGTTAGGGCATGTTAGGTTAGGCTATGGGTTGAACTAGATGGACTTATAGTCTTCCTTCAACCTTAATAACTATGTAACTATGTAACTATGTATTGATTATCGTCTTCTTAATAAGATCACGGTCAAATTCCAATACCCCTTGCCTTTGCTTACTGATTTGTTTGCTCAGATTAAGGGGGCTAGTTGGTTTACTAAGATTGACCTCAGAGGGGCATATAATCTTGTTCGTATTAAACAGGGTGACGAATGGAAAACTGCATTTAATACGCCCGAAGGGCATTTTGAATACCTTGTGATGCCATTTGGGCTCTAATGCTCCATCTGTGTTCCAGTCTTTCATGCATATTTTCCGCAATTATCTTGATAAATTCATGGTCGTATATTTGGATGATATTTTGATTTTTTCCAATGATCGGGAGTCTCATGTGAAGCAGGTCAGGATGGTGTTCCAGATCCTTCGTGATAATGCTTTATTTGTGAAGGGGTCTAAGTGCCTATTCGGAGTTCAGAAGGTCTCTTTTTTGGGTTTTGCTTTTTCTCCCTCGTCTGTAGAAATGGATCAGGTTAAGGTCCAAGCTATTCATGACTGGATCCAACCCACATCTGTGAAGGGTCTTCAAAAATTTTTGGGCTTTGCTAATTTCTATCGCCGTTTCATTACCAACTTTTCCAGTGTGGTTAAGCCCCTTACTGATTTGACGAAGAAAGGCGCTGATGTGACGAATTGGTCCTCTGAGGCTGTTGAGGCCTTTCAGGAGCTTAAACGCCGATTTACTTCTGCCCCTGTGTTGCGTCAACCGGATGTTTCTCTTCCTTTTCAGGTTGAGGTCGACGCTTCTGAGATTGGGGCAGGGGCCGTTTTGTCTCAGAGGGAGTCTGATGGTTCTTTGATGAAACCGTGTGCTTTTTTTTCCAGAAAGTTTTCGCCTGCGGAATGCAATTATGATGTCGGCAATCGGGAGTTGTTGGCTATGAAGTGGGCATTTGAGGAGTGGCGACATTGGCTTGAGGGAGCTAAACACCGTGTTGTGGTCCTGACCGATCATAAGAATCTGATTTACCTCAAGTCGGCCAAGCGGCTGAATCCTAGACAGGGTCGATGGTCCCTGTTTTTCTCCCGTTTTGATTTTGTGGTCTCGTATCTTCCGGGATCTAAGAATGTTAAGGCTGATGCCCTCTCTAGGAGTTTTTCGCCTGATTCTCCTGGAGTCCTGGAGCCAGTTGGCATTCTTAAGGAGGGGGTGATTCTTTCTGCTATCTCCCCTGATTTGTGGCGGGTGCTTCAGGAATTTCAGGCTGATAGGCCTGACCGCTGTCCAGTGGGGAAGCTGTTTGTTCCTGATAGATGGACAAGTAAAGTAATTTCTGAGGTTAATTGTTCAGTGTTGGCAGGTCATCCTGGGATTTTTGGTACCAGAGATTTGGTTGCTAGGTCCTTTTGGTGGCCTTCCTTGTCTCGCGATGTGCGTGCTTTTGTGCAGTCCTGTGGGACTTGCGCCCGGGCCAAGCCTTGCTGTTCCCGCGCTAGTGGGTTGCTTTTGCCTTTGCCGGTCCCTGAGAGGCCCTGGACGCATATTTCCATGGATTTTATTTCGGATCTTCCTGTTTCCCAGAAGATTTCTGTTATCTGGGTTGTTTGTGACCGGTTCTCTAAAATGGTCCATCTGGTACCTTTGCCTAAGTTGCCTTCCTCCTCAGATCTGGTTCCATTGTTTTTTCAGCATGTGGTTCGTTTGCATGGCATTCCGGAGAATATTGTGTCTGACAGAGGTTCTCAGTTTGTCTCTAGATTTTGGCGGGCCTTTTGTGCTAGGATGGGCATTGACTTATCTTTTTCTTCGGCGTTTCATCCTCAGACTATTGGCCAAACTGAGCGAACTAATCAGACCTTGGAGACCTATTTGAGATGCGTTGTGTCTGCTGATCAGGATGATTGGGTGTCTTTCTTGCCGTTGGCCGAGTTTGCCCTTAATAATCAGGCTAGTTCGGCTACTTTGGTTTCACCTTTCTTTTGTAATTTTGGTTTTCATCCTCGTTTTTCTTCTGGGCAGTTTGAGCCTTCTGATTGTCCTGGTGTTAATTCTGTGGTTGACAGGCTGCAGCAGATTTGGACTCATGTGGTGGACAATTTGACGTTGTCTCAGGAAAGGGCTCAACGTTTTGCTAACCGCCGTCGGTGTGTTGGTCCCCGGCTTCATGTGGGGGATTTGGTTTGGTTGTCTTCTCGTCATGTTCCTATGAAGGTTTCTTCTCCTAAGTTTTAGCCTCGGTTTATTGGTCCTTATAAAATTTCTGAAATTATTAATCCGGTGTCTTTTCGTTTGGCTCTTCCTGCCTCTTTTGCCATTCATGATGTTTTCTATAGATCTTTGTTGCGGAGATATGTGGTGCCCGTTGTTTCCTCGGTTGACTCTCCTGCCCCGGTGTTGGTTGAGGGAGAGTTGGAATATGAGGTTGAGAAGATTTTGGATTCTCGTTTTTCGAGGCGGAGGCTTCAGTATCTTGTCAAGTGGAAGGGTTATGGCCAGGAGGATAATTCTTGGGTTGTTGCCTCCGATGTCCATGCTACCGATTTGGTTCGTGCTTTTCACTTGGCTCGTCCTGATCGGCCTGGGGGCTCTGGTGAGGGTTCGGTGACCCCTCCTCAAGGGGGGGGTACTGTTGTGAATTTCGCTCTTGGGCTCCCTCCGGTGGTTGTAAGTGGCACTTTTGTGAGTTCTGCTCTTGGGCTCCCTCTTGTGGTTTCTAGTGGTATGGCTGCTCCTTCGAGTTAGCTGTCATCAGCTGCCTCCACTTATCGTCTCTGCTGCTCCGCTATTTAAGTCTGGCTCTTTCTTCAGCCTGTGCCACTTGTCAATGTTTCCTGGCTGGATTCACATCTCTGCTTGGATTCTCCTGGTTTCCTGACCAGTTCTGCAAAGATAAGTTCTGGCTTTGCTCATTTCAGTCCACTGTCATGATCCCAATGGCAGGGGATCACAAAAGACAAGCACAAAAACATAACCAGCTCTAGGGAGATGGAACCTGAGCTGACCGCAATCCTGAACCTAAACACACAACTAGCAGCAGCCGGGGAACGTGCCTACGATGATTCTAGACGTCTCGCTCCAGCCGGAGGACTAACTTCCCCTATAAGAAGAAACACAGACCTCACTTGCCTCCAGAGAAACACCCCACAGAAATAGCAGCCCCCCACATGTAATAACGGTGAAATGAGAGGAAAGCACATACGTAGTCATGAAAACAGAATCAGCAAAAGTGAGGCCCGCTAAAGCTAGATAGCAGAGGATACGAAGGTGAACTGCGCGGTCAGCGAAAAACCCTACAAAAAACCATCCTGAAATTACCTGAACTCATGTGCCAACTCATGGAACATGAGGAGTAATTTCAGCCCACTAGAGCAACCAGTAGCAGAAATAACATAACTGCAAGCTGGACAAAGACCAAAAGTTAGCAAAACGAAAAACAGGAAAAACAAAACTTAGCTTGTCCAGAAGAATACAAACGCAGGGAGCAGAGGTAAACAGACACGCTGATAACATTGATAGCCGGCGAGGAAATGACAAAGAAGCCAGGCTAAATAGGAAACACCCATAAGCTGATGGAACAGGTGGACACCAGAGACTGCAGAAAACACAAGTCACCCAGTACCATCAGTAACCACCAGAGGGAGCCCAAAAACAGAACTCACAACAGTACCCCCCCCCTTGAGGAGGGGTCACCGAACCCTCACGAGAACCACCAGGGCGACCAGGATGAGCCCTATGAAAAGCACGGACCAAATCGGCAGCATGAACATCAGAGGCAATCTCCCAAGAATTATCCTCCTGACCATAACCCTTCCACTTAACCAAATACTGGAGTCTCCGTCTGGAAACATGAGAATCCAAGATCTTCTCCACAACATACTCCAACTCACCCTCCACCAGCACCGGAGCAGGAGGCTCAAGAGAAGGAACGACAGGTACCTCATACCTCCGCAACAACGACCGATGGAACACATTATGAATAGCAAACGATGCCGGGAGATCCAAACGAAACGACACAGGGTTAAGAATTTCTAAGATCTTATAGGGACCGATGAACCGAGGCTTGAACTTAGGAGAAGAGACCTTCATAGGAACAAAACGAGAAGACAACCACACCAAGTCCCCAACAAGAAGTCGAGGACCCACGCGGCGACGGCGATTAGCAAACTGCTGAGCCTTCTCCTGGGACAACTTCAAATTGTCCACCACATGACTCCAGATGCGATGCAACCTATCCACCACCATGTCCACTCCAGGACAATCAGAAGGCTCTACCTGACCAGAGGAAAAACGAGGATGAAACCCCGAATTACAAAAGAAAGGAGAAACCAAGGTAGCAGAACTAGCCCGATTATTAAGGGCAAACTCGGCAAGCGGCAAAAAGGAAACCCAGTCATCCTGATCAGCAGAAACAAAACACCTCAAATAAGTTTCCAAAGTCTGATTAGTTCGTTCCGTCTGGCCATTCGTCTGGGGATGGAACGCAGACGAAAAGGACAAATCAATACCCATCTTAGCACAGAACGTCCGCCAAAATCTAGACACAAACTGGGATCCCCTGTCAGAAACGATGTTCTCCGGAATGCCATGCAAACGGACCACGTTTTGAAAAAACAGAGGGACCAACTCGGAGGAGGAAGGTAACTTAGGCAAGGGCACCAGATGAACCATTTTAGAAAAGCGGTCACACACAACCCATATGACGGACATTTTTTGAGAGACAGGGAGATCCGAAATAAAGTCCATGGAAATGTGCGTCCAAGGCCTCTTCGGGATAGGCAAAGGTAACAACAATCCACTGGCCCGAGAACAGCAAGGCTTAGCCCGAGCACAAACTCCACAAGACTGCACAAAAGAACGCACATCCCTCGACAAGGAAGGCCACCAAAAAGACCTGGCCACCAAGTCTCTAGTACCAAATATTCCAGGATGACCTGCCAACACAGAAGAATGAAGCTCGGAGATGACTCTACTGGTCCAATTATCCGGAACAAACAGTCTTTCCGGCGGACAACGATCAGGTTTATCCGCCTGAAACTCCTGCAAAGCACGTCGCAAGTCTGGGGAGACCGCCGACAAAATCACCCCATCCCTAAGGATACCAGTAGGCTCAGAATTTCCAGGGGAGTCAGGCACAAAACTCCTAGAAAGAGCATCCGCCTTCACATTCTTTGAACCCGGCAGGTATGAAACCACAAAATTGAAACGGGAGAAAAACAGTGACCAACAAGCCTGTCTAGGATTCAGACGCTTGGCAGACTCAAGGTACATCAGATTTTTGTGATCAGTCAAGACCACCACACGATGTCTAGCACCCTCAAGCCAATGACGCCACTCCTCAAATGCCCACTTCATGGCCAAAAGCTCCCGATTACCAACATCATAATTCCGTTCAGCGGGCGAAAATTTTCTAGAAAAGAACGCACATGGCTTCATCACTGAGCCATAGGAACTTCTCTGCGACAAAACCGCCCCCGCTCCGATCTCGGAAGCATCAACCTCAACCTGAAAAGGAAGCGACGTATCTGGCTGACGCAACACGGGAGCAGAAGAAAACCGGCGCTTAAGTTCCCGAAAGGCCTCCACAGCCACAGGAGACCAATCAGTAACATCAGCACCCTTTTTAGTCAAATCCGTCAAAGGCTTAACCACACTAGAAAAATTAGTTATGAAGCGACGATAAAAATTAGCAAAGCCCAAGAACTTCTGTAGACTCTTAAGAGATTTAGGTTGCGTCCAGTCACAAATAGCCTGAACCTTGACGGGATCCATCTCAATAGTAGAAGGGGAAAAAATATACCCCAAAAAAGAAATCTTCTGGACCCCAAAGAGACATTTAGAACCCTTCACAAACAAAGAATTGGCCCGCAGGACCTGAAACACCTTCCTGACCTGCTGAACATGAGACTCCCAGTCATCAGAAAAAAACAAAATATCATCCAAATACACGATAATAAATTTATCCAGATATTCACGGAAAATATTGTGCATAAAAGACTGGAAGACAGAAGGAGCATTAGAAAGTCCAAAAGGCATCACCAAATACTCGAAATGGCCCTCAGGCGTATTAAATGCGGTTTTCCACTCATCACCCTGCCTTATCCGCACAAGATTATACGCACCCCTAAGATCAATCTTAGTGAACCATTTAGCCCCCTTAATGCGAGCAAATAAATCAGTCAACAATGGCAAAGGATACTGATATTTGACTGTAATCTTATTCAAAAGACGATAATCTATGCAAGGCCTCAAGGAACCATCTTTCTTAGCCACAAAAAAAAAACCTGCTCCCAAAGGGGACGAAGACGGACGGATATGCCCCTTTTCCAAGGACTCCTTAATATAATTCCGCATAGCAGTATGCTCTGGCACAGACAGATTGAACAAACGACCTTTAGGGAACTTACTGCCAGGAATCAAATCTATAGCACAATCGCAATCCCTGTGAGGAGGAAGCGAACTGAGCTTAGGTTCCTCAAAAACCTCCCGATAGTCAGACAAAAATACCGGAACCTCAGAAGGAGTAGATGAAGCGATAGAAATCGTAGATGCATCATCATGAACCCCCTGACATCCCCAGCTTAACACAGACATTGTTTTCCAGTCCAGGACTGGGTTATGAGTTTGTAACCATGGCAGACCAAGCACTAAGACATCATGTAAATTATACAGTACCAGGAAGCGAATCACCTCCTGATGAACGGGAGTCATACGCATGGTCACTTGTGTCCAGTACTGAGGTTTATTCATAGCCAAAGGTGTAGAGTCAATTCCTTTCAAAGGAATAGGAACTTCCAGAGGTTCCAGACTAAACCCACAGCGTTTGGCAAATGACCAATCCATAAGACTCAGGGCAGCGCCTGAATCCACATAGGCATCGACGGAAATGGATGATAATGAACAAATCAGCGTCACAGACAGAATGAACTTAGACTGTAAAGTACCAATGGCAACAGACTTATCAACCTTTTTTGTGCGTTTAGAGCATGCTGATATAACATGAGCTGAATCACCACAATAAAAACACAGTCCATTTTTCCGTCTATAATTTTGCCGTTCACTTCTGGACTGAATTCTATCACATTGCATTATCTCAGGTGCCTGTTCAGAAGACACCGCCAAATGGTGCACAGGTTTGCGCTCCCGTAAACGCCGATCAATCTGAATAGCCATAGTCATGGACTCATTCAGACCTGTAGGCGCCGGAAACCCCACCATAACATCTTTAATGGCCTCAGAAAGACCATCTCTGAATCTTGCAGCCAGAGCGCACTCATTCCACTGAGTAAGCACCGACCATTTCCGAAATATCTGACAATATATTTCTGCTTCATCTTGCCCCTGAGAGAGAGCTAATAAAGCTTTTTCAGCCTGTATCTCTAGGTTAGGTTCCTCATAGAGCAAACCCAATGCCAGAAAAAACGCATCCACATTGAGCAACGCAGGATCCCCTGGTGCCAATGCAAATGCCCAATTCTGAGGATCCCCCCGCAGGAAAGATATAATAATCTTGACCTGCCGAGCAGGGTCTCCAGAAGAGCGAGATTTCAAGGAAAGAAACAACTTGCAATTATTCCGAAAATTCAAAAAACTAGATCTATCTCCAGAAAAAAACTCTGGGACAGGAATTCTAGGTTCAGAGATAGGCGTATGCACAACAAAATCTTGTATATTTTGAACCTTAGCAGCAAGATTATTCAGGCTGGAAGCCAAACTCTGGACGTCCATGATAAACAGCTGAAGTCAGGGCCATTCAAAGATTAAGAGGAGGAAAGAAAAAAAAAATGCTCAGACTATTTTTCCTCCTACTTCAGCCAAAACGAAGACCAAATTATATTTATTGGCCGGCTATACTGTCATGATCCCAATGGCAGGGGATCACAAAAGACAAGCACAAAAACATAACCAGCTCTAGGGAGATGGAACCTGAGCTGACCGCGATCCTGAACCTAAACACACAACTAGCAGTAGCCGGGGAACGTGCCTACGATGATTCTAGACGTCTCGCTCCAGCCGGAGGACTAACTTCCCCTATAAGAAGAAACACAGACCTCACTTGCCTCCAGAGAAACACCCCACAGAAATAGCAGCCCCCCACATGTAATAACGGTGAAATGAGAGGAAAGCACATATGTAGTCATGAAAACAGAATCAGCAAAAGTGAGGCCCGCTAAAGCTAGATAGCAGAGGATACGAAGGTGAACTGCGCGGTCAGCGAAAAACCCTACAAAAAACCATCCTGAAATTACCTGAACTCATGTGCCAACTCATGGAACATGAGGAGTAATTTCAGCCCACTAGAGCAACCAGTAGCAGAAATAACATAACTGCAAGCTGGACAAAGACCAAAAGTTAGCAAAACGAAAAACAGGAAAAACAAAACTTAGCTTGTCCAGAAGAATACAAACGCAGGGAGCAGAGGTAAACAGACACGCTGATAACATTGATAGCCGGCGAGGAAATGACAAAGAAGCCAGGCTAAATAGGAAACACCCATAAGCTGATGGAACAGGTGGACACCAGAGACTGCAGAAAACACAAGTCACCCAGTACCATCAGTAACCACCAGAGGGAGCCCAAAAACAGAACTCACAACATGTTGTGGACTTATTGTTCTGTGCATTCTATATTTGTCCAGCTTGTCAGTATGGATTATTTCTGTTAGCTGGAAGCTCTGGGAAGCAGATTTACCCTCCACACCTTTAGTCAGGTGTGGAGATTTTGTAAACTCTGTGTAGATTGTTTTGTAGTTTTTATACTGACCGCACAGTATCCTTTCCTGTCCTATCTATCAAGCTAGACTGGCCTTCTATGCTAAAATCTGATTTCATTTCTGCGTATGTTATTTTCCCCTCCTCTCACCGTCAATATTTGTGGGGGCTATCTTTCCTTTGGGGATTTTCTCTGAGGCAAGATAGGTTTCCTGTTTCCATCTTTAGGGGAAGTTAGATCTTAGGCTGTGCCGAGGGGTCTAGGGAGCGTCAGGTACCCCCCACGGCTATTTTTAGTTGCGCTGCTAGGTTCAGGGTTTGCGGTTAGTACAGATACCACCTCCTTCAGAGCTTGTCTCATGTTGTTCCTAAACCACCAGATCATAACAATTCCCCCCACAAACAACTCCTCTACATCACATTCCCCCTCCCACATAGCTCCTCTACATCATATTCCCCGACACAAAATGTTCTATGAAATTTAGTGTTGGCAAAATGTTAGAAATTATTCTTAAGTGCAGTGAGATATTAATTAAATCTTATCAAAGGGGGTGTACTCATTTATACTGAGCAATGTTTATTAAAATGTATAAAACACAGAACTCTTAATTACAGTATCTTTCCTGCATACTTTCTCTCATGTTTTACAAGATATGATTTATATATGACAGATTTCCCATATTCTGAACATGTTTCAATGCGTGACTTCTCTCCAGGCTCACAAAACTTGATTTTTTTGGAAAGTACATTCCACATTGTAAGCATGAAAAGTTTCTCCCCATGTGAATTATTTGATGTCTAACAAGATGTGATTTATCTCTAAAACATTTCCCACATACTTAACATGAATATGGAGTCTCTCCAGTATGAATGCTCTGATGTCTACTAAGACTCCCTTTAACTCTAAAGGACTTTCCACATAGTGAACATGAATATGGCTTCTCTCCTGTGTGAATTCTCTGATGTATAATAAGATACCCTTTATATGTGAAAGACTTCCCACATTCCACGCATGAAAATGGCTTTGCTCCTGTGTGAATTCTCTCATGCATTTCAACTTCTGATTTATATAAAAAACATTTCCCACATTCTAAACATGAATATGAAGCCTCTCCTGCATGAATTCTCTGATGTTTAATAAGACTCCTTTTACCTGTGAAGAACTTCCCACATTCTGAACATGAATAAGGTTTCTCTCCTGCGTGAATTCTCTGATGTGTAATAAAACTCTCTTTATCTGTGTAGGATTTCCCACATTCCAAACATGAAAATGGCTTTTCTCCTTTGTGAATTCTCTGATGTATAACAAATTTTGATTTAACTGTAAAGCATTTCCCACATTCTGAACAGGAGTATGGCTTCTCTCCTGTATGAATTCTCTGATGTCTAATAAGACCGCCTTTATCTGCGAACGACTTCTCACATTCCAAACGTGAAAATGGCTTTTCTCGTTTGTGAATTCTCTGATGTTTAGTAAGATGCCCTTTATCTGTAAAGCATTTTCCACATTCCAAACAGGAGTATGGCTTTTCTCCTGTATGAATTCTCTGATGTCTGATAAGATCACCTTTATCTGTAAAGGCCTTCACACATTCTGAACATGAATACGGCTTCTCTCCTGTATGAATTCTCTGATGTTTAGTAAGATGTCCTTTATCTGTAAAGCATTTCCCACATTCCAAACATGAATATGGCTTCTCACCTGTATGAATTCTCTGATGTGTAATAAGACTCCATTTATCTGTGAAGGACTTCTCACATTCCAAACATGAATATGGCTTTTCTCCTGTGTGACTTCTCTCATGTCTAACAAGTTTTGATTTCTTTGTAAAGCATTTCCCACATTCTGAACAGGTGTATGGCTTCTCTGCTTTGTGCTTTCCTTGTGTTAAAAAATCTGAGCATCTAGTAATTTGCTTGTCACACTGAAATCGTGTATCCACTTTGTCACCTGGAATTGTGGTAACAATGAGAGATTGATCAGGAGAGGGTTCCTCGTGATTAGGAGGATTATAAAAAAGTGAAGTACTGTGAAGTCCAGGATGTACATGAAGGGTAATGAGGTTTTCTCCATTATAGTGCTTCTGGACATCTTTTTTACAATTTTGTGATAAACCATTATTCTCAAAAGGATTTCCTATAAGGATGAAAAATAGAAAAATAATCACATCCAATCTACAACACAAAAGGGATTTCTACATATACTTTATGGAGCTCATAATGAAACCCTCGTCAGTGAAAGGATCGGTAATAAGGTAAACATCTACATGCCATAACATTAACATGATGATTGCTAATGTGAAGAACACTTATAAACTGGTGACATTGGCACAAGTCAGAGGTGGCAGAGATTAAACAGAAAATAGACAGACACTTCTTAAAGGGAACCTGCCATCAGGATTTACCTCCTTAATATACCACCAGTTCCATTTCACTCTCTCAAGCTTCCTATCATGCCAAAAAGTACCTAGTGCAGAAAAGAGTTCACGCAATTAAAAATGGAGTTTTAATATTTCAGTACTGTATGCAAATGAGATTGACTAGTCACAAAGGTGACCTTACACCCAGGAGCAGTCAAGCTCCAACCACTGTAATCATGGCCTCAGTACGTGTAAGGGCAGGATAGGAAACATTAGAAGACTGCAATAGCCCTGAAGGCACATTAACTCCTTAGGACCAAGCTACTTTGTAAATTACGTACGTGAATGACCGAGCCTCATTCTGACCACTTTCACTTTATGTGGTAATAACGCTGGAGCTTGCACACATCCCACTGATTCTGAGATTGTTTTTGTGACATATTTTACTTCACGTTTGTGGTAAATTGTGGTCGTCATTATTTGCGTTCACTTATGAAAACATAAAAAATTTGACTTTTTTTTTATCCCCTTAAATCCTCGTATAGTTAAATGATCAAAAATAGTTAATAAATAACATTTCCCACATATCTACTTTACATCAGAATCATTTTTGAAACCTAATTTTTTTTTTGTTAGAAAGTAAGTAGGGTTAAAAATTTATCAGCAATTTCTCTTTTTTCCAACAAAATTTACAAAACCTTATTTATTAAGAGACCACATCACATTTGAAGTGACTTTAAGGGGCCTATGTGACAGAAAATACCAAAAGTGGCACCATTCGAAAAACTGCACCACTCAAGGTGCTCAAAACCACATTGAAGAAGTTTATTAACCCTTTAGGATCTTCACAGGAATTAAAGCAATGTGGAGGGAAAAAATATACATTTTAATTTTTCCCCCACAAAAATGTTGCTTTAGCTCCAAATTTTAAATTCTCTCAAAAGTAAATGCACCATACAACTTGTTGTGCAATTTCTCCTGAGCATGCCAATATCCCATATGTGGGGAAAAACTACTGTCTGGGAGCATGGCAGTAATTAGAAAGGAAGGAGAACCATTTGACTTTTGGAGCGCAAAATTGGAGAAAATAGATAGCGGATGCCACGTAGTGTTTGCAGAGCCCCTGCTGTGCCTAAGCAGTGGAAACCACCACAACTGACCCCATTTTGGAAAATAGACCCCGCAAGGAATATGTCTAGAGGTATGGTTTCACAAAATGCTATACCATTGAACTGTGAGGAAAAAAATACGTTTTTACTAAAGATGAGAGAATATTGCAATGTTCAGTTTGGATTACTAAAGCCGAATTCCAATATTCGCCGAATAATTTGACGATTATTTGCCGTAAATATCAAAACGCCTTTGCTGGGAGCCCTGATACCACATGCAACTTTTCTACCTGCTTTCATGCTGAGCCACACTCAGGTGGCAAAAATATCAGTTTTGTAGACTACCATTGTCAGAAAAATTTAAGGATAGTAACACGAGTAGTTGAATCCAAGGAAGTGGAGGCCTGATGGTCTCAGAGGCCTACTGCTACAGGTAACACGCATGAAGGACACCCAACCAGGAGTGTTCACGTTTCCAAAAATTATTGGCAGACACCAACAAAGTGGCATCAATTTCACCACAGTAGAAATAGTGTGGCATCACACTAAAAAATGCAATATCACCTAGTCTGTACAGTCTGCGATTGGGGTGCAAAAGTCTTTGGAGATCCATGTCTTTTTCATCTTGATGAAAGTTAGGTGGTCTACACATTCAGGGGACAGCCAACTGCGCTTATCTATCAGGACACCACCAGCAGCGCTGAAGACACGTTCTGAGAGAACGCTGGCTGCTGGGCACAATAAAACTTCCAAGGCGTGTGAGGCGAGCTCAGGCCACTCATCCATTTTGGAAGACCAAAATGTGAAAGGGTCCAAACCCTCATTGATTGTATTTATAATCCGTTCTAGAGACTCCTGCACCATCCTTTCCATTTGTTCACCACGTGCAAGATTTGTTGTGCTGGTGCATGAGCTGGTCTAAAAACAAAACAGCATTCGCGGGTCCCTTTCCAGGGTGGGAAGCATCTGGCAAAAGGCGCCGGGGACGTTAATGAAGGCACAGGAGGTGGCGTCCGGAGGGGCTGAGGGATGGCTGGGAGGCATTTGTGTCCGGGGGGAAAAGACATGCCCCCTGGACAGAATACAGGTATGGCGGGCAAATTATAAAAACCAATATTGCAGCATTGGAAGGGACCCCAAATAAAAGAGCCACCTTGACAGAATGCAGCATTAGTGCTACACAAGGTGGCTCTTTTAGTTAAAAATGACAGGGGGGTGACAGGTTCCCTTTAATCTGTGCCCATTCTGTAAATGTGATATGCGCTACGTTCGTACTGTGTTGGCCCAGGCTATACAACATGACACACTGCATCAGGGTTCGTTGCTGCTGACACAGTCCCTGCAACATGTGCAGAGTGGATTTCCACCGTGTCGGCATATCAACCTGTTAACTTGGCATTGATAAAGACCTTTGTATCGATGTAAGTCAATGACCAGAGGGGTGCAAATGGCAGAAATAAGCACAAAGCTAACGTTCTTTCTGGAAAAGCTCACCCAGGCCAGGATAATGGTGGAGAAAATACTGTACCACCAGGTTGAGGACACAAGCCATGCAAAGCACGTGTGTGAGCTTGCCTTGCCATAGGGTTTGCGCTGTTATTGGACATGGCCTGCCCACACAGCCTCCAGAGTCACACAGTGCCCAGTGAGTGAGATGTAACGGCCTTGGCCATACTTACTTGTCCAACTGTCTGTGGTGTAATGCACCCTGTCAGAGAGAGATTTAGTCAAGGAACGGGTGATGTTGTCTGCGACATGCTGGTGTAGCTCAGGCACAGCTTTCTTAGAAAAGTAATGGCAACTGGGCAATTTGTACTGGGGGACTGCGACGGCCAGCAGCTTTCGGAAACCGTCTGTACCTACCAGGCGGAAAGGCAGCATTTCCGTGACCTCCTTGTCTTCCTCCTCAGATGACCTACTCAGCTGTGTGCCTCTATCTTCACGCCAACTGGGATCTAACGCCTCATCATCATTATCCTCTGTGTTATCACATTCCACGCCCTTGGACTCACCCTCCTCCTCTTCCTGCTCTAACAGCACAGTACAGTCTGCATGAGCCTTAGATATCTGAGTCTCATCAGGATCACCTCCTCCCCCGGGGTTAAAGTCTGATGACGAGGGTCAGGATGCTGTTCGGACCCTACTCTGTCCTGCCCCGGATCCAAGCTTTAAAAAATTTGGGGATTAGTGCAGATTTCCTCCTCTTGACTCTGTGAAGCTTTTGAGTACACTTCTGATGACCATGGCATAGAATGTGTGAACAGCTCTTCAGACTCACCCATCTGTGGTTCCGTACAGTCAGTTGTACGGTTGGAGAGTTTTGACGCGAGGGGAACCAAGGGGAATTTGGGTGCCACCTCTGTGGACTGTTCGGGGTGTGATGTTAAGGAGAAGCCACTTAAAACTGCGCTTGCCATCCACTCGAGCACATGCTCTTTCTGGGCCTCATCAACAATGCGTACCACTGTGCGTCTGTCAAAGAAAGGTAGTGGAGTAGCCCATACAGTAACAGAAGTTGTCAGTTGTCAGTTGTATAGGATGTGACATTGCTTCACTAGTGCATTCACAAACATTAACACCTACCCCACTTACACCTTGAACACAAAGCCCAATTCCCCTTCCACCACGGCCTCGCTTTTTCCCAGTCATGTTTTTCAAATAGTGTGATAGGAGCACAGTATTGGCAACAAAAAATTAGATTTTAAACTCTGCACCACCTCTGCAAACAGCTGAACTTCAGCAACAGTAAATCCCAAGTTGAAATATGGCGTGTTGTGTCGTATTAGTCACAGAAAAAAATAATTGTTTGAGTGTGGATGAGGCCTGTATGACAAAGAATATATGCTACAAACAATTTGAAAGTCAGATGTCCTCTACTGTATGACGATAGGGAACACAAGAATTTTTTGGTAGCCTCTGGATCAGGCCTCTATAACACACTAGATGCTGCAAACTATTTGAAAGTCAGGTCCCCTACTGTATGACACTAGGAACAGTTGAATTTTTGTGGCCTTTGGATCAGGCCTCTATAACACACTAGATGCTATTTGAATGTGAGATTTCCCCTACTGTATGACACTAGGAACAGAAGAATTTTTTTATGGCCTCTGGATCGGGCCTCTACAGATTAATTTCAACACAACAGTGTGATACTGTGGGTTGTCTAACTTTTTGCAACTGAAACATTATTTTTTTAATTTAATGTGCCTTAGGTCTGCAGACAGTTTCATATCACCACAGCACAAAATGACTAGTTGGGATACGGCAGGCTGTTTCACATTTAGCTAGTAAAAAAATATTATCTAGAATGCTATACTCGTGCATGGAGCGCAATAGAAGCAGTGCACAACACATTTGTAGGACATGTGCCCTGCTGGCTTTCTCTGTGAACCTCAGTAATGGCCAAAAAAAAAAAGTGCTGGAAGGTAAATTTCACAGCCACATTGGACTCTAACTAGCTACACTATCTGACTGATATACAACCGCCTAGTTAACTAGCTAATTTCTTGCTGTTAACAGTGGCAGGGACAGGAGCAGCCTCTCTGCGCTGTTACAGTGCCAAAATGGCGCTGAAACAAGATGTCCGCTATTTATATGGAGAGGGACATGTGATTTCAGCAGCCAATGACAGAAGTCGTTATGTCAGGACATTGTGGGTGTTTCCTGCACCCTGATTGGCTAGCCACAATGTGCACACATGAAGTTAGAAAAAAAAATACTGTTTACAAGAACACTGCGCCTCTGAGCTCTGCAAACCCCCTCCCCTCATCAAACACGTGACAAATACTCATGATACACCACCATTATCATTGCTAAGTGCTGAAAAGACTGGCAATGGAAATATTTTCCTGCACATTTTACCAATTGTTACCAATTTTTTCTGATTTTATAAAATTTTGCTCGTGTTTCCGATCACAAATCCGAATGCGCCATATTCGTGCCAAATTTATGCTTGGCGATCGTTTTTCGAACAAATTCGCTCATCATTAATTTTTACCACTATAATTTTGTTTTAGTCCCAGATTTTACATTTCCACAAGGGTAAATGGGTAAAAATTACCAAATAATTTGTTACACAATTTCTGTCGAATGTGAAAATACCACATATGATGCTGTGCAGTACTGCTTAGCCACACGCCGAGACTCGGGAGGAATGGAGCGCTATTTGCCTCCTGGAGGGCAGATTTTCCTAGAATAGTTTGCGGACTCCATATACAGAATCCATAAGTGCTAAAAGAGCAGAATCCCCTCAAGTAACCCCATCTTGGAAATTGCACCCCTCTGGGAATTTATCCACAGGTTCAGTGATGTATTTGACTCCATGGGTGTTCTCCACAAACAAGCAGCAGTGGATGTTGCTAAGTGAAAATGCAAATATGCCATTATAGTGCCCGTACATTGTAGTGCCCGTACATTATAGTGCCCGTACATTATAGTGCCCGTACATTATAGTGCCCGTACATTATAGTGCTCGTACATTGTAGTGCCCAGTACATTGCAGTGGCCACTACACTGCAGCTTCCTGTACATTCTAGTGTCCCATATATTGCAGTGCCCAATATGTTTTAGTGCCCCGTTCGTTGTAGTGTCCAGTACATTGTAGGGCTCAGTACATTATAGAGTCCAGTACATTGTAGTGCCGGTCATTGTAGTGTCAAGTACATTGTAGTGCCAATACTGTAGTGCCCAGTAAATTATGCCCAGTACACAGTAGTGCCCAAATATTGTAGTGCCTGTATAATGTAGTACCCAGTACATTGTAGTGCCCAAACATTATGCCCAGCTTGTGCTTCAGGAAATGCACACCCTGTAATTTAAGGGGTCTCTACTTGATAAAGAAATGCCAAACATATGGATGCTAACTGCAGTTTAGGCTCAGGAGGAGGGGGTATTTGGATTTGGGAGTGCAGATTTTGAATAATTTATTTTGAAGAGAATTAAATCAATTATTAATCTTATATAATCAGTTCAGATATGATGTGACAAAGATGGTGTCTGTATCCTGGAACAACACCCGGGAAGGAATTCTTGGAATGTGAAGCAGATACTGGACATTGGATTGAAAACCATATATGGAGTGGAGTTGGCAAGGACCTATCACAGACTGACACCATTACTATTCAGAAGTTGTGCAACACCCACTTTCTGCCTGTTACAAGATTCTTTGTTCTAAGAATAAAGTGTGCCAGCTTTTGCCGAGGAAGGAGCATACATCTGATTCTGTGTCCGGTGTCTCTCTTTTAAGCATGCACTCGGCTCATATTTAGGTCAGGAACAGGCAATCACTAAAGGTGTCACCTTAAGAGATCACCCCAACAGAAGCCACGTCACTTTTCAAGATCCTTTGTGCTACCAGTAACGTGGATGCCTCTATATTTCAGTTAACAGATGATGGACTTGAGTTAGGGACATTATTCAGATGAAACCCCAGAAGAATCAGTTCACTATATTGAGGCAGCAGAGTTATTCTGGACTCCATCTGGCCTTTGTTCAAAGGTGTCATTTTCAGAAGTGCACAAAACCGTGGATGACCACGCTTTTATACACGCTGGACACCGCCGGATCAAAGGCCCAGACAGCATCCACAGTGTCTCCATCTGCCTTATTACAGGGAATCTTCCATCAGAGGTTCTGTCTGAATCACAAGCTCGGTCATTTATATGGCAGCACGGGACTTGTGTAAGAAAACATGGAAGTAAAGGATGGAATTAATTTTAACAAAGGTAAAGGAAAACTAAATCTGTGCTTCCTAAATCATTAAGAAGAGGTGTGAAGGTGGATCCATTATTCATCGGTGCACCGCCGGACTCTACAGGAGCAGCCGCGCCATCACCGGACGCTTCTGCTGTGATGAGGACAGCAGATAAAGCTTCACTGCACCGGAGACTCCACACGATATCACACACTGGTCATCATCATCACACACCGGTCATCATGATCATCATCACACACCGCTCATTATCATGATGACATGCAGGTCATCATCATCCTGACACGCAAGTCATCATCAATCATTACACGCCGGACATCATCATCACATGTCGGACGTCATCATCACGCGCTGGTCATCATCATGTGCCGGTCATAATCATCATGCGCCAGTCATCGTCATCATCATCATCACGCACCGGTCATAGTCATCATCATCACGCGCCAGTCATCGCCATCACACACCGGTCATCATCATCACACACCGATCATCATCATCATCACACACCGGTCATCATCATCACCACACGATGATCATCATCATCATCATCACACACAAGTCATCATCATCATGCCGGTCATTATTACATACCTGTGGAAACTTCTCCCAGAATCTCCTCCTTCCCGTCACTCACACACGGCTGATCCCCCCTCGTCATCGCTTCTTCTTCTGTCTCATCCTTCACTTTATTCTTAGTCGGATCTTCCTCCTGATTTATCAGATGTAACAATCAGCACAATACAAGAAACCACCAAAATCTGTGACCTCTATGACCTCGATCAGAAATGTCCCCCCATATACAGATCCGGTACAGGGCTCAGCACCGTCTACCTGATGATCCTCCGGGATGTTGTGATTCTCCTCCGGACAGTCCTGGGGATACAGAGGACGGGGACATCTCTCTGGTGGATTTCTCCTCCTGGATCCATCTGTAGGAGACACAGTGATGGAACAGATTGTGTCATGTGATGATGAGATGATAGGAGTAGTAGTAGGTGACCACAGGACAGACATGACAGTCTCCCCTCCTCACCCTGCTGATCGGCCCATATTGCGATCGCCTCTTGTGCTCCATGTATAACCTCAACCTTAATATCAATCAGATCTTCACCCTAAAAAGAAAAACGTAAGATGAGCTCAGGTCCCATCACTTCATGGTCAGATGTTGTGGAGGCTTCAGTGTCATCTACCTGATGATCCTCCGGGATGTTGTGATTCTCCTCCGGACAGTCCTGGGGATACAGAGGACGGGGACATCTCTCTGGTGGATTTCTCCTCCTGGATCCATCTGTGGAGACACAGACTGAATACATGACCTGCCGTGTATCTATCTATATATGAGACACGTCTATCGGAACCGGTAATTCTAGGTTTATGTATCAGGGACTAAATTACATTGTTGTGGTCCTCACCACCGGTACCGAGGTCCCAGCACATTGTGGCCCCAAGTATGAAGTGATAATCAGCGATGCCAAAGCCTAATGCTCTCTGCTCTGCACTCGGAGGATGAGGACCCTGAGGAGGGGACAGAGAAGACCCTCGTCAGTCAGATGGAGGAGCCGTACTAAGAAACACAACTTCTCCAAGTTTCCTCTCCACCAGGGATGGAACCACAGAGGAGCTGGAGAAAGCTCCACATTTCTATCCAGTGGTTTCTTCTCTACTAATTTGCCATTATGGAGATTGGGGGAAGGACGGTTACCATTTACCAGTGATTGTTTTCTGAGAGCTCATGAGGTCACCATGAGGACACGGCCTCCTTCCTGGACAGGATCCTTTGGGATCACTGTAAGAGGAGAGATCCTGCCGTCCTCCTATTAATAGACGAGTGTGCGGAAAGTTCTGAATTTGTCTCTGAAGGAGGAAAGTGCACGTATACAGCTAACGGATGTAGTCACAGGGCTCGGGAGGACGGTGTTGTGGGGAGCCCCCGGTACACAGCGGTTAGTGCCTATCAATGTATAGAAAGGACAAGTAGAGAGCAGGCACCGGGGTCATGGGCGCTTACTGATGAACACGGGGAGCCAAGGAGAGATTGTCTGGTCAGATTCCACAGAAAAGCCCCAGAATACATATTCATCTGAATAAACCACCCTTTAAGGGAAACTTACACTGATTATTATCACCCTTGTGCTGCCCGATGTATCTGAAGGGCCAACACCTGCGTCACCATCCCACTTACATTGTTCTCATCAGACCCCATGAAGAGGAAGAGCGGACCCCCTGACATTTTGCTGTCGTTCAGTCCTTAGGCTAGGACCCCCGTCACATGCATTCTGGCATCATGTGATAAGGCTCGTTAACCCCTTCCTGATATCTGGTGTTCATGCATAGAGGATGCCAGGTGCGCATCTGTGGAGCGAGCTCAAATTTCTGCTACTTAAATGGAACTGTCAGCAGCAGTGAAGTGGTTAAAGGGAACCTGTCATGTAAAATAATGGTAATAACCTGCAGACATGGGGTTAACCCGCAGGTTAATAACATACTGAACCTGCCCGGTGTCAGCACTGAGAGCCCCGCTGCCAGGAGGAAATGGACTTTAGTCTCACTCGGCAGCGTTCGGCTTCCAGTCATGGAGTTTCAGCCGCAGCAGCTACAGTCACCGCTCAGTGTATAGAGAGCGACAGCTGTTATGACCTGGTGGTTAGGAGCACCCGGGACGACCTGATAGTTAAACTCACACAGGACGAGCTCTGGGATGTGGGAGCTCTGCTGACCGCAAGCCCTAATCCTATCGCACACACTAGAAATAGCCGTGGAGCGTTCCTGACTCTCCCTAGACGCCTCTTCACAGCCTCAGAGCTAGCTAGCCCTAGAGATAGAAAATAAAGCCTACCTTGCCTCAGAGAAATTCCCCAAAGGAAAAGGCAGCCCCCCACATATATTGACTGTGAGTAAAGATGAAAGTCACAAACGCAGAAATGAAACAGGTTTCAGCAAAGGGAGGCCAGACTTACTAAACAGACAGAGGATAGGAAAGGTATGTTTGCATTCAGCACAAAAAACTACAAAAGACCACGCAGAGTGTGCAAAAAAGACCTCCGCACCGACTCACGGTGCGGAGGTGCCACTCTGCATCCCAGAGCTTCCAGCTAGCAAGACAAAATCATGATAACCAGCTGGACAAGGAAACAATGAACAAATAATAACTATCAGGAACTTAGCTTCTGCTGGAGAAGACAGGTCACCAGAAAGATCCAAGAGCGAACTGAACCAATGCAGGAACATTGACAGCTGGCATGGAGTAACGATCTGAGTGGAGTTAAATAGAGCAGCCAACCAAAGGATAAACCACGTTACCTGTGTAAGGAACCTCAGAAGCAGCAGCTTCACTCACAGCCACCAGAGGGAGCCCATAGACAGAACTCGCCGAAGTACCATTCACGACCACAGGAGGGAGTTCGACAACAGAATTCACAACAGAGAGCTGTTACCGTGGCCTCGGCACTGACTGACAGCCAGCTCAGCATTAGAGCCGGATATGACTGACAGCCAGCTCAGCATTAGAGCCGGCTATGTCCGTCTGTGGTCTCCAGAAGACCCCTGTCTCTGCCGTCAAGGTTTTCCTATGACGTCTGGTATGAACAGGATCTCAGGTTGAAGTCCTCATTAGTTTTGTTGTCTCCAAATATAAGAACAAAAAAAAAGTATAAATCAACATATTTGACATTGTCACATGAGGATTTATCCCACACGGTAAACGGCATAAGAATAAACATATCAAAAACATCACAAACACCTCCCCAAAAATGCAATGAAAACACAACAATCAAAAAGTCACAGATGCCCCAAAATGATCCCAATAAAAAGGTCAGCGCTGCATTCAAGAGGAGAAGCCATCACACCGCTCCAATAACGGAAGATAAAGTGATGGGTCTCAGTGAAAGGGATGCTATTTTAACCCCTTAATGACCGGGCCAATTTTTACAATTCTGACCACTGTCTCTTTATGTGGTAATAACTCTGGGACGCTTCAACGGATCCCGCTGATTCCGAGCTTTTTTTGTTTGTGACATATTGTACTTCATGTTAGTAGTAACTTTTCTTCGATAGGACTTGCGTTTATTTATGAAAAAAATGGAAATTTGGCAAAAATTTTGAAAATTTAGCAATTTTCAAACATTTATTTTTTATGTCCTTAAATCAGAGAGATATATCACACAAAATAGTTAATTAATAGCATTTCTCACATGTCTACTTTACATCAGCAACATTTTGGAAACATTATTTTTGGGGGGTTATGAAGTTCTAAGGGTTAAAAGTTGATCAGCGCGATTTTTCATTTTTTTTTTAGGAACCACCTTAAATTTGAAGTGACTTTGAGGGGCTTATATGACAGAAAATACCAAAAAGTGACGCCATTATAAAAAATGCACCCCTCAAGGTGCTTAAAACCACATTCAAGAAGTTTATTAACACTTCAGTTGCTTCATGAGACCGAAAGCAATGTGGAAGGAAAACAAATTAACATTTAACTTTTTTCAGAAAAAATCTACTTTAGACCCAAACTTTTTTTTATTTTCACAAGGGTATAAGGGGAAAATGGACCACAAAATTTGTTGTGCAATTTCTCCTGAGTACACAGATACCCCATATGTGGGGGGAAATGCACTGTATGGCAGGGCTCAGAAGGGAGGGAGCACCGTTGGACTTTTTGAATGCAAAATTGTCTGGAATCGATGGCGGGACCATGTCGTATTTGGAGACCCCCTGACGTGCCTAAACAGTGGAAACCCCACCAATTATAATTCCAACCCTAACAAAGCCTTAACCCCAAGGTTATGTGCGCACGTTGAATATTTGCTTGCAGAAACTTCTGCAAGGTTTCTGCATTTCTTAGCAGCAAAAACACTGTGTCAAAGTCAAAGATTTGCCGCGATTTTGGGTGCGTTTTTGCAGCATTTTGTGTTTTTTGCATTCATGTTTGGACAACAATGATGGCATTTTGAGCTAAATAAAGATTTTGTAAAAAAAAAGTTTTGTGATGTAATTTCTTCGTTCAACACCACCTTTTTCATACTGATGCAGTAGCATCAGGGTAATGGGATTAGGGCTTGGTGTTAACAGCTGTCTACCTAGCCCTAGGATTAGTAATGAAAAGGTGTCAGCTCGACACCCTCATTAATAAGTCAATAAGTAAACACAAACACACACATCGTCACCAGCCTATGTAGGAGCATTAACAGAATGGACATACAGTTAGGGCCAGAAATATTTGGACAGTGACACAAGTTTTGTTATTTTAGCTGTTTACAAAAACATGTTCAGAAATACAATTATATATATAATATGGGCTGAAAGTGCACACTCCCAGCTGCAATATGATAGTTTCCACATCCAAATCGGAGAAAGGGTTTAGGAATCATAGCTCTGTAATGCATAGCGTCCTCTTTTTCAAGGGACCAAAAGTAATTGGACAATGGAATCTAAGGGCTGCAATTAACTCTGAAGGCGTCTCCCTCATTAACCTGTAATCAATGAAGTAGTTAAAAGGTCAGGGGTGGATTCCAGGTGTGTGGTTTTGCATTTGGAAGCTGTTGCTGTGAGCAGACAACATGCGGTCAAAGGAACTCTCAATTGAGGTGAAGCAGAACATCCTGAGGCTGAAAAAAAAGAAAAAATCCATCAGAGAGATAGCAGACATGCTTGGAGTAGCAAAATCAACAGTTGGGTACATTCTGAGAAAAAAGGAATTGACTGGTGAGCTTGGGAACTCAAAAAGGCCTGGGCGTCCACGGATGACAACAGTGGTGGATGATCGCCGCATACTTAATTTGGTGAAGAAGAACCCGTTCACAACATCAACTGAAGTCCAGAACACTCTCAGTGAAGTAGGTGTATCTGTCTCTAAGTCAACAGTAAAGAGAAGACTCCATGACAGTAAATACAAAGGGTTTACATCTAGATGCAAACCATTCATCAATACCAAAAATAGACAGGCCAGAGTTAAATTTGCAGAAAAACACCTCAAGAAGCCAGCTCAGTTCTGGAAAAGTATTCTATGGACAGATGAGACAAAGATCAACCTGTACCAGAATGATGGGAAGAAAAAAGTTTGGAGAAGAAAGGGAACGGCACATGATCCAAGGCACACCACATCCTCTGTAAAACATGGTGGAGGCAACGTGATGGCATTGGCATGCATGGCTTTCAATGGCACTGGGTCACTTGTGTTTATTGATGACATAAGAGCAGACAAGAGTAGCCGGATGAATTCTGAAGTGTACCGGGATATACTTTCAGCCCAGATTCAGCCAAATGCTGCAAAGTTGATTGGACGGCGCTTCATAGTACAGATGGACAATGACCCCAAGCATACAGCCAAAGCTACCCAAGAGTTCATGAGTGCCAAAAAGTGGAACATTCTGCAATGGCCAAGTCAATCTCCAGATCTAAACCCAATTGAGCATGCATTTCACTTGCTCAAATCCAGACTTAAGACGGAAAGACCCACAAACAAGCAAGACCTGAAGGCTGCGGCTGTAAAGGCCTGGCAAAGCATTAAGAAGGAGGAAACCCAGCGTTTGGTGATGTCCATGGGTTCCAGACTTAAGGCAGTGATTGCCTCCAAAGGATTTGCAACAAAATATTGAAAATAAAAATATTTTGTTTGGGTTATGTTTATTTGTCCAATTACTTTTGACCTCCTAAAATGTGGAGTGTTTGTAAAGAAATGTGTACAATTCCTACATTTTCTATCAGATATTTTTGTTCAACCCTTCAAATTAAACGTTACAATCTGCACTTGAATTCTGTTGTAGAGGTTTCATTTCAAATCCAATGTGGTGGCATGCAGAGCCCAACTTGCTAAAATTGTGTCACTGTCCAAATATTTCTGGCCCTAACTGTACATAGGCTGTAACCAAACAACAACTCTTAATTTAAAAGAAAAAAAAATTGCGTGGGCTCCTGCGTAATTTTCATAACCAGCAGAGGGAAAGACGACGGCTGATGTTAATATTATGGGAAAGATCCAATAGCCATAAACGTTCCCAGGCTATTAGTATCAGCTCACCGCTGTTTTTTTAAGCCTTTACAGGCTAGTTTACAGGGGAATTCCCAGAAAAAAATTTACATAGGGTCCCCCTATAAAAATCTAACCAGTAAAGGCTAGGCTAACCACTGAGGGCTGATATTAATAGCTTAGAAAGGGGCCATGGATATTGTCCCCATTACTAACGCTGATATAGAAGGGTTAATAGTTTTGGCTTTTAACTACCTTGCCTTTAAGTGCCTTTTGCCTTTTTAAGTGTTAGAATTACTAGAATCTGTTGACGCAGTAGTCTTAGTGTCTCCGCTTCAAGGAGACTACACTTCTTATCATGTATGTTCTCCATATTTAGTCACAACATGTTATTTGGTACGTGAAAGATTAAAGGTCAGTATGACCCTGGGTGACGATGGGGGGGCTACATGAGTTACATTGAAATGCATTATGTGTAAATGGTATAAAACATTGCTTTGGCTTTTTATATATCAGATAAAAGTGACTTGCTTACAGGATATGTGTGAGGTGTCTTTTTGTCTCCAAGCGCTTGTCATTTAAGGGCGTAATTTCACAATTTGGCCTCCCTGGTGATCTAGCTATCTGACTAGGTCAGAGCGAAAACTACTATAACAGTTTGGCGCCCAACGTGGGGCGCCAAACTGTTATAGCTGTTTTCGCTCTGACCTAGTCAGATAGCTAGATCACCAGGGAGGCCAAATTCTTCCAGGAAACTTTTCAATGTCATGCCACATATAATACGAGCTATATCATTACTCAATTCATTCAATCTCAGATGTAGATTAAAAAATCTGTAACGCACCCGTCCTGAGTCTTGCACAAGAACTGGAAAGGTAACAATATTAGGATTCCATGAACAAATTCTGTAGGGCTCTGCCCCTTGACTCACTACAATTAAAACTCCTCTGCAATCTTGACAGAATGGTCCCTCTTGTGCTCCTTCCTCATTCATACGTGCTCATTCAGGGATTTATATATATTTTTTTTTTTTCAAAACAGAATTAAAAATCCCTTATCTCAGTCACTCCGCCTGATTCAGCTCAGATTGAGATGAATAATGTCCTTTGTCACATACAGAGGACCACACCTAACGGAACCCCTCATTAATCAGGGATTTATTTATTTATCCCTTATACTCAATCACTCACCTGTCATCTCTTTCAGAGGTTCTCATAAGACATACATACAAAGTTCACACAGCCTGCCTATTTTGCACCTTGGAATTAACACAACTCCACATAAAAACTGCAGCAGTGTCCACTGACACTCTGAAACACTAAAGGCCAAACACTAAAAACCACGGCCCTAATACAAAATACAGCTTCATATAATGTATTGTCAATCCAAGATGACCAAAACAACAGCACTGTACAGAGTCTATCCCAGCTCTGTATTACATAAATACACAACCAATGGGTATATTGACAAATATTACAGATAACAATTATTCAACTCTTATACGGACATAAACAGACAAAACACAAAACCTCACTGGTGATGTAGTAGGTTCTTTGAACCGTGTTCACAGCCTTTACCCAGAGGTCTGGAGAGATCCAAAAGAGATTGCAGTGCAAAACAGTGTAAGAATAAATTTTCTTACCTTGCTGCAGCTGTGTTCTGCGTGTCCAATCTCCCAGGCTGCTCCCACATACGGATTCCGAGTCGGCTGGTTGCACGGTCCCTGTTCGGGCGCCAAACTGTGTCTGGTATCTGACTCATTTCCCCATCTTCAGACACTTTGGTGTCAGGTGTTACTTTTGTAACTGTTTTCGTCATATACACCATTGCTGCAATCTTACATAAGTGCTTTTCTGAGAGGGGACTTGTGACTGTAATTCCTTCAGGGGAATACTGTATGGTGGCCTGGATAGCGCTCAGTACATCTGCTCCCAGCAAGTTCATAGGGGTATTGTCACTAACAATAAGTTTTGTAAGCACCTCTTGGCTGTCCCGTAATTTTAGTCTTATTTGTTTAGTCATTAGGGCTTCTGTCACTTGTCCTTCCACCCCCACACATTCCACCGTCTTGTTAGTAATCAAGTCTGGCATTATCAAGTCCTTGTGCACCACAGTCCCGGCTGCCCCAGTGTCAATCAAAAATTCTGCCTCCTTCCCTCCCGGCATTGTTATGGTGGTCATTAAGGAAGGACCAGGTCCGGAGGGGACAAGAACAGGGCACACACTTGTCACTGGGTTGCCAGTTTCCTAGTCTGAAGATGAAGGGGGTGGAGGATTGGTCTGCTTAGTTTCTTTTGTAGGATTTCTACAATGGTTGGCGTAGTGCCCACTCTCTCCACAGTTATAACACTTAACTGTTTCTAAATCCCTAGGTCCTTTACTGCGTCTCCACTGCTTTCCCTGTGCTCCAGCATACATGACAGGTCGTTTTGCGGTCCTGGTTTGTTCAACTCCTTTAGCAACCTTCAAAAGGTCTTTTGGATCTACATTTCTCCATTCAGGCCTGGCTGTCTGTACTGCGTCTCGTAACCCTTTGGTCATACCGTCAATGAATGCATTTACCATTGGTGACAATTTTAGCAAGTGAGGAAGAGTATTTTGACATGACACATGAACATGACTACATAGAACTGATGAGTCAGGAGACAGTGGGTTTTGCACATGTTCATGAGAGACCTGTTCCTAATGCAGATTTTGAGTTTTTTGTAGATGGCTCCAGATACCACCAGGATGGGCGATTCTACACTGGATATGCAGTAATATCCTCACATGAGGTAATCCGAGCTGAACCACTCCCTCCTCACATGTCGGCACAGGAGGCAGAGTTGAAGGCACTCACTGAGGCGTGTAGAGCTGCTGCAGGTAAAGTCGCTAATATTTACACAGATTCGAATTACGCATGGGGAATAGCCCATGATTATGGTCCTATCTGGAGAAGCAGAGCATTTCTTACATCAGCCGGTAAGCCCATTAAAAATGCAGAACTGGTGAAACAATTGATGGAGGCATTGATGTTACCAGTCCAGGTTGGCATCGTCAAGGTAAAAGCACACACGAACGGTAACTCTGTGGAGATAGAGGGCAACAGAAGAGCGGACGAGGCTGCTAAAGTAGCAGCAAGGCGGCCTAGGGAGCAGTGGATGGTGGTGGGGAGTCAGAGTATTCCAGCCACACTGAGCCTGGATGTCCTGAAAACCCTCCAACAACAAGCCTCCCCCTCAGAGAAAGAACAATGGGGGAGAGCAGGAGCCGAGCTAAACTCGAATGGAGTATGGGAGAATAAGGATAAATTGTGTCTACCAAGGTCCCTGTTCCCAATCATGGCGCAAGCAACACATGGCCCCACTCACGCATCCAAAAGTCACATGTGTGCCATAGTAAATGCCTTCTGGATCGCTCCTGGTTTCAGTTACGCAGCCACAAAGCTCGTATGATCATGCCTCATCTGTGCACAGCACAACCCTGGAAAAACAGTAAAAGTCCCTAAGAAAGCGACACCCAGGCCTCTCTACCCGTTTCAGAGACTGCAGATTGACTACATACAGTTACCAAAGGTAGGAGTGTATGAATACGTCCTAGTATGTGTAGATCTCTTCTCTGGTTGGCCGGAAGCCTACCCGATAAAATCTGCAAATGCTAAAACTACTGCAGACAAACTGATGAAAGAACTGATCTGCAGGTATGGTGTCCCAGAAACCATAGAGAGCGATAGGGGCACACACTTCACAGGAGAAATAATGAGGGAAGTCATGCAGGCCCTGGGAGTACAGCAAGCATTTCATACACCATATAGACCACAAAGTAGTGGGAAAGTGGAGAGACTAAATGGGACACTTAAGCTGAAAATTCAAAAGGCCATGGCAGATACAGGAAAGAGCTGGGTAGAGTGCTTGTCTCTTGCACTCTTTTCAGTTAGACACACTCCAAATAGAAAGACAGGCTTGTCTCCTTTTGAAGTCCAGTTTGGTAGTGCCCCAAAGACTGGTCTATACTTCCCACAGGTGCTACAAATGCAGCACGGTGCTATGACAGCTTATGTCCAGGCACTGCAGGAAAGACTTAATGTGGTGCATAAACATGTGTTTTCATCCATTCCAGATCCTAATGAAAGTGCAGATGTGCATCAGCTGAATCCAGGTGATTGGGTGGTTATACGCAGGCATGTGAGAAGGAGCCTTGACCCACGGTTTGACGGCCCTTTCCAAGTCCAGTTGACCACATCCACTTCAGTAAAACTTGAGGGAAAGCCCACCTGGATCCACGCCAGTCACTGCAAGAAGGTCCTGTTACCAGCAGAATGACTGTTCTTCTAATCACCTTGCTGGCAGTGACAGGATTACTGCACTTTACAAAGACACAGGATGAACTTTTAAACACTGACTGGGACAACAAGCTTATTCGACATCATGCTCTGCTTATAAAGGACATGGAAGGGCAGAAACCAAAAGACTGTTGGATCTGCACACACAGCCCAGTATCTGCAAGGACTATGCCATACTTAGCCTTACCTCTGGAGCCGTGGCAAGTACTGACTCCACACTGCATACACAATGAGACTTGGACTCAATCTCGGTTTTGGGGAAAAGATGTGCCCCGTGATATATCTGCCTCATTGGCTATAATCGGGTGGATCGCTAATCCCTGGTTTCAGTTTAATATAACCAGGCCTAAGGTTCAAATGTGGTGGCGGGAGTATGATTCAGATGTCGGAAATGTGGTCGCCAGGAAAAGGACTGAACTCCCTCGTTCTGATCCCATTCCCAACGATGGACTATGGTTCAGTCTTCAAAACGCTGGAGCAAATACCTGTGATAAGAACAATGATTGTTTCCGTATATACACTCATGATCAAACACGAGTTAATGAGACAGTGTACAAAGATGGTGTTAAAGGCTGTGGAGCAGCTATGAGTGAAACACTAAGGAAAGAAAGGGGTAAATGTACATATGGTATAAGCGGAAAACAAATGAATAATACTTGGTGTGCCCATAAACCTATGTTGGGACTTTTGAGTTTATACCAATGTATACAGACACCTGGTCACGTTTGTGTTCTCCCAGAAGGAGTATTCTTGATATGTGGACATCGTGCATACAGGTGGGTGAGCCCAGACATAAGAGGGGTTTGCACTCTTGCCAAACTAACACCAGCCACCTTCATAGTTCCGCATAGTAAAATAGACACAGCAGTGGTCCCAATTCACACCTTGTACAGAAGGGCTGCAGACAATAAGCCCCGGTCAAGTGGTAGACCGCATTTAGTAGAAATGGGAATAACAAATAAAATATTCAGTAGTATACTAATATACCCCTTCATAACACAAATGTGGGATAAATTAGTGGAGGCTACTGACTATCTGGATGATCAGATTTTCCAGATTCTTGAGGTTCTTAATGAAACTAATACAATACAGAGACAATTAATCATAGTTACTAACCAACATACTATAGTGCTAGATTACCTGACAGCAAAGGAAGGAGGAATGTGTCAAATAATTGGTCCCTCCTGTTGCAATTATATTGACCCTGCTGGCAATCTCCAGATCAGGGCCAGTATAGATAAAATAGGTGAACTAAGGGTACCGTCACACTATAACATTTCGATCGCTACGACGGTACGATTCGTGACGTTCCAGCGATATCGTTACGATATCGCTGTGTCTGACACGCAGCAGCGATCAGGGATCCTGCTGAGAATCGTACGTCGTAGCAGATCGTTTAGAACTTTCTTTCATCGCTGGATCTCCCGCTGTCATCGCTAGATCGGTGTGTGTGACACCGATCTAGCGATCTAGCGATGCGATCCAGCGATGCGTTCGCTTGTAACCAGGGTAAACATCGGGTAACTAAGCGCAGGACCGCGCTTAGTTACCCGATGTTTACCCTGGTTACAAGCGTTAAACTAAAAAAAAACAAACAGCACATACTTACATTCTGGTGTCCGTCAGGTCCCTTGCCGTCTGCTTCCCGCACTGTGACTGCCGGCCGTAAAGTGAAAGCAGAGCACAGCGGCTGTGCTTTCACTTTCACTTTACGGCCGGCAGTCACAGTGCGGGAAGCAGAGACTGCAAGGGACCTGACGGACACCAGAATGTAAGTATGTGCTGTTTGTTTTTTTTTAGTTTTACGCTTGTAACCAGGGTAAACATCGGGTAACTAAGCGCGGTCCTGCGCTTAGTTACCCGATGTTTACCCTGGTTACCCAGGGACCTCGGCATCGTTGGTCGATGGAGAGCTGTCTGTGTGACAGCTCCCCAGCGACCACACTACGATTTACCTACGATCACGGCCAGGTCATATCGCTGGTCGTGATCGTAGGTAAATCGTATAGTGTGACGGTACCCTTAGAGACTGATGGTTAAACCAACACAGTGTAAACAGAGACTCCTGGTGGGGGAACACATTCTCCTTTTTAAATCCCGCAAATTGGTTTAATGGCCTAGCAGGATGGATTTCTGGCATTATACAGACTTGTATGCAAATTTTGTTGCTTTGCTTATTGTTTTATGTAGCCGCAAAAGCGCTAATATATGTATTACCTAAGCTATGGAATAATGTATGTGTAGAAAAAAACCCTAAGGCTGAACCTTCTGTAGTGTATCATAGGCCCCGTATAGCCACTGTTGACGGGGGAGGTGTGTGTCCACACTGAGGGTGGATGGGTGAAGCAGGTAGGAAGTCCCCTTGTGGGTACTAGACCCATGAGACAGTAGCTCCTTGGTGGACATCAGCTGACCCCGTAGCAAAGGTTATACCATTCACAAAAGGGGGAAATTGATATAGAAGGGTTAATAGTTTGCCTTTAGCTACCTTGCCTTTAAGTGCCTTTTGCCTTTTTAAGTGTTAGAATTACTAGAATCTGTTGACGCAGTAGTGTTAGTGTCTCCGCTTCAAGGAGACTGCACTTCTTATCATGTATGTTCTCCATATTCAGTCACAACATGTTATTTGGTACGTGAGAGATTAAAGGTCAGTATGACCCTGGGTGATGATGGGGGCTACATGAGTTACATTGAAATGCATTATGTGTAAATGGTATAAAACATTGCTTTGGCTTTTTATATATCAGATAAAAGTGACTTGCTCACAGGATATGTGTGAGGTGTCTTTTTGTCTCCAAGCGCTTGTCATTTAAGGGCGTAATTTCACAATTTGGCCTCCCTGGTGATCTAGCTATCTGACTAGGTCAGAGCGAAAACAGCTATAACAACGCCATAGTGATATTAAAAAAACACAAACACCCAGAATAAAGTTCTTTATTTGAAATAATGAAACAGACTCCTGTTAAGGAAATGGTTAATTTCTGCTCTGTTCCTTAAACTGAAAAAAAGTACAAGAAAATAGTCTTACGCAAGAATGGCCTATGTTGTGGTTATCATCTGTCTATGCACAGACATTTTTATGGCCTGATGGTTTTTCTTACAATTCCCAGAAATTGTCAAGGACACATTGTGGTTTCCAAATATAATGATGATATAGGATAACCACATAAAAAACCTGTGGATTCAGCCCAATTTCTCTTGAGAACTTCACCTTTTGGACCAGGGCACACTGACATAAGGAAAGTTCCTCCACATTCTCTCATGTAATTTATTTTGCATCCCAGGATGTGTTTGACAACCAATTGTATAACTCATATTTCTGCCAAATTATTGTGTAATGCCTCAATTCCCTTTGATCTTGTACTATAAAAGATGACCATATCCAATGATAAACAGAGATCATTCAGACAGACAACAGTGTGTCTTGCTGTCATATTCTTCTTAGGTACCTAAGACAGAGAAAAGCCCGAGTAGGAGCAGAAATACTGTCTCTGACACTCCTTTATTGAATCTAAATTAAACCATACTCACCGGATGCCTAATCCACTGACGCCAACGTCTCCTGCAACAAAAATAAAATAAACCACAATATTCCTCACCTGTCCGTAAAGAAGATAATCCATAATGTCCCACAACGATCCTACTCTCAAAGACAGCCGTCGATACACTGACAGGAGGTAATCGCTCCTGCAGTGTATAGCACTGAGCCGCTGTGAATGAGAGAGGTCACCACAGCTCATCAGCTGATTGGCTCCGATGATCTCACTTATGGCACCACCGCTGCGTGAGAAAATTCAACAGTTCATCATGAACTCGTGTGACCTCTCTCACAGCAGCTCAGCACTTTACACTGGGAGAGCGATTACCTCCTGTCAGTGTATCGCCGGCGGCTGGGTAGAGCAGTCACATCTCCTGCTGTGACTGTTCTACACATGAGGTTACCGTGGGACACTTGGGATTTTGTGGACTACGGAGGACAGGGGGTATATGTTAGTTTTTGCGGATCGCAACAAATGTAAATTATGGGAAGGTGCGATAGCAACCCGGGGTCCACCGTGCGGTGATGGAAAAACTGCAGCTAGAGGACAATGGCGGAATGTAGCTGCGAGCAAGCACCGTAAACTCCCCCACTATACTGGTGATTGAACCTACTCTAACACTCGGAACTCCCACCCTACATTGCCTGACTAGAAACACACCTCTGGTGCTAATAGGGGCACACGTGCATACTGGGTGGTAACTGTCCCACCTAGACACACAGCAAATACACATGATCTTAGCGCACCGATGGGCGCTTCAAAGATCTTCTTATAGACTGTGCCAATCAGGCAGGACCTTGCTCGCGGGCCAATCCGGAGCCGACACAGGACCTGACCAGCTGACGACCAACCATCAATGAGAGGTCGCCACCTCACGAGCATGCTCAGTAGAGCGAATCCTGGACTTAGTCTCAGGAATGGCTGCTCGTTGCTGTCTATTGTTAGTTGCCATAGCTGAACCTGGAGAGGCAGCAGTAACAATGTGCACAGCCCGAGTCTGAGCAAGACGCTGAGACTGACGTCCTTGCTGAGCAGCATCCACTGCGGTTGAGACTGAATGGGAGACTACAGGAGAAGATAAGGCTTGGGATCCATCCTGTGCAGAGGAAGAATCCCGGCACCTAACAGTATATGGTGGTTTATTATTTTACATTATTTCTAGGAGACAAGGGCATCGGGGATTTGGTGTTAGGTGAGTATAATGGTTTTTTAATTTTTGTTTGAATATGTATGTAATTATTTTACATGTTTTTTTGTTTTATTTTTTACTGTGAGCACAGGCGCCGATCAGCGGTTACTGCCATCACTGTTATCAGTGACAGCAGACGTAGGCTAATGGGACAAGTAGTCTCATCAGTCCACTCCTGCTGACTTGCGGTACAGAGTCCAAGGAAGGTCACACAAGTGTCAGTCAAGAAGGAGGAGCCAAACACCCAATGACGACGTCATTGAGCCAGAACCGCTTCTGAGGGATGGACGAGCGACAGCAGATTAGCTGGCAAATCACCCATAAATTAACCCTGACTCTGCTGAGTAACAATCCACGACAGACTTAAGGACTGAAAGAAAATGCCATTTTCCGAGACGTGTAGGAATTGGTCCTATCTGTCCATCGTAACTAAGAGTATGTACCACATGCAGGGCCGGCGTCAGCACCCGGCACAGCGGGCAAATGCCGGGGGCCCTGGGGAGAGAGGGGGCCCACTAATGCTGTCATAGATACAGCTGGGAGAGCAGAGCAGGAGATAACATGCTCTCTCCCCCCACAAAGTCACTGCTGGATGCGTTCTCTTAACCCCTATGTGCCAGCTCTGACACAAGCATCTTCTCACTCAGTCAGTGCAGCCAGGCAGGCACACATAGGGGTTAAGAGAAGGCAGCCAGTGTGACATTGTGGGCGGAGAGAGCACATTCTCTGCTCTCCCCCCTGGGTGGCTGCAGACAGTGCTGAAGTTTATCAGGCAGATTCCGGAGGAGCTCCGTCCTAGCAGTGCTTGAGTGAGTGCTATGGTATCCAGCAGTGGTTGCAGTTGTGGCTCAGTCTGCTGCTGTCTGTCTCTTCTGCCTAAAAATGTGGGTGATGTCTGGAGGAGCAGCTGGTGGGGTGCAGCCTGCAGCCACCCAGCTCACCCAGAATACATGCATGCTGCACCAAACCTGCACCAGTGGGGTAGGAAGAAGCTTAACCCCTTCCCATCTGTATGAAGGCTATTGCTGAACCTTAAAGATAACAATCCGACCCGCATAAATGGGGTTAACCAGATGCCAGGAGGAAGGGGAGCTGCTGCCATGGATAAATCTGAGCTGTGGGCTGTATGTTGGGGCCCCGTGGCCCCAGGCTGGTGACTGGAGGGACTCTGCCCAGTGCTGGCATGTGGGTGATTTCTGCTCCGGAGTCTCAGCTTCTCTCCTCCACATTACACTGTGCAGTCACAGCAACATTGGTTGTGTCTGTCCAGGTCCCAGCAGCTGCCACTGCTCCCACCAAGGACATGGCATCACTTAACCCTTCCCCTGCAGCCACCGGCAACAAATCCACATTATTCCTTGATTAAATCAGGTTCCAACTCAATAGAGGAGCAGACATTTCCTGCTGCCATTAGGGTCCGGGACGGGGTGACATTGGCTGCCCTGCTACTCTGTAGTGGGGGGTGACAAGTGTAACATGGGGTAACGATGACAGAGAAATGCACAGGATAATAGTGAGAGCGACAGAGGGCAGTGTATGGTATGGAGCAGTCAGGGGGTGGGCTGCAGGATCCCCCCATCCTGTACATGACTACTCAGGACAGGGAGGCGTTTAATGAGCTTCTAATGACGGGGCACTAATTGGGTCATTAGGATTTGTGGAAAGGATTCAGCATCAGGTCCCTCATTAATGCCCTGTCTGTCGGGGCCGCAAAACCAAACAACGTTGTTTATGTAGAAAAGTCTTTGTTTCATAGAAAAACTCAAAACAGAAAAGCACCTCTCCTGTATATATACACTGCACAGCACCTCTCCTGTATATATACACTGCACAGCACCTTTCCTCCTGTATATATACACTGCACAGCACCTTTCCTCCTGTATATATACACTGCACAGCACCTTTCCTCCTGTATATATACACTGCAGAATCTACAATAGCTGTCACTCATGTAAGAAGTGAAATCTGGCATTGTACTATACATTTCTCTGCCGTATCTGTGCATCATAAATCGGGGTATGTGTTAAAGGGGGGGGGGGCCCACTGAGACTCTTTCGCCCGGGGCCCTCGAAAACCTGGAGCCGGCCCTGACCACATGACCGCTTAGTGTCACGTGACTGCTGACGTCACACAGGTCCTGTGAGCACACACGTGCTTCACCAGTACCGCTGGACGCCGTATCCAAGCGCCTGTCACTGGCCGGGACAGTGATTTCTAATCTTCGCATCCACAAGCCATCAGAGACTAATCCATGTGACTTATTCAACTCAGACCTACTACACAGGTTATTTAACGCATGCATGCAATCACCACCTTTATCATCAGGACTCTGTATTGTGTCAGAAGGACATCTACCTCATACACGGAGGCACCTTTATCATCAGGACTTTCTCACCAGCATCCAAGGTAAAAGCCCACTCTGCTTATTATTTGCCATTTTAGATCTCTTATGGGCTAATGTAAGGTGAAACATTGTGTAAAGGCCAAAATATTACAGCAACATAGAGAAGGTATACTACCTGAAACCACCGCAACGTAATCATATATAACTACATTATAGGATGACGCCGGAGAGACGTCATCACATCCACCGGAGCCAACAAGGAGCCTCTCACCTCGTGGTGTAAGAGGCCGGAGCTCCTCCATCATCACATCCTGGTACCGATCCTGGTGTCCTTCTAGATACTCCCACTCCTCCATGGAGAGATAGACAGCGACGTCCTGACACCTTATAGGAACCTGACAACAGCCACACCGTCATCACCCAGAATCCTCCAGTGCTGTATAATGTCCCAGCAGTCCCCTCTCCGCTCATCACCCAGAATCCTCCAGTCCTGTATAATGTCCCAGCAGTCACCTCTCCGCTCATCACCCAGAATCCTCCAGTCCTGTATAATCTCCCAGCAGTCACCTCTCCGCTCATCACCCAGAATCCTCCAGTGCTGTATAATGTCCCAGCAGTCACCTCTCCGCTCATCACCCAGAATCCTCCAGTCCTGTATAATGTCCCAGCAGTCACCTCTCCGCTCATCACCCAGAATCCTCCAGTGCTGTATAATGTCCCAGCAGTCACCTCTCCGCTCATCACCCAGAATCCTCCAGTGCTGTATAATGTCCCAGCAGTCACCTCTCCGCTCATCACCCAGAATCCTCCAGTGCTGTATAATGTCCCAGCAGTCACCTCTCCGCTCATCACCCAGAATCCTCCAGTGCTGTATAATGTCCCAGCAGTCACCTCTCCGCTCATCACCCAGAATCCTCCAGTGCTGTATAATGTCCCAGCAGTCACCTCTCCGCTCATCACCCAGAATCCTCCAGTCCTGTATAATGTCCCAGCAGTCACCTCTCCGCTCATCACCCAGAATCCTCCAGTGCTGTATAATGTCCCAGCAGTCACCTCTCCGCTCATCACCCAGAATCCTCCAGTGCTGTATAATGTCCCAGCAGTCACCTCTCCGCTCATCACCCAGAATCCTCCAGTCCTGTATAATGTCCCAGCAGTCACCTCTCCGCTCATCACCCAGAATCCTCCAGTGCTGTATACTGTCCTAGCAGTCACCTCTCCGCTCATCACCCAGAATCCTCCAGTGCTGTATAATGTCCCAGCAGTCACCTCTCCGCTCATTACCCAGAATCCTCCAGTGCTGTATAATGTCCCAGCAGTCACCTCTCCGCTCATCACCCAGAATCCTCCAGTGCTGTATAATGTCCCAGTAGTCACCTCTCCGCTCATCACCCAGAATCCTCCAGTGCTGTATAATGTCCCAGCAGTCACCTCTCCGCTCATCACCCAGAATCCTCCAGTCCTGTATAATGTCCCAGCAGTCACCTCTCCGCTCATCACCCAGAATCCTTCAGTCCTGTATAATGTTCCAGCAGTCACCTCTCCGCTCATCACCCAGAATCCTCCAGTGCAGTATAATGTCCCAGCAGTCACCTCTCCGCTCATCACCCAGAATCCTCCAGTCCTGTATAATGTCCCAGCAGTCACCTCTCCGCTCATCACCCAGAATCCTCCAGTGCTGTATAACGTCCCAGCAGTCACCTCTCCGCTCATCACCCAGAATTCTCCAGTCCTGTATAATGTCCCAGCAGTCACCTCTCCGCTCATCACCCAGAATCCTCCAGTCCTGTATAATCTCCCAGCAGTCACCTCTCCGCTCAGCAGCTCAATCATCTTGTTGCTGAGCTCCAGGATCTTCTTGTTCCTCTCATGTAGCAGGGAGTGCGGGGGAGGCTCTGTGATGGGGCCCGGGCTCCGCCCTCCTGACTCCTGGAGATGGATGATGGGAGTCACACCGTCCCCCGGTGTCTTCCTCACTATGGTGTAATCCTGTGTATGGAGAGAGACACTTAGGGAGAAGAGTCCTTCCCGACTCCAGATCTGACAATCAGTAGAAATCCCGGGATCAATAACCGTCTCCAGTAATCTGGGGCCATAACCGGGAATATTATTCCCCTCCGGACAGACATCCCGGCCCCTCTACAGCTCTTATAGGGAATCCCCATGACAACTCCTCCGGGCAGAGAGCTCCACACAATCACTGCTCTTACAGTAAAGAATCCTTCTCTCGATTCTGGATGTCGGACTTGTCACAGAACACAATAAAGCTGATAGAAATGTAGAGGAGTTACCTCTCCGCTCAGCAGGGAGATGATCTCCAGGGCGAAGTGGAATAATCTTCTGGTGGTCTCATCCCTGTCCTCGTCCATCCTCGGGGTCATTCAGGAGGAGGAGGGATGAGCAGTGGATCAGCTGGAGGGATCCCGCCCTGCCGGCGTCTTCATGATGAAGGAGAAGATGGAAAATATAGGAGACAAAATAATGTGAGATCCAGAATGCAAATCTCTCTATTTATACGGCTTGATAAAGGCATTGTGAGGACAAAACGTGCTGATTCTTCTGGATTAATAAAGTTACCAAAAAAAAAAAGAAGTCTGCTGCCCGGGTTTCTGGATTTCTATCACTCATTCTGATGTGAATATGACAATGTAACTAAACCACTGATCCCATCTACAAGACGTCACCGACCACGACCGATGGATCCTGTAACTAAGGCTCCGATCACATCTACAAGACGTCACCGACCACGACCGATGGATCCTGTAACTAAGGCACCGATCACATCTACAAGACGTCACCGACCACGACCGATGGATCCTGTAACTAAGGCTCCGATCACATCTACAAGACGTCACCGACCACGACCGATGGATCCTGTAACTAAGGCTCCGATCACATTTACAAGATGTCACCGACCACGACCGATGGATCCTGTAACTAAGGCTCCGATCACATCTACAAGTCGTCACCGACCGATGGATCCTGTAATTAAGGCTCCGATCACATCTACAAGACGTCAGTGACCACGACCGATGGATCCTGTAACTAAGGCTCCGATCACATCTACAAGACGTCACCTACCACGACCGATGGATCCTGTAACTAAACCACTGATCCCATCTACAAGACGTCACCGACCACGACCGATGGATCCTGTAACTAAGGCTCCGATCACATCTACAAGACGTCACCGACCACGACCGATGGATCCTGTAACTAAGGCACCGATCACATCTACAAGACGTCACCGACCACGACCGATGGATCCTGTAACTAAGGCTCCGATCACATTTACAAGACGTCACCGACGACGACCGATGAATCCTGTAACTAAGGCTCCGATCACATATACAAGATGTCACCGACCACGACCGATGGATCCTGTAACTAAGGCTCCGATCACATCTACAAGTCGTCACCGACCGATGGATCCTGTAACTAAGGCTCCGATCACATCTACAAGACGTCAGTGACCACGACCGATGGATCCTGTAACTAAGGCTCCGATCACATCTGCAAGACGTCACCTACCACGACCGATGGATCCTGTAACTAAGGCTCCGATCACATCTACAAGATGTCACCGACCACGACCGATGGATCCTATAACTAAAGCTCCGATCACATCTACAAGGCGTCACCGACCGATAGATCCTGTAACTAAGGCTCCGATCACATCTACAAGATGTCACCGACCACGACCGAAGGATCCTGTAAATAAGGCTCCGATCACATCTACAAGATGTCACCGACCGATGGATCCTGTAACTAAGGCTCCGATCACATCTATGAGACGTCAGTGACTGATGGATCCTGTAACTAAGGCTCCGATCACATCTACAAGACGTCACTGACCACGACCGATGGATCCTATAACTAAAGCTCCGATCACATCTACAAGACGTCACCGACCACGACCGATGGATCCTGTAACTAAGGCTCCGATCACATCTACAAGACATCACCGACCACGACCGATGGATCCTGTAACTAAGGCTCCGATCACATCTACAAGACATCACCGACCACGACCGATGGATCCTGTAACTAAGGCTCCGATCTCATCTACAAGACATCACCGACCACGACCGATGGGTCCTGTAACTAAGGCTCCGATCACATCTACAAGACGTCACCGACCACGACCGATGGATCCTGTAACTAAGGCTCCGATCTCATCTACAAGACTTCACCGACCACGACCGATGGATCCTGTAACTAAGGCTCCGATCTCATCTACAAGACATCACCGACCACGACCGATGGGTCCTGTAACTAAGGCTCCGATCACATCTACAAGACATCACCGACCACGACCGATGGATCCTGTAACTAAGGCTCCGATCACATCTACAAGACGTCACCGACGACGACCGATGGATCCTGTAACTAAGGCTCCGATCACATCTACAAGACGTCACCAACCACGACCGATGGATCCTGTAACTAAGGCTCCGATCACATCTATGAGACGTCAGTGACTGATGGATTCTGTAACTAAGGCTCCGATCACATCTACAAGACGTCACCGACCACGTCTGATGGATCCTGTAACTAAGGCTCCGATCACATCTACAAGACGTCACCGACCACGACCGATGGATCCTATAACTAAAGCTCCGATCACATCTACAAGACGTCACCGACCACGACCGATGGATCCTGTAACTAAGGCTCTGATCACATCTACAAGACGTCAACGACCATGACCGATGGATCCTGTAACTAAGGCTCCGATCACATCTACAAGACGTCACCTACCACGAGCGATGGATCCTGTAACTAAGGCTCCGATCACATCTACAAGACGTCACCTACCACGAGCGATGGATCCTGTAACTAAGACTCCGATCACATCTACAAGACGTCACCGACCACAACCGATGGATCCTGTAACTAAGGCTCCGATCACATCTACAAGACGTCACCGACCACGACCGATGGATCCTGTAACTAAGGCTCCGATCACATCTACAAGACGTCACCGACCACGACCGATGGATCCTGTAACTAAAGCTCAGATCACATCTACAAGACGTCACCGACCACGACCGATGGATCCTGTAACTAAGGCACCGATCACATCTACAAGACGTCACCGACCACGACCGATGGATCCTGTAACTAAGGCCCCTATCACATCTACAAGACGTCACCGACCACGACCGATGGATCCTGTAACTAAGGCTCTGATCACATCTACAAGACATCACTGACCACGACTGATGGATCCTATAACTAAAGCTCCGATCACATCTACAAGACGTCACCGACCACGACCGATGGATCCTATAACTAAAGCTCCGATCACATCTACAAGACGTCACCGACCCCGACCGATGGATCCTGTAACTAAGGCTCCGATCACATCTACAAGACGTCACCGACCACGACCGATGGATCCTGTAACTAAAGCTCCGATCACATCTACAAGACGTCACCGACCACGACCGATGGATCCTATAACTAAAGCTCCGATCACATCTACAAGACGTCACCGACCACGACCGATGGATCCTGTAACTAAGGCTCTGATCACATCTACAAGACGTCACCGACCACAACTGATGGATCCTATAACTAAAGCTCCGATCACATCTACAAGACGTCACCGACCACGACCGATGGATCCTATAACTAAAGCTCCGATCACAGCTACAAGACGTCACCGACCACGACCGATGGATCCTGTAACTAAGGCTCCGATCACATCTACAAGACGTCACTGACCACAACCGATGGATCCTGTAACTAAGGCCCCGATCACATCTACAAGACGTCACCGACCACGACCGATGGATCCTGTAACTAAGGCCCCGATCACATCTACAAGACGTCACCGACCACGACTGATGGATCCTGTAACTAAGGCTCCGATCACATCTACAAGACGACACCGACCACGACCGATGGATCCTGAAACTAAGGCCCCGATCACATCTACAAGACGTCACCGACCACGACCGATGGATCCTGTATCTAAGGCTCCGATCACATCTACAAGACGACACCGACCACGACCGATGGATCCTGTAACTAAGGCCCCGATCACATCTACAAGACGTCACCGACCACGACCGATGGATCCTGTAACTAAGGCTCCGATAACATCTACAAGATGTCACCGTTCATGACCGATGGATCCTGTAACTAAGGCTCCGATCTCATCTACAAGACGTCACCGACCACGACCGATGGATCCTGTAACTAATGCTCTGATCACATCTACAAGACGTCACCGACCACGACCGATGGATCCTGTAACTAAGGCTCCGATCACATCTACAAGACGTCACCGACCACGACCGATGGATCCTGTAACTAAGGCCCTGATCACATCTACAAGATATCACCGACCACGACCGATAGATCCTTTAACTAAGGCCCCGATCACATCTAGAAGATATCACCGACCACGACCGATGGATCCTGTAACTAAGGCTCCGATTACATCTACAAGACGTCACCGACCACGACCGATGGATCCTGTAACTAAGGCTCCGATCACATCTACAAGACGTCACCGACCACGACCGATGGATCCTGTAACTAAGGCTCCGATCACATCTACAAGACGTCACCGACCACGACCGATGGATCCTGTAACTAAGGCTCCGATCACATCTACAAGACGTCACCGACCACGACCGATGGATCCTGTAACTAAGGCTCCGATCACATCTACAGGACGTCACCGACCACGACCGATGGATCCTGTAACTAAGGCTCCGATCACATCTACAAGACGTCACCGACCACGACCGATGGATCCTGTAACTAAGGCCCTGATCACATCTACAAGACGTCACCGACCACGACCGATGGATCCTGTAACTAAGGCTCCGATCACATCTACAGGACGTCACCGACCACGACCGATGGATCCTGTAACTAAGACTCCGATCACATCTACAAGACGTCAACGACCATGACCGATGGATCCTGTAACTAAGGCTCCGATCACATCTACAAGACGTCACCTACCACGAGCGATGGATCCTGTAACTAAGGCTCCGATCACATCTACAAGACGTCACCTACCACGAGCGATGGATCCTGTAACTAAGACTCCGATCACATCTACAAGACGTCACCGACCACAACCGATGGATCCTGTAACTAAGGCTCCGATCACATCTACAAGACGTCACCGACCACGACCGATGGATCCTGTAACTAAGGCTCCGATCACATCTACAAGACGTCAACGACCACGACCGATGGATCCTGTAACTAAAGCTCAGATCACATCTACAAGACGTCACCGACCACGACCGATGGATCCTGTAACTAAGGCACCGATCACATCTACAAGACGTCACCGACCACGACCGATGGATCCTGTAACTAAGGCCCCGATCACATCTACAAGACGTCACCGACCACGACCGATGGATCCTGTAACTAAGGCTCTGATCACATCTACAAGACATCACTGACCACGACTGATGGATCCTATAACTAAAGCTCCGATCACATCTACAAGACGTCACCGACCACGACCGATGGATCCTATAACTAAAGCTCCGATCACATCTACAAGACGTCACCGACCCCGACCGATGGATCCTGTAACTAAGGCTCCGATCACATCTACAAGACGTCACCGACCACGACCGATGGATCCTGTAACTAAAGCTCCGATCACATCTACAAGACGTCACCGACCACGACCGATGGATCCTATAACTAAAGCTCCGATCACATCTACAAGACGTCACCGACCACGACCGATGGATCCTGTAACTAAGGCTCTGATCACATCTACAAGACGTCACCGACCACAACTGATGGATCCTATAACTAAAGCTCCGATCACATCTACAAGACGTCACCGACCACGACCGATGGATCCTATAACTAAAGCTCCGATCACAGCTACAAGACGTCACCGACCACGACCGATGGATCCTGTAACTAAGGCCCCGATCACATCTAGAAGATATCACCGACCACGACCGATGGATCCTGTAACTAAGGCTCCGATTACATCTACAAGACGTCACCGACCACGACCGATGGATCCTGTAACTAAGGCTCCGATCACATCTACAAGACGTCACCGACCACGACCGATGGATCCTGTAACTAAGGCTCCGATCACATCTACAAGACGTCACCGACCACGACCGATGGATCCTGTAACTAAGGCTCCGATCACATCTACAAGACGTCACCAACCACGACCGATGGATCCTGTAACTAAGGCTCCGATCACATCTACAGGACGTCACCGACCACGACCGATGGATCCTGTAACTAAGGCTCCGATCACATCTACAAGACGTCACCGACCACGACCGATGGATCCTGTAACTAAGGCCCTGATCACATCTACAAGACGTCACCGACCACGACCGATGGATCCTGTAACTAAGGCTCCGATCACATCTACAGGACGTCACCGACCACGACCGATGGATCCTGTAACTAAGACTCCGATCACATCTACAAGACGTCACCGACCACGAACGATGGATCCTGTAACTAAAGCTCCGATCACATCTACAAGACGTCACCGACCACGACCGATGGATCCTGTAACTAAGGCTCCGATCACATCTATAAGACGTCACCGACCACGAACGATGGATCCTGTAACTAAAGCTCCGATCACATCTACAAGACGTCACCGACCACGACCGATGGATCCTGTAACTAAGGCTCCGATCACATCTACAGGACGTCACCGACCACGACCGATGGATCCTGTAACTAAGGCTCCGATCACATCTACAAGACGTCACCGACCACGAACGATGGATCCTGTAACTAAAGCTCCGATCACATCTACAAGACGTCACCGACCACGACCGATGGATCCTGTAACTAAGGCTCCGATCACATCTACAAGACATCACCGACCACGACCGATGGATCCTGTAACTAAGGCTCCGATCACATCTACAAGACGTCACCGACCACGACCGATGGATCCTGTAACTAAGACTCCGATCACATCTACAAGACGTCACCGACCACGACCGATGGATCCTGTAACTAAGACTCCGATCACATCTACAAGACGTCACCGACCACGACCGATGGATCCTGTAACTAAGACTCCGATCACATCTACAAGACGTCACCGACCACGACCGATGGATCCTGTAACTAAGGCTCCGATCACATCTACAAGACGTCACCGACCACGACCGATGGATCCTGTAACTAAGGCTCCGATCACATCTACAAGACGTCACCGACCACGACCGATGGATCCTGTAACTAAGGCTCCGATCACATCTATGAGACGTCAGTGACTGATGGATCCTGTACCGGAGTCTCTGTCGCTCCGCTCCTCGGTGCTGCCGTCACTCAGGTGCTGGTACACGCTCAGTACTGAGCCGCCTCCCGCTCTCTGTACATTCGGCCTCTGCTGAGGTTATTGGTTGATATCTGGGAGAGGAATTTTTTGCTCTTTTAGGAACAATTTGTTGTGGTGGATGATCTGCAGGACCTTCGGCGTTGTCACTATCATGTGATCAGGGGCGGAGCTCAGTAGAGTACTATGTGGGGTGAAGGACCTGTGGTGACGTCACTGTCATGTGATCAGGGGCAGGCAGGTACAATGTTAAGGGATAGTACAGTAGGACATTTGTTCATGATGTAGGAGGGGTGAGGCCTCCTGAAGATAAGTCAAGGAGATCAGATTCGGCATTTCCTTACAGATGGCGAGGTGTTGTTTATTATCTGGAGTGTGTCTGGTGGAGGTGTGAATTGTGTCCATGTAGTGTCTCCCCAGTGCTAAAGAATTGAACATCTTTATCAGTGTGGAATTCCCAAATGTTTCTTCCTCTGTTGTCCTTAAAATGTCCTTTTAGTATTAAGACTTTTAACCCCTTAGTGACGGAGCCAAATTTTTGGAATCTGACCTGTTACTTTATGTGGTAATAACTCTGGAACGCTTCAACACATAGCAGTGATTTTGAGACTGTTTTTTCGTGACACATTATACTTTATAATAATGTTACATTTATATGGATATGTTTTGTGTTTATTTACAAAAAATATAAATTTCAGAAAAAAATTAAAAAAAATTGCAATTTTCAAACTTTAAATGATTATCCCTTTTACCACAGCAAAACATTAAAAAATAACATTTCCCACATGTCGGCTTTACATCAGCACCATTTGTAAAATGTTATTTTTTTTAGCATTTTAGGAGGTTTGAAAATGTAGCAGCAATTTTTCATTTTTTTTTTTCAAGGAAATTTACTAAATTTGTTTTTTTAGGGACCTATCCATGTTTAAAGTGCCTTTAGGGGTCTCATATATTGGGAAATCCCCAAAAGTGATACCATTTTAAAAACAGCACCCCCTGATATATTGAAAACTGCAACCAGGTATTTTATTAACCCTTCAGGTGCATTACAGGAATTAATGCAAAGTGGCATGAAAGATGAAAATGTGCATTTTTACCACCTAAATGTCTCTAACTTCTGAACAGATTACTACAGCCGACAGACTCTAAGGCCGCGATTTGGTCGTGAATTGCCGGCAAACATCAGGACCACACAATCATGATCTGAGGGCACAGATTGGGATAAATAGGAAGCCCCCACACACTGTTAGGCCATGTGCACACGTTCAGTATTTTTCACGTTTTTTTCGCTTTTTTTCGCTATAAAAACGTGATAAAAACGCGAAAAAAACGCTTACATATGCCTCCTATTAATTACAGTGTATTCCACATTTCTAGTGCAAATGTTCCTTTTTTTCCGCGAAAAAAATCGCATTGTGATAGCAAAACGTTGAGCCCTTTCCTGAGACAACGTCAAATTGTCCACCACATGAGTCCAAATCTGCTGCAGCCTGTCCACCACAGAATCAACACCAGGACAATCAGAAGGCTCAACCTGCCCAGAAGAAAAACGAGGATGAAAACCAAAATTACAAAAGAAAGGTGAAACCAAAGTAGCCGAACTAGCCCGATTATTAAGGGCAAACTCGGCCAACGGCAAGAAAGCCACCCAATCATCCTGATCAGCAGACACAAAGCATCTCAAATAGGTTTCTAAGGTCTGATTAGTTCACTCAGTTTGGCCATTAGTCTGAGGATGAAACGCCAAAGAAAAAGACAAATCAATGCCCATCCTAGCACAAAAGGCCCGCCAAAACCTAGAAAAAAACTGAGAACCTCTGTCATACACAATATTCTCCGGAATGCCATGTAAACGAACCACATGCTGAAAAAACAATGGAACCAAATCTGAGGAGGAAGGCAACTTAGGCAAAGATACCAGATGGACCATTTTAGAGAACCGGTCACAAACCACCCAAATAACAGACATCTTCTGGGACACAGGAAGATCCAAAATAAAATCCATGGAAATATGCGTCCAGGGCCTCTCGGGGACCGGCAAAGGCAAAAGCAACCCACTAGCGTGGGAACAGCAAGGCTTGGCCCGGGCGCAAGTCCCACAGGACTGCACAAAAGCACGCACATCGCGAGACAAGGAAGGCCACCAAAAGGACCTAGCAACCAAATCTCTGGTACCAAAAATCCCAGGATGACCGGCCAACACTGAACAATGAACCTCAGAAATTACCTTACTTGTCCATCTATCAGGAACAAACAGCTTCCCCACTGGACAGCGGTCAGGTTTATCAGCCTGAAATTCCTGAAGCACCCGCCGCAAATCAGGGGAGATGGCAGAAAGAATCACCCCTTCCTTAAGAATGCCAACCGGCTCAAGGACTCCAGGAGAGTCAGGCAAAAAACTCCTAGAGAGGGCATCAGCCTTAACATTCTTAGATCCCGGAAGATACGAGACCACAAAATCAAAACGGGAGAAAAACAGGGACCACCGAGCCTGTCTAGGGTTCAGCCGCTTGGCCGACTCGAGGTAAATCAGATTCTTATGATCAGTCAAGACAACGCGGTGCTTGGCTCCCTCAAGCCAATGTCGCCACTCCTCAAATGCCCACTTCATAGCCAGCAACTCACCATTGCCGACGTCATAATTGCGCTCCGCAGGCGAAAACTTTCTGGAAAAAAAAGCACACGGTTTCATCAAAGAACCATCAGAATTCCTCTGAGACAAAACGGCCCCTGCCCCAATCTCAGAAGTGTCAACCTCAACCTGAAAAGGAAGAGAAACATCCAGCTGACGCAACACAGGGGCAGAAGTAAATCGGCGTTTAAGCTCCTGAAAGGCCTCAACAGCCGCAGAGGACCAATTCGTCACATCAGCGCCTTTCTTCGTCAAATCAGTAAGGGGCTTAACCACACTGTAAAAGTTGGCAATGAAACGGCGATAGAAATTAGCAAAGCCCAAAAATTTCTGAAGGCTCTTCACAGATGTGGGTTGAATCCAGTCATGAATGGCTTGGACGTTAAAAGGTCCATTTCCATAGATGAGGGGGAAAAAATAAAACCCCAAAAAAGAGTCCTTCTGAACTCCGAATAGGCACTTAGACCCCTTCACAAATAAAGCATTATCACGAAGGATCTGGAATACCATCCTGACCTGCTTCACATGAGATTCCCAATCATCGGAAAAAATCAAAATATCATCCAAATATACAACCATGAATTTATCAAGATAATTGCGGAAAATATCATGCATGAAGGATTGGAACACAGATAGAGCATTAGAGAGTCCAAATGGCATCACAAGGTATTCAAAATGGCCTTCGGGCGTATTAAATGCAGTTTTCCATTCGTCACCCTGTTTAATACGAACAAGATTATATGCCCCTCGAAGGTCAATCTTAGTAAACCAACTAGCCCCCTTAATCCGGGCAAACAAATCAGAAAGCAAAGGCAAGGGGTATTGGAATTTGACCGTGATCTTATTAAGAAGACGATAATCTATACAGGGTCTCAAGGAGCCATCGTTCTTAGCAACAAAAAAGAAACCCGCTCCCAATGGTGACGAAGACGGCCGAATATGCCCCTTCTCCAAAGACTCCTTAACATAACTCCGCATGGCGGCATGCTCTGGCACAGACAGGTTGAAAAGTCGGCCCTTAGGGAACTTGCAGCCAGGAATCAAGTCAATAGCACAATCACAGTCCCTATGTGGAGGAAGGGAACTGGACTTGGGCTCATCAAATACATCCTGGAAATCCGACAAAAACTCAGGGACCTCAGAAGAGGGGGAAGAGGAAATTGACATCAAAGGAACGTCACTATGCACCCCTTGACAACCCCAACTAGTCACAGACATAGTTTTCCAATCCAGCACCGGATTATGTTCCTGTAACCATGGAAAACCCAGTACAACAACATCATGTAGGTTATGCAACACCAGAAAACGGCAATAATCCTGATGTGCTGGAGCCATGTACATAGTCATCTGTGTCCAGTACTCAGGTTTATCCTTGGCCAATGGAGTAGCATCAATGCCCCTCAAAGGAATAGGGCTCTGTAAAGGCTGCAAGGAAAAGCCACAGCGCCTAGCGAATTCTAAGTCCATTAAGTTCAGGGCAGCGCCTGAATCCACAAATGCCATGACAGAAAAGGACGATAATGAGCAAATCAGGGTCACAGATAAGAGAAATTTAGGCTGTACAGTACTAATGGTAACAGACCTAGCGACCCTCCTAGTACGCTTACGGCAATCAGAAATAACATGAGCAGAATCACCACAGTAAAAACACAGCCTATTCTGACGTCTGAATTCCTGCCGTTCTGTTCTAGTCAAAATCCTATCACATTGCATAGGCTCAGGACTCTGCTCAGAGGACACTGCCATATGGTGCACAGCTTTGCGCTCGCGCAGACGCCGATCAATTTGAATGGCTAGAGACATAGATTCGCTCAAACCAGTAGGCGTAGGGAAGCCCACCATAACATCTTTAAGGGCTTCAGAAAGACCTTTTCTGAAAATTGCAGCCAGAGCATCCTCATTCCATTTAGTGAGCACAGACCATTTTCTAAATTTCTGGCAGTATAATTCTGCCGCTTCCTGACCTTGACACAGGGCCAACAGGGTTTTTTCTGCATAATCCACAGAATTAGGTTCGTCATACAATAATCCGAGCGCTTGAAAAAATGCGTCTGCATTCAGCAATGCCGGATCCCCTGATTCAAGAGAAAATGCCCAGTCCTGAGGGTCACCACGCAGCAAGGATATGATGATTTTAACTTGCTGAATGGGATCACCAGAAGAACAGGGTTTCAAAGCAAAAAACAATTTGCAGTTATTTTTAAAGTTCAAAAACTTGGATCTGTCCTCAAAAAAACAAATCAGGAGTAGGAATTCTAGGCTCTAAAGCTGGAGTCTGGACAACATAATCTTGGATACTCTGTACTCTTGCAGCAAGTTGATCCACACGAGAAAACAAACCCTGAACATCCATGCCAGCGCCAAAATCCTGAACCACCCAGAAATCAAGAGGAAAAAAAAAAGACAAAACAGAGTGCAAAAAAAAAAAAATGGCTCAGAATTTCTTTTTCCTTCTTTTGAGATGCATTTAATTCATTTTTGGCCACTTGTACTGTTATGAACTGGTGGTTAAGGAGCAACATGAGACAAGCTCTGAAGGAGGTGGTACCTGTACTGACCACAAACCCTGAACCTAGCAGCGCAACTAGAAATAGCCGTGAGGGGTACCTGACACTCCCTAGACCCCTCGGCACAGCCTAAGATCTAACTTCCCCTAAAGACAGAAACAGGAAACCTATCTTGCCTCAGAGAAAATCCCCAAAGGAAAGATAGCCCCCCACAAATATTGATGGTGAGAGGAGAGGGAAATAACATACGCAGAAATGAAATCAGATTTTAGCATAGGAGGCCATACTAGCTGGATAGATAGGACAGGATACTGTGCGGTCAGTATTAAAAACTACAAAAAATCCACACAGAGTTTATAAAAATCTCCACACCTGACTAAAGGTGTGGAGGGTAAATCTGCTTCCCAGAGCTTCCAGCTAACAGAATAAATCCATACTGACAAGCTGGACAAAACACAGAATGCACAGAACAATTAAGTCCACAACATGTGGACAGAAAAGAGCAAAGCAAGGACTTATCTATGCTGAACTGGTCAGGATATCAGGGAAATCCAAGCAGAGATGTGAATCCAGCCAGGAACATTGACAAGTGGCACAAGCTGAAGGAAATAGCCAGGCTAAATAGCCAAGCAGAATAGACAATTAGTGGAAGCAGCTGCTGACTGCTAAATTCAAGGAGCAGCCATTCCACTTAAAACCACCGGAGGGAGCCCAAGAGCAGAACTCACAAAAGTGCCACTTACAACTACCGGAGGGAGGCCAAGAGCGCAATTCACAACAGGGACCCCCCTGTGTCTTCTCCCTGCAACACCCCCTGCCACGGGATGTTGCCTGAATCCAACCCAGTCAGCTTCTGACTAACTTCCTCCCCAACCCCTTGTTTTACCAGTGTGAGGAGTGGCCCAATAAATAAAGCCTTTTCCTCCCCCTAGTGGCCGGAGTGTGAAGTGTAATGTGTGCTGGTGATACCTGGTCAGTAGAATTCCTTCAGTGCCATCAGACGTACCATCACTTCCCTTAGTGGCAGAGCATCATACTGCAACGACCAGGTCTCTGGGGCGCTGCACATACACACACACGTACATGGCACACACATACACACACACGTACACACACATGTACACAGCACACACATGTACATGGCACACACTCGGTAGCCACTTTGGCCACTTGGTAGCCACATTGGCACATTCGGCACCTCGGTAACCACTTTGGCCACTTGATAGCCACTTTGGCATATTCGGCACCTCGGTAACCACTTGGGCCACTTAGGCACATTCAGCACCTCGGTAGCCACTTTGGCCACTTGAAGATAAGACAAATCCACAGGGCACAATGGTACTATGTATACATATACATGCCACGTAGGCAATAATAAAAATAGATAATATTATGCAAATAACCAGTGCGCTGTGGAACACTTTGTGGAGAACCCACTCACCAAAGTATAGGTATAACCATAGCCAGCATATGGATAGAAGTAAGATCTGACACCACACAGGATATATATTAAAAAAACGCCTTTATTGAATATAATTGGCACAATATATGTATATTAAATAATCATAAGAGATGCGCATAAGGACAGAATATTAATATTAACCAAACATCTAATACAAAAATATAGATAAAAGAATTTATTATATATAAAAAATGCTTGTTTGGAATAAAAACACTAGCTGACCCCAACAGTATCCACAATTAGGACCGAGGGTGTGGCTCCCCTAAAATGTATACAGCAAGAAAAAACAAAGACAAGGGGGAATTTTGGTAAAAAAATAGATACTAATACAAGTGCTGAGTAAAATGAAAGGCACAAAAAAACTCCTGTATGGATGTGTCAGACTGCACAGATCAAAGTGTAACGTGCCACAAATTATATACCACAAAATGAGGGTAATTATTAATATATTAATAGTGAATATTACCAAAGTGCAAAAAATGTGCAAAACTGTAAAAAGACAGGTAATAATAATAATATAAAAAGAGTGGTCTATCCAGTCTGACTCTCTACCATAATGTCAGTACATAGAGAGAAAGTGCCAAAGTGCAATGCAGCCGATAAAGCAGAGAGGGTGCCCAATAGAATATAAGTTTCCTACCAGCAGAAATACTGCTGGCACCCTCTTACGGTTGAGGGCAATAGAAGCACACAGCCCACAGATCGTTGAAAGTACCGCCTCAGCCAGAATATTCTAGTATGAAAGGTGGCAAACAGGGGAGCTCATTATACCTTAATAGATAGATTGGGTCAGCGGGGTCAGCCGGGTCCTCATACAAACGCGCCCCGACGCGCGTTTCGGATGGTACTCCTTCGTCAGGGGGGTGGCTATTAGGGCGCACAAGCGCTGATTAAATACTGTCCCTCTAACTAGCACCGCGGCCCGGGTGTAGGCGGCGCATGCGCAGTCTAACCGCTCCGGCACTTCCGCCGACCGCGTCATGCCGCCAGGACGTACGGGAGCTGAGTACCCGACGTCTCCATAGCAGCAAGGACGCGGAACGGCTGAGTCCCCTCACGCCGACTGGGCATGCGCACCACCAGAGGCCAGGTCTAGATAGGTATGGAGAAGTATAGAAATAATAACTGAGGAGAAAAATACGCAACAATATGCCATCACTCTAATATGAGAAGGGAATGTGGGGCAATATATGGAAGAGGGACATATGAAAAATCTATCATCAATTTAGTCTAGATTAACCCCAGGTGTAATAAAAGAAAAAAGATACACAAAATCCTAATAAATCCCAGATGTGCCAAACCGGCAGACAATACAGGGGATGTACCAAAGAAAAAAACTATCTAATAATCCCAAACTATACAAAAAATGCCGGGTGATATGCAAAAAATAGGGTATAACAATCATACTGGCCATATGTCAAAAGAGATTTTTTACATATATATATGCAGCTGGGTGGGATATGATGACATCAATATAGCTCTGTAATCAATATGAGTCACAGCTTTGTAACATCATATATAATATATCTGGATATGTTTTATAGTAGAGTCATCTTGCAAAACCAGAGACGAGCAAGCTTCTCCAGAGCAACAAGCATCGCAGCGGACGACAGGCACCACATTCTACAGCAGCAGAAATCAGATGAATCAAATGGTCAGGTAAGTAGATCACTGGTGGAGGGAAAAGGAGAATTAATTAAAAAAAAAGAAAAGACTTATGAAAAAAACATATAAAAAACACACACCAAAAAATGGGGGACATAAAAAAGATAAAAAAGATGATAAAATGTAAAATAGTAAAAACACAATAGCCAATAATTAGATAAAATGGAATATACATAAAACTGATGGTATTACTTAAAGGAACGGGGCGAAACTCAAATTTTCATTTAACCCCTTGGGCGTAACCGTGTTCAGCTGCCAAATCCACTTGGTCTCAAGTTTAGCAAGTGGTACACCAATTTCCCCACCACGTTCATTTACTGTGATGGTGTCAATTCCTAGAAATTTGAGGCCAGAGGGGTCACTGTTATGGTGAATTTTAAAGTGCTTCGGTAGAGTCTTCAATTCCAATGTATCCTCAATCGTTTTGGCAGCCATTATACCACGTACGTGTTCACGAACGCGTACTTTAAATTGCCTTGTAGTCATTCCCACATAAATCAATGAACATGGGCACACCGCATAGTAAATTACCGCCTTCGAGGCACATGTAATGGCATGTTTAATCTTAAAAGTCCGGGTCCCACTAGAGTCCGTGAATGTTTCAGCCCGTACCACGTTAGGACAGGCCACACATTTACCGCATTCTTTACATCCATTTTTTGGTGTGCCATGGTCCAGAAAGGTGGGAATTGTTGGTTTAAAATCATAATGGCTTTTCACCAAATAATCACCCAAGTTCTTGGATCTACGGAACGTGATGTTAGGACCCTCACCTACGTATTGTGACAAAATGGGATCAGACTGTAATATACCCCAGGACTTACAGAGTAACGATCTCAACATATCTGTTTGGCCATTATACTGGGTGATAAATCTCACCTTCTGATTAGATTTTTGGGGGCGACTCCCGTATAGGGCCTGATGACGTGTTGTATGCTTGGCTCTGTTATAGCCTCTTTTGATGGAACGCCGACTGTAGCCCCGCTCGATGAACCTCTCTTTCAATAGCACCGATTGTTCCTCAAAGTCGACATCATTTGAGCATATTCTCCGTAATCGTAGGAATTGACCAATTGGAATAGCATTGACCATTGGAGGGGGGTGAGATGAGGTTGCATGTAGCAGGGAATTAACCGCTGTGCTTTTGCGGAAAATATTTGTGGAGAGACAGTTGTCAGCGTCCCTATTCACACGCACGTCTAGAAATTCCATCTCATCAGTGTGGACCTTGTATGTCAGATGTAAATTACGTGTGTTGTGGTTCAACTGCCCCATGAATTCTCGTAGTGTGTCTTCAGGACCCTGCCAAATAAAAAATATGTCATCGATGAACCGCACCCACAACGGGATGCGGTCCACCGAGGGCACAAGCCCAGACATAAAAATGTCCCTCTCCCACAGCCCCAGGAACAAATTTGCATAAGAGGGTGCAAATGAAGCACCCATAGCAGTGCCCTGGAGCTGTAGGTAGAGGGACCCCTTAAATAAAAAGAAATTATGAGATAACGAGAACTCAAGCAGCCGAACCACAAAGTCCCTCAAGGCTTCAGGTAAAACCGAAGACTCCAAATAATACCTGACCGCCTGAACCCCATCAATATGTCGGATATTAGTATAGAGGCTCTCCACGTCACAAGATACCAGGAGAGTCCCTACACCAATATGTAGCCCATCAATCTTTTTAAGAAAATCGTTTGTATCTTTTATATGTGAAGGGAGCTCAGTGACCATTGGCTGCAGCTTGGAGTCTATGAATCTATTGATCTTCTCCAAATAATTTCCACACCCAGAAATTATAGGCCTGCCTGGGGGTTTGGACTGATTCTTATGAACCTTTGGTAATAAATATAGGGTGGGTATAGTTGGTTCAGGTACACATAATGCCCCAAACAGCTCCTTAGTAATAGTATTTAATTCAAGAGCTGTTTTAAGGATTGTTCCAAGTTCACCCTGAAATTTGGTCAGTGGGTTAAAAGTCATTTTTTTGTAACACACACTGTCTCCCAATTGACGGAACGCCTCACCTTCATATAGAGCTTTAGGCCAAATCACGATATTCCCCCCCTTGTCGGCAGGTTTAAACACTACGTCCTTCCAATTCTGTAAACCACGGAGTGCCTGGATCTCCTTACTACTTAAATTTGCACCATTTGGAAAACGTGGTATATGATCAAAATCTTTACTCACAGTTTTCACAAATACATCAATAGTTGGACATGCCGACAGGGGGGGGAACTTACGCGACCTGGGTCGAATAGAGGGCGGAACCTTACCTCCAATAGGTTCGTTGTGCTCGATGGCCAATTCCTCAAGTATAGTCAGTGCCTCTTGCTCCGCCTCTGTGGGAAACAATCGTGATGCACCCTCATTATGAAATAATTTTTTGAATAAGAGTTTTCTAGCAAATAAATGCAGATCTTTTATTGCAGTAAACCTATTGAATTGAGCTACAGGACAGAACATAAGACCTTTCTGAAGGATATCAATCTCCATATCAGTTAAAACATGATTACTCAGATTAATCACCTTGAGATTTGAGTTTCCTGGAGAATATCCAAAACTGCGCTTAGCGGGTGCATATCGCGGTTCGCGTTTCCTTTTTGGTGTCGATGCAACTGATGTCACCACAGAGGCGGAACACGAGGCACCAGAGACATCACTGGGAGCTAGATTGGAGGAAACTGAGGCACTCCGCTCACGGCCCATACCATTAGCGTTGGGTCTACGCCATTTATAAACTTTTCCGATGGCAAAATCCTTTTGATCCCTCAGTAGTTTACTGGTCTGATTTATACGGATATCCTTGATCCATTGGTCCATGAGCTTCTCCAACTGATCATCCAGTGTGCCAATCTGTTCAGTGGACAGGCATGTTTTGGCCTTAATATATATATCATCTAATTGTTTGTCAGTCTCCGTCAAATTTTTAGAATTATATCGAACCAGGAGCTCCATCAATTGTCTGGAAGTCTGATTACACACTTCTTCCCAACTCCTGATGAACTCTTCGTCACTTACAGGGAAGGAGGGAGTAAGATGTATCCGTAGACCCCTCGGAATCAAATTATGCTGGATATAGTTTTCTAGGAATGCTCTACTCCACCAGCAACGCGTTCTTTTGTGAGTGAGGTTTTTAATATTTTTAAAAATTTCATCATAATGCAAACCATCAGTATTATTCGGTGCCACATCTTTGTTAGAAAATACCGCGTTTATTTGTCCCTGCCAAGATGCCTCTCTTGACTTAAAATCCATATCCAGCTACGGAAAAAGGCCTGTGCGAAACACAGTAATACAAATTAAGACAAATCCACAGGGCACAATGGTACTATGTATACATATACATGCCACGTAGGCAATAATAAAAATAGATAATATTATGCAAATAACCAGTGCGCTGTGGAACACTTTGTGGAGAACCCACTCACCAAGGGATAGGTATAACCATAGCCAGCATATGGATAGAAGTAAGATCTGACACCACACAGGATATATATTAAAAAAACGCCTTTATTGAATATAATTGGCACAATATATGTATATTAAATAATCATAAGAGATGCGCATAAGGACAGAATATTAATATTAACCAAACATCTAATACAAAAATATAGATAAAAGAATTTATTATATATAAAAAATGCTTGTTTGGAATAAAAACACTAGCTGACCCCAACAGTATCCACAATTAGGACCGAGGGTGTAATCATATTGATTACAGAGCTATATTGATGTCATCATATCCCACCCAGCTGCATATATATATGTAAAAAATCTCTTTTGACATATGGCCAGTATGATTGTTATACCCTATTTTTTGCATATCACCCGGCATTTTTTGTATAGTTTGGGATTATTAGATAGTTTTTTTCTTTGGTACATCCCCTGTATTGTCTGCCGGTTTGGCACATCTGGGATTTATTAGGATTTTGTGTATCTTTTTTCTTTTATTACACCTGGGGTTAATCTAGACTAAATTGATGATAGATTTTTCATATGTCCCTCTTCCATATATTGCCCCACATTCCCTTCTCATATTAGAGTGATGGCATATTGTTGCGTATTTTTCTCCTCAGTTATTATTTCTATACTTCTCCATACCTATCTAGACCTGGCCTCTGGTGGTGCGCATGCCCAGTCGGCGTGAGGGGACTCAGCCGTTCCGCGTCCTTGCTGCTATGGAGACGTCGGGTACTCAGCTCCCGTACGTCCTGGCGGCATGACGCGGTCGGCGGAAGTGCCGGAGCGGTTAGACTGCGCATGCGCCGCCTACACCCGGGCCGCGGTGCTAGTTAGAGGGACAGTATTTAATCAGCGCTTGTGCGCCCTAATAGCCACCCCCCTGACGAAGGAGTACCATCCGAAACGCGCGTCGGGGCGCGTTTGTATGAGGACCCGGCTGACCCCGCTGACCCAATCTATCTATTAAGGTATAGTGAGCTCCCCTGTTTGCCACCTTTCATACTAGAATATTCTGGCTGAGGCGGTACTTTCAACGATCTGTGGGCTGTGTGCTTCTATTGCCCTCAACCGTAAGAGGGTGCCAGCAGTATTTCTGCTGGTAGGAAACTTATATTCTATTGGGCACCCTCTCTGCTTTATCGGCTGCATTGCACTTTGGCACTTTCTCTCTATGTACTGACATTATGGTAGAGAGTCAGACTGGATAGACCACTCTTTTTATATTATTATTATTACCTGTCTTTTTACAGTTTTGCACATTTTTTGCACTTTAGTAATATTCACTATTAATATATTAATAATTACCCTCATTTTGTGGTATATAATTTGTGGCACGTTACACTTTGATCTGTGCAGTCTGACACATCCATACAGGAGTTTTTTTGTGCCTTTCATTTTACTCAGCACTTGTATTAGTATCTATTTTTTTACCAAAATTCCCCCTTGTCTTTGTTTTTTCTTGCTGTATACATTTTAGGGGAGCCACACCCTCGGTCCTAATTGTGGATACTGTTGGGGTCAGCTAGTGTTTTTATTCCAAACAAGCATTTTTTATATATAATAAATTCTTTTATCTATATTTTTGTATTAGATGTTTGGTTAATATTAATATTCTGTCCTTATGTGCATCTCTTATGATTATTTAATATACATATATTGTGCCAATTATATTCAATAAAGGCGTTTTTTTAATATATATCCTGTGTGGTGTCAGATCTTACTTCTATCCATATGCTGGCTATGGTTATACCTATACTTTGGCCACTTGGTAGCCACATTGGCATATTCGGCACCTCGGTAACCACTTTGGCCACTTGATAGCCACTTTGGCACATTCGGCACCTCGGTAGCCACTTTGGCCACTTGGTAGCCACATTGGCACATTCGGCACCTCGGTAACCACTTTTGCCACATGGTAGCCACTTTGGCATATTCGGCACCTCGGTAACCACTTTGGCCACTTGATAGCCACTTTGGCACATTCGGCACCTCGGTAGCCACTTTGGCCACTTGGTAGCCACTTTGGCATATTCGGCACCTCGGTAGCCACTTTTGCCACATGGTAGCCACTTTGGCATATTCGGCACCTCGGTAACCACTTTGGCCACTTAATAGCCACTTTGGCACATTCAGCACCTCGGTAGCCACTTTGGCCACTTGGTAGCCACATTGGCATATTCGGCACCTTGGTAGCCACTTTGGCCACTTGGTAGCCACTTTGGCATATTCGGCACCTCGGTAGCCACTTTGGCCACTTGGTAGCCACTTTGGCATATTCGGCACCTCGGTAACCACTTTGGCCACTTGATAGCCACTTTGGCACATTCAGCACCTCGGTAGCCACTTTGGCCACTTGGTAGCCACATTGGCACATTCGGCACCTTGGTAGCCACTTTGGCACATTTGGCACCTCTGTAGACTCTTTGGCCACTTGGTAGCCACTTTAGCACTATTGGCACCTTGGTATCCACTTTTGCCACTTGGTTGCCACTTTGGCACATTCGGCCCCTCGGTAGTCACGAGTCAGAGTCACGAGTCGGAGTCACATTATTCTGATGTTTGACTTTGATAAATGATCATGTCCTAAAATGGACACCGTACATTTGCATAGCTGCCATCTTTGTAAGGTCAGTGCACCTATGCTGTGGCTTCAATCCATGTCAGTTGGGGGTCATGGAAAGGTCGCCATTAATTCCTATGGTTAAATTTTTGCTTAAAATGCGATTTTTGTTCCCCCCACCGAGGGCTTCAAAATGCCGCCTGAATGGGGTCTCTGTGCCGAGACCACATGGCACACACTTATACACACGTACATGGCACACACTTATACACACACACGGCACACTCTTATACACATGTACATGGCACACTCTTATACAGACGTACATTGCACACTCCTATACACACACATACGGCACACACTTATACACACACACGGCACACACTTATATACACACTTATACACACACACTTATACACACGTACACGGCACACACTTATACACACGTACATGGCACACACTTATACACACGTACATGGCACACACTTATATACACACTTATACACACGTACATGGCACACACTTATACACACGTACATGGCACACACTTATACACACGTACATGGCACACACTTATACACACACACTTATACACACGTACACGGCACACACTTATACACACGTACATGGCACACACTTATACACACGTACATGGCACACACTTATACACACACACCACACACTTATACACACGTACATGGCACACACTTATACACACACGGCACACACTTATACACACGTACATGGCACACACTTATACACACACACGGCACACACATATACACACGTACACGGCACACACTTATACACACACACGGCACACACTTATACACACGTACATGGCACACACTTATACACACGTACATGGCACACACTTATACACACACACGGCACACACATATACACACGTACACGGCACACACTTATAGACACGTACACGGCACACACTTATAGACACGTACACGGCACACACTTATACACACACGGCACACTCTTATACACACGTACATGGCACACACTTATACACACGTACATGGCACACACTTATACACACACACGGCACACACTTATACACACGTACATGGCACACACTTATACACACACAGCACACACTTATACACACGTACATGGCACACTTATACACACGTACATGGCACACACTTATACACACACGTACATGGCACACACTTATACACACACGGCACACTTATACACACACACGGCACACACTTATACACACACACACGACACTCTTATACACACGTACATGGCACACACTTATACACATATACATGGCACACTCTTATACACACGTACATGGCACACACTTATATACACGTACACGACACACTCTTATACACACGTACATGGCACACACTTATATACACGTACACGACACACTCTTATACACACGTATATGGCAAACACTTATACACACGTACATGGCACACGCTTATACACACACACGGCACACACATATACACACGTACATGGCACACACTTATACACACGTACATGGCACACTCTTATACAAACGTACATGGCACACACTTATACATCACACATGTAGACGGCACACACTTATACATCACACATGTAGACGGCACACACTTATGTCTATAATTACCCCTTCCACGTGTAAAGCGCCATGGAATAAATGGCGCTATAAAATGAATAATAATAAAAAAAAATAGTAATAATAAAAAACCCTGCTGTGGTGTTCAGAATCCTCTTGCAATAGCACAAGCTGGATGGCAAAACAAGCGCTAGTAATATCCCAAAGGTAATAGGAATGAAAAAATAACTTTTAGCCATGCCAAAGGAGTTGAACAGTCTTGAGTGAGGAAAAGAAGGGCTCAATTCTGGCTTTACTAGCAGAGGGACACAGTGAGTGTAATGTTGCCTCCATCCTTAAAATTTCTAAGAAGGTAGTCCATTACAACGAGGTTATCATCGCCGATGGCCCTGCCATCTCCGCTGTCTCCCTGCCGGCCTGCCCGTCGGTCACACACCTGGTCCGCCGCGACCCACCCTTCTGCTGCAGGTTCTGGATTATCCGGCTTCTCTCAGGGTCCCGGCGCGTTGTTGTTCCTCGGTCCCGCCACCTATCTCCTCGGCTTCCGCTTGTGCGCTTTTCCCGGCGTCTGCACATGCGCCGGGTCCCATCAAGGGCATCTGCGCATTTTTTCTACACACTTATACTTTTGGTTGTTTCTGCCCAGTGATTCCCGGCAGCCCATCCGGGTGAGTCCTTGCGTATTTCTGGACGCCTCCTCTAAGGGAAGGTGCCTGGTTATCCATTTGCTACTCGCTCTGATACCCTGGCCTGTGCCTGCTGTCTTTGCTTGTCACGCTCTCACTGTTATACGTTTTCTGTTGCTCTGCCTTGTACGCTACGGCATGCTCTTGTGTTGAGTGTCCTCTCTTGCCCTACATACACTGGTACCCCAGTACTCAGTCATAGCAGTATCTTTTTACCATGTTACACCTTTCCTTTGTCTCCGCTTTTTGCCCTCCTGTGGTCCCGTTCAAACATCCGTGTCTGGTTTGTCTTCCCTTCCAGTCTGCATCTCAGTATCCGTGTTCCTCGGCTTCCATTCCTCTGTGTCCTCCTTCTTCTGTTACTCCATTTTGCCCCGGTTCCTGTTCACTGCTTGAGCCGTCCCTCTTGGTATCAGTTACCATGGATCTAGTGACCTCTGGGCCTGTGTTGTGATAGGCAATTCAGTAACACAATGTACATAGCGATCAGAGCACATACAGTGATCTGACAATAACCCAAAATAATAGAACGAGAACTGAGACGTGGGAACTCTGCAGACCGCAATTCCTGATCCTCTCCAAACACAACTAGAGGCAGCTGTGGATTGCGCCTGACGCTCCCTATGCAACTCGGCACAGCCTGAGAAACTAACTAACCTGAAGATAGAAAAATAAGCCTACCTTGCCTCAGAGAAATACCCCAAAGGAAAAGGCAGCCCCCCACATATAATGACTGTGAGTAAGATGAAAAGACAAACGTAGGGATGAAATAGATTCAGCAAAGTGAGGCCCGATATTCTAGACAGAACGAGGATAGGAAAGATAACTTTGCGGTCTACACAAAACCCTAAAGAAAACCACGCAAAGGGGGCAAAAAGACCCTCCGTACCGAACTAACGGCACGGAGGTACACCCCTTGCATCCCAGAGCTTCCAGCAAAACAAATAGACAAGCTGGACAGAAAAAATAGCAACAAATAGCAAAGAAGCACTTAGCTATGCAGAGCAGCAGGCCACAGGAATGATCCAGAGATACACAAGTCCAACACTGGAAGATTGACAGGAAGCATGGATCAAAGCATCAGGTGGAGTTAAGTAGAGAAGCAGCTAACGAGCTCACCAGATCACCTGAGGGAGGAAACTCAGAAGCTGCAGTACCACTTTCCTCCACAAACGGAAGCTCCCAGAGAGAATCAGCCGAAGTACCACTTGTGACCACAGGAGTGAACTCTGCCACAGAATTCACAACAGTACCCCCCCCTTGAGGAGGGGTCACCGAACCCTCACCAGAGCCCCCAGGCCGACCAGGATGAGCCACATGAAAGGCACGAACAAGATCGGGAGCATGGACATCAGAAGCAAAAACCCAGGAATTATCTTCCTGAGCATAACCCTTCCATTTAACCAGATACTGGAGTTTCCGTCTTGAAACACGAGAATCCAAAATCTTCTCCACAATATACTCCAATTCCCCCTCCACCAAAACCGGGGCAGGAGGCTCAACAGATGGAACCATAGGTGCCACGTATCTCCGCAACAATGACCTATGGAAAACGTTATGTATGGAAAAAGAATCTGGGAGGGTCAGACGAAAAGACACAGGATTAAGAACCTCAGAAATCCTATACGGACCAATAAAACGAGGTTTAAACTTAGGAGAGGAAACCTTCATAGGAATATGACGAGAAGATAACCAAACCAGATCCCCAACACGAAGTCGGGGACCCACACGGCGTCTGCGATTAGCGAAAAGTTGAGCCTTCTCCTGGGACAAGGTCAAATTGTCCACTACCTGAGTCCAAATCTGCTGCAACCTGTCCACCACAGTATCCACACCAGGACAGTCCGAAGACTCAACCTGTCCCGAAGAGAAACGAGGATGGAACCCAGAATTGCAGAAAAATGGCGAAACCAAGGTAGCCGAGCTGGCCCGATTATTAAGGGCGAACTCAGCCAAAGGCAAAAAGGACACCCAGTCATCCTGATCAGCAGAAACAAAGCATCTCAGATATGTTTCCAAGGTCTGATTGGTTCGTTCGGTCTGGCCATTAGTCTGAGGATGGAAAGCCGAGGAAAAAGACAAGTCAATGCCCATCCTACCACAAAAGGCTCGCCAAAACCTCGAAACAAACTGGGAACCTCTGTCAGAAACAATATTCTCTGGAATGCCATGCAAACGAACCACATGCTGGAAGAACAAAGGCACCAAATCAGAGGAGGAAGGCAATTTAGACAAGGGTACCAGATGGACCATCTTAGAAAAGCGATCACAGACCACCCAAATGACTGACATCTTTTGAGAAACGGGAAGGTCAGAAATAAAATCCATAGAGATATGTGTCCAAGGCCTCTTCGGGACCGGCAAGGGCAAAAGCAACCCACTGGCACGAGAACAGCAGGGCTTAGCCCGAGCACAAATCCCACAGGACTGCACAAAAGTACGCACATCCCGCGACAGAGACGGCCACCAAAAGGATCTAGCCACTAACTCTCTGGTACCAAAGATTCCAGGATGACCAGCCAACACCGAACAATGAAGTTCAGAGATAACTCTATTCGTCCACCTATCAGGGACAAACAGTTTCTCCGCTGGGCAACGATCAGGTTTATTAGCCTGAAATTTTTGCAGCACCCGCCGCAAATCAGGGGAGATGGCAGACACAATTACTCCTTCCTTGAGGATACCCGCCGGCTCAGATAAACCCGGAGAGTCAGGGCACAAAACTCCTAGACAGAGCATCCGCCTTCACATTTTTAGAGCCCGGAAGGTACGAAATCACAAAGTCAAAACGGGCAAAAAACAACGACCAACGAGCTTGTCTAGGATCCAAGCGCTTGGCAGACTCGAGATAAGTCAAGTTCTTATGATCAGTCAATACCACCACGCGATGCTTAGCTCCTTCAAGCCAATGACGCCACTCCTCGAATGCCCACTTCATGGCCAGCAACTCTCGGTTGCCCACATCATAATTTTGCTCAGCAGGCGAAAACTTCCTGGAAAAGAAAGCGCATGGTTTCATCACTGAGCAACCAGGACCTCTCTGTGACAAAACAGCCCCTGCTCCAATCTCAGAAGCATCAACCTCGACCTGGAACGGAAGAGAAACATCTGGTTGACACAACACAGGGGCAGAAGAAAAACGACGCTTCAACTCCTGAAAAGCCTCCACAGCAGCAGAAGACCAATTGACCAAATCAGCACCCTTCTTGGTCAAATCGGTCAATGGTTTGGCAACACTAGAAAAATTGCAGATGAAGCGACGATAAAAATTAGCAAAGCCCAGGAACTTTTGCAGACTTTTCAGAGATGTCGGCTGAGTCCAATCATGGATGGCTTGGACCTTAACCGGATCCATCTCGATAGTAGAAGGGGAAAAGATGAACCCCAAAAATGAAACCTTCTGCACACCAAAGAGACACTTTGATCCCTTCACAAACAAAGAATTAGCACGCAGGACCTGAAAAACCGTTCTGACCTGCTTCACATGAGACTCCCAATCATCCGAGAAGATCAAAATGTCATCCAAGTACACAATCAGGAATTTATCCAGGTACTCACGGAAGATGTCATGCATAAAGGATTGAAACACTGATGGAGCATTGGCAAGTCCTAACGGCATCACTAGATACTCAAAATGACCCTCGGGCGTATTAAATGCAGTTTTCCATTCATCGCCTTGCCTGATTCTCACCAGATTATACGCACCACGAAGATCTATCTTAGTGAACCAACTAGCCCCCTTAATCCGAGCAAACAAATCAGATAACAATGGCAAGGGGTACTGAAATTTAACAGTGATCTTATTAAGAAGGCGATAATCTATACACGGTCTCAGCGAACCATCCTTCTTGGCTACAAAAAAGAACCCTGCTCCTAATGGCGACGATGACGGGCGAATATGCCCCTTCTCCAGGGATTCCTTCACATAACTGCGCATAGCGGTGTGCTCAGGCACGGATAAATTAAACAGTCGACCTTTTGGGAATTTACTACCAGGAATCAAATTGATAGCACAATCACAATCCCTATGCGGAGGTAGGGCATCGGACTTGGGCTCATCAAATACATCCCGGTAATCAGACAAGAACTCTGGAACCTCAGAAGGGGTGGATGACGAAATTGACAGAAATGGAACATCACCATGTACCCCCTGACAACCCCAGCTGGACACCAACATGGAATTCCAATCCAATACTGGATTATGGGCTTGTAGCCATGGCAACCCCAACACGACCACATCATGCAGATTATGCAACACCAGAAAGCGAATAACCTCCTGATGTGCAGGAGCCATGCACATGGTCAGCTGGGTCCAGTATTGAGGCTTATTCTTGGCCAAAGGTGTAGCATCAATTCCTCTCAATGGAATAGGACACTGCAAGGGCTCCAAGAAAAACCCACAACGTTTAGCATAATCCAAGTCCATCAAATTCAGGGCAGCGCCTGAATCCACAAACGCCATGACAGAATACGACGACAAGGAGCATATCAAGGTAACGGACAGAAGAAATTTTGACTGTACAGTACCAACGGCGGCAGACCTAGCGAACCGCTTAGTGCGCTTAGGACAATCAGAGATAACATGAGTGGAATCACCACAGTAGAAACACAGCCCATTCAGACGTCTGTGTTCTTGCCGTTCAACTCTGGTCATAGTCCTATCGCACTGCATAGACTCAGGTTTAATCTCAGGTAATACCGCCAAATGGTGCACAGATTTACGCTCACGCAAGCGTCGACCGATCTGAATGGCCAAAGACATAGACTCATTCAAACCAGCGGGCATAGGAAATCCCACCATGACATCCTTAATGGCTTCAGAGAGACCCTTTCTAAAAATGGCTGCAAGCGCAGATTCATTCCATTGAGTGAGCACGGACCATTTTCTAAATTTCTGGCAATATAGCTCTATCTCAGCCTGAGCCTGACAAAGAGCCAGCAAATTCTTTTCTGCCTGATCTACTGAATTAGGCTCATCGTACAGCAATCCAAGCGCCAGGAAAAACGCATCGATATTACTTAATGCAGGATCTCCTGACGCAAGAGAAAATGCCCAGTCCTGAGGGTCGCCACGCAAAAAAGAAATGACGATCCTAACCTGTTGCGCTGGGTCACCAGAAGAGCGAGGTTTCAAAGCCAGAAACAGTTTACAATTATTCTTGAAACTCAGAAATTTAGTTCTATCTCCAAAAAACAAATCTGGAATAGGAATTCTCGGTTCTAACAAAGAATTCTGAACCACAAAATTTTGAATATCTTGAACTCTTGCCGTGAGCTGATCTACACATGAAGACAGACCTTTAATGTCCATTGTAACACCTGTGTCCTGAAGCACCCAAATGTCTAGGGGGAAAAAAAGACAAATCACAGTGCAAAGGAAAAAAAATGGTCTCAGAATTTCTTTTTTCCCTCTATTGAGAATCATTAGTAGTTTTGGCTTCCTGTACTGTTGTGATAGGCAATTCAGTAACACAATGTACATAGCGATCAGAGCACATACAGTGATCTGACAATAACCCAAAATAATAGAACGAGCTCTGAGACGTGGGAACTCTGCAGACCGCAATTCCTGATCCTCTCCAAACACAACTAGAGGCAGCCGTGGATTGCGCCTAACGCTCCCTATGCAACTCGGCACAGCCTGAGAAACTAACTAACCTGAAGATAGAAAAATAAGCCTACCTTGCCTCAGAGAAATACCCCAAAGGAAAAGGCAGCCCCCCACATATAATGACTGTGAGTAAGATGAAAAGACAAACGTAGGGATGAAATAGATTCAGCAAAGTGAGGCCCGATATTCTAGACAGAACGAGGATAGGAAAGATAACTTTGCGGTCTACACAAAACCCTAAAGAAAACCACGCAAAGGGGCAAAAAGACCCTCCGTACTGAACTAACGGCACGGAGGTACACCCTCTGCGTCCCAGAGCTTCCAGCAAAACAAATAGACAAGCTGGACAGAAAAAATAGCAACAAATAGCAAAGAAGCACTTAGCTATGCAGAGCAGCAGGCCACAGGAATGATCCAGAGATACACAAGTCCAACACTGGAACATTGACAGGAAGCATGGATCAAAGCATCAGGTGGAGTTAAGTAGAGAAGCAGCTAACGAGCTCACCAGATCACCTGAGGGAGGAAACTCAGAAGCTGCAGTCCCACTTTCCTCCACAAACGGAAGCTCCCAGAGAGAATCAGCCGAAGTACCACTTGTGACCACAGGAGTGAACTCTGCCACAGAATTCACAACAGGCCTGCTCCTGACGATCCCTGTATAGGGGTTGGACTCCACTAGGTCAACTTGCCCAGGAGTAGGTCTGTTCCATGGGCTAGAGGGTCCACTCTTAACGCTCGCCTTCCTGGGGTGTCACAAAGGTCAAGTAGCAGACATTGGGGACTACAAAGCTACAGACCGGCAGAAAGCGAAAACGACTCTCCACTGACCAGGATGACCGTCATCTTATTTGAATGTCACTCAGCAAATGGCAGCTGGGCGAAGTGCACGGCAAGAACAATTTGTAACAAGCTCCATGACTCAAGTCATGTAAAGCTAGAAAAAAGCCTTTCATCAATGAGAAGCAAAGGAGAGCCAAGCAGAAGTTTACCAAAGACCATGAGGACTGGACCATAGAGGACTGGAGTAAGGTAATCTTCTCTGATGAGTCTAATTTTCAGCTTTGCTCAACACCTGGTCATCTAATGGTTAGATGGAGACCTGGAGAGGCGTACAAGCTACAGTGTCTCACACCCACTGTGAAAGTTGGTGGAGGATCGGTGATGATCTGGAGATGCTTCAGCAAGGCTGGAATTGGGCAGGTTGTTATTTGCGAAGGACGTATGAATCAAGCCGCATACAAGGTTATCCTGGAAAAACAGTTGCTTCCTTCTGCTCAGGCAATGTTCCCATATCTGAGGGCTGGTTTTTCCAGCAGGATAATGCACCATGCCACACAGCTAGGTCAATCAAGGTGTGGATGAAGGACCACCACATCAAATCCCCGTCATGGCCGCCAAATCTCCAGACCTGAATCCCATTGAAAACCTCTGGAATGTAATCAAGAGGAAGATGGATAGTCACAAGCCATCAAACAAAGTAAAACTGCTTACATTTTTGTATCAGGAGTGGCATAAGGTCACCCAAAAGCAGTGTGAAAGACTGGTGGAAAGCTGCCAAGACGCATAAAAATTGTGATTTTCAGAAAATAAATACAAAATTTATTGCTTGGAACTTCAGAGACATGCCAGTACTTTCTAGAATAAAAGAACAATTTACATTATACTAAAAAAATATATATATACAGTACAGACCAAAAGTACACACCTTCTCATTTAAAGATTTTTTCTGTATTTTCATGACTATGAAAATTGTAAATTCACACTGAAGGCATCAAAACTATGAATTAACACATGTGGAATTATATACTTAACAAAAAAAGTGTGAAACAACTGAAAATATGTCTTATATTCTAGGTTCTTCAAAGTAGCCACCTTTTGCTTTGATGACTGCTTTGCACACTCTTGGCATTCTCTTGATGAGCTTCAAGAGGTAGTCACCGGGAATGGTTTTCACTTCACAGGTGTGCCCGGTCAGGTTTAATAAGTTGGATTTCTTGCCTTATAAATGGGGTTGGGACCATAAGTTGTGTTGTGCAGAAGTCTGGTGGATACACAGCTGATAGTCCTACTGAATAGACTGCTAGAATTTGTACTATGGCAAGAAAAAAGCAGCTAAGTAAAGAAAAACGAGTGGCCATCATTACTTTAAGAAATGAAGATCAGTCAGTCCGAAAAATTGGGAAAACTTTGAAAGTGTCCCCAAGTGCAGTTGCAAAAACCATCAAGCGCTACAAAGAAACTGGCGCACATGAGGACCGCCCCGGGAAAGGAAGACCAAGAGTCACCTCTGCTTCTGAGGATAAGTTTATCCGAGTCACCAGCCTCAGAAATCGCAGGTTATCAGCAGCTCAGATTAGAGACCAGGTCAATTCCACAGAGTTCTAGCAGCAGACACATCTCTACAACAACTGTTAAGAGGAGACTTTGTGCAGCAGCCTTCATGGTAAAATAGCTGCTAGGAAACCACTGCTAAGGACAGGCAACAAGCAGAAGAGACTTGTTTGGGCTAAAGAAAACAAGCAATGGACATTAGACCAGTGGAAATCTGTGCTTTGGTCCGATGAGTCCAAATTTGAGATCTTTGGTTCCAACCACCGTGTCTTTGTGCGACGCAGAAAAGGTGAACGGATGGACTCTACATGCCTGGTTCCCACCGTGAAGCATGGAGGAGGTGTAATGGTGTGGGGGGGGGCTTTGCTGGTAACACTGGGGAATTATTCAAAATTGAAGGTATACTGAACCAGCATGGCTACCACAGCATCTTGCAGCAGCATGCTATTCCATCCGGTTTGCGTTTAGTTGGACCATCATTTATTTTTCAACAGGACAATGACCCCCAAACACACCTCCAGGCTTTGTGAGGGCTATTTGACCAAGAAGGAGAGTGATGGGGGGCTACGCCAGATGACCTGGCCTCCACAGTCACCAGACCTGAACCCAATCGAGATGGTTTGGGGTGAGCTGGACAGCACAGTGAAGGCAAAAGGGCCAACAAGTGCTAAGCATCTCTGGGAACTCCTTCAAGATTGTTGGAAGACCATTTCTGGTGACTACCTCTTGAAATTCATCAAAAGAATGCCAAGAGTGTGCAAAGCAGTCAAAGCAAAAGGTGGCTACTTTGAAGAACCTAGAATATAAGACATAATTTCAGTTGTTTCACACTTTTTTTGTTAAGTATATAATTCCACATGTGTTAATTCATAGTTTTGATGCCTTCAGTGTGAATGTACAATTTTCATAGTCATGAAAGTACAGAAAAATCTTTAAATGAGAAGATGTGTCCAAACTTTTGGTCTGTACTGTATATACATATACTAGATGGTGGCCCAATTCTAATGCATCGGGTATTCTAGAACAGAGGTCCCCAACTCCAGTCCTCAAGGCCCACCAATAGGTCATGTTTTCAGGATTTCCTTTGCATTGCACAGGTGATGCAATTATTACCTGGGCAAGACTAAGGAAATCCTGAAAACATGACATGTTGGTGGGCCTTGAGGACTGGAGTTGGGGACCTCTGTTCTAGAATATGTATGTATGTATATAGCAGCTGCATAGTATATAGCACAGGCCATGTAGTATATAGGAGCCATGTAGACCGCTAAGTCTTCTGGGTAATTTCGCAATGCATCTCTGGGCACGGAAGATGGCGGCAGCCGCGTGCGGCTCGGCGGACTACGGAAAGTGAGTATAGCAGTTTTTAAAAAATTTTTTTTATTATTTTTAACATTACATTTTTTTACTATTGATGCTGCATAGGCAGCATCAATAGTAAAAAGTTAGGGACACACAGGGTTAATAGCAGCGATAACGGAGTGCGTTACCCAAGGCATAACGTGGTCCGTTACCGCTGTCATTAACCCTGTGTGAGCGGTGACTGCGGGGAGTATGCGGGCGCCGGGCACTGACTGCGGTGACTGAAGGGAGCATGCGGGCGCCGGGCACTGACTGCGGGGAGTAGGGAAGAACTAATCGGACTGTGCCCATCGCTGATTGGTTGCGGCAGCCATGACAGGCAGCTGGTGAGACCAATCAGCGACGCAGGATTTCCGTTATGGAAGTTGAGGACAGAAAGACGGAAGTACCCCTTAGACAATTATATATACTAGAAGGTGGCCCGATTCTAACGCATCGGGTATTCTAGAATATGCATGTCCACATAGTATATTGCCCAGCCACGTAGTATATTGCCCAGCCACGTAGTATATTGCCCAGCCACGTAGTATATTGCCCAGCCACGTAGTTCACGTAGTATATTGCCCAGCCACGTAGTATATTGCCCAGTCATGTAGTATATTGCCCAGCCACATAGTATATTGCTCAGTTACATAGTATATTGCCCAGTCACATAGTATATTGCCCAGTCACATAGTATATTGCACAGAGCCACGTAGTATACAGCACAGAGCCACGTAGTATACAGCACAGAGCCATGTAGTATATTGCCCAGAGCCAGGTAGTATACAGCAGCGAGCCAATTACTATATAGCACAGAGCCACGTAGTATACAGCACAGAGTCACGTAGTATATTCCACAGAGCCACGTAGTAAACAGCACAGAGCCACGTAGTATACAGCACAGAGCCATGTAGTATATTGCCCAGCCACGTAGTATACAGCTCAGTCACGTAATATATTGGCCAGTCACGTAGTATGCACCATATCCCTGTTAAAAAAAAAGAATTAAAATAAAAAATAGTTACATACTCACCTCCTGGAGCCTCCGGATCGAAGCGGCCAGTTCCCGATGCTTGTCGCGCGCTCCGGTCTGAAGATTGCATTGCGGTCTTGCGAGATGATGACATAGCGGTCTCGCGAGACCGTACGTCATCATCTCGCGAGACCGCAATGCATGCAGCGGTCACCGGGGCGTCGCGCGGAAAGAAGGACAGACAGACAGAAAGACGGAAGTGACCCTTAGACAATTATATAGTATATATAATATATATATATATATATATATATATATATATATATATACACTGCTCAAAAAAATAAAGGGGACACTAAAATTCCACATCCTAGATATCACTGAAATATTCCAGTTGTAAATCTTTATTCATTACATAGTGGAATGTGTTGAGAACAATAAAAGCTAAAAATTATCAACGTAAATCACCACTAATATCCTACAGAGGTCTGGAGTTGGAATGATGCTCAAAATCAAAGAGGAAATCAAATTACAGGCAGATCCAACTTCAGTGGAAATGCCTAAAGACAAGGAAATAATGCTCAGTAGTATGTGTGGCCTCCATGTGCCTGTATGATCTCCGTACAACACCTGGGCATGCTCCTGATGAGGCGGCGGCTGGTTTTCTGAGGGATCTCCTCCCAGACCTGAACTAAAGCATCCACCAACTCGTGGACAATCTGTGGTGCAACGTGATGTTGGTGGATGGTGCAAGACAGCATGTCCCAGATGTGTACAATCGGATTCAGGTCTGGGGAACGACGTGCCAGTCCATAGCTTCAATGCCTTCATCTTGCAGGAACTGCTGACACACTCCAGCCACATGAGGTGTGGCATTGTCCTGCATTAGGAGGAACCCAAGGCCAACCGCCCCAGCATATGGTCTCACAAGGGGTCTGAGGATCTCAGTACCTAATGGCAGTCAGGCTACCTCTGGCGAGCACATGGAGGGCTGTGCGGCCCTCCAAAGAGATGCCACACCACACCATTACTGACCCACTGAGAAATCGGTCATGATGAAGGATGTTGCAGGCAGCAGATTGCTCTCCACGGTGTCCCCAGACTCTGTCACATGTACTCAGTGTGAACCTGCTTTCATCTGTGAAGAGCACATGGCGCCAGTGGCGAATTTGCCAATCCTGGTGTTCTGTGGCAAATGCCAAGCGTCCTGCACATTGTTGGGCTGTGAGCATAACCCCCATCTGTGGACATCAGGCACGCAGACCATCCTCATAAAGTCGGTTTCTAACCATTTGTGCAGACACATGTACATTTGTGCCCTGCTGGAGGTCAATTTGCAGGGCTCTGGCAGTGCTCCTCCTGTTCCCCCTTACACAAAGGCTGAGGTAGCGGTCCTGCTGCTGGGTTGTTGCCCTCCTCCACGTCTCCTGGTAGCGCCTCCAGCCTCTGGACACTACGCTGACAGACAGCAAACCTTGCCATAGCTCGCATTGATGTGCCATCCTGGATGAGCTGCACTACCTGAGCCACTCATGTGGGTTGTAGAGTCCGTCTCATGCTACCACTAGTGTGAAAGCACAACCGACATTAAAAAATTACCAAAACATCAGCCAAAAAGCATTGGTACTGAGATGTGGTCTGTGGTCCCCACCTGCAGAATCACTCCTTTTTTCAGTGTCTCTTGATAATTTCCATCTGTTGTCTATTCCATTTCCACAACAGCATGTGAAATTGATTCAGTGTTGCTTCCTAAGTGGACAGTTTGATTTCACAGAAGTTTGATTTACTTGAAGTTATATTGATGTTTAAGTGTTCCCTTTATTTTTTTTGAGCAGTGTAAAAACTCCTCACAAAATTAGAATATCTTTAAAAAGTTAATTTATTTCATTTTTTCAATACAAAAAGTGAATCTCATATTATATAGAGTCATTACAGACAGAGTGATCTATTTCACGTGTTTATTTCTATTAATGTTGATGATTATGGCTTACAGCCAATGAAAGCCCAAAAGTCATTGTGGTGAAATATGTGTATATATATCTATATGTGTGTAGTGACATATGTAGTGACATATGTCTAGGGTTATATGTGTGACTAGTGATAATGTAACATCTGTCCTGAAGGCAAGTCGCACCTAGGTGTTAATAGGTACTTCCTTGGGACTAGTAGAATTGTGTCTCCATATCTCACCAGGAAGTCTAGCTATGGCCAAGAAGAAAGGAACACTTGACACCTCCTAGTGCTTGGAGGGGAGATGTTAATTGCAGCCTGAGGTTGGCTATTCCTGGGAACCATCTCACAAGTGTCTCCAGAGGAAAATAATATATATTCATTAGTGGAGCGGCCGTGGACCAATCAAACAGACTGCAATTATGATATTAACCTGGGGGGCCGGTCTAGAAACCTGACCTCAGACCAAAGTCATAAATTTAGGCTGCAGACAGAGAATTGTGTTCACATGATGGGGGCAGCCTGAGAAGCTGGTGTGATCCAATCTACATTCGTCCTACCCTCAGGGAGCAGAAGTAACTACCAGTTAGATGATTTCTGTAAGTTCTCCTCTTTATTTTATACTGTTTTGCATACGTTGTATGTCTTTTTATTATCATATTTTTATACCTTTTCTTATTGTAAGCACTGACCCTTTTGTTATTAAAGTATAAAACTTTAACAAGTTGAACCTTGAATGTTCTAAAAGAATCCATAGCCTAAGGTGTGTAAGCCTTATCAATGGTAGACATTACTAGCATTATTAGTCTGGGACTCATCGCCCATGTATTCGGTGAGTGGTGGCAGCGTGTAAGAGTGGGTGTGTGGCCTTGGTAAGTGTGTGATTTATGCTCCCATTACAGCATAGGACCGAGGTTGAATGCTGGACTGAGAGTGGGGAGATAGATTAACCGTTGCAGGCACAACCCCAAGTCACGTGTGAGAGCAGGCATGTGACAAATAAGTGACACCACGGAGAAGGGATCCGTGACAGTCATTAACTCAGTAAATTAGAATAAATAACAAAAAACACCTGCAAAGGCTTCCTAAGCATTTATAAAGGTTCCATATACTGTTTCAGTAGCTCCACAATCATGTGGAAGACTGCTGACCTGACATGTCCAGAAGGCAGTCATTGACACACTCCACAAAAAGGTAAGGGTAAGCCAGAAAAGATAATTGCTAAAGAAGCTGGCAGAGTGCTGTATCCAAGCATATTAACCCGTTTCTGACATTAGACGTACTATCCTGTCGAGGTGGGGTGGGCACCTATGACCACCGACGGGATAGTACGTCATATGCGATCGGCAGCGCTCACGGGGGGAGCGCCGCCGATCGCGGCCGGGTGTCAGCTGCCTATCGCAGCTGACATCCGGCACTATGTGCCAGAAGCGGTCACGGACCGCCCCCGGCACATTAACCCCCGGCACACCGCGATCAAAGATGATCGCGATGTGCCGGCGGTACAGGGGAGCATCGCGCAGGGAGGGGGCTCCCTGCGGGCTTCCCTGAGCCCCCCGCAGCAACGCGATGTGATCGCGTTGCTGCGAGGGTCTCTTACCTCCCTCCCTGCCTGCTCCAGCCCCGGATCCAAGATGGCCACGGATCCGGGTCCTGCAGGGAGGGAGGTGGCTTCACAGAGCCTGCTCAGAGCAGGCACTGTGAAGCCTGCAGTGCTGCATGTCAGATCGGTGATCTGACAGAGTGCTGTGCAAACTGTCAGATCATCGATCTGTGATGTCCCCCCCTGGGACAAAATAAAAAAGTTAAAAAAATTTTTTCCAAATGTGTAAAAAAATATAAAAAAAAATATTCCTAAATAAAAAAACAAAAAATATTATTCCCATAAATACATTTCTTCATCTAAATAAAAAAAATAAAAAAACAATAAAAGTACACATATTTAGTATCGCCGCATCCGTAACGACCCGACCTATAAAACTGGCCCACTAGTTAACCCCTTCAGTAAACACCGTACGAAAAAAAAAAAAACACGAGGCAAAAAACGCTTTACTATCATACCGCCGAACAAAAAGTGGAATAACACGCGATCAAAAAGACAGATATAAATAACCATGGTACCGCTGAAAACGTCATCTTGTCCCGCAAAAAACGAGCTGCCATACAGCATCATCAGCAAAAAAATAAAAAAGTTATAGTCCTCAGAATAAAACGATGCAAAAATAATTATTTTTTTCTGTTAAATAGTTTTTATCGTATAAAAGCGCCAAAACATAAAAAAATGATATAAATGAGGCATCGCTGTAATCGTACTGACTCGAAGAATAAAACTGCTTTATCAATTTTACCAAACGCGGAACGATATAAACGCCTCCCCCAAAAGAAATTCATGAACAGCTGGTTTTTGGTAATTCTTCCTCATAAAAATCGGAATAAAAAGCGATCAAAAAATGTCAAATGCCCGAAAATGTTACCAATAAAAACGTCAACTCGTCCCGCAAAAAACAAGACCTCACATGACTCTGTGGACCAAAATATGGAAAAGTAAATCAAACCCCCCTACATCACCCCCTTAGTTAGGGAAAAATTAAAAAAATGTATTTATTTCCATTTTCCCATTAGGGCAAGGGTTAGGGTTGGGGCTAAAGTTAGGGTTTAGATTACATTTACAGTTGGGAATAGGGTTGGGATTAGGGGTGTGTCAGTGTTAGAGGTGTGGTTAGGGTTACCGTTGGAATTAGGGTTAGGGGTGTGTTTGGATTAGGGTTTCAGTTATAATTGGGGGGTTTCCACTGTTTAGGCACATCAGGGCTCTCCAAACGCGACATGGCGTCCGATCTCAATTCCAACCAATTCTGCGTTGAAAAAGTAAAACAGTGCTCCTTCCCTTCCGAGCTCTCCCGTGTGCCCAAACAGGGGTTTACCCCAACATATGGTTTTTTTCCTGTTTAGGCACATCAGGGGCTCTGCAAATGGAACATTACGCCCGTAGACGATTCCATCAAAGTCTGCATTCCAAAACTTCAGTACTTCCCAACGTGTGCCCAAACAGTTTTTTCCCACATATGGGGTACCAGTGTACTCAGGACAAATAGGACAACAACTTTTGGGGTCCAATTTCTCCTGTTACCCTTGGGAAAATACAAAACTGGGGGCTAAAAAATATTTTTTGTGGGAAAAAAAAAGATTTTTTATTTTCACGGCTCTGCGTTATAAACTGTAGTGAAACACTTGGGGGTTCAAAGCTCTAACAACACATCTAGATGAGTTCCTTAGGGTGTCTAGTTTCCAAAATGGTGTCACTTGTGGGGGGTTTCTACTGTTTAGGTACATTAGGGGCTCTGCAAACGCAATGTGACACCTGTAGACCATTCCATCTAAGTCTGCATTCCAAATGGAGCTCCTTCCCTTCCGAGCCCTCCCATGCGCCCAAACAGTGGTTCCCCCCCACTTATGGGGTATCAGCGCACTCAGGACAAATTGGACAACAAATTTTGGGGTCCAATTTCTCCTGTTACCCTCGGGAAAATACAAAACTGGGGGGCTAAAAAATAATTTTTGTGGGAAAAAATTTTTGTTTTATTTTTACGGCTCTGCATTATAAACTTCTGTGAAGCCCTTGGTGGGTCAAAGCGCTCACCACACATCTAGATAAGTTCCTTAGGGGGTCTACTTTCCAAAATGGTGTCACTTGTGGGGGGTTTCAATGTTTAGGCACATCAGTGGCTCTCTAAACGCAACATGGCATCCCATCTCAATTCCTGTCAATTTTGCATTGAAAAGTCAAACAGCGCTCCTTCCCTTCCGAGCTCTCCCATGCGCCCAAACAGTGGTTTACCCCCACATATGGGGTATCAGCGTACTCAGGACAAATTGTACAACAACTTTTGGGGTCCAATTTCTTCTCTTACTCTTGGGTAAATAAAACATTGGGGCGAAAAGATAATTTTTGTGAAAAAATGATTTTTTATTTTTACGGTTCTGCATTATAAACTTCTGTGAAGCACTTGGCAGGTCAAAGTGCTCACCACACCTCTAGATAAGTTCCTTAGGGGGTCTACTTTCCAAAATGGTGTCACTTGTGGGGGGTTTCAATGTTTAGGCACATCAGTGGCTCTCTAAACGCAACATGGCATCCCATCTCAATTCCTGTCAATTTTGCATTGAAAAGTCAAACAGCGCTCCTTCCCTTCCGAGCTCTCCCATGCGCCCAAACAGTGGTTTACCCCCACATATGGGGTATCAGCGTACTCAGGACAAATTGTACAACAACTTTTGGGGTCCAATTTCTTCTCTTACTCTTGGGTAAATAAAACATTGGGGAGAAAAGATAATTTTTGTGAAAAAATGATTTTTTATTTTTACGGTTCTGCATTATAAACTTCTGTGAAGCACTTGGCAGGTCAAAGTGCTCACCACACCTCTAGATAAGTTCCTTAGGGGGTCTACTTTCCAAAATGGTGTCACTTGTGGGGGGTTTCAATGTTTAGGCACATCAGTGGCTCTCCAAACGCAACATGGCGTCCCATCTCAATTCCTGTCAATTTTGCATTGAAAAGTCAAACGGCGCTCCTTCCCTTCCGAGCTCTCCCATGTGCCCAAACAGTGGTTTACCCCCACATATGGGGTATCAGCGTACTCAGGACAAATTGTACAACAACTTTTGGGGTCCATTTTCTCCTGTTACCCTTGGTAAAATAAAACAAATTGGAGCTGAAGTAAATTTTTTGTGAAAAAAAGTTAAATGTTCATTTTTATTTAAACATTCCAAAAATTCCTGTGAAGCACCAGAAGGGTTAATAAACTTATTGAATATGGTTTTGAGCCCATTGAGGGGTGCAGTTTTTAGAATGGTGTCACACTTGGGTATTTTCTATCATATAGACCCCTCAAAATGACTTCAAATGAGATGTGGTCCCTAAAAAAAAATGGTGTTGTAAAAATGAGAAATTGCTGGTCAACTTTTAACCCTTATAACTCCCTAACAAAATAAAAATTTTGGTTCCAAAATTGTGCTCATGTAAAGTAGACATGTGAGAATTGTTACTTATTAAGTATTTTGTGTGATATATCGCTGTGATTTAATTGCATAAAAATTCAAAGTTGGAAAATTGCGAAATTTTCATAATTTTCGCCAAATTTCCATTTTTTTCACAAATAAACGCAGGTACTATCAAAGAATTTTTACCACTATCATGAAGTACAATATGTCACGAGAAAACATTGTCAGAATCACTGGGATCCGTTGAAGCGTTCCAGAGTTATAACCTCAAAGGGACAGTGGTCAGAATTGTAAAAATTGGCCCGGTCATTAACGTGCAAACCACCCTTGGGGGTAAAGGGGTTAATGGAAAGTTGAGTGGAAGGAAACTGTGGTAGAAAAAGGTGCACAAGCAACTGGGATAACCGCAGCCTTCAAAAGATTGTTAAGAAAAGGCCATTCAAAAATTTGGCGGAGATTCACAAGGAGTGGACTGCTGCTGGAGTCAATGCTTCCAGAGCCTCCACACACAGACGTATCCAGGACATGGGCTACAAATGTCGTATTCCTTGCGTCAAGCCACTCGGGACCAATAGACAACACCAGAAGCATCTTACCTGGACCAAGGAGAAAAGAACTGGACTGTTGTCAGTGGTCCAAGGTGTTGTTTTCAGATGAAAGTAAATTTTGCATTTAATTTGGAAATCAAGGTCCCAGAGTCTGGAGGAAGAGTAGAGAGGCCACAATCCAAGCTGCTGGAGGTCTAGCGTGAAATTTCCACAATCATCGATCGTTTGGGGCGCCATGTCATCTGCTGGTGTATGTAAATGGTGTTTTTTATCAAGACCAAAGTCAGCGCAGCCGTATACCAGGAAATTTTAGAGCACTTCATGCTTCCCTCTGCTGACAAGCTTTTTGGGGATGGAAATTTAATTCTCCAGCAGGACTTGGCCCCTGTCCACACTGCCAAAAGTAGCAATACCTGGTTTACAAACAACAGTATCACTGGGCTTGATTCGCCAGCAAACTCGCCTGATCTTAACCCCCTAGCTATGGGGTATTATCAAGAGAAAGATGAGACACCAGACCCAACAATGCAGAGGAGCTGAAGGCTGCTAGCAAAGAAACGCTTATTACAGTGATGAATATGCGGCTCCACCCCTATGGGAGGTGGAGCCGCATATTCATCACTGTAATGTGCGGCACCACGTGACCGCTCATACAGGAAGAGCTGCGACGCTGAGAGGAAGCATCGAGGGAGCTGGGTAAGTATTTTAATGCCAGCAGGCGGGCGCACAGGGGGTGGGAGGGGAGAGATTACCGGGAACTTTATTTACACTGCAAAAAAAAAAAAAAAAGATTTTTAATTCCTTCGCTCCAACGAACGCTGCTGGAGAGAAGAAATGAATGGGGCTTCAGCACCACAAGCTGGGGGCACAGCGCTTACTGTAGCGCTGTCTCCTGCACGGCACACGGACTGCACACGGACAGCATCCGTGTGCGGTACGTGTTTTACACGGACCCATTGACTTTAATGGGTCTGTGTGATCCGTGCGCTCCCACGAACACTGACATGTCTGTGTTTTTCAAACGGACACACGGTCCATGAAAACACGCTGACATGTGCAGAGACACATTGATTTTAATGTGTCTACGTGAGCCAGTGTCTCCGGTACATGAGGAAACTGACACCTCACGTACCGGTGCCACTGACATGTGAAACCGGCCTAAGGGCTTATGTTAAAGTCGCAAACAGATGTAAATTGGATTGTACTCACAATCACTTTTTTCGGTCCTGATATTGGAACTTTTTTTTCACACACATGGGTATGAGCCCTAAGGCTGGGTATTTATCCTCTGGAATCCTCTCACTCTACAGCTGTTCAATCAACCTAGCACTGAATATGGCTGATTAACGCCTCTCAGCACTTCTTGTGCTGGAGCATTTTACTGGGTTGCTACTGTATCACTGAAGCTAATACACACACGGCTCCTTTGTATCATATACCCCCCCACAGCTCTTCTCTGTTGTATTCCCCCCACACATACAGCTCCACTCAATCATATTTCCCACACACAGCTCCACTCTGTCACATTCCCCCACACACACAGCTCCTTTCCATCATATTCCCCCTCAGCTCCGCCCAAATACCCCCACACAGCGCCTTGTTAAATTTCCTAAACACACTGCATCTGTGTCATATTTGAGCCATGCACAGCACCTCTCTGTCATACTGTCATGATTCACACCGTGACCGTCACCCCTACGTCACGGTTCGGGGTGACTTTAGGCCAACAGACGACTATAACATGTGAAGGGGGCTTATCTTAGGTATCCCTCCACTGCTACAATGTGATGAAAAAACAGACACAATGCTACAGACCTCTTAGTTTACAGCAGGGGCTTATTTTAGGTATCCCACTGCTCTTCAATATACCATGAACTGCAGGGATTTATGTATATCACGCTTTACAGTTCCGCTTGAAAACTTGCAGCTCTCTGGCGCCCCCCTCACTCTCAGGTCAGACTAGGTAATGCACCTAGGGTAATTAGTCGCCAGAAAGGCTGCCTGCTATGTACTGGCTATTGGGCACGCTGCAGCGAGGCGATATAACTACTCCCACTCAGGCAGGAACAATAATTATCAACGCCGCAGTCGCTACAATGACTCCCAAAAGCACAGAACAAAGGTATGCTGCCACCAGCTTCGATTAAACGGGTCCGAAGCTAACCCAAAACAGTAGTGTAATTCTCTTCAGAAGACCTAGGGTGTTATGTTTGCTAATGACAGGTGTTATGAAGGCAATCCAGAAACACAGTGTGCATAGCGATCAGAGCGCACACAGTGATCTGACAAATACCCAAAAATACAAGAACGAGCTCTGAGACGTGGAAACTCTGTAGACTGCACACCTGATCCTATCCTAAACACAACTAGAAGCGGCTGTGGATTGCGCCTAACAACTACCTAGGCAACTCGGCACAGCCTAAGAAGCTAGCTAGCCTGAAGATAGAAAAATAGGCCTGACTTGCCCCAGAGAAATTCCCCAAAGGAAAAGGCAGCCCCCCACATATAATGACTGTGAGTAAGATGAAAAGACAAAACGTAGGGATGAAATAGATTCAGCAAAGTGGGGCCCGATATTCTAGGACAGAGCGAGGACAGTAAAGCGAACTTTGCAGTCTACAAAAAACCCTAAAGCAAAACCACGCAAAGGGGGCAAAAAAAAACCCACCGTGCCGAACTAACGGCACGGTGGTACACCCTTTGCGTCTCAGAGCTTCCAGCAAAACAAAAGACAAGCTGGACAGAAAAAAAGCAACAAAAAAGCAAAAAGCACTTAGCTATACAGAGCAGCAGGTCACAGGAACAATCAGGAGAAGCTCAGATCCAACACTGAAACATTGACAAGGAGCAAGGATAGCAGCATCAGGCGGAGTTAAGTAATGAAGCAGTTAACGAGCTCACCAGAACACCTGAGGGAGGGAGCTCAGAAGCTGCAGTACCACTTGTGACCACAGGAGTGAATTCAGCCACAGAATTCACAACAGTACCCCCCCTTGAGGAGGGGTCACCGAACCCTCACCAGAGCCCCCAGGCCGACCAGGATGAGCCGCATGAAAGGCACGAACAAGATCGGAAGCATGAACATCAGAGGCAAAAACCCAGGAATTATCTTCCTGAGCATAACCCTTCCATTTAACCAGATACTGGAGTTTCCGTCTAGAAACACGAGAATCCAAAATCTTCTCCACAATATACTCCAATTCCCCCTCCACCAAAACCGGGGCAGGAGGCTCAACAGATGGAACCATAGGTGCCACGTATCTCCGCAACAACGACCTATGGAATACATTATGTATGGAAAAGGAGTCTGGGAGGGTCAAACGAAAAGACACAGGATTGAGAACCTCAGAAATCCTATACGGACCAATAAAACGAGGTTTAAATTTAGGAGAGGAAACCTTCATAGGAATATGACGAGAAGATAACCAAACCAGATCCCCAACACGAAGTCGGGGACCCACACGGCGTCTGCGATTAGCGAAAAGTTGAGCTTTCTCCTGGGACAAGATCAAATTGTCCACTACCTGAGTCCAGATCTGCTGCAACCTATCCACCACAGAATCCACACCAGGACAGTCCGAAGACTCAACCTGTCCTGAAGAGAAACGAGGATGGAACCCAGAATTGCAAAAAAATGGAGAAACCAAGGTAGCAGAGCTGGCCCGATTATTAAGGGCGAACTCAGCCAACGGCAAAAAGGACACCCAATCATCCTGGTCTGCAGAAACAAAACATCTCAGATATGTTTCCAAGGTCTGATTGGTTCGTTCGGTCTGGCCATTAGTCTGAGGATGGAAAGCCGAGGAAAAGGATAGGTCAATGCCCATCCTACCACAAAAGGCTCGCCAAAACCTTGAAACAAACTGGGAACCTCTGTCAGAAACAATATTCTCAGGAATGCCATGCAACCGAACCACATGCTGAAAGAACAAAGGTACCAAATCAGAGGAGGAAGGCAATTTAGCCAAGGGCACCAGATGGACCATTTTAGAAAAGCGATCACAGACCACCCAAATGACTGACATCTTTTGAGAAACGGGAAGGTCAGAAATGAAATCCATCGAAATATGTGTCCAAGGCCTCTTTGGGACCGGCAAGGGCAAAAGCAACCCACTGGCACGAGAACAGGAGGGCTTAGCCCTAGCACAAATTCCACAGGACTGCACAAAAGTACGTACATCCCGTGACAGAGATGGCCACCAGAAGGATCTAGCCACCAACTCTCTGGTACCAAAGATTCCAGGATGACCAGCCAACACCGAACAATGAAGTTCAGAGATAAGTTTATTAGTCCACCTATCAGGGACGAACAGTTTCTCTGCTGGACAACGATCAGGTTTATTCGCCTGAAATTTTTGCAGCACCCGCCGCAAATCAGGGGAGATGGCAGACACAATGACTCCTTCCTTGAGGATACCCGCTGGCTCAGATAAACCCGGAGAGTCGGGCACAAAACTCCTAGACAGAGCATCCGCCTTCACATTTTTAGAGCCCGGAAGGTACGAAATCACAAAGTCGAAGCGGGCAAAAAATAACGACCAACGGGCCTGTCTAGGATTCAAGCGCTTGGCAGACTCGAGATAAGTCAAGTTCTTATGATCAGTCAATACCACCACGCGATGCTTAGCTCCTTCAAGCCAATGACGCCACTCCTCGAATGCCCACTTCATGGCCAGCAACTCTCGATTGCCCACATCATAATTACGCTCAGCGGGCGAAAACTTCCTGGAAAAGAAAGCACATGGTTTCATCACTGAGCAATCAGAACCTCTCTGTGACAAAACCGCCCCTGCTCCAATCTCAGAAGCATCAACCTCGACCTGGAACGGAAGAGAAACATCTGGCTGACACAACACAGGGGCAGAACAAAAAAGACGCTTCAACTCCTGAAAGGCTTCCACAGCAGCAGAAGACCAATTAACCAAATCAGCACCCTTCTTGGTCAAATCGGTCAATGGTTTGGCAATGCTAGAAAAATTACAGATGAAGCGACGATAAAAATTAGCAAAGCCCAGGAACTTTTGCAGACTTTTCAGAGATGTCGGCTGAATCCAATCCTGGATGGCTTGAACCTTAACTGGATCCATCTCGATAGTAGAAGGGGTAAAGATGAACCCCAAAAATGAAACTTTCTGCACACCGAAGAGACACTTTGATCCCTTCACAAACAAAGAGTTAGCACGCAGGACCTGAAAAACCATTCTGACCTGCTTCACATGAGACTCCCAATCATCTGAGAAGATCAAAATGTCATCCAAGTAAACAATCAGGAATTTATCCAGATACTCACGGAAGATGTCATGCATAAAAGACTGAAACACAGATGGAGCATTGGCAAGTCCGAACGGCATCACTAGATACTCAAAATGACCCTCGGGCGTATTGAATGCAGTTTTCCATTCATCTCCTTGCCTGATTCTCACCAGATTATACGCACCACGAAGATCTATCTTAGTGAACCAACTAGCCCCCTTAATCCGAGCAAACAAGTCAGATAACAATGGCAAGGGATACTGAAATTTAACAGTGATCTTATTAAGAAGGCGGTAATCAATACATGGTCTCAGCGAACCATCCTTCTTGGCTACAAAGAAGAACCCTGCTCCCAGTGGTGATGACGATGGGCGAATATGTCCCTTCTCCAGGGATTCCTTCACATAACTGCGCATAGCGGCGTGTTCGGGCACGGATAAATTAAATAATCGACCTTTAGGGAATTTACTACCAGGAATCAAATTGATAGCACAATCACAATCCCTATGCGGAGGTAGAGCATCGGACTTGGGCTCTTCAAATACATCCTGATAATCAGACAAGAACTCTGGGACCTCAGAAGGGGTGGATGACGAAATCGACAAAAATGGAACATCACCATGTACCCCCTGACAACCCCAGCTGGATACCGACATGGAATTCCAATCCAATACTGGATTATGGGTTTGTAGCCATGGCAACCCCAACACGACCACATCATGCAGATTATGCAACACCAGAAAGCGAATAACTTCCTGATGTGCAGGAGCCATGCACATGGTCAGCTGGGCCCAATATTGAGGTTTATTCTTGGCCAAAGGTGTAGCATCAATTCCTCTCAATGGAATAGGACACCGCAAAGGCTCCAAGAAAAACCCACAACGTTTAGCATAATCCAAATCCATCAGATTCAGGGCAGCGCCTGAATCCACAAACGCCATGACAGAAAACGACGACAAAGAGCATATCAAGGTAATGGACAGAAGGAATTTGGACTGTACAGTACCAATGACGGCAGACCTAGCGGACCGCTTAGTGCGCTTAGGACAATCAGAAATAGCATGAGTGGAATCACCACAGTAGAAACACAGACCATTCAGACGTCTGTATTCCTGCCGTTCAACTCTAGTCATAGTCCTATCGCACTGCATAGGCTCAGGTTTAACCTCAGGCAGTACCGCTAAATGGTGCACAGATTTACGCTCGCGCAAGCGTCGACCGGTCTGAATGGCCAAAGACAAAGACTCATTCAAACCAGCAGGCATAGGAAATCCCACCATGACATCCTTAAGAGCCTCAGAGAGACCCTTTCTGAACAAAGCTGCCAGCGCAGATTCATTCCACTGAGTGAGTACTGACCATTTCCTAAATTTCTGACAATATACTTCTATATCATCCTGACCCTGGCACAAAGCCAGCAAATTTTTCTCAGCCTGATCCACTGAATTAGGTTCATCGTACAGCAATCCGAGCGCCAGGAAAAACGCATCGACACTACTCAATGCAGGGTCTCCTGGCGCAAGAGAAAATGCCCAGTCTTGAGGGTCGCTGCGCAAAAAAGAAATAATAATCAAAACCTGTTGAACAGGATTACCAGAAGAATGAGGTTTCAAGGCCAGAAATAGCTTACAATTATTTTTGAAACTTAGAAACTTAGTTCTATCTCCAAAAAACAAATCAGGAATAAGAATTCTTGGTTCTAACATAGATTTCTGATCAATAGTATCTTGAATTTTTTGTACATTTATAACGAGATTATCCATTGAAGAGCACAGACCCTGAATATCCATGTCCACACCTGTGTCCAGAATCACCCAAATGTCTAGGGGAAAAAAAAAAAGAAGTGAACACAGAGCAGAAGAAAGAAAAAAAAAAAAAAAAATGATGTCAGAAGTATTTCTTTCCCTCTATTGAGAATCATTAGTTATGGCTCCTTGTACTGTTATGTTTGCTAATGACAGGTGTTATGAAGGCAATCCAGAAACACAGTGTGCATAGCGATCAGAGCGCACACAGTGATCTGACAAATACCCAAAAATACAAGAACGAGCTCTGAGACGTGGAAACTCTGTAGACTGCACACCTGATCCTATCCTAAAACACAACTAAAAGCGGCTGTGGATTGCGCCTAACAACTACCTAGGCAACTCGGCACAGCCTAAGAAGCTAGCTAGCCTGAAGATAGAAAAATAGGCCTGACTTGCCCCAGAGAAATTCCCCAAAGGAAAAGGCAGCCCCCCACATATAATGACTATGAGTAAGATGAAAAGACAAAACGTAGGGATGAAATAGATTCAGCAAAGTGGGGCCCAATATTCTAGGACAGAGCAAGGACAGTAAAGCGAACTTTGCAGTCTACAAAAAACCCTAAAGCAAAACCACGCAAAGGGGGCAAAAAAAAACCCACTGTGCCGAACTAACGGCACGGTGGTACACCCTTTGCGTCTCAGAGCTTCCAGCAAAACAAAAGACAAGCTGGACAGAAAAAAAGCAACAAAAAAGCAAAAAGCACTTAGCTATACAGAGCAGCAGGTCACAGGAACAATCAGGAGAAGCTCAGATCCAACACTGAAACATTGACAAGGAGCAAGGATAGCAGCATCAGGCGGAGTTAAGTAATGAAGCAGTTAACGAGCTCACCAGAACACCTGAGGGAGGGAGCTCAGAAGCTGCAGTACCACTTGTGACCACAGGAGTGAATTCAGCCACAGAATTCACAACACTAGGGTACGTTTTAGAACAGGAGAACAAATCTAGTATTTTAAATATTTTACTCCATTAAAGATTAAGGCAGTGTTTATAAAAAGGTATAAAAGATGTTACAATATGAGACAATTGACAATATGCACAAGGTAATTATAAAAATAACAGGGGTTAAATGAGAAATTAACACTTACATGTGTTAAGGTAATTTCAGGCAACCAGGCTAGTGGGCGGAGCTCCAAATATCCCAGTTCATCAGGGCTAGCATTAAGAGCTCTTCAATTCAGACTCAGACAGACTCTGACAGACTCTGAAGGCTGGGTAAAGCCCACGCTTACCATGGTGGATAGATCCGCCAATGGAGATTCACAAACTGGACGTATTATTTTCCTAGCCTAAACCGTTGGCCCAATATCTCACAATAATGGAACAAAGGACTTCTTGCCTTTAAAGAAGGAGATCAGACCAGTTTCTGCTGGAGGAAGGTTTGAGCCGACACAAGCGATCGTAAAAATTCTTTTGGGAGGGGCATGAGGGCTTTGGGAGCTGCACATACACATCTCAGAACAGGAACACAGAGAAGGGGGGTTTTTGCCCACAGCATGGGCTAGCAAGAGAAACTAAAACTTATATACATTTTCCTCACACCTCCCCCTTCTGGTGTGCGCTACGGAGGCAGGACCGCTCAGTGCTCCTCCATGCGCACCTCAACAGGTTCACGATCACTCCCACTTTCTCAGGCTCTGGCTTTAGGGTGCCCCCGCCTACCCGGTGCCCCAGGTAGTGGACCTCACTCATGCCCATCTGGCGCTTTCCCGACTTGATAGTCAGTCCAGCTCGGAGAATTCACCTTCGCACCTCCTCGAGATGCTGCTGGTGTCCCTTCCAGGAGGAACTGAAGATGGCAATGTCATCCAAGGACGCCACTGCGTACTTCTAGAGTCCCTGAAGCAGGAGGTTGACCATCCGCTTTAAAGTGGCTGGGGCATTCTTCATGCCGAAGGGCATGACCGTGGACTCATACAGTCCAAAGGGCGTGATAAAGGCAGACTTCTCCTGCGCCTCGGGGCTCAGGGGAATCTGCCAGTATCCTCTACTCAGATCCATTATTGTCAGGTATTTTGCGCCAGCTAACCTCTCAAGCAGCTCCTCGATGCGCGGCATTGGGTGCGCGACTGTCACGGGGGTATTGGGTAGACTAAAGCTGATTACCCGGGCCCCTGCGATATCCCTCAGACTGGGGAAAACCCTGTCTGTCTCTCTCCCAGAATTTACACTGATGGTGTGCTTGTCTGGGCTGCCAGGCCTGACCCTGACTCCTGTTTCAGCCCTATGCTGAAACCTCCACCCGCCACCCAGTGATAAGACCACACACCAACCTACACAGAAAGTACAGACAGGGAAAACTAAAAACACACCTCGCTGCAGACACACAGGAAAACACTATAATGTGCACAAGGCAAAAATAAACACAAATATAGGAAGGAGAAATATGACAAAGGGTTATACACCACCAGATACGATACTTCAACTCCTAGACCACCACTCCAGACCGAGATCACCAGGCACAAGACACAAGCTATAATCGGCGACGCCCAAAGTCCAGAATGACTATTTAAAGGCCACGGGCGTGACCCAGCCTCCAACCAGATTACCAGCAAGATTAACCCTGGATAACCTGGATAAAATGTAGCCGGCGCCACTGAGCGTATAGTGGACAAATGAGGAATTACCGGTCTGTCAGACGCCCAAGTGTGAACAGCGTCCGACATGACAGCGTCAGAGGCTGTGATGGCGTTGAGCTCCCTGTAGTCCACTCCACGCAGAACCAGGTGGTCCGATCCTTCTTTGGCACGAGAACTACAGGTGAGACCTACGCACTCTTTGACAGTCGAATCACCCCCAGCTGTAACATCTCATCGATCTCCTGGCGCATAACCTGCTGCACCTGGTCGGAGACTCGATAAGGTGTTCGCCGCGGTGGGGCAAGATTCCCGGTGTCCACCTAGTGGACTGCTAACTCAGTCCTTCCAGGTCGGTTGGAGAACACGGCCCGGAAGGGTTCCAGCTTGGTCCGCAACTGCAATCGCTGGGGTTCGGTTAGTGAGGCGCTTACCTCCACATCCTCGATGGAGCCACCGGCCTTGGCTTGGGCCAGCATGTCCAGGAGGGTGTCTTCCTCCCCACCTTCGGGCAAGCTGCAGACCGGTAGGACGAAAGGTTCACGTTCGTGATGAGCCTTCATCATGTTGACGTGAAAGGCCTTTCGCCTACCCCGAGCATGGTCAAGCGTCACCACGTAGGTGACCGGGTTGAGCTGTTGGTGGACGACGTACGGGCCCTCCTAGACTGCCTGAAGCTTATCCGTTGGTACGGGGACCAGCACCCACACCTTTTGACCCACGTGGTAGGTCCGCTCCAAGGCATTCTGGTCGTACCAGTGCTTCTGGTCAGCCTGAGCCTGCATCATATTTCATGCACCAACTGCGTCAAGGTTTGCACCTTGTCATGGAAGTGCATGACATACTCCACTATGGATACTTCAGAATGATTCGGCTCCTCTTCCCAGGATTCCTTTACCAACCAAGGGGCCCCTGGACTCGCCTGCCATACAGGAGCTCGAAGGGGGAGAACCCAGTCGAGGCCTGCGGAACCTCTCGGTAAGCGAATAGCAGGTGTGGGAGGTACCGCTCCCAGTTGCGCCCTTGGGTCTCAACCAGCATGCGTAGCATCTGTTTGAGGGTACCATTGAAGCGTTCACACAGGCCATTGGTCTGTGGGTTATACGCTCTCGATACCAGGTGCTTCACCTGCATTCTCTTACAGAGAGCCTCCATTAGGTGAGACATGAATTGGGTCCCTTGATCAGTAAGCATTTCCCTGGGAAATCCTACACATGAAAATATAGCCAACAGGGCATCCGCCACCTTATCTGTCCTAGTTGACGACAGAGCTACTGCCTCTGGGTACCGGGTAGCGTAGTCTACCACAGTAAGGATGTATTGCTTTCCAGAGCTGCTGGGGACGGCCTGTGGGCCCACAATGTCCACCGCAATCCTCTGGAAAGGCTTCTCTATCACTAGCAAAGGGATCAGGGGAGCCTTAAGAGCAGGCCCCGCCTTCCCCACTCTTTGACAGGTGATACAGGAGCGGCAGTAGTTTGACACATCTGTCCCCATCTTAGGCCAATAGAAGTGTTGAGACAGCCGGGCCTTAGTTTTGATGATCCCCAAGTGTCCAGCTAGCGGGATCTCATGGGCAATCCGTAACAACTCACTCCGGAATTGCTGCGGGACGACCAGCTGTCTTTCCCTCAACCACTCCTTTTGTGATTCTCTGGGTACTGTCTCCCGGTACAACCTTCCTCGTTCCCAGAACACCTTCTCCTTATCATTCACGGAGGTGGGCGTCTCGGCGAGTTGTCTCAAACTCTCTAGGCTTGCATCTGCGTGCAGAGCGGTCTGAAACTCCTGGCTAGGGGAAGCCAGAAGTGACGTCAGGGTCCCTTCCCCACGGGAACCCTCTGGGACCTGCTCTGGGTCCACCTCTGGTTCAGTCACAATGATGACTGAGGAGGCTCCGGAAGGCAGTTATCTGCGTTCCGGGCACTCTGACTGCGGGTGACAGCAGCTACGTAGGCTGTCTCCACGGGGATTTCTACAGACCCATCAGCTGGCGCTGCTATGGGCTCTACCTCCCCATCCACCCCCAACACTCCAGAGGCAGTGCTACGTATGGGCCAGTTACCTTCCTCTGTGGCACTGGTCAATTTCATGGCATCACCTTTCTCACGGTTCCCATGCTTCTCCCCATTTCCTGTAGCACCGACACTTGCCTCTGCTAGGGGTTCCTCAGCCGTCTCACTCCGCAGAGCGACGTGGCTGAGCACGCCTGTACCTATGGACACATTAATCTTTGCAGAAAAAGGGTTATCAGGTTCAGTTGGCACAGGTACAACATTTTCACCATCAATCCTAGGGAAAATATGGTTATTAGATGCATTATTATAAGATAAAGCATGGTCAGGTAACACATGCGATTTCCCATCATCATCATCATCAGGGTTAATGTTACGCTCATTAGCAGATTGGGGAGGGGTGTCAGGAACGTAGTATGCAACCATCCTCCCCAAATCAGTCCCCAACAAAACATCAGTGGGCAAATTTTCAGACAGCCCCACTTCCTTCACCCCGCTCCCGGCACCCCAATCAATATAAACCCGGGCCGTTGGCAAGGGACAGCTGATGCCCCCAATCCCAGTGACAGTTAAGGTACCTTCACACTGAACGATATCGCTAGCGATCCGTGACGTTGCAGCGTCCTGGCTAGCGATATCGTTCAGTGTGACACGCAGCAGCGATCAGGATCCTGCTGTGCCATCGTTCGTCGGAGCAGAAAGTCCAATACTTTGTTTCGTCACTGGACCTCCCGCAGACATCGCTGAATCGGCGTGTGTGACGCCGATTCAGCGATGTCTTCACTGGTAACCAGGGTAAACATCGGGTTACTAAGCGCAGGGCCGCGCTTAGTAACCCAATGTTTACTCTGGTTACCAGCGTAAACGTAAAAAAAAAAAAACACTACATACTTACATTCCGGTGTCTGTCCCCCGGCGTTCTGCTTCCCTGCACTGACTGTGTCCGCGCCGGCCAGCCGTAAAGCAGAGCACAGCGGTGACATCACTGCTGTGCTTTACGGCCAGCCGGCACTCACAGTCAGTGCAGGAAAGCACAGCGCCGGGGGGACAGACACCGGAATGTAAGTATGTAGTGTTTTTTTTTTACGTTTACGCTGGTAACCAGGGTAAACATCGGGTTACTAAGCGCGGCCCTGCGCTTAGTAACCTGATGTTTACCCTGGTTACCAGGGGACCGGCATCGTTGGTCGCTGGAGAGCTGTCTGTATGACAGCTCTCCAGCGACCACACAGCGACGCTGCAGCGATCGGGATCGTTGTCTAGATCGCTGCAGCGTCGCTAAATGTGACGGTACCTTTAGGGTTTTCCCCGGAATTATTTCTTCAGGAGCCACCAGTTCGGGTCGGATGAGGGTTCGTTCAGCCCCGGTGTCCTTGAGGCCTGTAGCAACATGGCCTCCCACAGTGACGTGCTGTTCATTGTCACACACCCTCCCAGCCACCCCACCCACCAAAAGAACTGCTGCGTTAGGCCCTGGGGCCTTGGCTGGGGGGTTCTTCTGCTTGTCTGGACAGTGGGGACTGATATGACCAGTCCGCTTGCAGAAGAAAGACTGGCGAGGTTCGGTGGTAGGTCTGGTGCTGTTGTCCACGGGGACAGGACCTCTGGTGGGTTGGCTGCAGGGGTACTGGCATTGGTTGCAGGCTTACCCCCTCTCTAGCTGGTGGTGACTGGCTTCTGAACTTCCGATCTACGGTTGGCCTCACAGGCATTGGCAATCTGCGCTGCTTTCGTCATGTCTTTGGGTTCTCTGTCCATCACGAACTGTCGCACCTCTGCTGGGCAAAGATGTAAGAACTGGTCTTTGATCATCAGGTCTTGCAGCTGTGCAAAGGTGGTCACTGACAGTCCTTGGGTCCATTGGTCAATGTGGGTCCCCAGTCCATGTGCCACATCGCTGTAACTGTCGTGTGGGCCACGTTGGCGGTTCCGGAACTTTCTACGGTACACCTCAGGTGTAAGCTGGTACTTTGCTACCAGGGCCTGCTTGATGGCCTCATAGTCACCATCTTGTTCTTGAGGGAGGGAAACAAACACCTCCAGAGCTTTGCCTCTCAGCCCTTGTGTCAGGTATCGTGCCCATTCATCTGTAGACAGCTGGTACTGTCTGCAGGCTTTCTCAAAGGATCACAGAAAAGTGTCCAAGTCCCTGTCCTTTTCCATAACAGGAAAGTGATCGGGCCAGGGCTTCGGTATCTGAGCGCTGTTGGGCTCACGGCTCCGGGCGGTGGAGGGCATCACCCCCTGCCGGAGCATCTCCAGTTCATATTCTCGCTGGGCTTGGCGCTCAGCTCGTTGGGCCTGGGCCTCCCGCTCAGCTCGGGGCTCTCGCTCGGCTCCCTGGGCCTCCTGCCGGTATTGCTGAATCAGCTGCCGACATCCCTCATGGTCGTCAGTGGGGTATTCTTCCAAGGCCGCCAGCAGGTGGGGGTCCAATTTGCCCCGATTGCTAGCAGGGCCGGCATTCAGTGGTTGGACCTCTACTTCAGCGCCCACTGGGCTTTGGCCGGTTTCCTGTTGCACCAGAGTCGTGACCAGTTGGCCTTTGTTTTTGTTCGTGGTGTCGATCTGCCACACCCCACACAGGGCAATAAGAGTGTCTTTCTTAAGCTGCTTATACCACTCTTCTCCCATTGCAGCCATGGCTGCCAAATGAAAGATAGGATAGAAAAACGAAGAGAAAGGGAAGGGATAATTACCAGTACACACAATTGTCTTAGGACTAATAAACACTGAGTTCGTTCTCCAAACTTATTTGCGCAGGGTCCTCGCAAAAACTTTGCAAGTTTTTAGTGAGAGGAATGATTGCTCAAACCAAATCACTAATGCTCTAAGATCCCACCGCCTTGCCACCAATTTGTCACGATTCACACCTATGTCACGGATTGGGGTGACTTTAGGCCAACAGACGGCTATCACATGTGCAGGGGGCTTATCTTAGGTATCCCTCCACTGCTACAATGTGATGAAAAAACACACACAAGGCTATTGACCTCTTAGTTTACAGTAGAGGCTTATTTTAGGTATCCCACTGCTCTTCAATATACCACGAACTGCAGGGATTTATGTATATCCCGCTTTACAGTTCCGCTTGAAAACTTGCAGCTCTCTGGCGCCCCCCTCACCCTCAGGTCAGACTAGGTACTGCACCTAGGGTAATTAGTCGCCAGAAAGGCTGCCTGCTATGTACTGGCTATTGGGCACGCTGCAGCGAGGCGATATAACTACTCCCACTCAGGCAGGAACAATAATTATCAATGCCGCAGTCACTACAACGACTCCCAAAGGCACAGACCAAAGGAATGCTGCCACCAGCTTCGATTAAACGGGTCCGAAGCTAACCCAAAACAGTAGTGTAATTCCCTTCAGAAGACTTAGGGTACGTTTTAGAACAGGAGAACGAATCTAGTATTTTAAATATTTTACTCCATTAAAGATTAAGGCAGTGTTTATAAAAAGGTATAAAAGATGTTACAATATGAGACAATTGAAAATATGTACAAGGTAATTATAAAAATATCAGGAGTTAAATGAGAAATTAACACATGTGTTCAGGTCATTTCAGGCAATCAGGCTAGTGGGCGGAGATCCAAATATCCCAGTTCATCAGGGCTAGCAGTAAGAGCTCCTGAATTCAGACTCAGACTCTGACAGACTCTGAAGGCTGGGTAAAGTGGATTCACTTAAATAACCACAGCCTCGTGACATCACTAACAGGGCTGGTTTCCTCAGACCCTCCTATCTCTTCAGTCTTACTAAATTTAACACAAGTTTGTCTAATGCCTGTATCTCCGCTACAGAACATGTCAGAATCATAACACACCCAGCATTCATCTTGTATTAACATTGGCGTTCTAATGAGACCAAATTTGGGCTTGATGGGATGCATAGTTCCAGAGAAATCCATACTCTGTCCCTGTTGGAACTAGAAATCCGCGCTTACCGTGGCGGATAGATCCGCCAATGGAGATTCACAAACTGGACGTATTATTTTCCTAGCCTAAACCGTTGGCCCAATATCTCACTATAATGGAACAAAGGACTTCTTGCCTTTAAAGAAGGAGATCAGACCAGTTTCTGCTGGAGGAAGGTTTGAGCCGACACAAGCGATCGTAAAAATTATTTTGGGAGGGGCATGAGGGGTTTGGGAGCTGCACATACATATCTCAGAACAGGAACACAGAGAAGGGGTGTTTTTGCCCACAGCATGGGCTAGCAAGAGAAACTAAAACTTATATACATTTTCCTCACACTCTCCCCCACACACAGCTCGTCTTCATCATATCCCCACACACACAGCTTCTCTCTGGTATATCCCACACACACAGAGTTCCTGTTTCTTACATTTATTCCCCCACACAGCTCCTCTCCGTCATATTCCCCATGCATACTGCTCCTCTCTGTTATATCCCCCCCCCACACACACAGCACCTATCCATAATATTCCCACACATAGCTCTTCTCTGTCATATTCCCCCTCCCACACAGCTCCTCTGCATCATATCCCCCCACCAATATGTTCTATGAAAATTAGTGTTGGCAAAATGTTAGAAATTGTTCTAAAGTTCAGTGAGATATTAATTACATCTTATCAAAGGGGTGTACTCATTTAAACTGAGCAATGTTTTTTAAAATTTATAAAACACAGAACATAATTACAGTATCTGTCCTGCATGTCTTCTCTCATGTTTTACAAGATATAATTTGTGTATGAAAGATTTACCACATTCCGAACATGCTTCAATGTGTGACTTCTCTCGTGGCTCACAAGACTTCATTTTTTTTGTAAAGCATGAGATGAATATGGTGTCTCTTTAGTATGAACGTTCTGATGTCTACTAAAACTCCCTTTAACTCTAAAGGACTTTCCACACAGTGAACATGAATATGGCTTCTCTCCTGTGTGAATTCTCTGATGTATTATAAGACTCCCTTTTTCTGTGAAGGACTTCCCACATACTGAACATGAAAATGGCTTTTCTCCTGTGTGAATTCTCTGATGTATAGTAAGATACCCTTTATCTGTGAAGGATTTCCCACATTCTAAACATGAAAATGGCTTTTCTCCTGTGTGAATTCTCTCATGCATAGCAACTTTTGATTTATAGAAAAAACATTTCCCACATTCTGAACATGAAAATGGCTTCTCTCCTGTGTGAATTCTCTGATGTGTAATAAGATGCCCTTTATATGTGAAGGCCTTCCCACATTCTGAACATGAAAATGGCTTCTCTCCTTTGTGAATTCTCTGATGTTTAATAAGACTCCTTTTAGCTGTGAAGAACTTCCCACATACTGAACATGAAAATGGCTTTTCTCCTGTGTGAATTCTCTGATGTGTAATAAGATACCCTTTATCTGTGAAGGACTTACCACATTCTAAACATGAAAATGGCTTTTCTCCTGTGTGAGTTCTCTCATGCACAGCAACTTGTGATTTATATGAAAAGCATTTCCCACATTCTGAACATGAAAATGGTTTTTCTCCTGTGTGAATTCTCTGATGTATAATCAGACTCCCTTTATATTTGAAGGCCTTGCCACATTCTGAACATGAAAATGGCTTCTCTCCTGTGTGAATTCTCTGATGTGTAATAAGACTCCCTTTTTCTGTGAAAGACTTCCCACATACTGAACATGAAAATGGCTTTTCTCCTGTGTGAATTCTCTGATGTATAATAAGATACCCTTTATTTGTGAAGGACTTCCCACATTCTGAACATGAAAATGGCTTTTCTCCTGTGTGACTTCTCTCATGTCTAACAAATTTTGATTTCTCTGTAAAGCATTTCCCACATTCTGAACAGGAGTATGGCTTCTCACCTGTGTGACTTCTCTCATGTCTAACAAATTGTGATTTCTTAGTAAAGCATTTCCCACATTCTGAACAGGAGTATGGCTTCTCTCCTTTGTGTTTGCCTTGTGTTAAAATATCAGAGCTTCTAGTAATTTGCTTGTCACACTGAAATCTTGTATCCACTTTGGCTCCTGGAATTGTGGTAACAATGTGAGATTGCTCAGGAGAGGGTTCTTCATGATTAGGAGGATTATAAGAAAGTGAAGTACTGTGAAGTCCAGGAGGTCCATGAAGGGTAAAGAGGTTTTCTCCATTAGAGTGCTTCCTGATATCTTCTTTTTTACAATTTAGCGATAAACCGTTAATCTCACAAAAATTTCCTATAAAGAAGAAAGGTAGATTGTATGTGAATTTCTTCTACAACTCCAAAGAGATTTCTACATTTATTTTATGGAGCTCACAATGAAGAACCTCGTACGTGAAAGGACCGGTAATAAGGTGTATATGGACTTTTCAAAAGCTTTTGATAAGGTGCCACACAAAAGGTTGCTACTTAAAATGAAAACAATGGGGACAGGGATAAATATGTGTAAGTGGGTTAAGTGCTGGCTCAGGGATAGGAAACAAAGGGTGGTTATTAATGGAGCACACTCGGACTGGGTCGCGCTTAGCAGTGGGGGTACCACAGGGGTCAGTATTGGGCCCTCTTTTTTTTAACATTTCTTAATGACTTTGTAGGGGGCATACAGAGTAGAATTTCAATATTTGCAGATGACACTAAACTCTGCAGGGTAATCAATACAGAGGAGGACAATTTAATATTACAGGAGGATTTATGTAAACTAGAAGCTTGGGATGATAAATGGCAAATAAGCTTTAATGGCGATAAATGTAAGGTCATGCACTTGAGGAGAAGAAATAAGATGTATAATTATGTGCTTAATTGTAAAACACTGGGCAAAACCGTCACTGAAAAAGACCTGGGTGTATGGGTGGATGACAAACTCACATTTAGTGGCCAGTGTCAGGCAGCTGCTGCAAAGGCAAATAAAACAATGGGATGCATTAAAAGAGGCATAGATGCTCATGAGGAGAACATAATTTTACCTCTATACAAGTCACTAGTGCGACCACACTTAGAATACTGTGCACAGTTCTGGTCTCCGGTGTATAAGAAAGACATAGCTGAACTGGAGCGGGTGCAGAGAAGAGCGACCAAGGTTATTAGAGGACTGGGGGGTCTGCAATACCAAGATAGGTTATTACACTGGGGGCTATTTAGTTTGGAAAAACGAAGGGTAAGGAGTGATCTTATTACAAAGTATAAATACATGAGGGGACAGTACAAAGACCTTTCTAATGACTTTTTTTACTCTAAGACCTGGGACAGGGACAAGGGGGCATCCTCTACGTCTGGAGGAAAGAAGGTTTAAGCATAATAACAGTTGCTGATTCTTTACTGTAAGAGCAGTGAGACTATGGAACTCTATGCCGTAGGATGTTGTAATGAGTGATTCCCTAGTAAAATGTAAGAGGGGACTGGATACCTTTTTTGTAAAGTATAATGTTACAAGGTATATACACTAGATTCCTTGATAGGGCGTTGATCCAGGGAACTAGTCTGATTGCTGTATGTGGAGTCGGGAAGGAATTTTTTTCCCCAATGTGGAGCTTGCCGTTTGCCGCATGTTTTTTTTTGCCTTCCTCTGGATCAACATGTTAGGGCATGTTAGATTAGGTGATGGGTTGCACTAGATGGACTTAAAGTCTCTATTTAACCTTAAATACTATGTTACTATGTAACTATAACATTAGTACAATGACAGGTAAAGTGAGGAACACTTATAAACTGGTGACATTGGCACAATCAGTGGTGGCAGAGATAAGACAACAAATAGTTCTTAAAGGGACCCCGCCATCAGGATTTACCCCTCAATATACCACCAGTGCCATTTCACTCTCTCAAGCTTCCTATCTTGCTCTTAGTGTAGAAAAGTGTCCATGCAATTAAAAATGGAATTTTAATATTTCATTACTGTATACAAATGAGATTGACTAGTCACAAAGGTGACCGTACATCCGCGAGTAGCCGAGCTCCAGCCACCGTAATCATGTCCTCAGTATGCCGAAGGGCAGGATAGGAAACCTTAGAAGACTGCAATAGCTCTGAAGGAACATTAACTCCTTAGGACCAGGCCACATTGTAAGTTACTTATGTTAATGACCGAGCCGCATTCTGACCAGCGTCACTTTATGTAATAACTCTGGAGCTTCCACACGTCCCACTGATCCTGAGATTGTTTTCTGTGACATATTGTACTTCATGTTTGTGGTAAATTGTCGTCAATATTTGCATTTATTTATGAAAATATAAAAAAAAAAAAATTTACACATTTTTATCCCCTTAAACCATATAGTTAAATAACCAAAAATAGTTCATAAATAACATTTCCCACATGTCTACTTTACATCAGAATCATTTTTGAAACATCATTTTTTTGCTAAGAAGTTATAAGGGTTAAAAGTTTATGGGCAATTTCTCTGTTTTCCAACAAAATTTACAAAACTTTATTTATTTAGAGACCGCCTAAAATTTGAAGTGACTTTGAGGGGCCTATGTGACAGAAAATACCATTCGAAAAACTGCACCCCTCAAGGTGCTCAAAACCACATTCAAGAAGTTTATTACCCTTCCGGTTCTTCAGAGGAATTAATGGAATGTGGAAGGAAAAAAAATAAAATTTAAATTTTTCCACCACAAAAAATGTTGCTTTAGCTCCAAACTTTTAATTTTCACAAAAGTAAAAGCAGAAAATGCGCCATACAATTTGTTGTACAATTTCTCCTAAGTACGCCGTTACCCCATATGTGGGGGGAAACTACTGTATGGGCGCATGGCTAGGCTCAGAAGGTAAGGAGAACCATTTGACTTTTGGAGCGCAAAATCGGATGACATAGATAGCGGATGCCACGTCGCATTTGCAAAGCCCTAGCTGTGCCTAAGCAGTGGAAACCCCCCACAACTGACCCCATTTTGGAAACTAGACCCCTCAAGGAATATATCTAGAGTTATGGATTCACAAAATGTTATACCATTGAACTGTGTGGAAAAAAGTTAAATTTTACCATTATATTGTAGTTTTAGCCCCAGATTTTACATTTTCACAAGGGGAAATGGGTACAAATGACCACATAATTTGTTACACAATTTCGGCTGAACGTGGAAATATCCCTATGATGCTGTGCAGTACTGCGTAGCTACACAATGAGACTTGGGAGGAAAGAAGTGTTATTTGCCTCCTGGAGGGCAGATTGCCCTAGAATAGTTTGCAGACTCCATATACAGAACCCATAAGTGCTACCAGAGCAGAATTGACCTCAAGTAACCCCATTTTTGAAATTGCACCCCTCTGGGAATTTATCCACAGGTTCAGTGATGTATTTGACTCCATGGGTGTTCTTCAGAAACAAGGAGCAGTGGATGTTGCTAAGTGAAAATGCAAATATGCCATTGTAGTGCCCATACATTGTAGTGCCCAGTACATTATGCCCAGTACACTGTAGTGCCCAGTACATTGTAGTGCCCAGTATGTTGCAGTGTCCGTACATTATAGAGTGCAGGATATTGTAGTGTCCATATATTGTAGTGCCCAGAAAGCTAAAGTGCCCAAACATCGCAGTGTCCAGTACATTGTGGTGCCCAGTACATAGTAGGGTCCAGTACATTATAGAGTCCAGTACACTGTAGTGCCCATATATTGTAGTGCCCAGTACATTATGCCCAGTAGACTGCAGTGCTCAGTACATTGTAGTGCTCATACATTGTAGCACCCAGGATATTGTACTGCCAGTACCTTGTAGTGCCTGTACATTTTAGTGCCCATACATTATGCCCAGCTTGCGCTTCTGGAGATGCCCACCCTGTAAATTAAGCGGTCTCTGTCTACCTGCTACAGAAATGCCAAATATATGGACGCTAACTGCGGTTTACGCACAATATGGGGCTCAGGAGGAAGAGGTATTTGGATTCGGGAGTGAAATGAGATGAAGCTCTTATTGGGAACATTTAAAAAAAAATTTGATTCGCATTTATCTTGTGCCCTACGCTGAGCACTCACATCGGGGTTTCTGTCTAAATATACAAAATACGTGATCCAGACGAAACCTCGAGGGATCCAATCACTAATGAAACAGCACAGTTACTGTCTAGCCATTGATCAGCGTTGTCCGTCTCTCAAAGATGCACAAAACTGTGGCCAACAGCACTTTTATGCACGCTTGACACCGCCGGATCACCGATTCCATGGTGTCCACAGTATCTCTACCTGCCTTATTATAGGGAATCTTCCATCAGAGGCTCCATCCGAATCACAAGCTCAGTCATTTATATGGCAGCACGGGACTTGTAGAAGAAAAATATGGACGGAAATGATGGAAGGAATATTAACAAAGGTAAAGGAAAACTAAATCTGTGCTTCCTAAACCATTAAGAAGAGGTGTGAAGGCAGATCCATTATTCATCGGTGCACCGCCGGACTCTACAGGAGCAGCCGCGCCATCACCGGACGCTTCTGCTGTGATGACGACAGCGGATAAAGCTTCACTGCACCGGAGACTCCACACAATATCACACACCGGTCATCATCATCACCACACGCCAGTCATCATCATCACACACCAGTCATCATCATCATCACACGCTGTTCATCATCATCACACTTCAATCATTATTATCACATGCCGGATATCATCATCAAACGCCAGTCGTCGTCATCATTACACACTGCTCATCATCATCACACGCTGGTCATTATTACACACCAGTCATTATCATCACGTGCCGGTCATTATTACATACCTGTGGAAACATCTCCCGGAATCTCCTCCTTCCCGTCACTCACACACGGCTGATCCCCCCTCGTTATCGCTTTTTCTACTGTCTCGTCCTTCACTTTATTCTTAGTCGGATCTTCCTCCTGATATATCAGATGTAACAATCAGTAAAATACAACAAACCTCCAAAATCTGTGACCTCTATGACCTCGACCAGAAATGTCCCCCCATATACAGATACGGTACAGGGCTCAGCACCGTCTACCTGATGATCCTCCGGGATGTTGTGATTCTCCTCCGGACAGTCCTGGGGATACAGAGGACGGGGACATCTCTCTGGTGGATTTCTCCTCCTGGATCCATCTGTGGAGACACACAGTGATGGAATAGATTGTGTCATGTTATGATGAGATGATGGGAGTAGTAGTAGGTGACCACAGAACAGACATGACAGTCTCCCCTCCTCACCCTGCTGATCGGCCCATATTGCGATCGCCTCTTGTGCTCCATGTATAACCTCAACCTTAATATCAATCAGATCTTCACCCTAAAAAGAAAAATGTAAGATGAGCTCAGGTCCCATCACTTCATGGTCAGATGTTGTGGAGGCTTCAGTGTCATCTACCTGATGATCCTCCGGGATGTTGTGATTCTCCTCCGGACAGTCCTGGGGATACAGAGGACGGGGACATCTCTCTGGTGGATTTCTCCTCCTGGATCCACCTGTGGAGACACAGACTGAATACATCACCTGCCGTGTATCTGTCTATATATGAGACATCTCTCAGAACCGGTAATTCTAGGTTTATGTATCAGGGACTACATTACATTGTTGTGGTCCTCACCACCGGTACCGAGGTCCCAGCACATTGTGGACCCAAGTATGAAGTGATAATCAGCGAGGCCAAAGCCTAATGCTCTCTGCTCTGCACCCGGAGGATGAGAACCATGAGGAGAGGGACAGAGAAGACCCTCGTCAGTCAGATGGAGGAACCGTACTAAGAAACACAACGTCTCCAAGTTCCCTACACCAGGAATGGAACCACAGAGGAGCTGGAGAAAGCTCCACATTTCTATCCAGCGGTTTCTTCTCTCCTAAAGGTACCGTCACACTCAGCGACGCTGCAGCGATATAGACAACGAGCCGACCTAAACTAGATCTGAACTGGATGGACAAATGTCTTTTTTCGGCCTTACTAACTATGTTACTATGTTATATCGCTGCAGCGTCGCTGTTTAGGTCGCTGTAGAGACGTAAAACACAGCAGCTCCAGAACGATGCAGGAGCGATCCAGTGACGTAACGGCGACTCACTTCTTGTTCTCGCTGGATGTTAGCTCCATGTCAAACAGCCAGAGTGTACTGATCCGACACACATCTAGGGGCCCTATGCTCGTTGCTGGCGTCGTTGCTTTTGATGTCAAACATGATGATACACGCCGACCTGGCGACAAAATAAAGTTCTGGACTTCTAGCTCCGGCCAGCGATGGCACAGCGGGATCCAGATCGCTGCTGCGTGTCAAACACAACAAGATCGCTATCCAGGACGCTGCAACATCACGGATTGTTGTCGTTCTCGTTGCAAAGTTGCTGAGTGTGAAGGTACCTTAATTCACCGTTATGGAGATTGGGGGAAGGACGGTTACCATTTACCAGTGATTGTGTTCTGAGAGCTCATGATGTCACCATGAGGACACGGCCTCCCTCCTGGACAAGATCCTCTGGGATCACTAAGAGGAGAGAACCTGCAGGTTAATAAAATATTGAACCTGTCCGGTGTCAGCAGTGAGATGATATTAACTTTAGTCCCACTCAGCAGCGTTCGGCTTCCAGTCATAAAGTTTCGGCTGAAGCAGCTACAGTCACTGGTTAGTGTATAGAGAGCGGCAGCTGTTACCGCAACCCCGACACTGACTGACAGCCAGATCAGCATTAGAGCCGACACTGACTGACAGCCAGCTCAGCATTACAGCCAGCACTGACTACCAGCCAGCTCAGCATTAGAGCCGGCACTGACTGACAGCCAGCTCAGCATTAGAGCCAACACTGACTGACAGCCAGCTCAGCATCACAGCCGGCACTGACTACCAGCCAGCTCAGCATTAGAGCCGGCACTGACTGACAGCCAGCTCAGCATTAGAGCCGGCACTGACTGACAGCCAGCTCAGCATTAGAGCCGACACTGACTGACAGCCAGCTCAGCAACACAGCCGGCACTGACTACCAGCCAGCTCAGCATTAGAGCCGGCACTGACTGACAGCCAGCTCAGCATTAGAGCCGGCACTGACTGACAGCCAGCTCAGCATTAGAGCCGACACTGACTGACAGCCAGCTCAGCATCACAGCCGGCACTGACTACCAGCCAGCTCAGCATTAGAGCCGGCACTGACTGACAGCCAGCTCAGCATTAGAGCCGGCTATGGCCGTCTGTGGCCTCCAGAAGACCCCTGTCTCTGCCGCGAAGGTTTTCCTATGACGTCCAGTATGAACAGGATTTCAGGTTAAAGTCCCCATTAGTTTTACTTTGTTTCCAAAAATTAGAACAAAAAATAAATGTATCAACAAACATATTTGTCATTGTCAAATGAGGATTTATCCCACACAGTAAACACATCACAAACACCTCCCCAAAGATGTAATAAAAACACAACGATCAAAAAGTCACAGATGCCCCAAAATGATCCCAAAAGGTCAGCGCTGCATTCAAGAAGAGAAGCCGTCACACCGCTCCGATAACGGAAGATAAAGTGATCGGTCTCAGGGAATCGGCTGATATTATAATCCAGAAAATATATAAAACCACACACAAGATTGGTGTCACCATAACTGACCCAGAAAATCGCAGCGAGGTCGTTCTTACCGCCCAATAAATGCCGAGAAGCAAAATCCAAAAAATAAATGTGGAAAAAAACTTTTTTTATTAACCGTTTCCGCTCATCTGGAATTTATTGTTTTTCAGCTCATTATACGGTAAAATGAAAAATCCATGATGCAAAAAAACACAAGATCTCAAATGTCTGTGGATGGAAAATAAGAATGTTATGTCTCATGGAAGAAGAGGAGGAAAAACTGCAAAAATGGAAATTTGCCCCATCAGGATGAGGCTGAAACATTGATATTGATTTCTGGGATTGCTGCGTCCTATAGGAGGCGCTAGAGACCCTTCTCTGTATCTGGGGAGAGGAAATTTGCATATCTTATTTCCCATGGGGCACAAGTGTCAGCCAAGAAGGAGGAGCCGGACGCCGACCACGACCGATGATGAGATTCTGAGGGACGGACGAGCGACAGCGGATTAGGGGGAAAATCACCTGTAAATTAACCCCGACTCTGCTGAGTAACAATCCACGACAGACTTAGGGAAAGAACTCACAGGACAGAACGGACAGAAGGACGGGACATCTGCAGAGAAAATGTGACCGAGGCTCTAAGGACGGAGAAAGATTCTGAAAGAAGCCGCCGAGGACGAAGACTCAAGACTGATGAAGACGAAACAACAGCGGAGAAACCGCGACTCACAGATCAGAAGGAAATAATCAGGAAATGAAAGCTGTTGTCAGACGGAGAAAATGTAGAGAAAACCGGAGCAAATCTGGAAAAAACTCATCTATTATAGGACGACGCCGAAGTGGCGTCATCACATCCACCAGAGCCAACAAGGAGCCTCTCACCTCGTGGTGTAAGAGGCCGGAGCTCCTCCATCATCACATCCTGGTACCGATCCTGGTGTCCTTCTAGATACTCCCACTCCTCCATGGAGAGATAGACAGCGACGTCCTGACACCTTATAGGAACCTGACAACGACACCGTCATCACCCAGAATCCTCCAGTGCTGTATAATGTCCCAGCAGTCACCTCTCCGCTCATCACCAAGAATCCTCCAGTGCTGTATAATGTCCCAGCAGTCACCTCTCCGCTCATCACCCAGAATCCTCCAGTGCTGTACAATGTCCCAGCAGTCACCTCTCCGCTCATCACCCAGAATCCTCCAGTGCTGTATAATGTCCCAGCAATCACCTCTCCGCTCATCCCCCAGAATCCTCCAGTCCTGTATAATCTCCCAGCAGTCACCTCTCCGCTCATCACCCAGAATCCTCCAGTGCTGTATAATGTCCCAGCAGTCATCTCTCCGCTCATCACCCAGAATCCTCCAGTCCTGTATAATCTCCCAGCAGTCACCTCTCCGCTCATCACCCAGAATCCTCCAGTGCTGTATAATGTCCCAGCAATCACCTCTCCGCTCATCCCCCAGAATCCTCCAGTCCTGTATAATCTCCCAGCAGTCACCTCTCCGCTCATCACCCAGAATCCTCCAGTGCTGTATAATGTCCCAGCAGTCACCTCTCCGCTCATCACCCAGAATCCTCCAGTCCTGTATAATGTCCCAGCAGTCACCTCTCCGCTCATCACCCAGAATCCTCCAGTCCTGTATAATGTCCCAGCAGTCACCTCTCCGCTCATCACCCAGAATCCTCCAGTCCTGTATAATGTCCCAGCAGTCACCTCTCCGCTCATCACCCAGAATCCTCCAGTCCTGTATAATGTCCCAGCAGTCACCTCTCCGCTCATCACCCAGAATCCTCCAGTTCTGTATAATGTCCCAGCAGTCTCCTCTCCGCTCATCACCCAGAATCCTCCAGTGCTGTATAATGTCCCAGCAGTCACCTCTCCGCTCATCACCCAGAATCCTCCAGTGCTGTATAATCTCCCAGCAGTCACCTCTCCGCTCATCACCCAGAATCCTCCAGTGCTGTATAATCTCCCAGCAGTCACCTCTCCGCTCATCACCCAGAATCCTCCAGTGCTGTATGTCCCAGCAGTCACCTCTCCGCTCATCACCCAGAATCCTCCAGTCCTGTATAATGTCCCAGCAGTCACCTCTCCGCTCATCACCCAGAATCCTCCAGTGCTGTATAATGTCCCAGCAGTCACCTCTCCGCTCATCACCCAGAATCCTCCAGTGCTGTATAATGTCCCAGCAGTCACCTCTCCAATCATCACCCAGAATCCTCCAGTGCTGTATAATGTCCCAGCAGTCACCTCTCCGCTCATCACCCAGAATCCTCCAGTGCTGTATAATGTCCCAGCAGTCACCTCTCCGCTCATCACCCAGAATCCTCCAGTGCTGTATAATGTCCCAGCAGTCACCTCTCGGCTCATCACCCAGAATCCTCCAGTCCTGTATAATGTCCCAGCAGTCACCTCTCCGCTCATCACCCAGAATCCTCCAGTGCTGTATAATGTCCCAGCAGTCACCTCTCGGCTCATCACCCAGAATCCTCCAGTGCTGTATAATGTCCCAGCAGCCACCTCTCCGCTCATCACCCAGAATCCCCCAGTGCTGTATAATGTCCCAGCAGTTACCTCTCCGCTCATCACCCAGAATCCTCCAGTGCTGTATAATGTCCCAGCAGTCACCTCTCCGCTCATCCCCCAGAATCCTCCAGTGCTGTATAATCTCCCAGCAGTCACCTCTCCGCTCATCACCCAGAATCCTGCAGTGCTGTATAATGTCCCAGCAGTCACCTCTCCGCTCATCACCCAGAATCCTCCAGTGCTGTATAATGTCCCAGCAGTCACCTCTCCGCTCATCACCCAGAATCCCTCAGTGCTGTATAATGTCCCAGCAGTCACCTCTCCGCTCATCACCCAGAATCCTCCAGTGCTGTATAATGTCCAATAGTAAACCGCAGTTGTAAAACCGCAGTGAAATGCGCAGAAAAACCGCGGTAAATCCACGATAAATCCGCAGCGGTTTAACACTGTGGATTTATCAAATCCGCTGCGGAAAAATCCGCAGAGGACCAGAATACGTGTGCACATACCGAAACCCTAACCCTAACCCTAGTTCTTACCCCAACCTTAGTGGAAGAAAAAAAAAATTTCTTTATTTTATTATTGTCCCTACCTATGGGGGTGATAAAGGGGGGGGTCATTTAGTATTTTTTTTATTTTGATCACTGTGAGGTTTTATCACAGTGATCAAAATGCACTTGAAACGAATCTGCCGGCCGGCAGATTTGGCGGGCGCAGTGCGCATGCGCCCGCCATTTTGGAAGATGGCGGCGCCCATGAAGAAGACGAACGGACCCCGGGAGCCTCGGTAAGTATAAGAGGGGGGGGGGAGATCGGGGCACGGGGGGGGGGGGGGCGTCAGAGCACGGGGGTGGCATAGGAGCACAGGGGGTGGCATAGGAGCACAGGGGGAGCAGACAGGAGGACGGGGGAGCGGAGCGCAGAACGGAGGGGAGCGGACCACAGATCGGTGGCTTGGGGGGGGCGATCGGTGGGGTGGGGGGGCACATCAGTGTTTCCAGCCATGGCCGATGATATCGCAGCATCGGCCATGGCTGGATTGTAATATTTCACCAGTTTTTTTAGGTGAAATATTACAAATCGCTGATTGACTGTTGAAAGTGAAACTGCCAATCAGAGCGATCGTAGCCACGGGGGGGGGGGGGGGGAGGGGAGGGGGGGCTAAACTACCACTCCCCCTGTCCCTGCAGATCGGGTGAAATGGAAGTTAACCCTTTCACCCGATCTGCAGGGACGCGATCTTCCCATGACGCCACATAGGCGTCATGGGTCGGATTGGCACCGACTTTCTTGACGCCTACGTGGCGTCAAAGGTCGGGAAGGGGTTAATAAATAACATTTCCCACATGTCTACTTTACATCAGCACAATTTTAGAACCCAAATTTTTTTTTTTTTTTTAGGAAGTTATAATGGTTAAAAGTTGACCAGCGAGTTCTCATTTTTACAACACCATTTTTTTTTAGGGACCACATCACATTTGAAGTCACTTTGAGGGGGCTATATTATAGAAAATACCCAAAAGTGACATCATTCTAAAAACTGCACCCATCAAGGTGCTCAAAACCACATTCAAGAAGTTTATTATTTATTTAATTTCAGGTGCTTCACAGGAATTTTTGGAATGTTTTAAAAAAATGAACATTTAACTATTTTTCACAAAAAAATTACTCAGATCCAATTTGTTTTATTTTACTAAGGGTAACAGGAGAAATTGGACCCCAAAAGTTGTTGTGCAATTTGTCCTGGGTATGCCGATTCCATTTCTGGGGGTAAACCACTGTTTGAGCGCATGTCAGAGCTCGGAAGGGAAGGAGCGCCATTTGACTTTTCAATGCAAAATTGACTGGAATTGAGATAGGACGCCATGTTGCGTTTGGAGAACCCCTGATGTGCCTAAAACTGTGGAAATTCCCCACAAGTGACACCATTTTGGAAAGTTGATCCCCTGAGGAACTCATCTAGATGTGTGGAGAGCACTGTGAACCCCCAAGTGCTTCACAGAAGTTTAGAATGTAGAGCCGTAAAAATAAAAAAATCATATTTTTTTTTTTCACAAAAATTATTTTTTGCCTCCAATTTTTTATTTTTTCAAGGGTAACAGGAGAAATTGGACCCCAAAAGTTGTTCAATTTGTCCTCAGTTCGCTGATACCCGATATGTGGGGGGAACCACTGTTTGGGGGCATGGCAGAGCTCGGAAGAGGAGCGCCGTTTGGAATGCAGACTTAGATGATATAGTCTGTGGGCGTCACGTTGCGTTTGCAGAGCCACTGATGTACCTAAACAGTAGAAACCCCCCATAAGTGACCCCATATTGGGAACTAGACCCCCATAGAACTTATCCAGATGTGTTATGAGAAATTTGAACCCCCAAGTGTTTCACTACAGTTTCTAACGCAGAGCAGTGAAAATAATTTTTTTTTTTCACAATTCATATTTTAGCCCCCAGTTTTGTATTTTTCCCAAGGGTAACAGGAGAAATTGGACATCAAAAGTTGTTGTCCAAGTTGTCCTGAGTACGCTGATACCCCATATGTGAGCGTAAACTACTGTTTGGGCGCACGACAAAGCTCGGAAGGGAAGGAGCACTGTTTTACTTTTTCAACGCAGAATAGGCTGGAATTGAGATTGGACGCCATGTTGCATTTGGAGAGCCGCTGATGTGCCTAAACAGTGGAAACCCCCCAATTCTAACTCCAACTTTATCACACCCCTAACAGTAATCCCAACCCTAACCACACCCCTAACCCCAACACGCCCCTAGCCCTAATCCCAACCCTAACCATACCCCTAACCCTAATGCCAACCCTAACCACACCCCTAACCCCAACACGCCCCTAGCCCTAATCCCAACCCTAACCATACCCCTAACCCTAATCCCAACCACACCCCTAACCCCAACACGCCCCTAGCCCTAATCCCAACCCTAACCATACCCCTAACCCTAATCCCAACCCTAACCACACCCCTAACCCTGACACCCCTAACCCTAATCCCAAGCGTAAACGTAATCCAAACCCTAACCCCATCTCTAGCCCCAGCCCTAACCCTACCATTAGCCCCAACCCTAACTTTAGCCCCATCCCTAAGCTTAGCCCCAACCCTAACTTTAGTCCTAACCCTAAGGCTTCTTTTACACATACCGGGTTTTATGTGGCCCATTATTGCGGGCCGTATCGCCGCAATTTTCACAATCTGCCACAATGGACTGCAAAAAACTTGCGGATCGCTGTTTTTCGGGTTTCAGAAATCATCCTTCTGCAAAACCGGAAGTCACGGTGCACCGCAAAAACAAACTTCTGTTGTCTTTGCGGCCCCATTGATTTTGAATGGGGGCCATGTCTGTAAGCCGGGAAAAAGAGCAGGCTCGATCTTTTTTTGATGGCTGTAAACATGGCCCTCACGGCTATACGGCACACCGTGAAATTATTATTATTACCGTTTTTGCGGCCCCATAGAAATCTAATGGGGCCACAAAACAACGGTATGTGTAAAACAAACCTTACCCTAATTGGAAAATAGACATAAATACATTTTTTTATTTTATTATTTTCCCTAGGGCAGTGATAAAGGGGGGTTTGATTTACTATTTATAGCGGGTTATTATAGCGGGTTTTTGTTTGGCAGCTGTCACACACTAAATGACGCTTTTTATTGCAAAAATTGTTTTTGTATCACCACATTTTGAGAGCTATAATTTTTCCATATTTTGGCCCACAGAGTCATGTGAGGTCTTTTTTTTGCGGGACGAGTTGACTTTTTATCGGTACCATGACATTTTTGATCACTTTTTATTACGATTTTGGGGAGGCAGAATGAAAAAAGTCATAGTTACTCACCGATAGCGGTGTTTCTCAGAGCCCATGACAGCACCACGGAGAGCATTTCAGAGAATGGAAGCTTAGGGAGAGACCACCGCCTGAAGGACTCTTCTCCCAAAGGTCAAATCAGATGTAGAAGTTAAATCTAATCTGTAGTGTCTAAAAAAGGTTGAAGGTGATGACCAGGTGGCCGCCGTACAGATTTGTTCTATAGATACCTCTGACCTCTCTGCCCATGAGGTCGTTATGGCCCTTGTAGAATGAGCCTTTCGACCATACGGGATTGTGTTCCCAGTGGATGAGTAGGCCAGGGTTATCGCTTCCTTTATCCACCTTGCCAGGGTATCCTTGGATGCTTTAAGTCCCTTGCTTGGCCCCTGAAAGCAGACAAAGAGATCCTTTCTTCCTACAGCTCTTGGTGGACTCTAGGTACTGAACTAGGCATATTTTGACATCTAGAGTGTGGAATTCCTCCGCTTTACCATTTCTAGGATTTGGGCAAAATGAAGGAAGGACTACCTCTTGGGACCTGTGTAACCGAGATGCCACCTTAGGTAAATAGGCTGGGTCAGGTTTTAATATAACCCCATCATCTAGGATCTTCGTTAATGGGGGTGTTGCCGATAGGGCCTGAATGTCATTTACTCTACGGGCCGATGTTAAGGCTACCAGTAGTATGGTATTTAAGGATAACATTTCAAGGGAGGCTGTGTCTATCGGTTCAAACGGGGGTCCTGTTAGGGCAGATAGGACCAGATTCAGATCCCAGGATGGCAGTTTTTGGCTGACCAATTGTTTAGATCTTGTTGCTGCTTTGATGAATCTTGCTCCCCAAGGGTTGCCTGCAATGTCCTGATTATAAAGTGCACCTAAGGCTGATACCTGTACTTTTAACGTGCTAACTGCTAGGCCCTTTTCTAGACCTTTTTGTAAGAATTCAAGTACTTCCGTAATTGAGGACCCCTCCTGGATCTTTACCTTGGAGGTGGATAGGAATTTCCTCCAGGTTTTGCCGTAAGTTCTAGTGGTAACTGGTTTCATACTTTTTTGTAGTGTAGAAATCAGTTAGTCTGAGAACCCTCTTTCCCTCAGCAGTGTCCTTTCAAATTTCATGCTGTTAAATGGAGGTTCGCTGCTTGAGGGATGTAAGACTGGTCCCTGAGACAGGAGGTCTGGGAAGTCCGGTAGCACCCAAGGGTCGATGATAGATAGCATCCTCAGCCAAGAGAACCAGGTTCTCTTCGGCCAGAATGGGTCTATTAGTATCATCCTTGCCCTGTCTTCTCTGACTTTCCGCATTAGTGCTGGTATAAGGATGATGGGGGGGGGAAGGCATATGTCAGATTCTGAGTCCATGGAAGCATAAAGGCATCTAGAACCTGAGGATTTCCCTTGGGATTAAGGGAGCAGAAGACTTCTTGTTTTTTGTGATCGGCAAACAAGTCTATCGTTGGAGTTCCCCACATCTTTGTTATTTTTTGAAAGATGGATTGATTCAAGACCCATTCGCCTCGCTTTACTTGAGTACGACTCAGATAATCCACCTTTTGATTTTCTACCCCGCGAATATGTAGTGCCGAGAGGGATAGAAGATTCTCTTCCGCTAGTCTGAGGATCCTGGCAGAGGTGGGACCTGGTACCTCCCTGATGGTTTACATAAGCTACTGCTACTTGGTTGTCCGAAAATATGCTGACATGGTGACCCCATAGTTGGGGTAGGAAAGCTGAGAGAGCCTGACCCACAGTCCATAGCTCTTTCTGATTCGAAGAAGCTTCTAGCTCCTGATTTTCCCATGTCCCCTGAGTAACTAGGTTGTTCATGTGAGCTCCCCATCCTGTGGGGCTTGCATCTGTAGTAATTATATGGGATATCTTTGTTGCCCAGGGGATCCCTTTGGATAAATTGTGGGCATCTGTCCACCAAAGTAGGGAATGAGTAGAAGAAGAATTTAGAGTTATCTGCCTTTCTAAGTGGCCTCTCAACTTGTACTGATTCTCCAATATGTCCCATTGGAGGTCTCTTGTGTGTAGCTGGGCCCACTGTACCACCGGTAAGCAAGCCGAGAGAGAGCTCTGTAGTGACATTACCTCTCTTAATGTCATGGAGGGATTCCGTAAGGCTTTTGTTACTATGTGTGAGATGTTCTGTGTTTTGTACACTGGAAGGTGGCATTCTTGTTTTTGTCAGTCCAGTGTTAGGTCTAGAAACTCTTGAATTCTGCTGGGTTCCAATCTTGTTTTTTTTAAAGTTTAGGAGCCATCCTAGATTTTCCAGGGTTCTCATCACTCTGTCTCTTTGAACTCTGCAGTTCTGGGCTGAGTCGCTCACTATTAGCAGATCATATAAGTATGGAATGATTAGAATGTCTTGTTCCCTCAGATGGGCCATTATTTCTGCTACTAATTATGTAAACACCTGGGGGGCTATTGATATTCCAAATGGAAGACCTCTGTATTGGAATTCTTCCACCTCCCCATTTTAAGAAGACTGCCAGCCTGAGGAATTTCCAATATTCCATGTGGACAGGTACGTGATAATACGCATCTCTGAGGTCTAATACCCTCATAAAGCATCCTGGAAACAGTATCTTGATGGTGGATCTTATTGATTCCATCTTGAATTTTAGGTTTCGGACATAGTTGTTCAATTTCCGTAGGTTTATTATTGTCCGATATGTACCGTCTAGTTTTGATACCAAGGATAGCGGGGAATAAAATCCTTTCCCCATTTCGTGAGGTGGAACACGCTGTAGAACCGCTTTCTTTACTAAATTTAAGACCTCGTTTTCTAATGCTCTTTGTTCCTTTGCTGAAGACCTTAGGGGAGTTATGACTTAGTTTTGAGGGGGAAAGGAGGAGAAATCTATCTTCAACCCCGATCCGATCAGACCTAGGATCCAAGGGCTGTTTGATATTTTTTCCCAGGCTGGGAGGAAAAAAGTTAATCTTCCCCCCCCCAACCTGGGAAGACAGTCACTTGGGGGATTTTTTTTATCTCAGGAGGGGTTGCCGAAGAGAAATCCCCTGTCCTTCCGTCCTTCCTCCCATCTAATTTTTTCCTGTGTGGGTTTTGTACAGAAGATTATTCCAAAAGGGTCGTTGGAATTATGCTGGACCTAGGTTCGGGAATCCTTTCTTTTTATCTCCTGCTTTTTGGAGTATATCATCCAAAGTTTCACCAAACAAATATTTACCCTCAAAGGTAATTGAGCATAGTTTAAGCTTGATTTGAAGGTCTCCAGGCCAGCTTTTGAGAAATAGGGGTCGCCTGGCCGTGTCTGAAAGTGCTGCCGATTTTGATGTTAAACGGACTGAATCTGCCGATGAGTCCGCTAGGAATGCTGCTGCCCGTTATCATGGGTAGGGATTCCAGGATTTTGTTCCTTGGTGTCCCTCAGTTGTTTCTCCAGTTGATCCACCCATACCATGAGATCTGGAGGTACATGTTGCAGTTATAGCCGGCGTAAGATTTCCCCCCGCTGATCTGCTGCTCTGCGTGGAGCGGTTACTGGAACAGCTACTCCGCTGGGCCATCCTGCTGTTTATGATGGCGCCTCTGTTGTTGCTGCTTAAGCTGGTGGTGCTGCTGCTGCTCTTGGAGCTGCTCGTCACTGCCTTCCATGTTCATGGAGACCGCATGCGGCAAAAGCTGTCTGCATCGGTCTCCTTTTAAAATTTGCCGCCCTGCAGCGTCACCTCCGGTCCTGCCCCCCTCCTCCTGCGCTCATTGGGAAAGAGTGGAGCGCTACTGCGCATGCGCCCACCCCAGAAGTCGCGCTCTACTTCCGGGGCGGTGGCCATCTTGGCGCACCTACTGTGCACGCTGTCGGCGCGTGTACTCCTAGGGAATCCAGGTGCCCCATACTCCATTCTGGAGGGGTGACAGCGCTCCCCCCCCACTCACCCTGAAGGACCCATCAGTCCCAGCGGTGGCGGCCTCAAGTACTGGATCAGCCGCGGCAGGAGCCTCCTCGCTGCCGCATCCCGACTGGCCGGCCCTGGTCCTTTATCTTCGTCTGGTAGACATATTCGTGAAGGTTCCGCAATGAAGGTTTCCGTCAGGGACAGGAAACCAACTGATGCGAGGGAGAGGTACGGCCCTTTTATCTGTAGGTTTCCTGTCCCTGAAGGGCGGATCCCCTCTCTCCGTGGTGCGGTCATGGGAGACTGAGAAACAGCTATTCATGAATTTCTTGGAGGAGGCGTTTATACCGTTCCGCGTTTGGTAAAATTGATAAAGCAGTTTTATTCTTCGGGTCAGTACGATTACAGCGATACCTCATTTATATCATTTTTTTATGTTTTGGCACTTTTATACGATAATTATTTTTTTGTATAAAATAGCTTTTATTTTGGCATTGCTTTATTCTGAGGACTATAACTTTTTTATTTTTTTGGTTATGATGCTATATGGCGGCTCGTTTTTTGCGGGACAAGATGACGTTTATATCCGTCTTTTTGATCGCGTGTTATTCCACTTTTTGTTCGGCGGTATGATAATAAAGCGTTTTTTGGCTCGTTTTTTTTTTTCTTACGGTGTTCACTAAAGGGGTTAACTAGTGGGACAGTTTTATAGGTTGGGTCGTTACGGACGCGGCGATACTAAATATGTGTACTTTTATTGTTTGTTTTTTGGGGTTTTTTTTAGATAAAGAAATGTATTTATGGGAATAATATTTTTTTTTTTCTTCTTTATTTAGGAATTTTTTTTTTTTTTTTTTTACACGTGTGGAAATTTTTTTTTTTTTACTCTTTCACTTTGTCCCGGGGGGGACATCACAGATCGCCGATCTGACAGTGTGCACAGCACCCTGTCAGATCGGTGATCTGACAAACAGCCGTGCAGGATTAGAGCTGCAGCTGCAGCCTGCTCCTGACCCGGAAGTACTCCCTGCAGGACCCGGATGCAGCCCCGCGGCCATTTTGGGTCCGGGGACTGCAGGGAGAAGACGCTCGGTACAAGGTGAGAAGATCACCTTGTACCGATCGTCTCAGGGAAGCCCGCAGGGAGCCCCCTCCCTGCGCGATGCTTCCCTCTACCGCCGGTACACTGAGATCATCTTTGATTGTGGTGTGCCGGGGGTTAATGTGCCGGGAGCGGTCCGTGACCGTTCCTGGCACATAGTGCCGGATGTCAGCTGCGATAGGCAGCTGACACCTGGCCGATCGGCCGCGCTCGCCCCGTGAGCGCGGCCGATCGCTATGACGTACTATCCCGTCGGTGGGAATTAAGGCCCACCCCACCTCGACGGGATAGTACGTCATATGGGATTAAGGGGTTAAACATTTCAAAAATTCCTGTGAAGCACCTGAAGGGTTGATAAACTTCTTGAATGTGGTTTTGAGCACCTTGAGGGGTGTAGTTTTTAGAATGCTGTCACACTTGGGTATTGTCTACCATATAGACCCCTCAGAGTGACTTCAAATGTGATGTGGCCCCTAAAAAAAATGGTGTTGTGAAAATGAGAAATTGCTGGTCAACTTTTAACCATTATAACTTCCTAACAAAAAAAATGTTGGTTCCAAAATTGCGCTGATGTAAAGTAGACATGTGGGAAATGTTACTTATTAAGTATTTTGTGTGACATAACTCTGATTTAAGGGTATTAAAATTCAAAGATGGAAAATTGTGAAATTTTCAAAATTTTCATCAATTTTCAGTTTTTTCACAAATAAATGCAGGTAATATCAAAGATATTTGACCAATAACATGAAGTACAATATGTCACGAGAAAACAATGTCAGAATCACCGGGATCCGTTGAAGCGTTCCAGAGTTATAACCTCATAAAGGGACAGTGGTCAGAATTGTAAAAATTGGCCCGGTCATTAACATGCAAACCACCCTTGGGGGTAAAGGGGTTAAATACTATGTAACTATAACATTAGCACAATGACAGGTAAAGTGAGGAACACTTATAAACTGGTGACATTGGCACAATCAGGGGTGGAGATTAGCCAACAAATAGTTCTCAGAGGGACCCCGCCATCAGGATTTACCCCTCAATATACCACCAGTGCCATTTCACTCTCTCAAGCTTCCTATCTTGCTCTTAGTGTAGAAAAGTGTCCATGCAATTAAAAATGGAGTTTTAATATTTCATTACTGTATGCAAATGAGATTGACTAGTCACAAAGGTGACCGTACATCCGCGAGTAGCCGAGCTCCAGCCACCGTAATCATGTCCTCAGTATGCCGAAGAGCAGGAAAGGAAACCTTAGAAGACTGCAATAGCTCTGAAGGAACATTAACTCCTTAGGACCAAGCCACATTGTAAGTTACTTATGTTAATGACCGAGCCGCATTCTGACCAGCGTCACTTTATGTGATAACTCTGGAGCTTCCACACATCCCACTGATCCCGAGATTGTTTTCTGTGACATATTGTACTTCATGTTTGTGGTAAATTGTGGTCGTTATTATTTGCGTTTATTTATGAAAATATCAAAAATTTGACAACAAAAATTAAGAGTATTTCGGAGTTTACAAATTTTTATCCCCTTAAACCATATAGTTCAATAACCAAAAATAGTTCATAAATAACATTTCCCACATGTCTACTTTACATCAGAATCGTTTTTGAAACATCATTTTTTTGTTAGGAAGTTATAAGGGTTAAAAGTTTATGAGCAATTTCTCTTTTTTTCCAACAAAATTTATAAAACCTTATTAATTTAGAGACCACCTCACATTTGGAGTGACTTTGAGGGGCCTATGTGACAGAAAATACCAAAAGTGACACCATTCGAAAAACTGCACCCCTCAAGGTGCTCAAAACCACATTCAAGAAGTTTATTACCCTTCCGGTTCTTCACAGGAATTAATGAAATGTGGAAGGAAAAAAAGAAACATTTTAATTTTTCCACCACAAAAAAATGTTGCTTTAGCTCCAAACTTTTAATTTTCACAAAAGTAATAGCAGAAAATGCACCATACAATTTGTTGTACAATTTCTCCTAAGTACGCCGTTACCCCATATGTGGGGGGAAACTACTGTATGGGCGCATGGCGGGGCTCGTAAAGGAAGGAGAACCATTTGACTTTTGCAGTGCAATTTAAAAACTAGACCCCTCAAGGAATATATCTAGAGATATGGTTTCACAAAATGTTATACATTGAAGTGTGGAGAAAAAGTTACATTTTTACCATTATATTGTTGTTTAAGCCCCAGATTTTACATTTTCACAAGGGGAAATCGGTAGAAATGACCACATTTGTTACACAATTTCTGCTGAACGTGGAAGTATCCCATATGATGCTGTGCAGTACTGCGTAGCTACACGGTGAGACTTGGGAGGAAAGAAGTGTCTCCTGGAGGGCAGATTTTCCTAGAATAGTTTGCGGATTCCATATACAGAACCCATAAGTGCTAGAAGAGCAGAATTCCCCTCAAGTAACCCCATTTTTGAAATTTCACCCCTCTGAGAATTTATCCACAGGTTCAGTGATGTAATTGACTCCATGGGTGTTCTCCACAAACAAGCAGCAGTGGATGTTGCTAAGTGAAAATGCAAATATGCCAATGTAGTGCCCAGTATGTTGTAGTGCCCAGTACATTATGCCCAGTACACTGTAGTGCCCAGCACATTGTAGCACCCAGTAGATTGTAGTGCCCAGTACATTATGCCCAGTACACTGTAGTGTCCAGTACATTGTAGCACCCAGTACATTGTAGTGCCCAGTACATAATCGGGCCCAGTACATTATAGAGTGCAGGATATTGTAGTGCCTATATATTAAAGTGCTTAGTGCGTTGAAGTGCTCGTACATCACAGTGCCTAGTTCATTATAGAGTCCAATACATTGCAGTACACATATAATGCAGTGCCAGTCATTGGAGTGCTCATATAAATTAGTGCCCATACCTTGTAGTATCCAGTACATTGTAGTGCCCATATATTGTAATGCCCAGTGCGTTATGCCCAGTAGACTGCAGTGCCCAGTACATTGTAGTGCCCAGTACATTGTAGCACCCAAGACATTGTAGTGCCTGTACCTTGTAGCGCCTGTACATTATGCCCAGCTTGCGCTTCTGGAGATGCCCACCCTGTAAATTAAGCGGTCTCTACTTGCTACAGAATTGCCAAATATATAAATGCTAACTTCGGTTTAAGCACAATATGGGGCCCAGGAGGAAGGGGTATTTGGATTCGGGAGTGAATTGAGATGAAGCTTTTATTGGGAACATTTTAAAAACCATTTTGATTGACATTTATCCTGCGCTCTACACTGAGCACTTACATCGGGGTTTCCCTCTAAATATACAAAATACGTGATCCAGACGAAACCTCGAGGGATCCAATCACTAATGAAGCAGCACAGTCACTGTCTAGCCTTTGTTCAGCATTGTCCGTCTCTTCAAAGATGCACAAAACTGTGGCCAACATCACTTTCATGCACGCTTGACACCGCCGGATCACCAGCTCTATGGCGTCCACAGTGTCTCTATCTGCCTTATTATAGGGAATCTTCCATCAGAGGTTCCGTCCGAATCACAAGCTCAGTCATTTATATGGGAGCACGGGACTTGTAGAAGAAAAATATGGACGGAAAGTATGGAAGGAATATTAACAAAGGTAAAGGAAAACTAAATCTGTGCTTCCTAAATCATTAAGGAGAGGTGTGAAGGCGGATCCATTATTCATTATTGCACCGCCGGACTCTACAGGAGCAGCCGCGCCATCACCGGACACTTCTGCTGTGATGTGGACAGCGGATAAAGCTTCACTGCACCGGAGACTCCACACGATATCACACACCGGTCATCATCATCACACGCCGGTCGTCATCATCACACGTCGGTCATCATCATCACACGTCGGTCATCATCATCACACGCTGCTCATCATCAGACGTTGCTCATCATCCTCATTGCATGCCGTTCATCATCCTCATTGCATGCCGTTCATCATCATCACATGCAGGTCATCATACTCACATGTCGGACATCATCATCACATAGTTACATAGTTATTAAGGTTGAAGGAAGACTATATGTCCATCTAGTTCAACCCATAACCTAACCTAACATGCCCTAACATGTTGATCCAGAGGAAGGCAAAAAAAAACCATGTGGCAAAGAGTAAGCTCCACATTGGGGAAAAAAATTCCTTCCCGACTCCACATACGGCAATCAGACTAGTTCCCTGGATCAACGCCTTATCAAGGAATCTAGCGTATATACCCTGTAACATTATACTTTTCCAGAAAGGTATCCAGTCCCCTCTTAAATTTAAGTAATGAATCACTCATTACAACATCATACGGCAGAGAGTTCCATAGTCTCACTGCTCTTACAGTAAAGAATCCGCGTCTGTTATTATGCTTAAACCTTCTTTCCTCCAGACGTAGAGGATGCCCCCTTGTCCCTGTGTCAGGTCTATGATTAAAAAGATCATCAGAAAGGTCTTTGTACTGTCCCCTCATATATTTATACATTAACATAAGATCACCCCTTAGTCTTCGTTTTTCCAAACTAAATAGCCCCAAGTGTAACAACCTATCTTGGTCTTGCAGACCCCCCAGTCCTCTAATAACCTTGGTCGCTCTTCTCTGCACCCGCTCTAGTTCAGCTATGTCTTTCTTATACACCGGAGACCAGAACTGTGCACAGTATTCTAAGTGTGGTCGAACTAGTGACTTGTATAGAGGTAAAATTATGTTCTCCTCATGAGCATCTATGCCTCTTTTAATGCATCCCATTATTTTATTTGCCTTTGTAGCAGCTGCCTGACACTGGCCACTGAATATGAGTTTGTCATCCACCCATACACCCAGGTCGTTTTCATTGACAGTTTTGCCCAGAGTTTTAGAATTAAGCACATAATTATACATCTTATTACTTCTACCCAAGTGCATGACCTTACATTTATCCCCATTAAAGCTCATTTGCCATTTACCAGCCCAAGCTTCTAGTTTACATAAATCATCCTGTGATATTAAATTGTCCTCCTCTGTATTGATTACCCTGCAGAGTTTAGTGTCATCTGCAAATATTGAAATTCTGCTCTGAATGCCTCCTACAAGGTCATTAATAAATATGTTAAAAAGAAGAGGGCCCAATACTGACCCCTGTGGTACCCCACTGCTAACCGCGACCCAGTCCGAGTGTGCTCCATTAACCCCTTCATGACCCAGCCTATTTTGACCTTAAAGACCTTGCCGTTTTTTGCAATTCTGACCAGTGTCCCTTTATGAGGTAATAACTCAGGAACGCTTCAACGGATCCTAGCGGTTCTGAGATTGTTTTTTCGTGACATATTGGGCTTCATGTTAGTGGTAAATTTAGGTCAATAAATTCTGCGTTTATTTGTGATAAAAACGGAAATTTGGCGAAAATTTTGAAAATTTCGCAATTTTCACATTTTGAATTTTTATTCTGTTAAACCAGAGAGATATATGACACAAAATAGTTAATAAATAAAATTTCCCACATGTTTACTTTACATCAGCACAATTTTGGAAACAAAATTTTTTTTTGTTAGGAAGTTATAAGGGTTAAAATTTGACCAGCGATTTGTCATTTTTACAACGAAATTTACAAAACCATTTTTTTAGGGACCACCTCACATTTGAAGTCAGTTTGAGGGGTCTATATGGCTGAAAATACCCAAAAGTGACACCATTCTAAAAACTGCACCCCTCAAGGTACTCAAAACCACATTCAAGAAGTTTATTAACCCTTCAGGTGCTTCACAGCAGCAGAAGCAACATGGAAGGAAAAAATGAACATTTAACTTTTTAGTCACAAAAATTATCTTTTAGTAACATTTTTTTTATTTTCCCAATGGTAAAAGGAGAAACTGAACCACGAAAATTGTTGTCCAATTTGTCCTGAGTACGCTGATACCTCATATGTTGGGGTAAACCACTGTTTGGGCGCACGGCAGGGCTTGGAAGGGAAGGAGCGCCATTTGACTTTTTGAATCAAAAATTGGCTCCACTCTTTAGCGGACACCATGTCACGTTTGGAGAGCCCCCGTGTGCCTAAAAATTGGAGCTCCCCCACAAGTGACCCCATTTTGGAAACTAGACGCCCCAAGGAACTTATCTAGATGCATAGTGAGCACTTTGAACCCCCAGGTGCTTCACAAATTGATCCGTAAAAATGAAAAAGTACTTTTTTTTCACACAAAAATTCTTTTAGCCTCAATTTTTTCATTTTCACATGGGCAACAGGATAAAATGGATCCTAAAATGTGTTGGGCAATTTCTCCCGAGTACGCCGATACCTCATATGTGGGGGTAAACCACTGTTTGGGCACACGGCAAGGCTCGGAAGGGAAGGCGCGCCATTTGACTTTTTGAATGGAAAATTAGCTCCAATTGTTAGCGGACACCATGTCGCATTTGGAGAGCCCCTGTGTGCCTATACAATGGAGCTCCCCCACAAGTGACCCCATTTTGGAAACTAGACCCCCCAAGGAACTTATCTAGATGCATATTGAGCACTTTAAACCCCCAGGTGCTTCACAGAAGTTTATAACGCAGAGCCATGAAAATAAAAAATAATTTTTCTTTCCTCAAAAATGATTTTTTAGCCTGGAATTTCCTATTTTGCCAAGGATAATAGGAGAAATTGGACCCCAAATATTGTTGTCCAGTTTGTCCTGAGTACGCTGATACCCCATATGTGGGGGTAAACCACTGTTTGGGCGCACGGCAGGGCTCGGAAGGGATGGCACGCCATTTGGCTTTTTAAATGGAAAATTAGCTCCAATCATTAGCCCCTGTGTGCCTAAACATTGGAGATCCCCCAGAAATGACACCATTTTGGAAACTAGACCCCCAAAGGAACTAATCTAGATGTGTGGTGAGGACTTTGAACCCCCAAGTGCTTCACAGAAGTTTATAACGCAGAGCCACGAAAATAAAAAAAAAAATTATTTTCTCAAAAATGATCTTTTAGCCTGCAATTTTTTATTTTCCCAAGGGTAACGGGAGAAATTTGACCCCAAAAGTTGTTGTCCAGTTTCTCCTGAGTACGCTGATACCCCATATGTGGGGGTAAACTACTGTTTGGGCACATGCCGGGGCTCGGAAGTGAAGTAGTGACATTTTGAAATGCAGACTTTGATGGAATGCTCTGCGGGCGTCACGTTGCGTTTGCAGAGCCCCTGATGTGGCTAAACAGTAGAAACCCCCCACAAGTGACCCCATTTTGGAAACTAGACCCCGAAAGGAACTTATCTAGATGTGTGGTGAGCACTTTGAACCCCCAAGTGCTTCACAGAAGTTTATAATGCAGAGCCGTGAAAATAATAAATACGTTTTCTTTCCTCAAAAATAATTATTTAGCCCAGAATTTTTTATTTTCCCAAGGGTTACAGGAGAAATTGGACCTCAAAAGTTGTTGTCCAGTTTCTCCTGAGTACGCTGATACCCCATGTGTGGGGGTAAACCACTGTTTGGGCACACGTCGGGGCTCAGAAGGGAAGTAGTGACTTTTGAAATGCAGACTTTGATGGAATGGTCTGCGGGCGTCACGTTGCGTTTGCAGAGCCCCTGGTGTGCCTAAACAGTAGAAACCCCCCACAAGTGACCCCATTTTAGAAACTAGACCCCCCAGGGAACTTATCTAGATATGTGGTGAGCACTTTGAACCCCCAAGTGCTTCACAGATGTTTACAACGCAGAGCCGTGAAAATAAAAAATCATTTTTCTTTCCTCAAAAATGATGTTTTAGCAAGCATTTCTTTATTTTCACAAGGGTAACAGGAGAAATTGGACCCCAGTAATTGTTGCGCAGTTTGTCCTGAGTATGCTGGTACCCCATATGTGGGGGTAAACCACTGTTTGGGCACACGTCGGGGCTCGGAAGGGAGGGAGCACCATTTGACTTTTTGAATACAAGATTGGCTGGAATCAATGGTGGCGCCATGTTGCGTTTGGAGACCCCCTGAAGTGCCTAAACAGTGGAAACCCCTCAATTCTACCTCCAACACACCCCTAACCCTTATCCCAACTGTAGCCGTAACCCTAATCACAACCCTAACCCCAACACACCCCTAACCCCAACACAGCCCTAACCCTAACCACAACCCTAATTCCAACCCAACCCTAACCCTAAGGCTATGTGCCAACGTTGCGGATTCGTATGAGATTTTTCAGCACCATTTTTTAAAAATCCGCGGGTAAAAGGCACTGCGTTTTACCTGCGGATTTACTGCGGATTTCCAGTGTTTTTTGTCCGGATTTCACCTGCGGATTCCTATTGAGGAACAGGTGTAAAACGCTGCGGAATCCGCACAAAGAATTGACATGCTGCGGAAAATACAACGCAGCGTTCCCGCGCGGTATTTTCCGCACCATGGGCACAGCGGATTTGGTTTTCCATATGTTTACATGGTACTGTAAACCTGATGGAACACTGCTGCGGATCCGCAGCCAAATCCGCACCGTGTGCACATAGCCTAATTCTAAAGGTATGTGCACACGCTGCGGAAAACACTGCGGATCCGCAGCAGTTTCCCATGAGTTTACAGTTCAATGCAAACCTATGGGAAACAAAAATCGCTGTACACATGCTGCGGAAAAACTGCACGGAAACGCAGCGGTTTACATTCCGCAGCATGTCACTTCTTTCTGCGGATTCCGCAGCGGTTTTACAACTGCTCAAATAGAAAATCGCTGTTGTAAAACCGCAGTGAAATGCGCAGAAAAACCGCGGTAAATCCGCCATAAATCCGCAGCGGTTTAGCACTGCGGATTTATCAAATCCGCAGCGGAAAAATCCGCAGAGGACCAGAATACGTGTGCACATACCAAAACCCTAACCCTAGCCCTAACCCTACCCCTAGCCCTACTCCTAACCCTACCTCTAACCCTAGTTCTTACCCCAACCTTAGTGGAAAAAAACAAAATTATTTTTTTTATTGTCCCTACCTATGGGGGTGACAAAGGGGGGGGGGATGTCATTTACTTTTTTTTTTTATTTTGATCACTGAGATAGATTATATCTCAGTGATCAAAATTCACTCTGGAACGAATCTGCCAGCCGGCAGATTCGGCGGGCGCACTGCACATGCGCCCGCCATTTTGGAAGATGGCGGCGCCCAGGAAAGAAGACGGACGGTCCCCGGGAGGCCAGGTAAGTATAAGGGGGGGAGATCAGGGCACGGGGGGGGGGGGCGTCGGAGCACGGGGGGGGGATCGGAACACGGGGGGGTGGATTGGAGCACGGAGTGGGGGATCGCTGTGCGGGCGGGTGGATCGGAGCACGGGGGGGGGGGAATCGCTGTGCGGGGGGGGATCGCTGTGCGGGGGGGGGGATCGGAGTGCGGGGGGGTTTGTTTGGAGCACGGGGAGGGTGATTGGAGCACGGGGGGAGTGGGCAGGAGGACGGGGGAGCGGAGCACAGGACCGAGGGGAGCGGACAACAGATCGGGGGGCTGGGGGGGCGATCGGAGGAGTGGGGTGGGTGCACATTAGTGTGTCCAGCCATGGCCGATGATATTGCAGCATCGGCCATGGCTGGATTGTAATATTTCACCATTTTTTTAGGTGAAATATTACAAATCGCTCTGATTGGCAGTTTCACTTTCAACAGCCAATCAGAGCGATCGTAGCCACGAGGGGGTGAAGCCACCCCCCCCTGGGCTAAACTACCACTCCCCCTGTCCCTGCAGGCCGGGTGAAATGGGAGTTAACCCTTTCACCCGATCTGCAGGGACGCGATCTTTCCATGACGCATATGCTGCGTCAAAGGTCGGGAAGGGGTTAATAACCACCCTTTGTTTTCTATCCCTGAGCCAGCTCTCAACCCACTTACACATATTTTCCCCTATCCCCATTATTCTCATTTTATGTATCAACCTTTTGTGTGGCACCGTATCAAAAGCTTTTGAAAAGTCCATATACACTACATCTACTGGGTTCCTTTGGTCCAGTCCGGAACTTACACGTCAGTCATTGTCATCATCATCACGCGCTGGACATCATCACATGCCGGATATCATTATCACACGTCGGTCATATTCATCATATGCCGGTCGTCATTATCACATGCTGGAAATGATCATCACACGCCAGTCATTATTATTACACGCTGCTCATCATCAGCCGTTGCTCATCATCCTCATCGCATGCAGGTCATCCTCATCGCATGCAGGTCATCATCATCACACATCGGTCATTATTACACACCTGTGGAAACATCTCCCGGAATCTCCTCCTTCCCGTCACTCACACACGGCTGATCCCCCCTCGTCATCACTTCTTCTTCTGTCTCTTCCTTCACTTTATTCTTAGTCGGATCTTCCTCCTGATATATCAGATGTAACAATCAGCACAATACAAGAAACCACCAAAATCTGTGACCTCTATGACCTCGATCAGAAATGTCCCCCATATACAGATCCGGTACAGGGCTCAGCACCGTCTACCTGATGATCCTCCGGGATGTTGTGATTCTCCTCCGGACAGTCCTGGGGACACAGAGGACGGGGACATCTCTCTGGTGGATTTCTCCTCCTGGATCCATCTGTGGAGACACACAGTGATGGAATAGATTGTGTCATGTGATGATGAGATGATGGGAGTAGTAGTCGGTGACCACAGAACAGACATGACAGTCTCCCCTCCTCACCCTGCTGATCGGCCCATATTGCGATCGCCTCTTGTGCTCCATGTATAACCTCAACCTTAATATCAATCAGATCTTCACCCTAAAAAGAAAAATGTAAGATGAGCTCAGGTCCCATCACTTCATGGTCAGATGTTGTGGAGGCTTCAGTGTCATCTACCTGATGATCCTCCGGGATGTTGTGATTCTCCTCCGGACAGTCTTGGGGATACAGAGGACGGGGACATCTCTCTGGTGGATTTCTCCTCCTGGATCCATCTGTGGAGACACAGACTGAATACATGACCTGCCGTGTATCTGTCTATATATGAGACACGTTTCTCAGAACCGGTAATTCTAGGTTTATGTATCAGGGACCAAATTACATTGTTGTGGTCCTCACCACCGGTACCGAGGTCCCAGCACATTGTGGCCCCAAGTATGAAGTGATAATCAGCGAGGCCAAAGCCTAATGCTCTCTGCTCTGCACTCGGAGGATGAGGACCCTGAGGAGAGGGACAGAGAAGACCCTCGTCAGTCAGATGGAGGAGCCGCACTAAGAAACACAACTTCTCCAAGTTTCGTCTCCACCAGAGATGGAACCACAGAGGAGCTGGAGAAAGCTCCACATTTCTATCCAGCGGTTTCTTCCCTCCTAATTCACCGTTATGGAGATTGAGGGAAGGACGGTTACCATTTACCAGTGATTGCTTTCTGAGAGCTCATGATGTCACCATGAGGACACGGCCTCCATCCTGGACAGGATCCTCTGGGGTCACTAAGAGGAGAGAACCTGACGTCCTCCTATTAATAGACGAATTACTGCGTTTTTATTCTTTTTTAAAGAGAGACAAATCTCAGCATCTGCATCAATATAAAGAGTAAAACAGGCAGCAAGTGCGCGGGAGGACGGTGTTGTGTGGAGCCCCCGGTATACAACGGTTAGTGCCCATCAATGTGCAGAAAGGACAACTAGAGAGCAGACACCGGGGTCATGGGCGCTTACTGGTGAACACGGGGAGCCGAGGAGAGATTGTCTGGTCAGATTCCACAGAAAACCCCATAATACATATTGTACTGAACGAACAACCCTTTACGGGAGACTTACACTGATTATTATCACCATTGTGCGGCCCGATGTCCCTGCGGGGGAAACACCTGCGTCACCATCCCTCTTATATCGTTATAGTCAGACCCTTTGAAGAGGAAGAGCGGACCCCCTGACATTTTGCTGTAGTTTATCCCTTGAGGCTAGGACACCCCGTCCGTGCATTCTGACATCATGTGATAAAGCTTGTTAACCCCTTCCTGATATCTGGTGTTCATGCATAGAGGATGCCAGGTGCGCGTCTGTGGAGTGAGCTCAGATTCCTGCTCTTTCACCACTTCACCGCTGCTGACAGCGACATTTAAAGGGAACCTGTCATGTAAAATAATGGTAATAACCTGCAGACATGGGGTTAACCGGCAGGTTACTAACATATTGAACCTGTCCGGTGTCAGCAGTGAGAGGAAATTAACTTTAGTCCCACTCAGCAGCGTTCGGCTTCCAGTCATAAAGTTTCAGCTGAAGCAGCTACAGTCACCGCTCAGTGTATAGACAGCGGCGGCTGTTACCGCGGCCCCGGCACTGACTGACAGCCAGCTCAGCATTAGAGCCAGCACTGACTGACAGCCAGCTCAGCATTAGGGCCGGCACTGATTGACAGCCAGCTCAGCATTAGGGCCGGCACTGACTGACAGCCAGCTCAGTGTTAGAGCCGGCACTGACTGACAGCCAGCTCAGCATTAGAGTCGGCACTGACTGACAGCCAGCTCAGCATTAGGGCCGGCACTGACTGACAGCCAGCTCAGCATTAGGGCCGGCACTGATTGACAGCCAGCTCAGCATTAGGGCCGGCACTGACTGACAGCCAGCTCAGCATTAGAGTCGGCACTGACTGACAGCCAGCTCAGCATTAGAGTCGGCACTGACTGACAGCCAGCTCAGCATTAGAGCCGGAACTGACTGACAGCCAGCTCAGCATTAGAGCCGGCACTGACTGACAGCCAGCTCAGCTTTAGAGATGGATATGACCTCAGGGAAACGGCTGATATTATAATCCAGAAAATATATAAAACCACACACAAGATTGGTGTCACCATAACTGACCCAGAAAATCACAGCGAGGTCGTTCTTACCGCCCAATAAATGCCGAGGAAAAAAAAACAAAAAATAAATGTGGAAATTAATTTTTTTTATTAATTGTTTCACTGCATCAGGATTTTTTTCCTGTTTTTCAGCTCATTATACGGTAAAATGAAAAATCTATGATGCAAAAAAACACAAGATCTCAAACGTCTGTGGATGGAAAATAAGAATGTTACGTCTTATGGAAGAAGAGGAGGAAAAACTGCAAAAATGGAAATTTGCCCCATCAGGATGAGGCTGAAACATTGATATTGATTTCTGGGATTGCTGCGTCCTATAGGAGGCGCTAGAGACCCTTCTCTGTATCTGGGGAGAGGAAATTTGCATATCTTATTTCCCATGGGGCACAAGTGTCAGCCAAGACGGAGGAGCCGGACGCCGACCACGACCGATGATGAGATTCTGACGGACGGACGAGCGACAGCGGATTAGGGGGAAAATCACCTGTAAATTAACCCCGACTCTGCTGAGTAACAATCCACGACAGACTTAGGGAAAGAACTCACAGGAGAGAACGGACAGAAGGACGGGACATCTGCAGAGAAAATGTGACCGAGGCTCTAAGGAAGGAGAAAGATTCTGAAAGAAGCCGCCGAGGACGAAGACTCGAGACTGATGAAGACGAAACAACAGCGGAGAAACCGCGACTCACAGATCAGAAGGAAATAATCAGGAAATGAAAGCTGTTGTCACATGGAGAAAATGTAGAGAAAACCGGAGCAAATCTGGAAAAAACTCATCTATTATAGGACGACGCCGGAGAGACGTCATCACATCCACCGGAGCCAACAAGGAGCCTCTCACCTCGTGGTGTAAGAGGCCGGAGCTCTTCCATCATCACATCCTGGTACCGATCCTGGTGTCCTTCTAGATACTTCCACTCCTCCATGGAGAGATAGACAGCGACGTCCTGACACCTTATAGGAACCTGACAACAGCCACACCGTCATCACCCAGAATCCTCCAGTGCTGTATAATGTCCCAGCAGTCACCTCTCCGCTCATCACCCAGAATCCTCCAGTGCTGTATAATGTCCCAGCAGTCACCTCTCCGCTCATCACCCAGAATCCTCCAGTGCTGTATAATGTCCCAGCAGTCACCTCTCCGCCCATCACCCAGAATCCTCCAGTGCTGTATAATGTCCCAGCAGTCACCTCTCCGCCCATCACCCAGAATCCTCCAGTGCTGTACAATGTCCCAGCAGTCACCTCTCCGCTCACCACCCAGAATCCTCCAGTGCTGTATAATGTCCCAGCAGTCACCTCTCCGCCCATCACCCAGAATCCTCCAGTGCTGTATAATGTCCCAGCAGTCACCTCTCCGCTCATCACCCAGAATCCTCCAGTGCTGTATAATGTCCCAGCAGTCACCTCTCCGCTTATCACCCAGAATCCTCCAGTCCTGTATAATGTCCCAGCAGTCACCTCTCCGCTCATCACCCAGAATCCTCCAGTCCTGTATAATCTCCCAGCAGTCACCTCTCCGCTCATCACCCAGAATCCTCTAGTGCTGTATAATGTCCCAGCAGTCACCTCTCCGCTCATCACCCAGAATCCTCCAGTGCTGTATAATCTCCCAGCAGTCACCTCTCCGCTCATCACCCAGAATCCTCCAGTGCTGTATAATGTCCCAGCAGTCACCTCTCCGCTTATCACCCAGAATCCTCCAGTGCTGTATAATGTCCCATCAGTCACCTCTCCGCTCATCACCCAGAATCCTCCAGTGCTGTATAATGTCCCAGCAGTCACCTCTCCGCTCATCACCCAGAATCCTCCAGTCCTGTATAATCTCCCAGCAGTCACCTCTCCGCTCATCACCCAGAATCCTCCAGTGCTGTATAATGTCCTAGCAGTCACCTCTCCGCTCACCACCCAGAATCCTCCAGTCCTGTATAATCTCCCAGCAGTCACCTCTCCGCTCATCACCCAGAATCCTCCAGTGCTGTATAATGTCCCAGCAGTCACCTCTCCGCTCATCACCCAGAATCCTCCAGTGCTTTATAATGTCCCAGCAGTCACCTCTCCGCTCATCACCCAGAATCCTCCAGTGCTGTATAATGTCCCAGCAGTCACCTCTCCGCTCATCACCCAGAATCCTCCAGTGCTGTATAATGTCCCAGCAGTCACCTCTCCGCTCATCACCCAGAATCCTCCAGTGCTGTATAATGTCCCAGCAGTCACCTCTCCGCTCATCACCCAGAATCCTCCAGTGCTGTATAATCTCCCAGCAGTCACCTCTCCGCTCATCACCCAGAATCCTCCAGTCCTGTATAATCTCCCAGCAGTCACCTCTCCGCTCATCACCCAGAATCCTCCAGTGCTGTATAATGTCCCAGCAGTCACCTCTCCGCTCATCACCCAGAATCCTCCAGTGCTGTATAATGTCCCAGCAGTCACCTCTCCGCTCATCACCCAGAATCCTCCAGTCCTGTATAATGTCCCAGCAGTCACCTCTCCGCTCATCACCCAGAATCCTCCAGTCCTGTATAATCTCCCAGCAGTCACCTCTCCGCTCATCACCCAGAATCCTCCAGTGCTGTATAATGTCCCAGCAGTCACCTCTCCGCTCATCACCCAGAATCCTCCAGTGCTGTATAATGTCCCAGCAGTCACCTCTCCGCTCATCACCCAGAATCCTCCAGTGCTGTATAATGTCCCAGCAGTCTCCTCTCCGCTCATCACCCAGAATCCTCCAGTGCTGTATAATGTCCCAGCAGTCACCTCTCCGCTCATCACCCAGAATCCTCCAGTGCTGTATAATGTCCCAGCAGTCACCTCTCCGCTCATCACCCAGAATCCTCCAGTCCTGTAAAATGTCCCAGCAGTCACCTCTCCGCTCATCACCCAGAATCCTCCAGTCCTGTATAATCTCCCAGCAGTCACCTCTCCGCTCATCACCCAGAATCCTCCAGTGCTGTATAATGTCCCAGCAGTCACCTCTCCACTCATCACCCAGAATCCTCCAGTCCTGTATAATGTCCCAGCAGTCACCTCTCCGCTCATCACCCAGAATCCTCCAGTGCTGTCCTGTATAATCTCCCAGCAGTCACCTCTCCGCTCATCACCCAGAATCCTCCAGTGCTGTATAATGTCCCAGCAGTCACCTCTCCGCTCATCACCCAGAATCCTCCAGTGCTGTATAATGTCCCAGCAGTCACCTCTCCGCTCATCACCCAGAATCCTCCAGTCCTGTATAATGTCCCAGCAGTCACCTCTCCGCTCATCACCCAGAATCCTCCAGTCCTGTATAATCTCCCAGCAGTCACCTCTCCGCTCATCACCCAGAATCCTCCAGTCCTGTATAATCTCCCAGCAGTCACCTCTCCGCTCATCACCCAGAATCCTCCAGTGCTGTATAATGTCCCAGCAGTCACCTCTCCGCTCATCACCCAGAATCCTCCAGTCCTGTATAATCTCCCAGCAGTCACCTCTCCGCTCATCACCCAGAATCCTCCAGTCCTGTATAATCTCCCAGCAGTCACCTCTCCGCTCATCACCCAGAATCCTCCAGTGCTGTATAATGTCCCAGCAGTCACCTTTCCGCTCATCACCCAGAATCCTCCAGTGCTGTATAATGTCCCAGCAGTCAACTCTCCGCTCATCACCCAGAATCCTCCAGTGCTGTATAATCTCCCAGCAGTCACCTCTCCGCTCATCACCCAGAATCCTCCAGTCCTGTATAATGTCCCAGCAGTCAACTCTCCGCTCATCACCCAGAATCCTCCAGTGCTGTATAATCTCCCAGCAGTCACCTCTCCGCTCATCACCCAGAATCCTCCAGTGCTGTATAATGTCCCAGCAGTCACCTCTCCGCTCATCACCCAGAATCCTCCAGTGCTGTATAATCTCCCAGCAGTCACCTCTCCGCTCATCACCCAGAATCCTCCAGTGCTGTATAATCTCCCAGCAGTCACCTCTCCGCTCATCACCCAGAATCCTCCAGTCCTGTATAATGTCCCAGCAGTCACCTCTCCGCTCATCACCCAGAATCCTCCAGTGCTGTATAATCTCCCAGCAGTCACCTCTCCGCTCATCACCCAGAATCCTCCAGTGCTGTATAATGTCCCAGCAGTCACCTCTCCGCTCATCACCCAGAATCCTCCAGTGCTGTATAATCTCCCAGCAGTCACCTCTCCGCTCAGCAGCTCAATCATCTTGGTGCTGAGCTCCAGGATCTTCTTGTTCCTCTCATGTAGCAGGGAGTGCGGGGGAGGCTCTGTGATGGGGCCCGGGCTCCGCCCTCCTGACTCCTGGAGATGGATGATGGGAGTCACACCGTCCCCCGGTGTCTTCCTCACTATTGTGTAATCCTGTGTATGGAGAGAGACACTTAGGGAGAAGATTCCTTCCCGACTCCAGATCTGACAATCAGTAGAAATCCCGGGATCAATAACCGTCTCCAGTAATCTGGGGCCATAACCGGGAATATTATTCCCCTCCGGACAGACATCCCGGCCCCTCTACAGCTCTTATAGGGAATCCCCATGACAACTCCTCCGGGCAGAGAGCTCCACACAATCACTGCTCTTACAGTAAAGAATCCTTCTCTCTATTCTGGATGTCGGACTTGTCACAGAACACAATAAAGCTGATAGAAATGTAGAGGAGTTACCTCTCCGCTCAGCAGGGAGATGATCTCCAGGGCGAAGTGGGATAATCTTCTGGTGGTCTCATCCCTGTCCTCGTCCATCCTCGGGGTCATTCAGGAGGAGGAGGGATGAGCACTGGATCAGCTGGAGGGATCTCGTCCTGCCGGCGTCTTCATGATGAAGGAAAAGGTGGAAATCACAAGGGACAATATAACGTGAGATCCAGAATGCAAATCTCTCTATTTATACGGCTAGATAAAGGCATTGTGAGGCCAAAACGTGCTGACTTTTATGGACGAATAGAGCTACCAAAAAGGAGGACGTCTGCAGCAAAGGTTTCTGGATTTCAGTCACTCCTTCTGAAGTGAATATGACAATGTAACTAAGGCTCCGATCACATCTACAAGACGTCACCGACCACGACCGATGGATCCTGTAACTAAGGCTCCGATCACATCTACAAGACGTCACCGACCACGACCGATGGATCCTGTAACTAAGGCTCCGATCACATCTACAAGACGTCACCGACCACGACCGATGGATCCTGTAACTAAGGCTCCGATCACATCTACAAGACGTCACCAACCACGACCGATGGATCCTGTAACTAAGGCTCCGATCACATCTACAAGACGTCACCGACCACGACCGATGGATCCTGTAACTAAGGCTCCGATCACATCTACAAGACGTCACCAACCACGACCGATGGATCCTGTAACTAAGGCACCGATCACATCTACAAGACGTCACCAACCACGACCGATGGATCCTGTAACTATGGCTCCGATCACATCTACTAGACGTCACCGACCACGACCGATGGATCCTGTAACTATGGCTCCGATCACATCTACTAGACGTCACCGACCACGACCGATGGATCCTGTAACTAAGGCTCCGATCACATCTACAAGACGTCACCGACCACGACCGATGGATCCTGTAACTAAGGCTCCGATCACATCTACAAGACGTCACCGACCACGACCGATGGATCCTGTAACTAAGGCTCCGATCACATCTACAAGACGTCACCGACCACGACCGATGGATCCTGTAACTAAGGCTCCGATCACATCTACAAGACGTCACCGACCACGACCGATGGATCCTGTAACTAAGGCTCCGATCACATCTACAAGACGTCACCGACCACGACCGATGGATCCTGTAACTAAGGCTCCGATCACATCAACAAGACGTCACCGACCACGACCGATGGATCCTGTAACTAAGGCTCCGATCACATCTACTAGACGTCACCGACCACGACCGATGGATCCTGTAACTAAGGCTCCGATCACATCTACAAGACGTCACCGACCACGACCGATGGATCCTGTAACTAAGGCTCTGATCACATCTACAAGATGTCAGTGTGTAAAATAATATATAATAAAAATAATAATATAATAATGCAACGTATATGCAGAGATCAGCTCTGAGCTCTATCTAGTGTGTGCATGTCAGCTATCCTGAGGACCTTGGCTTGCGCATCTGTTGTTTGTATGTCAAACCTAACGAGTGGAGCTGTCAAACTGTATCTATATGTGGATTGCTTAGGTTACCCGTAACTAAGACAAAATATATTTAAGATGTACCATGAGGTAATGTAAAGGGTGGTAATGTAAAGAGCCAATGTAAGTTTGCAAAATGTTAGGCTTTACTAATATGGTATGCGCTATGAATATGGTACCAGGTAGATCACCTTATGTGGTTAAGAGGTAGGAAAAGAAAGTAACCAATGGAAGTCTATGGGTCAAAAGAGTATATAAGGGTAGACCCAGCACCAGTAGGGGGCAGACTTTCTCATTCCATGAGAATACTCCACATGGACCACATCATGCCTCAAAGACATACGTAAGACCTATGCTTAATTTTTCTCTGATAATATAATACTTGATTTGTGTGCTATGGACTTATAAACTGACTTTTTCTTCAATTTTGTAATGAATTTTTGAATGGACATTAAATAAGACTTGTTTTATCCACACAATTCAATTTTGCTTATTTTTCCTATTCTCATCGTATTACTTACAAAAATAAGGAACGGTTACTTTTTCTAACATTTTGGCGAGTCAGCCAGATCTGATTTTTTTGTGCTTTTGTGGAATTCCACCCCTTGTACAGGGGGGAAGGGAAGGGAGTTCTGCTAAACACCTGTTGTTCAAGGCGCAGAAATTCCACTATATCACGTCACAAGAATCAGACGGGGCCTACAGAGGAGTGAGCATTCGTGTCTCCAGAAAGCTGCACGTCTCATCCAGTCGGCAGATCAGTGAAAAGACACAGAGGACCATCCATTGACGGTCGGATCATTCCAGGAGGAAAAAGATATTCCTTAGGTGAGAAAATGGAGTTTATTCATGAATATTCTAAGAAAAGTAATATACAGTTTAAGTTTGTTCATAGCCATACAGATTCACAATTATGGTCTAGTTTGTTTAGTCAATGTGAAACAGAGAATCTTAAAATTGATAAAAAGTTTTTTTCAGTAAAAAAGTTACAAAGGAAGCTTCAAAATGTCATGCATATGGTCCGAGTATACAATAATTTAGTTTTTGAGAAAACTGACACACAGAAACATGAGATATGTACTGTCACACAAGATACTGGTCATACTGATACACAAGGTGACACACACGAATCTGACAAGGATTACTTTGATTGTCCAAATTGTTTAATATTGTCAGAACATATTGAACAATTGGAAGATCAGATTGATGTTCGAACAGAATTATTGTCCAAATTGAGACAAGATATAAAAAAGGCTTCTGTTCTTACTCGATCAGCCCAACATGAAGATAATGCCGCTGCATCATTTGTCCCTGATACACAAGATTTGGATGAAACGGTAGATATTCAGGCAGAAGAATTACAACTGAAAAAATTCCATGACAGAGCAGCACGCATTAATATGAAAATACACGATCAGTTAATGAAAATTGTAAAAGACATTCCAAACTTCAATGACAAGATGGATGCCTTTTATAATGCAGACATTTTTTAATCGAATACTGACAAATACAATCTTAATGATGAACAAAAAAATAAGATATTCAAAGTTTGGTTACCCTCATATATGGGAAAAAGGTTACAGACCACACCCAGATTGAATGAGGAGCATGAGCAGATTCATAGTACTAGAGAAGACAGACTTAGGCAATTAAATTTATTCTTTACGGGAGAGTCTACCCCGACTGCGGAAATTCTGGAATCATTACGTACTAATATTAATGAGGATCCATTTGCATTTTTGGTAAAATTTGAGCAGGCCTATAGAATGGTGATGGAAATTGGGCCTAATCAGGAGCCAACATCCATGATCAGATTTTTTGTAAAAAAGTTCAAATATTTGGATCCTGCCTCAGAACAGATGGCTAGTACTCAGCCATCATTGCAAGAAGCAACAGTTTTTATCGACAGAGTAAGGAGATCCATGAAACAAAATCAGGTGAAAGCCAAAATAGCGGTAGTTAATGAAAAGGATCGCCAGCTGGAACCTAGACCTACAGTAACCTTCCAGAGCAGAGATTATGTAGATCATAGAGGTAGAAATACTACACAAAGGAACAATATTCATTGTTATTTCTGTGGTATACCTGGACACTTAAAGTGGCAGTGCAGAAAATTCTTGAGAGCAGAATCAGAGTCAGGTACACAAGGGACAGAAAAACTTGGAAGGGAAAACGGACTCATGCCAAAACTATCCACTAGGCCTTCTGCACCTCCATTACAATCAAATGCACCCACTCACACTGACAACAGACAAACGCAGTCACCGTATGCACCATTAATCAGACAGATCAGAGAGATGACAGTAAAGGAGACGGAGTCCAGAAATAGAACTCCAAGTGCTTTTAAAAAGGACATTGGACTTCTCCCATCTCCTCCATCTTTCTGACAATCACAGACAATTCCTACACCTCATCCATTGGAATTTGTGGCTCGAGTGACATTAGATGATTGTGGGAGACCTTTTATCAAGGTAAATCTAGCAGGACAGACTGTTGTATTTTTGATTGATACAGGAGCCCAGTTAAGCGTAACAAATCTTGATTTGAAGTTACAACCAGATTCACCAGTTTGTACAATTGTTGGTTTTAGTGGAAAAGGTGGAACTAAAGCAACCTTAGTTACGGATGTGACATTGGAAATACCTAGTTCTTTCAAAACAACAATTGACATTTGGTATTGTCATGATTCTGAAAATATACTTGGCACAGATTTTATGCAGAAATTTGGATGGGTTGTTGATCTAGGGAATCAAGTGATCTGGAAAGATTCTAATGGTTGTAAACCTGTAGTCATTGATCCTAGTGATTATAGCCATGTTGGAAGTATTTGCTTAAATGATGTTGTGTCAGCAGAACACCTGTGGCCTGAAACTGGTGGTGATGAGGTATTGACAGAAATTGTACAGCTTTTTCCTTCTCTTTGGGCTCAGTTCAGGAATGAAGTGGGTTTGATGAAAAATGTCATTGTGAATGTCGAGGGAAAAGATGCACCCCCTCAGCGTCAGTATAAATTGCCTCCAGAATCAATTGAGTCTATGTCAAAGATCATACAGGAATTGTTAAAACAAGGTGTCATCCGAAAGGCTAATTCTGTCAGTAACAATCCTTTGTGGTGTGTCTTGAAATCTGATGGTTCTTATCGAATGATATTGGATTTGCGGATGTTTAACAAACATACTCCCAATGTAGCACCCATTGTTGCAGATACTCATGACATGATGTCAAGGCTGAATGCAAAGGCCAAATATTTCTCTGTACTGGACATCAGTAATGGTTTTTTCAGCATACCTCTTGAAAAGAGTTGTCAGTATAAGTTTGCATTTACTTTCTTGGATGAGCAATATTTGTTCTGCAGGCTACCTCAAGGGGCGCATTTGTCACCCAGTGTGTTCCATCAGGCATTGGCAAAGGTATTATCTAAATTTTCGAGACCTGATTGTATTTTGCAGTATGTGGATGATATCCTATTGTCTACTGAGGACAAAGAGTCACATGTTTCACTTCTGAAAGAATTGTTTGAGCTGCTGCATGATGCAGGATTGAAATTGAACACTAAAAAGGTCAAATTGATGCAGACTGAGGTCAGATTTTTAGGAGTGTTGTTGAGTCCAGGAAAAAGACCGCCACTGCAGGAAAGAATAGAGGCAATTGCTTCTCTACCAGTTCCACAATCACACAAGGCAGTGAGACATTTTTTGGGTCTTATAAACTTTTCAAGGGACTTCATTGAAAATTTTGCAGACAAGGCCAGGCCTTTGTACGATCTTCTAAAAGGTGAAAATAGTGATTACTTTGGTCCCTGGGGTGATGAACAACAAACCTCATTTGAACAATTGAAAATGAATTTACAAACTGCACCTGCTTTGTCCACAGTAGATCCTTCGGCTCCATTTGCTTTGCAAGTGCACACATCAGAGACTTCTGTGTCTGCTGTGCTGCTACAGTTGCAGGGAGAAGAGTGGAGAATTTTGGGCTACTTTTCTAAACTTCTCTCACCTGTTGAAAGAGGTTTTGAGACATGTGCAAGACACCTGGTAGGTGTGTACTTTGCAGTCAAAGCAACTGAACACATTGTTGGGTTCAACAAAATCACTTTGCAAACTCCTCATTCTACACTAAAACTTCTCTTTGAGAATAATATCCCAGGTGTGTCACATCAGAGATTTGCTCATTGGTTATTGTCATTGTCTCCCAAACAAATTGAGGTAGATTATAAAGCCAAATATGTTCTTCCTCAACTGATGCAATATGAAGGACAAACTCATGATTGTTTACAGTCTTTTCAGGATCCTAGTCCATCGCTTTTCAGGAGGAAGGCAGAGGCAACTGATGAACCAATTTTTGTAGATGGTTCCAGATTCTATGCAGATGGACACTACTATTCAGGATATGCCATTTTTTATCCCAAAAGAGAACAGATTGTAAAACACAAATTACCAAGTCATTTTTCAGCTCAAAGGGCAGAGCTAGAAGCAGTAAAAATGGTGCTACAGCTGAACGAAGCTGACGATCGGTGTCCCATTGTAATCTACAGTGATAGCTCCTATGTTGTTAGATCACTGACAGATTATCTGCCAGTTTGGGAAAAAAGAGGCTATGTAGATTCTTCTAATAAGACTCTTGTACATAGTGACACACTGAAAACAATCTTTGAGATAGCATCAAAAACCCCTAATGGTTTTGCTATTGTTAAAGTTCCTGCCCATAAAAAATCTGATGACGAATTATCTGTTGGAAATGCCACCGCAGATAGGTTAGCCAAAGAGGCAGCCCTGACAGGAGAAGAAGTGTTTCAATCCGAACTTCTCGAGGTTAGAGCAGTTCAAAGAACAGACACGCATATCCCTTCTTTTGCGGAAGAACAAGAAAAAGACAAATCTCTTGTTGCTTCCCGGGTTGATCCAAAACCTCCCTTTGTTTGTGAAAACGGGGTTTTGTGTCATGACTTAAACGGGGAGTTGCGTCCTGTTGTACCAAAACATCTACAGGCCGAGTTTACAAAATATAATCATGAAAGCTTGGGTCATTTGGGTCAGCAGAAATTGTTAGACATTCTCAGAGAGAAATTTTACTGGGAAAAAATGGAAGAGACAGTACAAGGTGTTGTCCAATCATGTCTCATTTGTGCCCAAATTAATCCAAGACCAAAAGGACAGAAACCGCCATTACTCCGAACCGCACCTGCAGATGGTCCATGGTCTACACTACAAATTGACTACATTGGTCCGCTACCATCAGGTAAAAATGGTCTCAGGTATGCATTGGTAGTAGTAGATGTTTTTTCTAAATGGGTTGAAATTTTACCTGTCAGAAAAGATTATGCTTTGTCTACAGCTAGAGCATTAGTTAACCATGTCTTTTGTACTTGGGGGATCCCAAGAATGATCTCCTCCGATAGAGGAAGTCACTTTACAGGAAAAATCATGCAAGCCGTTTGTACTATTCTAGGGGTACAACAACAGTTCCATGTACCCTACCATCCACAGTCTGCTGGTATTGTGGAAAGGATGAATAGGACAATAAAATCCAGAATTGCCAAGATGCTATTGGACAAAGGCAATACTTGGGTTGATGCCGTACCTTTTGTATTGTTGAGTGTGAGAGGAACAACTTCTTCCACAACTCAGTTTACTCCTTTTGAACTAATGACAGGAAGAAAAATGCCATTGATTTTTCCACATGAACCATTTTTGTCCACACCTCAAAAAGATGCTGTTGCAAGGTCCAAATGGTTGCAATTGTTGCAGGAAAATTTGAAAACAATTCTTCCACATGCTGCATCAAGAATGCAGAGAATGGAGCCACCATATGAGTCCAAATTCAAAAAAGGGGCTCAGGTGATGATCAAAACTTTCAGGAAGAATGGACCTTGGGAAAGTAACTGGGAAGGTCCCTTTGAGATTATTGAAACCATGGGACGAGTTATGATTCTTGTCCAACGAGCATCTAATGCGGTCAAAAATACCCGCAGACAACAAAAAGTGTGGGTACATGTCGATCAATGCAAATTGTATATTGCAAAATAATGATACTGCATTTCTTTTAGGAAGAAATGGATTCCAATAAGAGCTGGAATACGAAACACCATGACCTTGATGGAAGGGAATCAACACCAATCCTTCAGGAGAAGACGACATTTCCCAAGAAAAGCTACTATCTGATGGGAATCACATTTCTGCTGCTATGTACTATTTCAACGGTGATCTACGCAGAAGATATCTTGCATCGTGGAACCAACATTAGTGAAGTGAATGAATCTTTTGAAAGAACTTTACATTCGAGGAAACCAAGAGGATCGAGTCTACAAAACTTAATAGACGAAGACATACCGGACAATTCAGTAGATATTACCGGAAACATTTGCATGGGTTATGGTGCAAAATGCTGTATTGAGCTACACTTCATACACGACACTGACATAATATTACATGTTACCACAGGACCTAAGACTGGGTTTATACAGTTACAAGGAGATTATGTACACAATAATAAGACAGGCACATGGGAATGTAACCCTACAGATGTGTTATTCTGGAATATAGAGATAAAGGGTGAAGAAAAAGCTGTGTGGTCAGGTGATATTACAAATGATATGATCGCAAAAGGGAAGTTTGGAACATCCAAAACAGATATTTGGTTAAAGACACAACTTTTTGGGAAAATTTTAGATCCTTCATTACTTTCTATTACAGAGGGAGATGAAGATTGGGTAAAAACATGGAACTTTCAGATAACTAGAGAACCAGTACAAGTACAGGTATCTGTAATTTTTACAGTAACAAATACTATAGTTCCAGAAGTGAGGGTTACACCACAAACAGTACACAGTCAAGAAAATATGTCTCCTTTGTCATTAAAATGCAACACAAGGTTAGAGTTACCTTCGGAATCTCTGTTAACATGGACCAAAGATAGATTATTTTTGGGAAGTTTTTCAAATGGTCCAACAAATGTTATACACAGAGGTCAATCCGGTAATGTGAGATGGTTGAATAAGAATTTTATTTTTTCTGTAGATAATCCATCTCCTAAGGATTCTGGACTATACCAATGTTGCGTTTTAACGAAAAATAATTACAAACAATGTAAAGATGTAAATGTGAATATATGGTCAGCAGTAGATAATGTATGCACACAGACAAGATTTCAACCATCTACCCCTTTCCAAATTAACCAATTCCAATCTAAACCTCTATTACGAGAAGGAGTGTTTGTGACTATGATATGGACTTTTAACATGTCTAATTGGAAAATCTCTTCTAGATATCCCCAGTGTCAATCACATCTCATTAACATGGAAATGGGAATAGAACAATGGTTTGGGAAAAGAACCCCAGCACAAGTTAGAAGTAAGAGGGGAGTGTTAGAAGGTATTTTGGGGGGATTAGGAACAGTAGGAAGTCTAATTAACACTATGGACATACATACACTTAAATCAGATTTGGAAAATGTGGGATATATTGGCGGTAAAGGAATAAAGATTCAGAAAAGTTTGAATCAAGTCCTTGAGAAGATGGTTCTGAACACTGCTACTGTATTGGGATCTTCCGTGTCACATCTACAGGATGCTACTTTAGCATTGATAGAAAGTGAACAGGAATCTCAAGTGGCCAAAACATGTCTAGAAATTCAGATTGAATATTCCACCAATCTGAAAATGATTGCACAAGCATTACAAAGTGGAATTACACCTTTAGGACTAATGAGGAATTTGCCTACAGAATATAATTTTGCGTTAAATCATACAGATTTGTGGGTAAATAAGTGGTTAGGATGTGAACAGGACATTTGTGTAGGAACATCACTGATTCCAGTGTCGGGAAGAGAAGAAACCCTGGTTCCTATAGCTGTTCTGGGAATTCCTGTTAGTCGTACACAATTGCTATATTATCAATTACAGTACACAGATTTTGCATTTGACGGTACAAACACTGAACAAGTAGACATTTCCTCATGCTTAAATTTTGTTTCTAAGGTAATGTGTTTACCTGGACAGGATAAAGTCATTTACCATTCATGTTTCCATAATCATACCTCATGTCATGGCAGAGTTGAGAATGTACACACGATCCATGACTTGGTGACACCAGTAAGCACTAATAAGATTTGTTTCCAAGTTATGTCAGAAAAAGAAGTTGTTTCTGCTTTCTTTTCATCTTGTGTACATACTGAAAATCTGACAATAGGTTTATATTGTATTGAGGGAAATGTGAAAACTCTCTCAAAGAAGGAAGGAAGTGTTAATATTACGTCAATAGGTTCAAGGAATCTAAAAATCCTTCCAATACAGTTCAATTTGTCTCAAATAAATAATTTTCCTTGGAATATGTGGACAAATGAGATAAAGAAAGATAAGGGTTTGTTAAATTTGTTAACAAAACAGCTAAAAGAAGCTGAAATTGTATTCAGACATGAGCAAGGGAATCTAAATGATATTGAACATGAATGGACGAGTATGTCAGGCTCATCTTGGTGGAAAAATTTAGGAAAATCAGTAAATAGTTGGTCACAGTCTTCAGCGAAAATGGCAGTAGAAAATGTATTATCTAATCCGATTGTTATTATATTTATTATAGTTTTGCTGTGTATCATATATCAAATAATTATTATGTGTAAAATTAAGAATATTTACAAAAAGATAAAGATAGAAATGAAAAAGGAGGATGATATTTTGAGAGAAATGCTAAAAAGAAAAATATAATCTTTGATTTAATTTTATTTTAGACTCCAAAATTTAGATGACATTCAAAGCAGATGTTGATACAAGGTTTTCAGAATAAAGAATGAATGTGATACGAATGGTGAGAGAAAGAGTTTAGGATTGATTATGATATTTCTCAAATCATAATCAGGGGGGAATGTAAAATAATATATAATAAAAATAATAATATAATAATGCAACGTATATGCAGAGATCAGCTCTGAGCTCTATCTAGTGTGTGCATGTCAGCTATCCTGAGGACCTTGGCCTCTGCATCTGTTGTTTGTATGTCAAAGCCTAAGAGGAGTTGTCAAACTGTATCTATATGTGGATTGCTTAGGTTACCCGTAACTAAGACAAAATATATTTAAGATGTACCATGAGGTAATGTAAAGGGTGGTAATGTAAAGAGCCAATGTAAGTTTGCAAAATGTTAGGCTTTACTAATATGGTATGCGCTATGAATATGGTACCAGGTAGATCACCTTATGTGGTTAAGAGGTAGGAAAAGATAGTAACCAATGGAAGTCTATGGGTCAAAAGAGTATATAAGGGTAGACCCAGCACCAGTAGGGGGCAGACTTTCTCATTCCATGAGAATACTCCACATGGACCACATCATGCCTCAAAGACATACGTAAGACCTATGCTTAATTTTTCTCTGATAATATAATACTTGATTTGTGTGCTATGGACTTATAAACTGACTTTTTCTTCAATTTTGTAATGAATTTTTGAATGGACATTAAATAAGACTTGTTTTATCCACACAATTCAATTTTGCTTATTTTTCCTATTCTCATCGTATTACTTACAAAAATAAGGAACGGTTACTTTTTCTAACACTGAGTGACCCATTCCGGCGTGGCATTAGACACTGAGGCATTACCAGGGGCCTCTTGGGGCTCCGACACAGTAGTCTGAGTGCAGCCCTGGCAGTGCGGGTACGTGTTGCCGCTGGGAAGAGCGGTCCTGCAAGCTGTGCAGAATGCATAATAGCAGTCCTGCCTGGTTCTCTCGGACTTTGAGCCCGGCATAGTGCACAGAGTGCAAAAGGGCTGGCTATGCAGAGCGCCTTACAGGCTATGCAGAGCACCTTACAGGGGTAGCAATGCAGAGGAACCTTATAGAGGAGCCTTATAGGGAATATGGATTCACAGCCAAGTAAAACAACCCAGCTGTGATCTTACCCCACCAGTTTGCTCCTAGGTCCAGCACCGAAGAAACACAGTCCTGTGCCCCCCAGAGACTGGCTGGCCTGGTCCTGCTCCTGCTTACCGGAAGATGCAGGGTTAATCCTTGCTGCAGTAGAAATGGCAGCCAAGGAGAAGAGCAGGGAAAGAAGGGGGCGGAGAGTGAGTAAAAAGGCGGCAAAGCTGTGTAAAAAGGCGCCCTTTCTGTCTCAATCCACCCCCTCTATGACACTGTAGAGTGTCATATTTGTCTTCCGGGGGGCGGGCCGGGGGGGCGGAGAGGAGGCTGCAGCTTCAGCTAGGCCGAAGCCGGGGCCTAAATTAGATGCCTGATGCCCAGAAAGGCTCCAGGCCGGCGCGGAAGTCCGGGAGGGGGTCGGATCTGAACCAAAACCCCCCGGATTTGAAGGCAGGATAGCGGTGGGGCTATAAGCAGAATGGGGGGCCCTGTGAGGGGTCCCCCTGAGGCAGTATAGAGCTGGTGCTGCCGCAGATACAATGGCGCAGGGAGCCCTGTGCCATGCCTGCCTGCACTCCCGCCGGCCCCGACAGGAGCCCGCAGCTGGGCTGGGGTCCCTGGATGCAGGCGCAGTGTGCTGGCCCATGGTGCTGGGTGCAGAGTGCTGCCTGTACAGGCCCTACCTGAGGTGTCTCAACCTAATGCCCCCAGAGGGGGATTAGGGAGGGTGCTGCTATCACCATCAGGGGGCTTTATCCTCGCCTCGACCTCAACCCAGAAATTAAAAGGAATTGGGGAAGGAGGGGGGGTCTCGACTTCGAACAGCACCCGAGGGACTGGGGAAGGAGCAACACGGGGAATAGCCATCTCTACTTCAACCGGGCACCCCATAATAGGGGGCCGAGGAAGGAGCCATGCCAGGAGTCTCGCAGGAGACCCACTTTTCTTCATCTGTAATCTGTCGGAAAAAACAGTATAAAAAAAAGTTTTAGGTGTGCCTCCTATGCGACACTAAGCAAAAACTGGAGAAGGCTGACGCCGTCCAGGGGTGTATACTGCAGAGGAGGAGCCACGGTTAATCTTTTTCAGATTATGCATAGTGTCGCCTCCTAGTGGACAGCAGCATAACACCCATGGTCCTGTGTCCCCCAATGAGGCGACAGAGTAATACCAAAGTTCAAAGAGCACGGCTAGACAAATAATGGGGGCTTCAATATAAAAGAAAAACCCTTAAGCTGAAATGGAGCAAGGTCCTTAAAGGGAATCCTAGCCCACAAAGACTAATAATAGTAAGTGGGCAGGATACAAAAAATATATCAGAGGAAGCATACCCATAGACCAACACAAAGAATCAAGTCACCACAGTATTAAAGAAGGTCTCCGTAGTAGGTTAAAGTAGGTAACTTTTCGACCCCGTGGAGAGACCTACTACGGAGACCTTCTTTAATACTGTGGTGACTTGAATAAACCTTTGCTCTTGTTATGCATTTAAAAACCCAAAATCTGAGTGCGGCTGTTATCTTAAGTATAGGTCATCATCATCACGCGCTGGTCATCATCATCACATTCCAGTCATCATCATCACGTGCCAACCATCATCACACGCAGGTCATCATCATCACGAGCCGGACATCATCACATGCCAGTCATCATCATCACGCGTCGGTCATCATCATCACACACCGGTCATGATCATCACGCACCGGTCATCATCATCACGTATCGGTCATCATCATCATGCGCCAGTCATCATCATCACACGGCGGTCATCATCATCATCACACGGTGGGCATCATTATCATCATCATCAATAAAAATGAAAAAAGCATATACAGATTGGGAGGAATAGAGCTAAGCAACAGCACATGTGAAAAAGACTTGGGTATACTAATAGATCACAGACTAAACATGAGTCAACAGTGTGATGCAGCAGCAAAAAAAGGCAAATGCTATTCTGGGATGTATTAACAGAAGCATACAGCCTAGATCATTTGAAGTCATTATTGCCCTCTACTCCTCTTTGGTCAGACCTCATCTGGAATACTGTGTCCAGTTTTGGGCACATTTTAAAGAAGACATCAACAAACTGGAGCAAGTTCAGAGAAGAGCGACCAGAATGGTGACCGGTCTGCAAACCATGTCCCATGAGGAACGGTTACAGGATTTGGGAATGTTTAGCTTGCAATAAAAGAAGTCTGAGAGGAGACTTAATAGCCGTCTACAAATATCTCAAGGGCTGTCACATTGTAGAAGGATCATCTTTATTCTCATTTGTACAAGGAAAGACTAGAAGCAATGGAATGAAACTGAATGGGAGGAGACACAGATTAGATATTAGAAAAAACGTTTTGACAGTGAGGGTGATCAATGAGTGGAACAGGCGGCCATGAGAGGTGGTGAGTTCTCCTCCCATGGAAGTCTTCAAACAGAGGTTGGACAGACATCTGTCTGGGATGATTTAGTGAATCCTGCTTTGAGCAGGGGGTTGGACCAGATGACCCAGGAGGTCCCTTCCAACTCTACCATTCTATGATCACGTGACAAATATCATCATCATCACGCGCTGGACATCATCATCACACGCAGGTCATCATCATCATCACGCGCTGGTCATCATCATCACACACCGGACATAATCATCATCACAAACATGTCATCATCATCATCACGAGCCGGTCATCATCACACATCGGTCATTGTTACCTGTGGAAACATCTCCCGGAATCTCCTCCTTCCCGTCACTCACACACGGCTGATCCCCCCTCATCATCGCTTCTTCTGTCTCATCCTTCACTTTATTCTTAGTCGGATCTTCCTCCTGATACATCAGATGTAACAATCAGCACAATACAAGAAACCACCAAAATCTGTGACCTCTATGACCTCGATCAGAAAAGTCCCCCATATACAGATCCGGTACAGGGCTCAGCACCGTCTACCTGATGATCCTCCGGGATGTTGTGATTCTCCTCCGGACAGTCCTGGGGATACAGAGGACGGGGACATCTCTCTGGTGGATTTCTCCTCCTGGATCCATCTGTGGAGACACAGACTGAATACATCACCTGCCGTGTATCTGTCTATATATGAGACGTCTCTCAGAACCGGTAATTCTACCTTTATGTATCAGGGACTAAGTTACATTGTTGTGGTCCTCACCACCGGTACCGAGGTCCCAGCACATTGTGGCCTCAAGTATGAAGTGATAATCAGCGAGGCCAAAGCCTAATGCTCTCTGCTCTGCACTTGGAGGATGAGGACCCTGAGGAGGGGGACAGAGGAGACCCTCGTCAGTCAGATGGAGGAGCCGCACTAATAAACACAACTTCTCCAAGTTTCCCTCCACCATCGATGAAACCACAGAGGAGATGGAGAAAGCTCCACTGTCAGGAAATATGATGTAATGTCTTATTGTTCGATCACACACTGAGCTCTGCTGCATCTCTCTTCATGTGTAAGTGACATGGGGCCCAGACACACGCTGTGGGCTTCTGACCCCCCTCCTCACGCTGCCTGTCAGCTCTGTGTAATCCTATACTCCCCCCCCCCCCAGGAATGCTTTTGTTTGCAGCCATGCGTCCTCTGAGTTATGTGAGAATTATTCATGATGAATAATTCGACCTCAGGTGGTGACAGAGATATGAAAGTTATATATTTGTGATGTGAGACAATAGGGCTACACATCAGTGCATTTTCTAAGCGCAGCACCTAGCAGAAACAGAGAAATGGATTTATGCTTAACCGGGTCATACAGATACTTCATGTTTGGGATGAAATTAATGCCCAACTCATGCCCGGAAGAATGGTAGTTCCATGGTCACTATACGGGGTGCCATCCCCGAGCTACGATGGTTAGGAGTTTTCAGTATGCTTCAGACCCTCTGAGAAAAGAGGACTGTAGTTCATAACTCAGCCCACTCAGTGATATCACAACGAGAGGGTATAAAACCTGCTGAGTCAGCTTTTGTCCAAGGAACTAGTTGAGAGTCACATCTGTGATGCATTGGGACATATGCTCTCCTCCCCCCAACTGCATGGATAGCCCTGATATGAAAGAACTGTAAGTCTATTTTCTTCCTTTAATCCTTTTTTTTTATTTTGTAATTGTCTGTATATACATAATTGTCTCATTTTATAATATCTTTTTACACTTTTGTAAACACAGCCTACCTTTTGGAGTAAAATATATAAAATTACTAGCTTAGTTTCTCCTTGCTCTATAACGTACTGTCACATCCTCTGAAGTAATTTACCCTACTAATTGGGTTGGTTCCTGACCCATTATTAATTGAGGAACAGGAGATGGTGGCAGCGCTGGTGGGTGACGCTGGCAGTGACGGAACGGGGTTTTTAGAGTGTATTGCTCAGCTGTGGCTGGGAATAATTATATCACCCTCACTGCAGTGTGTGCCCCACAGCCAGTACATAGCAGGCAGCGTTTCTGGTGACTAATCATCTTAGGTACAGTTGCCTGACTGACCTGAGGGTAAGGGGGGGTGCCAGAGAGCTGTGAGTTCCAAACCGGAACTGGGAAGTAGGATATAAATAAATCCCCTGCATCATCATCCCTCTTATATCATTCTGGTCAGACCCCATGAAGAGGAAGAGCGGACCCCCTGACATTTTGCGGTCATTTAGAACTTGAGGCTAGGAACCCCGTCCCATGCACTCTAACGTCATGTAATAAGGCTCGTTAATCCCTTCCTGATATCTGGTGTTCATGCATGTAGGAGGCCAGGTGCGAGTCTGTGGCACAAGCTCAGATTCCTGCTGTTTAACCACTTCACTGCTGCTGACAGCCTGACAGTGTAATTTAAAGGGAACCTGTCATGTAACATAATGTTAATAACCTGCATGGGGTTAACCGGCAGGTTAATAACATATTGAACCTGTCCGGTGTCAGCAGTGAGAGGAAATTAACTTTAGTCCCACTCAGCAGCGTTCGGCTTCCAGTCATCGAGTTTCGGCTGAAGCAGCTACAGTCACCGCTCAGTGTATAGACAGCGGCAGCTGTTACCGCGGCGCCGACACTGACTGACAGCCAGCTCAGCATTAGAGCCGGCACTGACTGACAGCCAGCTCAGCATTACAGCCGGCACTGACTGACAGCCAGCTCAGCATTAGAGCCGGCACTGACCGTCTGTGGCCTCCAGAAGACCCCCGTCTCTGCCGCCAAGGTTTTCCTATGAAGTCCGGTATGAACAGGATCTCAGGTTAAAGTCCCGATTAGTCTTACTTTGTTTCCAAAAATGAGAACAAAAAAATAAATGTATCAGCAAACATATTTGCCACATCAGGTTTTATCCTGAAAAAAACACTATAAGAAAAAAAAATCTAAACATCAGCATTTTTATTAGCTTTCACCTCATCTGGAATTTTTTCCTGTTTTTCAGCACATTACAGGGCAAAATGCAAAGTTCATGATGCAAAAAAAAACACAAGATCTCAAACATATGTGGATATAAAAAAAAAGAGGAGGGAAAAAAATGCAAAAATGGAAATTTGCCCCATCAGGACGGGGTTGAAACGTTGATATTGACTCCATGGATTGCTGTCTCCTATAGGAGGCGCTAGAGACCCCGTCCTCTGCATCTGGTAAGAGGAAATTTGCAAATCATATTTCCCATGGGACATTGCATGGCCTATAACTCTCCGTACTCAAAATTGCGTCTCTCCTCAAAAGAAACATTACCCCCTAAAGAGAGGAGTGTGCAGTGATCCGACCATCTCCTCCAGAACGGAAAGTTCTGGCTTCTACACCTCCAGAGCGAGTGGTGAAAAGACGCGGAGCCGGAGAACGGCTGGAAAGCCTCCATGTCAGACTGACGGTGATCGGCTCCACCACGTCCCATCTTTATGTGTTTCCAGGTCTGAGGGACGGTCCGGTGCCGATATTTATCCAGGACTTTGTGCGCAGAACAGAGAAAGTGATTTGTCACAAAGAAGAAGAGAGAATGAAGGAGAAGACCAAGGAAGGAGACACAAGTGTCAGCCAAGAGGGAGGAGCCGGACACCGACCACAAGTGATGACGACATTGAGCCTGCACCGATTCTGAGGGACGGAGGAGCGACAGCGGATTAGGGGGAAAATCAGCTGTAAATTAACCCCGACTTTGCTGAGTAACAATCCACGACAGACTTAGGGAAAGAACTCACAGGAGAGAATGGACAGAAGGACGGGAGATCTGCAGAGAAAATGTGACCGATGCTCTAAGGAAGGAGAAAGATTCTGAAAGAAGCCGCCGAGGACGAAGACTCAAGACTGATGAAGACGAAACAACAGCTGAGAAACCGCGACTCACAGATCAGAAGGAAATAATCAGGAAATGAAAGCTGTTGTCAGACGGAGAAAATGTAGAGAAAACCGGAGCAAATCTGGAGAAAACTCATCTACTATAGGACGACGCCGGAGAGACGTCATCACATCCACCAGAGCCAACAAGGAGCCTCTCACCTCGTGGTGTAAGAGGCCGGAGCTCCTCCATCATCACATCCTGGTACCGATCCTGATGTCCTTCTAGATACTCCCACTCCTCCATGGAGAGATAGACAGCGACGTCCTGACACCTTATAGGAACCTGACAACAGCCAAACCGTCATCACCCAGAATCCTCCAGTGCTGTATAATGTCCCAGCAGTCACCTCTCTGCTCATCACCCAGAATCCTCCAGTGCCGTCCTGTATAATGTCCCAGCAGTCACCTCTCCGCTCATCACCCAGAATCCTCCAGTGCTGTATAATGTCCCAGCAGTCACCTCTCCGCTCATCACCCAGAATCCTCCAGTGCTGTATAATGTCCCAGCAGTCACCTCTCCGCTCATCACCCAGAATCCTCCAGTGCCGTCCTGTATAATGACCCAGCAGTCACCTCTCCGCTCATCACCCAGAATCCTCCAGTGCTGTATAATGTCCCAGCAGTCACCTCTCCGCTCATCACCCAGAATCCTCGTCCTGTATAATGTCCCAGCAGTCACCTCTCCTCTCATCACCCAGAATCCTCCAGTGCCGTCCTGTATAATGTCCCAGCAGTCACCTCTCCGCTCATCACCCAGAATCCTCCAGTGCTGTCCTGTATAATGTCCCAGCAGTCACCTCTCCTCTCATCACCCAGAATCCTCCAGTGCCGTCCTGTATAATGTCCCAGCAGTCACCTCTCCGCTCATCACCCAGAATCCTCCAGTGCTGTAAAATGTCCCAGCAGTCTCCTCTCCGCTCATCACCCAGAATCCTCCAGTGCTGTATAATGTCCCAGCAGTCACCTCTCCTCTCATCACCCAGAATCCTCCAGTGCCGTCCTGTATAATGTCCCAGCAGTCACCTCTCCGCTCATCACCCAGAATCCTCCAGTGCTGTATAATGTCCCAGCAGTCACCTCTCCGCTCATCACCCAGAATCCTCCAGTCCTGTATAATCTCCCAGCAGTCACCTCTCCGCTCAGCAGCTCAATCATCTTGTTGCTGAGCTCCAGGACCTTCTTGTTCCTCTCATGTAGCAGGGAGTGCGGGGGAGGCTCTGTGATGGGGCCCGGGCTCCGCCCTCCTGACTCCTGGAGATGGATGATGGGAGTCACACCGTCCCCCGGTGTCTTCCTCACTATTGTGTAATCCTGTGTATGGAGAGAGACACTTAGGGAGAAGAATTCCTTCCCGACTCCAGATCTGACAATCAGTAGAAATCCCGGGATCAATAACCGTCTCCAGTAATCTGGGGCCATAACCGGGAATATTATTCCCCTCCGGACAGACATCCCGGCCCCTCTACAGCTCTTATAGGGAATCCCCATGACAACTCCTCCGGACAGAGAGCTCCACACAATCACTGCTCTTACAGTAAAGAATCCTTCTCTCTATTCTGGATGTCGGACTTGTCACAGAACACAATAAAGCTGATAGAAATGTAGAGGAGTTACCTCTCCGCTCAGCAGGGAGATGATCTCCAGGGCGAAGTGGAATAATCTTCTGGTGGTCTCATCCCTGTCCTCGTCCATCCTCGGGGTCATTCAGGAGGAGGAGGGATGAGCACTGGATCAGCTGGAGGGATCTCGTCCTGCCGGCGTCTTCATGATGAAGGAGAAGATGGAAAATATAAAAAACAATATAACGTGAGATCCAGAATGCAAATCTCTCTATTTATATGGCTAGATAAATGCATTGTGAGGACAAAATGTGCTGATTCTTCTGGACTAATAAAGTTACCAAAAAAAAAAGTCTGCTGCCCGGGTTTCTGGATTTCTATCACTTATTCTGATGTGAATATGATAATGTAACTAAAGCCCTGATCACATCTACAAGACGTCACCGACCACGACCGATGGATCCTGTAACTAAGGCCCCAATAAAGACTACAAAATGCTTTGCAAAAAAGAAAAAAAAAAAGAGCATGAACCGCACATCCCAAAATCATACGTTGATCTAAAGCCGCTAGGCAAAAATTAATATAACTGAATATGAGGTTTTCAGTTTAACATTCTGATCAGACTGTATGAAGCCCACTGCCCCTTCACGGCAAACCTCGTAGTGGGTCCTATCGCCCTAACGGAGCGGAGCCGTGCGGCGCCCACCGCCACAGCGGCCACGCACCAGCAGGGCGGACGGCCTGTTGCCCCACAGCACCCATGCTGCAAGACTGAGTCCCCAAGACTCCGGACCGCGCCGCCCCACCAGCACAAAGCCACAGCAACAATGGCCGCCACACAGCACCAGCACCAAAATGAAAGGAGCACTTAAACTCACCCTCCTCCAGCTCTTCAGTGAGAGCCAAAATGGGCTAGACCCCTTACTCTGCAGTCTCCTGCTAATTAAAATCACCTGTGCCAAATGGGAGGAGTGCTGGTCCAAGAAGAAGACTAGAACATGCTTTGTATGGGGTCTAGCCCATTTTGGCTCTCACTGAAGAGCTGGAGGAAGGTGAGTTTCAATGCTCCTTTCATTTTGGTGCTGGTGCTGTGTGGCGGCCATCGTTGCTGTGGCTTTGTGCTAGTGGGGCGGCGCGGTCTGGAGTCATGGCGGCTCAGTCTCGCAGCATGGGTGCTGTGGGGCAACAGGCCGTCCGCCCTGCTGGTGCGTGGCCGCTGTGGCGGTGGTCGTTGCACGGCTCCGCTCCGTTAGGGCGATAGGACCCACGAGGTTTGCCGTGAAGTGGCAGTGGGCTTCATACAGTCTGATCAGAATGTTAAACTGAAAACCTCATGTTCAGTATATAAATTTTTGCCTAGCGGCTTTAGATCAACGTATGATTTTGGGATGTGCGGTTCATGCTCTTTTTTTTCCTTTTTGCAAAGACTACAAAATGACACCAACCCCGACCAAAGTATCCAATAACTAAGGCTCCGATCACATCTACAAGACGACACCAAAGACGACCGATGGATCCTGAAACTAAGGCTCCGATGACATCTACAAGACATCACCGACCACGACCGATGGATCCTGTAACTAAGGCTCCGATCACATCTACAAGACATCACCGACCACGACCGATGGATCCTGTAACTAAGGCTCCGATCACATCTACATGACGTCACCGACCGATGGATCCTGTAACTAAGGCTCCGATCACATCTACAAGACATCACCGACCACGACCGATGGATCCTGTAACTAAGGCTCCGATCACATCTACAAGACGTCACTGACCGATGGATCCTGTAACTAAGGCTCCGATCACATCTACAAGACGTCACCGACCACGACAGATGGATCCTGTAACTAAGGCTCCGATCACATCTACGAGACGTCACCGACCACGACCGATGGATCCTGTAACTAAAGCTCTGGTCACATCTACAAGACGTCACCGACCACGACCGATGGATCCTGTAACTAAGGCTCCGATCACATCTACAAGACGTCACCGACCACGGCCGATGGATCCTGTAACTAAGGCTCCGATCACATCTACAAGACGTCACCGACCACGACCGATGGATCCTGTAACTAAGGCTCCGATCACATCTACAAGACGTCACCGACCACGACCGATGGATCCTGTAAATAAGGCTCCGATCACATCTACAAGACGTCACCGACCACGACCAATGGATCCTGTAACTAAGGCTCCGATCACATCTACAAGACGTCACCGACCACGACCAATGGATCCTGTAACTAAGGATCCAATCACATCTACAAGACGTCACCGACCACGACCGATGGATCCTGTAACTAAGGCTCCGATCACATCTACAAGACGTCACCGACCGATGGATCCTGTAACTAAGTCTCCAATCACATCTACAAGACGTCACCGACCATGACCGATGGATCCTGTAACTAAAGCTCTGATCACATCTAAAAGACGTCACCAACCACGACCGATGGATCCTGTAACTAAGGCTCCGATCACATCTACAAGACGTCACCGACCGATGGATCCTGTAACTAAGTCTCCAATCACATCTACAAGACGTCACCGACCATGACCGATGGATCCTGTAACTAAAGCTCCGATCACATCTCAAAGACGTCACTAACCGCAACTGATGGATCCTGTAACTAAGGCTCCGATCAGGTTTACAAGATGTCACCAACCACGTCCGATCAATTCTGTAACTAAGACTCCAATCACATCTATAAGACGAAGCCAATCACGACTGATGGATCCTGTAACCCCCTTAATGACCCCAGCTTTTTTCAGTTTTGCGTTTTCGTTTTTCTCTCCCCTTCTTCCCAGAGCCATAACTTTTTTATCTTTCCGTCAATATGGCCATGTGAGGGCTTATTTTTTGCGGGACAAGTTGTACTTTTGAAAAACATGATTGGTTTTAGCATGTCGTGTACTAGAAAACAGGAAAATAAATTCCAAGTGCGGTGAAATTGCAAAAGAAGTGCAATCCCACACTTGGTTTTTTTTTGGCCTTTTTGCTAGATTCACTAAATGCTAAAACTGAGCAGCCAATGTGATTCTCCACATCATTTTGAGTTCATAGACACCAAACATGTGTAGGTTATTTTTTATATAAGTGGTAAAAAAAATTCCAAACTTTGCTAAAATAAAACAATTGCGCAATTTTTCGTTACCCGTAGAATCTCCATTTTTCGTGATCTGGGGTCGGGTGAGGGATTATTTTTTGCATGCCGAACTGACGTTTTTAATGATACAATTTTGGCGCAGATAGGTTCTTTTGATCGCCCGTTATAGGATCTTAATGCAATGTCGCGCAACCAAAAAAAAAGTAATTCTGGCATTTTTAATTTTTTTCTCGCTATGCCGTTTAGAGATCAGGTTAATTTTTTTAATTGATAGATCGAGTGATTATTAACACGACGATACCAAATATGTGCATGTTTATTTTTTTAACTGTTTTATTTTGAATGGGGCAAAAAGGAGGTGATTTGAACTTTTATTTTTTTCATATTTTTTAAAACATTTTTTTTTTACTTTTGCCATACTTCAATAGCCTCCATGGTAGGATAGAAGCTGGCATAGCCTGATTGGCTCTGCTACATAGAACCGATGCTCAGATCCCTCCTATGTAGCTGAATTACAGCATTGCTGTGAGCGCCGTCCACAGGGTGGCGCTCACAGCAATCAGGCATCAACAACCATAGAGGTCTTCAGGAGACCTCTGGTTCTCATGCCGACGCATCGCTGACCCCCGATCACGTGATGGGGGTCAGAGATGAGGGTATTTCCGGCTGGATGTCCGGAAGCGCTAGTTAAATGCCGATGTCAGAGTTTGACAGCGGTAATAGCGGCGGGTGGATCGCAATTCCACCCGTTGCTATTGCGGGAACATGTCAGCTGTACAAAACAGCTGATATGTCCCGACTTTGATGTGGGCTTACCGCCGGAGCCCGCATCAAAGCTGGAGTTCTGTCCTCGGACTTACTATTCCATCCGAGGACAGAAAAGGGTTAACTTATGCTCCGATCACATCTACAAAATGTCACCAATCACGACTGACAGATCCTGTAACTGAGGCTCCGATCATAACTACACAAATACACCAACCACGACCAATGGATCCTGTAACTAAGGCTCAAATCACATCTACAAGACGTTAACAACCACGGCCTATGGATCCTGTAACTAAGGCTCAAATCACATCTACAAGAAGTTAACAACCACGGCCTATGGATCCTGTAACTAAGTCTCCGATCACATCTACAAGACGTCATTGAAGACGACCGATGGATCCTGTAACTAAAGCTCTGATCACAATGACAAGAGTACACGAAACCACGACTGATGGACCCTGTAACTATGGCTCCAGTCAAAATTACAAGACATCACCAACCACGAACAATGGATCCTGTAATCAAGGCTCTTATCACATCTACAGGACACCTCTTACTACGACCGATGGACCCTGTAACTGAGAATCCGATCAAAATAACAAGACGTCATCAACCAAGACCGATAGATCCTGTAACTAAAACTCCGATCACATCTAAAAGACGTCACAGACAGATGGATCCTGTAACTAAAACTGTGATCACTTCTACAAGACGTCACAGACAGATGGATCCTGTAACTAAGGCTCCGATTACATCTGCAATATGTCACCAACTACGACCGATGGAACCTGTATCGAAGGCTCCGATCAAAATTACAAGACGTCACCAACCATGACTGATTGATCCTGTAAGTAAGGCTCCGATCACAACTACAAAAGGTCACCAACCATGACCGATGGATCCTGTAACTAAAACTCCGATTACATCTACAAGACGTCAATGACAGATGGATCTTGTAACTAAGGCTCCAATCACATCTAAAAGCAGTCAATAACCACGACCGAAGAATCCTGTAACTGAGGCTCCGATACCATCTACAAGACGTCACCAACCACGACCGATGGATCCTGTAACTAAGGCTCCAATCACATCTACAAGACGTCACCAACCACGACCGATGTATCCTGTAACTAAGCCTCCGATCACATCTACAAGATGTCACCGACCACGAACGATGGATCCTGTAACTAAGTCTCCGATCACATCTACAAGACGTCACCGACCACGACCGATGGATCCTGTAACTAAGTCTCCGATCACCTCGACAAGAATTCACCGAGAACGATAGATGGATCCAGCAACTAAGGCTCCGATTAAATCTAAAAAACGTCACCAACCAAGACTGATGAATCCTGTAACTAAGGCTCCGATCACATCTACAAGAATTCACTGAGAACGATAGATGGATCCTGCAACTAAGGCTCCGATTACATCTACAAGAGGTCAATGGCCACGACAGATGGATCCTGTAACTAAGGCTCCGATCACATCTACAAGACGTCACCGACCACGACCGATGGATCCTGTAACTAAGGCTCCGCTCACATCTACAAGACGTCACCAACCAAGACTGATGGATCCAGTAACTAAGGCTCCGATCACATCTACAAGACATCACCGACCACGACCGATGGATCCTGTAACTAAGGCTCCGATCACATCTACAAGACATCACAAGCCATGAACGAAGGATCCTGTAACTAAGTATCTGATCACATCGACAAGAATTAACCGAGAACGACAGATGGATCCTGTAACTAAGGCTCCGATCACATCTACAAGACGTTACCGACCATGACCGATGGATCCTGTAACTAAGGCTTCGATCACAACTATAAGATGTCACCAACCGATGAATCCTGTAAATAAGGCTCCAATCACATCTACAAGACGTCACCGACCACGATTGATGGATCCTATAACTAAGGCTCCTATCACATCTACAAGACGTCACCGACAGGTGGATCCTGTAACTAAGGCTCTGATTACATCTACAAGACGAAACCAACCACGAACGATAAATCCTGTAACTCAGGCATCGATCACATCTACAAGATGACAACAACCAAGACAGATGGATCCTGTAAGTAAGACTCAGATCATATGTACAAGACGTCACCAGCCACGACCGATGGATCCTGTGACTAAGCCTCTGATCACATGTACAAGACGGCACTGACCACAAACTATGGATCCTGTAACTAAGGCTCTGATCACATCTACAAGACGTCAACAACCAGGACCGATGGATCCTGTAACTGAGGTTCTGATCACATCTACAAGACATCACCGACCACGACTGATGGATCCTGTAACTAAGTCTCCGATCACATCGACAAGAATTCACCGAGAACGACAGATGGATCCTGTAACTAAGGCTCCGATCACATCTACAAGACGTTACCGACCACGACCGATGGATCCTGTAACTAAGGCTTCGATCACAACTATAAGATGTCACCAACCGATGAATCCTGTAAATAAGGTTCCGATCACATCTACAAGACATCACCAACCATGACAGATGGATCCTGTAACTAAGGCTCCAATCACATCTACAAGACGTCACCGACCACAACCTATGGATCCTATAACTAAGGCTTCAATCACATCTACAAGACGTCACCAACCATGACCGATGGATTCTGTAAAAAAGGCTCCTATCACATCTACAAGACGTCACCGACAGGTGGATCCTGTAACTAAGGCTCCGATTACATTTACAAGATGACACCAACCACGAACGATAAATCCTGTAACTAAGGCTCCGATCACATCTACAAGATGACAACAACCAAGACAGATGGATCCTGTAAGGCTGGTTTCACACTTGCGTTTCAAAACGCATGCATTTTTTTAAAAAACAACACATGGTGAAAAAACGCATGTAAACGCGTGCAAACGCTGCGTTTTTTTGACGCATGCGTTTTTGCATGTGGTGAAAAAAACGCAGCGTTTTGACGCGTTTACATGCGTTTTTTCATGCATTTGTGTTTTTTAAACGCATGCTGAGAAATGTGACAGCTGCCAATCATCAAAATAAAGTAAAAAACCCACTATAAACAGAAATGGTTAGGGTTAGGGGTAAGGTTAGGGGTAGGGATCATAACCCTAACCCTAAAGGGATCCTAACCCTACCCCTAAGCCTAAAGGGATCCTAACCCTAACCCTAAAGGGATTAGGGTTAGGGTTAGGATTCCTTTAGGCTTAGGGTTAGGGGTAGGGTTAGGGGTACGGTTAGGATCCCTTTAGGGTTAGGGTTAGGGGTAGGGTTAGGGATAGGGTTAGAGATAGGGTTAGGATCCCTTTAGGGCTAGGGTTAGTATCCCTTTAGGGTTAGGGTTAGGGTTAGGATCCCTTTATCACCTTTATGTTGGGGGGTGGCATATCAGTGTGTTTTCTGTTTTTTTTTTATAAAAACGCATGCGTTTTTAAAGCAAACAAACGCATGTGCTTAAAACGCATGCGTTTCCATTGACTCCAATGTATTTTTTGGCACACAAAAAACGCATGAAAACGCATGCGTTTTTATGTGTCAAAAAAACGCCTCTCAAAAATACTACAAGTTGCATTTCTGAAAAAGAACGCATGCAGCAAAAAAACGCATGCGTTTCAAAACGCGACCAAACGCGCACAACAAAAAACGCATGCGTTTTCAATGTTAAATATAAGAAAAAAAACGCATGCGTTTTTTTGTGCAAAAAAACGCTGCAGACAAAAACGCAAGTGTGAAACCACCCTTAGTAAGACTCAGATCATATGTACAAGACGTCACCAGCCACGACCGATGGATCCTGTGACTAAGCCTCCGATCACATGTACAAGACGTCACTGACCACAAACTATGGATCCTGTAACTAAGGCTCTGATCACATCTACAAGACGTCACAGACCACGACCGATGGATCCTGTAACTAAGGCCCCGATCACATCTACAAGACGTCACCGACCACGACCGATGGATCCTGTAACTAAGGCCCTGATCACATCTACAAGACGTCACTGACCACGACCGATGGATCCTCTAACTAAGGCTATATTCACACTTTGCGGATTTTTCTGCGGATCCGCAGCGGATTTGACCGCTGCGGATCCGCAGCAGTTTCCCATGAGTTTACAGAACAATGTAAACCTATGGGAAACAAAAAACGCAGTGCACATGCTGCGGAAAAAACCGCGCGGAAACGCTGCGGATTACATTCCGCAGCATGTCACTTCTTTTCTGCGGATTTTCACCTGCTCCAATAGAAAACTGCAGATGAAAATCCGCAGAAGAAAACGCAGTAAAAAACGCGATAAATCCGCAGTAAAAACCGCAACGGGTTTTCACTGCGGATTTTGGAAATCTGCTGCGGAAAAATCCGCAGTGGAATCTGCAAAGTGTGAACATAGCCTTAGGCTCTGATCACGTCTACAAGACGTCACTGACCACGACCGATGGATCCTGTAACTAAGGCCCTGATCACATCTACAAGACGTCACTGACCACGACCGATGGATCCTGTAACTAAGGCTCTGATCACGTCTACAAGACGTCACTGACCACGACCGATGGATCCTGTAACTAAGGCTCCGATCACATGTACAAGACGTCACTGACCACGACCGATGGATCCTGTAACTAAGGCTCCGATCACATCTACAAGATGTCACCGACCACGACCGATGGATACTGTAACTAAGGCCCCGATCACATCTACAAAACGTCACCGACCACGACCGATGGATCCTGTAACTAAGGCTCCGATCACATCTACAAGACATCACCGACCACGACCGATGGATCCTGTAACTAAGGCTCCAATCACATGTACAAGATGTCACCGACCACGACCGATGGATCCTGTAACTAAGGCTCCGATCACATCTACAAGACGTCACCAACCACGACCGATGGATCCTGTAACTAAGGCTCCGATCACATCTACAAGACGTCACCGACCACGACCGATGGATCCTGTAACTAAGTCTCCGATCACATCTACAAGATGTCACCGACCACGACCGATGGATCCTGAAACTAAGGCTCTGATCACATCTACAAGACGTCACCGACCACGACCGATGGATCCTGTAACTAAGGCTCCGATCACATCTACAAGACATCACCGACCACGACCGATGGATCCTGTAACTAAGGCTCCGATCACATCTGCAAGACGTCAGTGACCGATGGATCCTGTAACTAAGGCTCCGATCACATCTACAAGACGTCAGTGACCGATGGATCCTGTAACTAAGGCTCCGATCACATCTACAAGACGTCACCGACCACGACCGATAGATCCTGTAACTAAGGCTCCGATCACATCTACACGACGTCACCGATCACGACCGATGGATCCTGTAACTAAGGCTCCGATCACATCTACAAGACGTCACCGACCACGACCGATGGATCCTGTAACTAAGGCCCCGATCACATCTACAAGACGTCACCGACCACGACCGATGGATCCTGTAACTAAGGCTCCGATCACATCTACAAGACGTCACCGACCACGACCGATGGATCCTGTAACTAAGGCTCCGATCACATCTACAAGACGTCACCGACCACGACCGATAGATCCTGTAACTAAGGCTCCGATCACATCTACACGACGTCACCGATCACGACCGATAGATCCTGTAACTAAGGCTCCGATCATATCTACAAGACATCACCGACCACGACCGATGGATCCTGTAACTAAGGCTCCGATCACATCTACAAGACGTCACCGACCACGACCGATGGATCCTGTAACTAAGGCTCCGATCACATCTACAAGACGTCACCGACCATGACCGATGGATCCTGTAACTAAGGCTCCGATCACATCTACAAGACGTCACCGACCACGACCGATAGATCCTGTAACTAAGGCCCCGATCACATCTACAAGAAGTCACCGACTACGACCGATGGATCCTGTAACTAAGGGACCGATCACATCTACAAGACGTCAGTGACTGATGGATCCTGTACCGGAGTCTCTGTCGCTCCTCTCCTCGGTGCTGCCGTCACTCAGGTGCTGGTACACGCTCAGTACTGAGCCGCCTCCCGCTCTCTGTACATTCGGCCTCTGCTGATCGCACTGCTGAGGTTATTGGTTGATATCTGATAGATTAATTTTTTGCTCTTTCAGGTCGAATCTGTTGCGGTGGATGATCTGCAGGACCTGTGGTGACGTCAGTGTCATGTGATCAGGGGCGGAGCTCAGTAGTGTGTGGTGAAGGACCTGTGACGTCAGTGTCATGTGACTAGTTCTTTGCCTTAGGGTGCCGTCACACTATCAGTATTTGTAGCCAAAACCAGGAGTGGAACAATTAGAGGAAAAGTATAATAGACACGTATGCACCACTTCGGCATTTATCACCCACTCCTGGTTTTGGCTACAAATACTGATGTAAAATACTGACCAAATACTGCTAGTGTGACGGCAGCCTTATAGTGGAGCAGGTTGTGCAGTGTTGGCTCTCTAGCTCTCGCTGTTATCAGCCATTATATACATATATACACAGACTAGGAGGCTCCTCCGGATTCTTTGCCCTTTTCTGTGCTGTTTCTGAGCTGTTGTTAGTTTTTCTCCTGATTTTGAGCAGAATGTGTCCTATAATGACAGGCAGGGAGTGTGTATAGGGGCACAGAGGGGGCACTGAGGGTGGCTGAGGATAAGGAAAGTGGGAATGGCTGCTTACATTACCTGAGAGAGAAAAAACAGAATAATAAGTGATGGATTTTGCCAAATTCCTTTCTCCCCAGATTACAATACTCAGAGACCAAGCATTATATAACACACAGACCCTCTATATAGAGACAGCGCCCGGTGTTACTGATATTATCAATAACACTTATAGAGCGAATACTAACTACAGAATTATGAGAGATATAGCGGGAGATTTAACTGTATAATAATAATCAATGTATAAATATTTCCCATAACAATTCCTCCTTTTTATTATTGCAGACAATGTGTCCATCAGATACTTCCTTGTGCTATAAGAGCCTGGAGGGGACGAATCCCGGTCACTGACGGACATCTTGTCTGTAGATCTCGTCATATATGATTACTGGCGGAGCTCGGTGATATTCTGCAGATGTGATAACTGACGATCTATGATGTCTGATCTTACGTCTCTTTACATAGTGTCGTCATAACAAATATACCAGTTCTAGCGGTTATATCCACTAGTAATAGCAACATTTATGTATGATGAAAGGGTAAATGAATATATTCTTATTCCCTGTCCCTATCTCCACTATATGAGGTCCACCATTCAGGGCGATTGTCTGCAGCTCGTTTATATAGGGAATGTTTGGGGACAGCATTTATATCTGGGCCACCATACAGAAGTATGAAGGTAGCAGATCCTCTCTCCTCCTGTACTTGTGTGTGCCTTGTTTTACTCATGTCTATTGTACTTGTCTATATTTGCCCGGTTCACATGTAAAGCGCCATGGAATAAATGGCGCTATAAAAATGTATAATAATAATAATATAAGGCGTGCTAAGGTGCAGGTTCCTTTTGCACCCAGGAGAAGCCATTTATAGTCCTGGTGACCACATACTAGATATAAATCCTCAGGCAGTATGCAGGGTACTGTAAGGGGTGTGCAGGCGGCTGGTCTGGGCCCTGCATTTCTGTACATGCCTACCTAATGAAACCAGGTACATTTTGTGTTTACTGTGTGCCCTGTGTAATATAAGATATCTGACACTGTATAATGTAATAATGGTTGACACTGATCTGATATTTGTGTGTTAAGGACACAAATAGGGACAGTCAGTGGCAGTGGTAGGTCAGCACTGGTAAGGGTTATGGCAGTGTAGTTGCGGGTTAGACACACTGGAGGGCGCTGTAGAGTTAGATATTAGATTGTGTTAACAACTGGTTTCAGCCCCAGTGACAGTTGAGAAAGGGGGCGGAGCCAGTGTAGTGGCAGGGACAGAGCCTTCCTGAGGTAATTTTCAGTTAGTGGGAGGAGCTAGAGCAGACTGAGAGGAATTGTTCTAGAAGGAGTGGTAATAATTGTGTGGTGAGTAGACAGAAGGAGCACTGAGGGAAGCAGGTCTGGAGATGTCAGATCTTGAAGCACGTGGGAAGCGAGGCAGTCTGGACCGACTTACTGTCCGAACAGGAATTGCAGAGGCAACCTGATTTTTCGCCCAGGATGGGGAAAGTGGACGGGGAGCAACGGGGACCAGCTAGGCCGACAATCCAGAGTACTGCAGGAATGGAGATCACGGTACCAGATGATGTGTTGTCAGGAAAGACCAGGGACAGCTTAGAAGGTGAAACATCTGTGACATGTGAAGACTGTTGGACGGTGTCTGTAATGCAACTGAAGGAGTTAAGTTTTATTGAAAGTGAATCAGGACTTTGATAACATTTGTGTGTGTCTGCAACGGATTGGAGCCCTGTATGCTGTGAAGGATTCTGACTCACAGGTGGGTGAACTACTTGACACACACAGCACACCAAAGAATGGACATGAAATTTCTGTAGCGGAGCATCGGGGTGTGATGAGAAAGCAGCAATCCCTCGGTACGGCTACCACCCTGGCCCCCGTTACAAAGTGGCATAGTCGGCAGGATGGAGATTCCTCTCATGTAGTAAACGGAGGAACCCCCAGCATGGCAAAGATGGCGGCCGTGAGTAACTTTAAAATGGCGGATGATGGCGCAGTAGCTGAAGATAGCTCCGCCCATCGTAGGCATTCTGAACTGAAAGTGGCGTGAAAATTCATCTGGTGGGGAGGGTGCTTTGCGCCTAGGCCACCCCCTGGGTGAGCGGTGCCCGCCTGTGGTGGGTGTGGCGAAGAAAGAAGGAAAATTACCTCCCACAGCAGATTTCTGAAGAGCAGGAGGAGTCCCATGCTGATAGGAGCAGCCGGAGTCAGTGCCGCTTTGGTCCGGACAGAGCCAGGAAGAAGAAAACCACATGTCTGGCTTGACAGCGCCATTACGGGAGATGTTATGGACCTAGTGGTTAGGAGCACCCGGAACGACCTGATGGGTAAACTCACACAGGACAAGCTCTGGGAAGTGGGAGTTCTGCTGACCACAACCCCTAATCCTATCACAAAACTAGAAATAGCTGTGGAGCGTACCTAACTCTACCTAGACGCCTCTTCACAGACTAAGAGCTAACTAGCCCTAGAGATAGAAAATAAAGCCTACCTTTCCTCAGAGAAATTCCCCAAAGGAAAAGGCAGCCCCCCACATATATTGACTGTGAGTAAAGATGAAAGTCACAAACACAGAAATTAAACAGGTTTCAGCAAAGGGAGGCCAGACTTACTAAACAGACTGAGGATAGGAAAGGTATCTTTGCGGTCAGCACAAAAAACTACAAAAAGACCACGCAGAGTGTGCAAAAAGACCTCCGCACCGACTCACGGTGCGGAGGTGCCACTCTGCATCCCAGAGCTTCCAGCTAGCAAGGCAAAATCATGATAGCAAGCTGGACAAGGAAACAATGAACAAATAATAACTAGCAGGGACTTAGCTTCTGCTGGAGTTGACAGGTCACCAGAAAGATCCAAGAGCGAACTGAACCAGTACAAGAACATTGACAGCTGGCATGGAGTAACGATCAGAGTGGAGTTAAATAGAGCAGCCAGCCCAAGACTAAACTAGGTCACCTGTGGAAGGAACCTCAGAACCAGCAGCTCCACTCACAGCCACCAGAGGGAGTCCATGGACACAACTCGCCGAAGTACCATTCATGACCACAGGAGGGAGTTCGATAATAGAATTCACAACAGTACCCCCCCCCCCCTTGAGGAGGGGTCACCGAACCCTCACCAGAATCCCCAGGCCGATCAGGACGAGCCAAATGAAAGGCACGAACCAGATCGGCAGCATGAACATCAGAGGCAACAACCCAGGAGTTATCTTCCTGACCATAACCCTTCCACTTGACCAGGTACTGGAGTTTCCGTCTCGAAATACGAGAATCTAAAATCTTCTCCACCACATACTCCAACTCCCCCTCGACCAACACCGGGGCAGGAGGGTCAACGGAGGGAACCATAGGCGACAAGTATCTCTGCAATAACGACCTATGGAACACATTATGGATGGCAAAAGAAGCTGGAAGGGCCAAACGAAATGACACAGGATTGAGAACTTCAGAAATCTTATACGGACCAATGAAACGAGGCTTAAACTTAGGAGAGGAAACCTTCATAGGAACATAACGAGACGACAACCAAACCAAATCCCCAACACGAAGTCGGGGACCAACACAGCGCCGGCGGTTAGCGAAACGTTGAGCCTTCTCCTGGGACAATGTCAAATTGTCCACCACATGAGTCCAAATCTGCTGCAACCTGTCCACCTGTTGTGAATTCTGTGGCAGAGCTCCCTCCTGTGGTCACAAGTGGTACTTCGGTTGATTCTCTCTGTGAGCTTCCGTTGGTGGAGGAAAGTGGTACTGCGGCTTCTGAGTTTCCTCCCTCAGGTGATTTGGTGAGGTCGTTAGGTACTGCTCTACTAAACTCCACCTAGTGCTTTGATCCTGGCTTCCTGTCAATGTTCCAGTATTGGACTTGCTTTTTCCTGGATCGTTCCTGTGGCCTGCTGCTCTGCATAGCTAAGTTCTTCTTTGCTATTTTTGTTTGCTATTTTTTCTGTCCAGCTTGTCTATTTGTTTGCTGGAAGCTCTGGGACGCAGAGGGTGTACCTCCGTGCCGTTAGTTCGGTACGGAGGGTCTTTTTGCCCCCTTTGTGTGGTTTTGTAGGGTTTTGTGTAGACCGCAAAGTTACCTTTCCTATCCTCGCTCTGTTCAGAAAGTCGGGCCTCACTTTGCTAAATCTATTTCATCTCTACGTTTGTCTTTTCATCTTAACTCACAGTCATTATATGTGGGGGGCTGCCTTTTCCTTTGGGGTATTTCTCTGAGGCAAGGTAGGCTTATTTTCTATCTTCAGGCTAGCTAGTTTCTCAGGCTGTGCCGAGTTACATAGGGAGCGTTAGGCGCAATCCACGGCTGCCTCTAGTGTTGTTGGAGAGGATTAGGGATTGCGGTCTGCAGAGTTCCCACGTCTCAGAGCTCGTTCTATTATTTTGGGGTTTTGTCAGATCACTGTATGTGCTCTGACCTCTATGTCCATTGTGTTACTGAATTGGTTAACATAACAGTACAGGAAGCCCAAAGTACTAATGATTCTCAATAGAGGGGAAAAAAAAGTTCTGAGACCATTTTTTTTTTCTCTGCACTGTGTTTTGCCTTTTTTTTCCCCTAGACATTTGGGTGGTTCAGGACACAGGTATAGCAATGGACATTAAAGGTCTGTCTTCATGTGTGGATCAGCTCATGGCAAGAGTACAAAATATTCAAGACTTTGTGGTTCAGAATTCTATGTTAGAACCGAGAATTCCTATTCCAGATTTGTTTTTTGGAGATATAACTAAATTTCTGAGTTTCAAAAATAAGTGTAAACTATTTCTGGCTTTGAAACCTCGCTCCTCTGGTGACCCAGTTCAACAAGTTAGGATCATTATTTCTTTTTTGCGTGGCGACCCTCAGGACTGGGCGTTTTCTCTTGCGTCAGGAGATCCTGCATTAAGTAATATCGATGCGTTTTTCCTGGCGCTTGGATTGCTGTACGATGAGCCTAATTCAGTGGATCAGGCAGAGAAAAATTTGCTGGCTCTTTGTCAGGGTCAGGATGAGATATAGGTATATTGTCAGAAATTTAGGAAGTGGTCCGTACTCACGCAATGGAATGAAGGTGCGCTCACAGCGATTTTCAGAAAGGGTCTCTCTGAAGCCCTTAAGGATGTCATGGTGGGATTTCCTATGCCTGCTGGTCTGAATGAGTCTATGTCTTTGGCCATTCAGATCGGTCGACGCTTGCGTGAGCGTAAATCTGTGCACCATTTGGCGGTATTACCTGAGCTTAAACCTGAGCCTATGCAGTGCGATAGGACTTTGACCAGAGTTGAACGGCAAGAGCACAGACGTCTGAATGGGCTGTGTTTCTACTGTGGTGATTCCACTCATGCTATCTCTGATTGTCCTAAACGCACTGGGCGGTTTGCTAGGTCTGCCACCATTGGTACGGTACAGTCAAAATTTCTTCTGTCCGTTACCTTGATCTGCTCTTTGTCATCGTATTCTGTCATGGCATTTGTGGATTCAGGCGCTGCCCTGAATTTGAAGGACTTGGAGTATGCTAAGCATTGTGGGTTTTTCTTGGAGCCCTTGCAGTGTCCTATTCCATTGAGAGGAATTGATGCTACGCCTTTGGCCAAGAATAAGCCTCAGTACTGGACCCAGCTGACCATGTGCATGGCTCCTGCACATCAGGAGGTTATTCGCTTTCTGGTGTTGCATAATCTGCATGATGTGGTCGTGTTGGGGTTGCCATGGCTACAAGTCCATAATCCTGTATTAGATTGGAAATCCATGTCGGTGTCCAGCTGGGGTTGTCAGGGGGTACATGGTGATGTTCCATTTCTGACAATTTCGTCATCCACCCCTTCTGAGGTTCCAGAGTTCTTGTCTGATTACCGGGATGTATTTGAGGAGCCCAAGTCCGATACCCTACCTCCGCATAGGGATTGTGATTGTGCTATCAATTTGATTCCTGGTAGTAAATTCCCAAAAGGCCGACTGTTTAATTTATCTGTGCCTGAGCACGCCGCTATGTGCAGTTATGTGAAGGAGACCCTGGAGAAGGGGCATATTCGCCCGTCATCATCGCCATTAGGAGCAGGGTTCTTTTTTGTAGCCAAGAATGATGGTTCGCTGAGACCTTGTATAGATTACCGCCTTCTAAATAAGATCACGGTTAAATTTCAGTACCCCTTGCCGTTGTTATCTGATTTGTTTGCTCGGATTAAGGGGGCTAGTTGGTTCACCAAGATAGATCTTCGTGGTGCGTATAATCTTGTGCGAATTAAGCGAGGCGATGAATGGAAAACTGCATTTAATACGCCCGAGGGTCATTTTGAGTATCTAGTAATGCCATTCAGACTTGCCAATGCTCCATCAGTGTTTCAGTCCTTTATGCATGACATCTTCCGAGAGTACCTGGATAAATTCCTGATTGTGTACTTGGATGACATTTTGATCTTCTCGGATGATTGGGAGTCTCATGTGAAGCAGGTCAGAACGGTTTTTCAGGTCCTGCATGCTAATTCTTTGTTTGTGAAGGGATCAAAGTGTCTCTTTGGTGTGCAGAAGGTTTCATTTTTGGGGTTCATCTTTTCCCCTTCTACTATCGAGATGGATCCTGTTAAGGTCCAGGCCATCCATGATTGGACTCAGCCTACATCTCTGAAGAGTCTGCAAAAGTTCCTGGGCTTTGCTAATTTTTATCGTCGCTTCATCTGCAATTTTTCTAGTATTGCCAAACCATTGACCGATTTGACCAAGAAGGGTGCTGATGTGGTCAATTGGTCTTCTGCTGCTGTGGAGGCTTTTCAAGAGTTGAAGCGTCGTTTTTCTTCTGCCCCTGTGTTGTGTCAACCTGATGTTTCGCTTCCGTTCCAGGTCGAGGTTGATGCTTCTGAGATTGGAGCAGGGGCTGTTTTGTCGCAGAGAGGTTCTGATTGCTCAGTGATGAAACCATGCGCCTTCTTTTCCAGGAAGTTTTAGCCTGCCGAGCGAAATTATGATGTGGGCAACCGAGAGTTGCTGGCCATGAAGTGGGCATTCGAAGAGTGGCGTCATTGGCTTGAAGGAGCTAAGCATCGTGTGGTGGTATTGACTGATCATAAGAACTTGACTTATCTCGAGTCTGCCAAGCGGTTGAATCCTAGACAGGCTCGTTGGTCGCTGTTTTTTGCCCGTTTTGACTTTGTGATTTCGTACCTTCCGGGCTCTAAAAATGTGAAGGCGGATGCTCTGTCTAGGAGTTTTGTGCCCGACTCTCCGGGTTTGTCTGAGCCGGCGGGTATCCTCAAGGAAGGAGTAATTGTGTCTGCCATCTCCCCTGATTTGCGGTGGGTGCTGCAAAAATTTTAGGCTAATAAACCTGATCGTTGTCCAGCGGAGAAACTGTTTGTCCCTGATAGGTGGACGAATAAAGTTATCTCTGAGGTTCATTGTTCGGTGTTGGCTGGTCATCCTGGAATCTTTGGTACCAGAGAGTTAGTGGCTAGATCCTTTTGGTGGCCATCTCTGTCGCGGGATGTGCGTACTTTTGTGCAGTCCTGTGGGATTTGTGCTCGGGCTAAGCCCTGCTGTTCTCGTGCCAGTGGGTTGCTTTTGCCCTTGCCGGTCCCGAAGAGGCCCTGGACGCATATTTCCATGGATTTTATTTCAGATCTTCCCGTTTCTCAAAAGATGTCAGTCATTTGGGTGGTCTGTGATCGCTTTTCTAAGATGGTCCATTTGGTACCCTTGTTTAAATTGCCTTCCTCCTCTGATTTGGTGCCATTGTTCTTCCAGCATGTGGTTCGTTTACATGGCATTCCAGAGAATATCGTTTCTGACAGAAGTTCCCAGTTTGTTTCGAGGTTTTGGCGAGCCTTTTGTGGTAGGATGGGCATTGACTTGTCTTTTTCCTCGGCTTTCCATCCTCAGACTAATGGCCAGACCGAACGAACCAATCAGACCTTGGAAACATATCTGAGATGCTTTGTTTCTGCTGATCAGGATGATTGGGTGTCCTTTTTGCCTTTGGCTGAGTTCGCCCTTAATAATCGGGCCAGCTCGGCTACCTTGGTTTCGCCATTTTTCTGCAACTCTGGGTTCCATCCTCGTTTCTCTTCAGGACAGGTTGAGTCTTCGGACTGTCCTGGTGTGGATACTGTGGTGGACAGGTTGCAGCAGATTTGGACTCAGGTAGTGGACAATTTGACCTTGTCCCAGGAGAAGGCTCAACGTTTCACTAATCGCAGATGCTGTGTGGGTCCCCGACTTCGTGTTGGGGATCTGGTTTGGTTATCTTCTCGTCATATTCCTATGAAGGTTTCCTCTCCTAAGTTTAAACCTTGTTTCGTTGGTCCGTATAGGATTTCTGAGGTTCTTAATCCTGTGTCTTTTCGTCTGACCCTTCCAGATTCTTTTTCCATACATAACGTATTCCATAGGTCATTGTTGCGGCGATACGTGGCACCTATGGTTCCATCTGTTGACCCTCCTGCCCCGGTTTTCGTGGAGGGGGAATTGGAGTATATTGTGGAGAAGATTTTGGATTCTCGTGTTTCAAGACGGAAACTCCAGTATCTGGTTAAGTGGAAGGGTTATGCTCAGGAGGATAATTCCTGGGTCTTTGCCTCTGATGTCCATGCTCCCGATCTTGTTCGTGCCTTTCATGTGGCTCATCCTGGTCGGCCTGGGGGCTCTGGTGAGGGTTCGGTGACCCCTCCTCAAGGGGGGGGTACTGTTGTGAATTCTGTGGCAGAGCTCCCTCCTGTGGTCACAAGTGGTACTTCGGTTGATTCTCTCTGTGAGCTTCCGTTGGTGGAGGAAAGTGGTACTGCGGCTTCTGAGTTTCCTCCCTCAGGTGATTTGGTGAGGTCGTTAGGTGCTGCTCTACTTAACTCCACCAAGTGCTTTGATCCTGGCTTCCTGTCAATGTTCCAGTATTGGACTTGCTTTTTCCTGGATCGTTCCTGTGGCCTGCTGCTCTGCATAGCTAAGTTCTTCTTTGCTATTTTTGTTTGCTATTTTTTCTGTCCAGCTTGTCTATTTGTTTGCTGGAAGCTCTGGGACGCAGAGGGTATACCTCCGTGCCGTTAGTTCGGTACGAAGGGTCTTTTTGCCCCCTTTGTGTGGTTTTGTAGGGTTTTGTGTAGACCGCAAAGTTACCTTTCCTATCCTCGCTCTGTTCAGAAAGTCGGGCCTCACTTTGCTAAACCTATTTCATCGCTACGTTTGTCTTTTCATCTTAACTCACAGTCATTATATGTGGGGGGCTGCCTTTTCCTTTGGGGTATTTCTCTGAGGCAAGGTAGGCTTATTTTCTATCTTCAGGCTAGCTAGTTTCTCAGGCTGTGCCGAGTTGCATAGGGAGCGTTAGGCGCAATCCATGGCTGCCTCTAGTGTTGTTGGAGAGGATTAGGGATTGCGGTCTGCAGAGTTCCCACGTCTCAGAGCTCGTTCTATTATTTTGGGGTTTTGTCAGATCACTGTATGTGCTCTGACCTCTATGTCCATTGTGTTACTGAATTGGTTAACATAACATCCACCACAGTATCCACACCAGGACAGTCCGAAGGCTCAACCTGCCCAGAAGAGAAACGAGGATGGAAACCGGAATTACAGAAAAAAGGCGAAACCAAAGTAGCCGAGCTGGCCCGATTATTAAGGGCGAACTCAGCCAAAGGCAAGAAGGACACCCAATCATCCTGATCAGCAGAAACAAAGCATCTCAGATATGTTTCCAAAGTGTGATTAGTTCGTTCGGTTTGGCCATTTTTTTGAGGATGGAAAGCCGAGGAAAAAGACAAATCAATGCCCATCTTAGCACAAAAGGACCGCCAAAACCTCGATACAAACTGGGAACCTCTGTCCGAGACGATGTTCTCCGGAATGCCATGCAAGCGAACCACATGCTGGAAAAACAATGGCACCAAATCAGAGGAGGAAGGCAATTTAGACAAGGGTACCAAATGGACCATCTTAGAGAAGCGATCACAAACCACCCAAATGACAGACATCCTTTGAGAGACAGGGAGATCTGAAATAAAATCCATGGAAATATGCGTCCAGGGCCTTTTCGGGACCGGCAAGGTCAAAAGCAACCCACTGGCACGAGAACAGCAGGGCTTAGCCCGAGCACAAGTCCCACAGGACTGCACAAAAGAACGCACATCCCATGACAAAGAAGGCCACCAAAAGGATCTAGCCACCAAATCTCTGGTACCAAAGATTCCAGGATGACCAGCCAACACCGAACAATGAACCTCAGAGATAACTCTACTAGTCCATCTATCAGGGACAAACAGTTTCTCCGCTGGACAACGGTCAGGTCTATCAGCCTGAAACTTCTGCAGCACCCGCCGCAAATCAGGGGAGATGGCAGACAAAATTACCCCCTCTTTGAGAATACCCGCCGGCTCAGGAACACCCAGAGAGTCAGGCACAAAACTCCTTGACAGGGCATCAGCCTTCACATTCTTGGAGCCCAGAAGGTACGAAACCACAAAATCAAAACGGGAGAAAAACAGCGACCATCGAGCCTGTCTAGGATTCAACCGTTTGGCAGACTCGAGATAAGTCAGATTCTTGAGATCCGTCAAGACCACCACGCGATGCTTGGCTCCTTCAAGCCAATGTCGCCACTCCTCGAATGCCCACATCATGGCCAACAACTCTCGATTGCCAACATCATAATTGCGCTCAGCAGGCGAGAATTTTCTAGAAAAGAAGGCACATGGTTTCATCACCGAGCCATCAGAACTTTTTTGCGACAAAACAGCCCCTGCTCCAATCTCAGAAGCATCAACCTCGACCTGAAACGGGAGCGAAACATCTGGCTGGCACAACACAGGGACAAAAGAAAAACGACGCTTCAACTCCTGAAAAGCCTCTACAGCCGCAGAGGACCAATTGACCACATCAGCACCTTTCTTGGTCAAATCAGTCAACGGTTTAGCAACACTAGAAAAATTAGCAATGAAGCGACGGTAAACATTATCAAAGCCCAGGAACTTCTGCAGGCTCTTCACAGATGTCGGCTGAGTCCAATCATAAATGGCCTGAACTTTAACAGGGTCCATCTCGATAGTAGAAGGGGAAAAAATGAAACCCAAAAATGAAACCTTCTGTACTCCAAAGAGACATTTTGACCCCTTCACAAACAAGGAATTCGCACGAAGGACCTGGAACACCATTCTGACCTGCTTCACATGAGACTCCCAATCATCCGAAAAGACCGAAATATCATCCAAATATACAATCATGAATCTATCCAGGTATTTTCGGAAGATGTCATGCATAAAGGACTGAAACACAGATGGAGCATTAGAAAGCCCGAATGGCATAACCAGGTACTCAAAATGGCCCTCGGGCGTATTAAATGCTGTTTTCCATTCGTCGCCTTGTTTAATTCGCACAAGATTATACGCCCCTCGAAGATCTATCTTGGTGAACCAACTAGCCCCCTTAATCCGAGCAAACAAATCAGACAGCAGCGGCAAAGGGTACTGAAATTTAACTGTGATCTTATTAAAAAGGCGGTAATCAATACAAGGTCTCAAAGAACCATCCTTCTTGGCCACAAAAAAGAACCCTGCTCCCAACGGTGATGACGACGGGCGAATATGACCTTTCTCCAAGGATTCCTTTATATAACTCCGCATAGCGGCGTGCTCTGGTACAGATAAATTAAACAGTCGGCCCTTAGGAAACTTACTACCAGGAATCAAATTAATAGCACAATCGCAGTCCCTATGAGGAGGTAGGGCACTGGATTTGAGCTCATCAAATACATCCTGGTAATCTGACAAAAACTCAGGAACTTCAGAAGGAGTGGAAGGCGAAATTGACAGCAATGGAACATCACCATGTACCCCCTGACAACCCCAGCCGGACACAGACATAGATTTCCAATCCAATACTGGATTATGGACCTGTAGCCATGGCAACCCCAAAACGACCACATCATGCAGATTATGCAACACCAAAAAGCGAATATCCTCCTGATGTGCAGGAGCCATGCACATGGTCAATTAAGTCCAGTACTGAGGCTTATTCTTGGCCAAAGGCGTAGCATCAATTCCTCTCAATGGAATAGGATACTGCAAGGGCTCCAAGAAAAAACCACAGCGCCTGGCAAACTCCAAGTCCATCAAATTCAGGGCAGCGCCTGAATCCACAAATGCCATAACAGAATAGGATGACAAAGAGCAAATCAGAGTAACGGACAAAAGAAATTTAGACTGTACCGTACCAATGGTGGCAGACCTAGCGAACCACTTAGTGCGCTTAGGACAATCGGAGATAGCATGAGTGGAATCACCACAGTAAAAACACAGCCCATTCCGACGTCTGTGTTCTTGCCGTTCAGCTCTGGTCAAAGTCCTATCACATTGCATAGGCTCAGGCCTATGCTCAGAGAATACCGCCAAATGGTGCACAGCTTTGCGCTCACGCAAGCGCCGATCGATCTGAATGGCCAAGGACATAGACTCATTCAGACCAGCAGGCGTGGGAAATCCCACCATGACATCCTTAAGGGCTTCAGAAAGACCCTTTCTGAAAATTGCCGCCAGGGCACACTCATTCCACTGAGTAAGCACAGACCACTTTCTAAACTTCTGACAATATACCTCCGCTTCATCCTGACCCTGACACAAAGCCAGCAAGATTTTCTCTGCCTGATCCACTGAATTTGGTTCATCATAAAGCAATCCAAGCGCCAGAAAAAACGCATCTACATCACGCAATGCAGGATCTCCTGGCGCAAGGGAAAATGCCCAGTCTTGAGGGTCACCACGCAACAAAGAAATAATGATTTTTACTTGTTGAACGGGGTCACCAGAGGAGCGGAGTTTCAAAGCTAGAAACAGTTTACAATTATTTTTGAAATTCAGGAACTTAGATCTATCCCCAGAAAACAAATCAGGAATTGGAATTCTAGGCTCTAACATCGGATTCTGAACCACAAAATCTTGAATGTTTTGTACCCTTGCAGTGAGATGATCCACACAAGAGGACAGACCTTGAATGTCCATATCTACACCTGTGTCCTGAACCACCCAGAGGTTAAGGGGAAAAGAAAGACAAAACACACTGCAGAGAAAAAAAAATGGTCTCAGAACTTCTCTTATCCCTCTTTTGAGATGCATTAATACTTTGGGCCAGCTGTACTGTTATGGACCTGGTGGTTAGGAGCACCCGGAACGACCTGATGGGTAAACTCACACAGGACAAGCTCTGGGAAGTGGGAGCTCTGCTGACCGCAACCCCTAATCCTATCACACAACTAGAAATAGCCGTAGAGCGTACCTAACTCTACCTAGACGCCTCTTCACAGCCTAAGAGCTAACTAGCCCTAGAGATAGAAAATAAAGCCTACCTTGCCTCAGAGAAATTCCCCAAAGGAAAAGGCAGCCCCCCACATATATTGACTGTGAGTTAAGATGAAAGTCACAAACACAGAAATGAAACAGGTTTCAGCAAAGGGAGGCCAGACTTACTAAACAGACTGAGGATAGGAAAGGTATCTTTGCGGTCAGCACATGCCACTCTGCATCCCAGAGCTTCCAGCTAGCAAGGCAAAATCATGATAGCAAGCTGGACAAGGAAACAATGAACAAATAATAACTAGCAGGGACTTAGCTTCTGCTGGAGTAGACAGGTCACCAGAAAGATCCAAGAGCGAACTGAACCAGTACAAGAACATTGACAGCTGGCATGGAGTAACGATCTGAGTGGAGTTAAATAGAGCAGCCAGCCTAAGACTAAACTAGGTCACCTGTGGAAGGAACCTCAGAACCAGCAGCTCCACTCACAGCCACCAGAGGGAGTCCATGGACAGAACTCACCAAAGTACCATTCATGACCACAGGAGGGAGTTCGATAACAGAATTCACAACAGGGAGACCATGCACCTGAGGCCTGGTGCTATCCGCTCTGGTATCCCAGAAGCTGCAGTGCCAGAGAGGATGTCTGGAGCGTGGGCACAGAGCCCTGATGATGATGATGTATGGGACCGGAGGGGAAGTGGAGCAGAGGCTAGTGGACGCTCCTCCGGTTCTCACTTGAGGAAGGACAGTGACTGCAACTTGTCCTATAAGAAAGTTGTGCAACTAGCACATGATGTGAAAGGAATTGGGACTGTTCTGCGTCCCTGTGGGCAGGAGCCCTGAAATTTGAAATTGGGACTGTTCGGCGTCCCTGAGGACAGGAGTCCTGAAGATAGCGTGGTTGGAGTAGCCACAGTTGAAAAGTTGAGACGTTTAGTTTTCCCCCTTTCTAAGTTATGTTGCGCCAGTTGCGCTTCCCCTGCTGGATTGCAGGACTCAGACCTTATAAAGAGATGGTGCCCTATAGACTACTGGGTTACTGTGTGTGGCTGCTCTGGGGACTGTCATAAGATCTGTGAAATGTCATTGTTTAACCTGAATTTTGTTTGCAGGAGGTAAACTGAGCTGCACACATGTTTTAAAGGGAATGTGGTCTGGAAATAGGAGGGAGGGGAAAAAACATATGCAGGATGACCTGATGAGTGAGTCGGGTCAGAACAGAATGGACTTCATGCTCCTAGACGGTTGGAGCTGTAGTAATTTGGCCATGTGGGCCATGAAGAATAGTGTGGACACTGGTAGAAAACAGGAAAAAGACTGGCCAAAGGGCCTGATGTGTCCTTTTGAGAACTGTTTAAGTGTCCGGATCCCATAAGGAGAGTGACCAGGGTCAAGTGGACCTGTCTGCAAAACCCGAGGATCGAGCCGGGTTATACAAGGACTGTGCTCACGTGATGGTGAGCTGGTGAGAAAAGAACTGAACTGTTTGTTCCATGCGATACCAGTCCTGACCAAAGACAGGTCAAACGTGGTGGAGTGGAACAATGGACTCTGATGTGAAGAGTAATATTTGTTATAGTTTAAACATGTTTTAATAGAATGTGTTTACATGTTTTTTTGCATTTCATGTGTACCAGTGCTGCATGGTCGGGGACGACCATGGTTTTAGGAGGGAGGTATGTAAGGGGTGTGCAGGCGGCTGGCTTGGGCCCTGCATTTCGGTACATGCCTACCTAATGAAACCGAGTACATTTTGTGTTTACTGTGTGCCCTGTGTAATATATGATAGCTGACACTGTATAATATAATAATGGCTGACACTGTTCTGTTATTTGTGTGTTAGGGACACAAATAGGGACACTCAGTGGCAGTGGTAGGTCAGCATTGGTAAGGGTTATGGCAGTGTAGTTGTGGGTTAGACACACTGGAGGGCACTGTAGAGTTAGATATTAGATTGTGTTAAGAACTGGTTTCAGCCGAAGTAGTGACAGTTGAGAAAGGAGGTGGGACCAATGTAGTGGCAGGGAGAGTGCCTTTCAGTTAGTGGGAGGAGCTAGAGCAGAGTGAGAGGAATTGTTCTAGATGGAGTGGTAATAGTTACGTGGTGAGTTACAGTTGAAAGAGACAGAAGGAGCACTGAGGGAAGCAGGTCTGCAGATGTTAGATCTTGAAGCAAGTGGGAAGTGAAGCAGTCTGGAAGGGTCGTGGCTTGTCTGTGGGTTACCTCCCATGACATCTGGGACTTACGGTCCGAACAGGAATTGCAGAGGCAACCTGATTTTTCACCCAAGATGGGGAAAGTGGACGGGGAGCAACAGGGACCAGCTAGGCCGACAATCCAGAATACTGCAGGAATGGAGATCACGGTACCATTTGATGTGTTGTCAGGAAAAACCAGTGACAGCTTAGAAGGTGAAACATCTGTGACATGTGAAGACTGTTGGAGGGTGTCTGTAATGCAACTGAAGGAGTTAAGTAAAGTTTTATTGAAAATGAATCAGGACTTTGATAACATTTGTGTGTATCTGCGACGGATTGGAGCCCTGTATGCGGTGAAGGATTCTGACTCACAGGTGGGTGAACTACTTGACACACACAGCACACCAAAGAATGGACATGAAATTTCTGTAGCGGAGCATCGGGGTGTGATGAAGAAGCAGCAATCCCTCGGTCCGGCTACCACCCTGGCCCCCGTTACAGTATGATGTCAGTGGGTCTCCAAAGACAATGTATAGAAGTAAGAAACCCTTACATCGGAGGGTTGTCATAACCAAGTTTGATTGTTTTGAAAACCGACCTCATTCCTCATTTGCGGCTATATGAACCCAAATAGAAACAATACAAAAATAGGGAAAAAGGAAAAAATGGGAAGAAAATAAGTCAGCTCACCAATCCCTCAACAGTGCAATGATGTCCATGCACGGAGCCGCCTTGGTCAAGGGCGTAGTCCAGAGCCAGCAATGAAAAAGAAAAAATAATCTCCAGCATGGATCTTCTAAAAAGTCAATTTATTGAAAACACTTTAAAATGCAAACATTTGCAAAAAAGAGATGGGGGTCCCAGGTGGTCAACGTGGTCAATAGAAACAATGAATAAAAAAATTACAGACATAGACAAAAAAGTTGAGTTTATAGCCACCAAACAGAATACACTGGAGACGGATCATTGCCTGTTAAAACACGAGGTTAAAGTACTGAAGGCAAAACTCACAGACTTGGAGGATTGTAACAGAAGATGTAACCTCAAGATGTTCCAGAAAATGTTTCACCTGCAGATCTTGCTCCATCGATCCAAGATCTAATTCATTAGGCTCTACCAACTTTCTCCAACATCGATCTGACCATAGACAGGGCTCACAGGTTGCAAAAACCTACTTTTCTCCCAAGAGAGGTCCCGAGGGAAGTGATTGCTAAACTTCATTTCTTTAAAACAAAAGACAGACTATTAGATTATCTTATGAAGCACAAGAATTTTTATCCTCCATATGAAAACATCAAAGTGTTTCCGGATTTTTCTAAAGAGACCTTAAACGCAAGAAAATCATTTGCAGCTATTCCCACCATCCTGAGAGCTAATAACACTCTCTAAAAATGGGGTTTCCCCACTAATCTCATCCAATACTTGATCCTGATGATGGCTGGAATTTTTTAAAAACCTATAAACATTCCCGGCTATGACCGCAATCCCCATCAGAAAAGGAACCCAGAACCCCCAAAGTGACATCTTGAGAAAGCATTCTACAAGCGTCTTCTGATTTTATCTTATTTGATATTTTAATTCTTTGTGTCCTAATTCCAGGACTCATGGGCAGAGTCGGCCAAACTTTTCTTTACCTCCCAACATCTGGAAAAGGTACTTGAGCGCCCGAGTCATGCTGCTCTCGTCCTCTTCATCAGAACGTCTGAGGAAACCCAGTATTTTGGTTTTTCTTTTTGGTATTTCCATGTTTCTGAATTGTGGCGTTAACAATTCAAACAAGTCAAAAAATTTAGTGTTATTTAACATTTTTCTTCACAGGTTTTATTGCCTAAATATTAATAACCAATGTACTTGTATACAGTGGGTACGGATAGTATTCACACCCCTTTAAATTTTTCACTCTTTGTTTCATTGCAGGCATTTGGTAAATTCAAAAAAGTACATTAATGTACACTCTGCACCCCATCTTGACTGAAAAAAACAGAAATTTAGAAATTTTTGCAAATTTAATAAAAAGAAAAACTGAAATATCACATGGTCATAAGTATTCAGACTAGTGATGAGCGAGTATACTCGTTGCTCGGGTATTCCCAAGCACGCTCGGGTGACCTCCGAGTATTTGTTATTGCTCGGAGATATAGTTTTCATCGCCTCAGTTGCATGATTTACGGCTGCCAGATACACTGAATACATGTGAGGAATGCCTGTTTGTTAGGGAATTCCCACATGTATTCAGCTTATCTGGCAGCCGTAAATCATGCAACTGAGGCGATGAAAACTATATCTCCGAGCAATAACAAATACTCGGAGGTCACCCGAGCGTGCTCGGGAAAACACGAGCAACAAGTACACTCACTCATCACTAATTCAGACCCTTTACTCAGACACTCATATTTAAGTCACATGCAGTCAATTTCATTGTGATCCTCCTTGAGATGGTTCTGCTCCTTCATTGGAGTCCAGCTGTGTGTAATTAAACTGATAGGACTTGATTTGGAAAGGTGCACACTTGTCTATATAAGACCTCACAGCTCACAGTGCATGTCAGACCAAATGAGAATCATGAGGTCAAAGGAACTGGCCAAGGAGCTCAGAGACAGAATTGTGGCAAGGCACAGATCTGGCCAAGTTTACAACAGAATTTCTGCTGTACTCAAGGCTCCTAAGAGCACAGTGACCTCCATAATCCTTAAATGGAAGAAGTTTGGGACCACCAGAAGTCTTCCTGGACCTGGCCATCTAGGCAAACTGAGCAATTGGGGGAGAAGAGCCTTGGTGAGAGAGGTAAAGAAGTACCCCATGATCACTGTGGCTGAGCTCCACTAGGGAGATGGGAGAAAGTTCCACAAAGTCAACTATCACTGGAGCCCTCCACCAGTCAGGCCTTTATGGCAGAGTGGCCCGACGGAAGCCTCTCCTCAGTGCAAGACATATGAAAGAGTTTGCTATAAAACACATGAAGGACTCCCAGACTATGAGAAATCTCTCTGGTCTGATGAGATGAAGATAGAACTTTTTGGTGATAATTCTAAGCAGTATTTGTGGAGAAAACCAGGTACTGCTTATCACCTGCTTAATACAATCCCAACAGTGAAGCATGGTAGTGGCAGTATCATGCTGCGGGGGTGTTTTTCAGCTGCAGTAACAGGACGATTGGTTGCCTTTAAAGGAAACATCAATGCGGCCAAGAACAGAGATATCTTGGATGAAAACCTCTTCCAGAGTGCTCTGGACCTCAGACTTGGCCCAAGGTTCACCTTCCAACAAGACAATGACCATAAGCACACAGCTAAACTAACAAAGGAGTGTCTTCAGAACAACTCTGTGACCATTCTTGACTGGCCCAGCCAGAGCCCTGACCTAAACCCAATTGAGCATCTCTGGAGAGTCCGGAAAATGGCTGTCCACCATCATTCCCAAGAAGACTCATGGCTGTACTAGCTCAAAATGTGTTTCTACTCAATACTGAGGAAAGGGTCTGAATACTTATGACCATGTGATATTTCAGTTTTTCTTTTTTAATAAATTTGCACAAATTTCTACATTTATGGTTTTTTTTTTCAGTCAAGATGGGGTTCAGACTGTACATTAATGAGAAAAAAATGAATTAACTTTTTTGAATTTATCAAATGGCTGCAATGAAACAAAGAGTGAAAAATTTAAAGGGCTATGAGCCTATGAATACTTTCCGTACCCACAGTATTTCTGGATCACCAACAGTATTTCAATATGTGTAATTATAGTGTTAGAAATGTTGACATTGAATGTGAAAGAACTTAATAGCCCTTTCAAGAGGTATTCTGCTTGGAAAGAAGCAAAAAGATGCAACTCTGATATAATAGCATATCAGGAAACCAAATTTACACAGAACGACCCACCAAAATTCTCTCACAAGGATTTCCCTCATATATTTAACTCCTCATCTGAAAAGAAAAAAAGCCGGTGTGCTCATCGCAATTACAAAATTCTGGAAATTTTTAATTAATTTACGAAATTGATGACATCAACGGAAAATACCATATTCTTATATGTAATATCGATACAACAACCTACAGGATAGTCAACATCTATGCACCTAACAGAGGTCAAATATCGGTTTTAAAAAATTAATGAAAAGTCATTAAACACCAAAAAGGTCCCTTACTTATTTTTGGAGATTTTTATATAATCAGGGCTGCCACTAGGAATTTCGGGGTTCCATACTGGCAAAAATTTCAGGGCCTCCTTGAGACTCCACCCAGGCTCCACCCCTCGAACTGTCCACAGTCCCACCGCTCTGTCTCGGAAAAACTCCACTTCTCACCAATCACCATGACCATACACCATATTACCACCACATATTGACCTATAATACCACATACAAGGAACAAATACCACCACACCATGTCCAGACCACATATTACCACCACAGTGACCGAATAATATCACAAGCAAGGGACAAATACCACTGCACCATGTCCAGACCACATATTACCACCACATGATAACCAATAATACCACATACAAGGAACAAATACCAACTCCTGGACAGTCTGTGGTGCAACGTGACGTTGGTGGATGGTGCGAGACATGATGTCCCAGATGTGTTAAATCGGAGTCAGGTCTGGGGAATGGGCAGGACTGTCCATAGCTTCAATGCCTTCATCTTGCTGGAACTGCTGACACACTGCAGTCACATGAGGTCTGGCATTGTCCTGCATTAGGAGGAACCCAGGGCCAACCGCACCAGCATATGGTCTCACAAGGGGTCGGAGGATCTCATCTCGGTACCTAATGGCAGTCAGGCTACCTCTGACGAGCACATGGAGGGCTGTGCGGCCCTCCAAAGAAATGCCACTCCACACCATTACTGACCCACTGCCATTACTGACCCACTGTCGGTCATGCTGAAGGATGTTGCAGGCAGCAGATCGCTCTCCACGGTGTGTCTCCAGACTCTGTCACATCTGTCACATGTGCTCAGTGTGAACTTGCTTTCATCAGTGAAGAACCCAGGGCGCCAGTGGCGAATTTGCCAATCCTGGTGTTCTGTGGCAAATGCCAAGCATCCTGCACGGTGTTGGGCTGTGAGCACTACCCCATCTGTAGACGTCGGGCACTCAAATCATCCTCATGGAGTCGGTTTCTAACCGTTTGTGCAGTCACATGAACATTTGTGGCCTGCTGGAGGGCTTTAGCAATGCTTCTCCTGTTCCTCCTTGCACAAAGGCTGAGGTAGCGGTCCTGCTGCTGGGTTGATGTCCTCCTAAGGCCCCCTCCACATCTCCTGGTGTACTGGCCTATCTCCTGGTAGCGCCCCCAGCCTCTGGACACTACATTGACAGACACAGCAAACCTTCTTGCCACAGCTCGCATTGATGTGCCATCCTGGATGAGCTGCACTACCTGAGCCACTTGTGTGGGTTATAGAGTCTGTCTCATGCTACCATGAGTGTGAAAGCACAACCAACATTCAAAAGTGACCAAAACATCAGCCAGAAAGCATTGGTACTGAGATGTGGTCTGTGGTCCCCACCTGCAGAACCACTCCTTTATTGAGTGTGTCTTGATAATTGCCATCTGTTGTCTATTCCATTTGCACAACAGCATGTGAAATTGATTGTCAATCAGTGTTGCTCCTAAGTGGACAGTTTGATTTCACAGAAGTTTGATTCACTTGGAGTTATATTCTGTTGTTTAAGTGTTCCCTTTATTTTTTTGAGCAATACAAATATATATAAATATATATATATATATATATATATATATGTATTTATGTTACATTCATAGAAGAAAAGCCGACAATACATCTGCCTTGTACTGTAAAATCATTGCAGGAGCCGACAGGAAAGAAGAGATGGATTACATACAGTAAATACATATAGAATATATAGAGATGTTAGTGAGAAATACAATTAATGCAGTGTGTGTGCAAATTTCTGAACATGTATTTGTTACGGAACCCCACCGCACCAAGAATATGTTGTGCAGTAATATGTATGTATAATAGGTTCCAGGTGAGATGCATGTCCCTAATGCATCAGCTCACAGGCACAGGCTGTGCCCCGGGCAGAGAGGACAAGATATTCCCCTTTTGACCTTCCCCACCTTTGTAATTCCCACAGTAAATATCGGCAGGCTCCGGCCACCTGCGGCTATGGTAATGTATGTCTGGCCTGCCGCTTTTCAATTGGCCCGCCCTCTGTATCTGTGTGATATATATTCTGTGTCCTGTGAGTAAAGTGTTGTCATACTGGAAATATGTGGAGACGCAGTGATCTTTTATATGCGACCATGTAATCAAGGAATTCCAGCCAGCGTCCTTCATTCCGACTCCAGCCAAAGCAAAGTGGACCTCCTGAAACACGGGGTGGTACTGAAAGAGGTACTCCAGCACGGCAGACCCCGTTACACTGGTGGCAGACAGCGGAATGTGATACCCAGTCTACAGGAGAAAAGGAATGAATGGAAAACAACTACCAGAAGTTAAAGAGGACTACATTAAAAGATCTGGTGGAAGCTCGAGGGTTAATCGGCAGCAACAAAACAAAAGTGGATTTGATAGCAGCCATCATGGAACACAACAGTGCAGCGCCCCCCAATGTGAACGTGGAGGAGACTGAAATCCAGAGGGAGGTAAAGAACAGACTGGCGTTCTATGGCCCAAACCCTGCAGTAGAGATCATACGAGAGGTGATGGCTGATGTGCGTACTGATCTGAAGGAAGAGATGGCCGAGCGGACCAGGATAGAGCTAGCCAAGATGGAGATGGCAGAGCGGACCAAAGTGGAGCTGGCCAAGATGGAGATGGCACAGCGGAGAGAGGAGAGTCAGCGAGCAGGGGGAGCTCTGGCCTTCGACCAGGTACCTTCAACAGTAAGCCACAAAAAGATCCAGTATAATGCCTTCCAACAGTTGGGGGAGGCAGAGGAAGACATTGATGGCTTTCTGCAGGATTTTGAGCGGCAGTGTGCCCTTCATCACGTGAAGCCGGAGGAACGGGTTCACATCCTGGCCAGCAAGCTGACAGGCCGGGCAGCGGACACCTATCGCACGGTACCTGATGAGGACTGTATGGACTATGAGCGGATCAAAGAAATGATCTTGGCCCCATATGCGCTGACCCCAGAAGCATACCGCCAAAAGTTCCGCGGACTTATAAAACGAGTAACCAATACCCATGCTGAATGGGCCTGTAAATTATGGCGGTCACTGCTACAGTGGGTACAAGGGAGCCAAGCAACCACTAAGGAGGACGTCCTCCAGCTCTTCTTTTTAGAACAATTCTTTAATGGACTAACCCCCGAGACACAGGAATGGCTTCGGGACAGGCGGCCAACGACTCTTAAGGGAGCCGCTCGGCTGGCCGATGAACATCATGATGCCAGGAGGCCTCAGCTGTCCGGATCAAAGATGGTCACTAGAGGTCCGCCCATGGACCTGGAGGCCCCCAAACCACAGAAGATTGTTGTAGGGGGACCAGCTAAAAACCCGGCCTACCACAGTCCCCCTGGGGCGCAATGCCACACCTGCCGTCAGCTGGGCCACCTGCAAAGACAATGTCCCAACCGGACTCAGCATACCCAGTGGCCAAAGGCAGGAACAGCTACCTTTAGCTGGGCTGCTCTACACTGCTACCAAGGCGAAGCTGACCCGGCATTGGGGGCTACGACTAACCAAAGGGTGGAATAGATGGAGGAAGTGCTGCATGAAGTAAACCCCATGCAGGCAGCCCGGGCAGATAATCGACAACAGCATCGACAGGTCGTGTGGGTTAATGGGAAACGTATGCAGGGACTAAGAGATTCCGGGGCAACTTTGACCCTTGTGAAGCCTCATCTCGTCCGGGACCAAGAGAAGACGGACTGGACAGTGGCAGTCCGTGTAGCAGGGGGAGCTATACATCGACTGCCCACTGCCAGGATTCACCTGAACTGGGGAGTCGGGGATGGCCTTGTTGAGGTCGGCTTGATGGAGGATTTGCCTGCAGACGTCTTGCTGGGAAATGACTTGGGGCCCATGTTGTCCGCCTTCTCGGTTGTCCCTCTGGCTGAGACATATCCTGTGACCACCCGGAGACAAGCTCGAGCTGCGGAGGCGGAATCACACTCAGAGGAGGCCCAGGTAAGACATCGCAGCCCTACACGTATTCCCATAGCCAGACACATTTCTTGGGCCACCCCAGATGAATTTAAGAGGGAGTTACTTGAGGATCCTTCATTGGAGGAATATCGTGGGAAGGCACAGGAGGGGAGTGGGGTACTGGAAGGAGAACAGTTTGTATGGAAGCAGGGACTCCTCTACCGGATCACAGAGCAGCACCACACAGGGACGAGCCCCACTATAAAACGACAGCTGGTAGTTCCCAAGAAGTATAGGCAGGAGTTACTGTGAATCTCTCATGACATACCCTTGGCCGGGCACTTCGGCGTCAGTCGCACCAGGCATCGTCTGACACAAAACTTCTTTTGGCCAGGGGTAACCTATGATGTTCGTCAATACTGCCAGACCTGTGACAGTTGCCAGCGCATTGGCAAGAGGGGAGATCGATGCAAGGCCAAATTACACCCCCTCCCCATTGTGGAGGAACCATTTAGCCGAGTAGCGGTCGATCTGATAGGGCCGTTAGCCAAACCCAGTCCATCAGGGAAAAGGTATATATTGACAGTGGTAGATTATGCCACACGGTATCCAGAGGCGGTTGCGTTACCTAACATACTGGCAGAGACGGCGGCGGCCGCCCTGCTCCAGGTTTTCTCACGGGTTGGATTTCCCCAGGAGATTATCTCGGACCAGGGTACCCAGTTTACAGCAGAGGTGACCAACCAACTGTGGAAGCTGTGTGGCATAAAGTCCATTAGAAGCGCCCCGTACCACCCGCAAACCAATGGGTTGTGTGAACGCTTTAACGGGACGTTAAAACAACTCATTGGGACTTTTACCAGGACCTACAGAGACTGGGAGAAATTCTTGCCACACCTCCTGTTTGCCTATCGGGAGGTGCCCCAAGAATCCACGGGGTTCTCCCCGTTCAAGCTGGTATACGGGAGACGGATAAGGGGACCCCTAGACTTAGTGCTAGAACACTGGAAAGGGGAGGGCCTCATAGAAGGGGTACCTATTGTACCCTATGTGCTGGAATTCCGGGACCGCCTACAGGAGCTGACCCAGGCTGTACGTGAGAACATGCAGGTGGCCCAGCGGCGCCAGCGCGTATGGTACGATCGGAGGGCCAGAGGACGCACCTTGGAAATAGGACAGAAGGTCCTGGTGTTAGAGCCCACTAGGCAGAACAAGTTCCAAGCTGCATGGCAGGGGCCCTACCAGGTAGTGGGGAAAATAGCCGACACCACCTATAATGTCGTCGATTGTGACGACCCCAGGGTTATCTGCATGTTTCACGTGAATATGCTGAAGCCCTACCGGGAGCGCCCTGAAGAGATAGTGGCCATCTGTGCACCTGAAGCAGAGGATTTAGCTGGACTTCCCTTGCCTGATGTCTTAGGGGAAAGGGCTCAGTCTAAAACATGGGACCAGGTACACTTGGGTGAAGACCTAGGCCCCCGGGAGAGACAGCAGGCATAGGAGTTGTTGAGGCAGTGACAGAGGATGTTTTCGGGGAGACCAGGGTACACTTGCCTGGCACAACACAAGGTGGAGACCCAGGATTAGACCCCCTGCGACAACCCCCTTCCATGTCCCTGAGTCTGTACGAGAAGGGATGCAACAAGAGATACAAGAGATGTTGCGTTTTGGGGTCATTGAGGAGTCAGATAGTCCCTGGGCATCCCCTGTAGTGTTAGTGCCCAAGAAGGATGGGACTACACGGTTTTGTGTAGACTATCATAAGCTCAATGAGAAAACGGTGACGGATGCGTATCCCATGCCGTGTGTAGATGAGTTGTTAGACCGGCTGGCGGGGGCAAAGTATTTGACCACCATCGATCTATACAAAGGCTACTGGCAGATTCCCCTTAGTCCTGACACTATTCCCAAGTCGGCCTTTGTCACCCCGTTTGGCTTATTCCAATTTCGAGTTATGCCATTCGGGATGAAGAATTCCCCGGCGACCTTCCAGAGGCTGGCTGACTGGCTTATGGATGGTCTCCAGGACTATGCTTGTGCCTACCTGGATGACATCGCCATCTACAGCGCGACATGGGAAGAGCATCTAAATCACCTAGAGACAGTATTGGACAGGATCCACAAGGCCGGAATCACCCTGAACCCAAACAAGTGTCAGGTGGGCAAAGCAGAGGTTCAGTATTTAGGGCATTGGGTGGGAAGTGGGAAACAGAGACCAGAACCAGCCAAGATTGAGGCGATAGCCAAATGGCCCACCCCACGCACTAAAACCCAGGTCATGGCGTTTCTAGGGACAGCAGGGTATTGCAGGAAATTTGTCCCCAATTACAGCAGCGTAGCCAAGCCCCTCACTGATCTGACCCGTAAGAACCAACCCTGCCAGGTAACCTGGACCCCAGAGTGTGAGGAAGCCTTCCGCCAGCTAAAGGATGCCCTCACCAATACCCCTGTATTGGCTGCACCCGATCCAACTAAACGTTTCCTTGTCCACACAGACGCTTCTATGTTTGGATTGGGGGCAGTACTGAGCCAAGTCAGGCCGGACGGCCAAGAACACCCGGTAGCTTATCTGAGTCAGAAACTACTGCCCCGTGAAGTAAGCTATGCGGCCATCGAGAAGGAGTGCCTGGCAGTAGTATGGGCACTCAAAAAGTTGCAACCATATTTGTATGGACGACAGTTTTCCCTCCTAACGGACCATAATCCCCTAGTCTGGCTTATTCGGGTCTCCGGAGACAACGCCAGATTACTGCGGTGGAGTTTAGCCCTACAACCTCTGGACTTCACCATCCACTACAGACCCGGCAAACAAAACGGTAACGCCGATGGACTAAGTCGACAAACGGAACATGTACCCACCCTATAAACTTCGGTCATCCCCAAACTGATCCGTTAAGGATCAGACTGTGTATGCCGATCGCGTCGCTGAAAAGGGGAGCCGTGTTATGGAACCACTCAGCACCCAGAATATGTTGTGCAGTTATATGTATGTATAATAGGTACCAGGTGCGCCCCTGGGCAGAGAGGACAAGATATTCCCCTTTTGACCTTCCCCACCTTTTTAATTCCCACAGTAAATATCGTCAGGCTCCGACCACCTGCGGCTAAGGTAATGTATGTCTGGCCTGCCGCTTTTCAATTGGCCTGCCCTCTGTATCTGTGTGATATATATTCTGTGTCCTGTGAGTAAAGTGTTGTCATACCGGAAATATGTGGAGACGCAGTGATCTTTTATATGTGCCTATGTAATCAAGGAATTCCAGCCAGCGTCCTTCATTTCGACTCCAGCCAAAGCAGAGTGGACCTCCTGAAACACGGGGTGGTACTGAAAGAGGTACTCCAGCACGGCAGACTCCGTTACAGTATTTAATAAAAAAAAGATTATTTTTCATGGCATGGACTCCTGAGCAATTTTCGTAACCAGCAGAGTGAAAGTAGACAGCTGGGGCCGATGTTTATAGCCTGGGAAGGATGTAATACTCATGGGGCGTCCCAGGCTATTAATATCAACTCACAACTGTATACTTAGCATTTATTGGCTATTAAAATGGGGGATCCTAAAAAAAATGACGTAGGGTCCCCCTATAATTAATAACCAGCAAAGGCTATGCAGACAGCTGCGGGCTGATATTAATAGCCTAGGAAGGGATCATGGATACTGCCCCCCCAGGTTAAAAACATCTGCTCTCAGCCACTCGAAAAACGTGCATCACTAAGATGTGTCAATTCTGGCACACTGATGTGAGCTGTCCCGTAGGTTTACACTGGTCCGAGTGTTATGCGATGTTTATCGCATAGCACTCTCATATTCTACGGTAGTGTGACGCCAGCCTAAGGCTGTGTATTTATCCTCTGGAATCCTCTCACTCTACAGATGTTCAATCAGCCTAGCACTAAATATGGCTGATTAACCCCTCTCAGCATTTCTTGTACTGGAGTATTTTCCTAGGTTGCTATGATTGCAGCTAACACACACAGCTCCTCTCCGTCATATGCCCACACACACAGCTCTTCTCTGTTGTATTCCCCTCACACATACAGCTCCTCTCTGTCATATTCCCCCCACACACACTGCTCCGCTTCATCATATCCCCACACACAGCTCCTGTGTTATAGTCCCTTCACACATAAAGATCCTTTCCGTCATATTCCCCCTACACACAGTTCCTTTTTATTATATTCCCCTTATACACAGCTCCTCTCCATCACATTCCCCACACAGGCTGCTCTGTTATATTCACCCACACACAACTCCTCTGTTCAGAGGCGTAGCTAAGGGTTCAGCTCGGGGGGGCAAAAAATCTGAGTGGGCCCCTAACCGGTAACCCTGATTACAACTCAGGTGGCGCACTCTAGCCGTGGGTATTGGGGAATATCAACAGATGACAGCGCTGTAACTGACATAAATCTCTATACAATGGCCAAGACTGATATTACCACCATATGGTGACCATATACTGGTATATTTCAAAAACCTGATCTGCACATCCAAACATAGACTGAGTGTGAACAGGTGCTGAACCCAGAGTCGCCAACTCGTATATAGTTAAATAAACAGGGCAGCACACTGCAGCGCCAAAACATGCAAACTTGAAAACACGAAATTTAAACTGCATTACTGCACTAGAAATATGAAAAATGAGAGCTTTTAGAGCATAAAAATGGCCAATTTTATGTGTACCTCGTAGCCACTTTACGGCATCTCTCTTATACGAGGTCCTACTCTAAACCTACCTCGCTGAGAATAAATGTCTCCATCTGAATGGGTACATGTGAAAACCTCTTCTTGGACTCAAATTCTCTCTCTCTGTGGAGGGGTATTGCATGTTTTGGCGCTGCAGTGTGCTGCCCTGTTTATTTAACTATATACGAGTTGGCGACTCTGGGTTCAGCACCTGTTCACACTCAGTCTATGTTTGGATGTGCAGATCAGGTTTTTGAAATGTATTCTCTAGCCTTCTGATCGTGCACTCCCCGCCTCCTAGCTTCAGGTGTTTTAAAGTAGGTCCAATACCCCTCCACAGAGAAAGAGACTTTTGTGTTTGAATTTGTGGGTCACTGCTTCTTCAGTGTACGATGCTACTGCAGCTTTACAATATATATATATATATGGACATATACACACACAGCAAAAAGATGTGAAAGCAGCACTAGGAAACTGTGTATTATACGGCTGCCAAATCTTCCAGGCATTTACTGATCCTCAATATAGTAGCAAAAAAATGAAGGCAGCACACAATTTACCGTATATACTCGAGTATAAGCCGGGAATTTCAGCCCATTTTTTTAGGCTGAAATTGCCTCGGCTTATACTCGAGTCATTCCCGGGGTTCGGCAGCGGAGGGGGAGCGGCAGCTGTCTAATCATACTCACCTGCTCCTGGCGTGGTCCCTGCCGTCCCTGGTTCTCCGGGCGCTGACAGCTTCTTCCTGTATTGAGCGGTCACATGGTACCGCTCATTACAGTAATGAATATGGACCCCACTCCACTCCCATAGGGGTGGAGCCGCATATTCTTTACTGTAATGAGCGGTACCATGTGACTGCTCAATAGAGGAAGAAGCTGCCAGCGCCCGGAGAAACAGGGACATCCAGGGACCGTGCCGGGAGCAGGTGAGTATGGTGGGGGCAGTGCGCTATATTCACCTGTCCCTCATTCCACTGTCGGCGCCGCTGTCTTGAGTCGTCTGCAGTGACGCTTTGTCAGAGGGTGCGATGACGTGTATAGTGCGCGCCCTGTGCCTGAGCATCAGTGCGGAGGACGCGGAAGACACAGCAACGCTCAGCGGTGGAACGGAGGACAGGTGAATATTCAAAGCCATGAGTCTGACCATCTTTGAAATTCCATCTTTTAAATTACAGATTTTTAATTACTATGAATTAGACTAGAATTCCATGAAGCACTTACCCATTCATCACTGCTGTACTTCCATCATCGTCACCAAACTGTATCATCTAATCGAGTTGTTTTGTCTACCCACAGGTATGCTGCTCATCTACTCAGCTTTTCCTGCTATGTCTGTCTATGTGAAGTGCATATAATTCCCACCTGGCATGCTGCTCATCTACTCAGCTTTTCCTGCTATGTCTGTCTATAAAAAGTGCATATAATTCCCACCTGGTATGCTTTGCTTACCCATTATTTTCTATCCATATGTACTTCACTCCTCTTGCTTCTCCTTTGCATAACTGAGTGGTCAATCTACACCACCCCATTTTTACATTTTTATGACCTGGCTTAACTGTGAACATGTGCTCTGGACACACACGCCCACATTCCCTCTCAGCTGCGAGCCCTTAGGTGCACATAAATTCAAAGCCATGAGTCTGACCAGATGTGTCTGACCATCTTTGAAATTCCATCTTTTAAATTACAGATTTTTAATTACTACGAATTAGAATAGAATTAGACTGGAATTGACTGGAAAGTAAAGGAATAGAAAACTACTATAATGTTTCACTTTCTTGTAACATTCACCCCCATACTACTTTATTTCTTCCTATCTCCTGTAATCCCTCCACCCAGTAAGGAACTAGTCATTTCTTCCTCCATCCTCCCCAGTCATCTCACCTCCTCCACAGAACTGTTCCTCCACATACAATCCTTTTTCTCCAGGCACACACGGCCACATCATGTCCTATCCTGCTCCCACCTTCTAACGCTCTGTCTGCTGCTCCTCATTCCTGGCGGCATATCCCCAAATCCTGGCCCTCCTCAACACATCCCCACACTCATTTCTAATCCCCTGCCATGATCCTCTACACGTCTTCGCAACCACAGCAACCTCATATCCATTCAACCAGCCCCCACTCCCCCAATCCCCCTACCTGGAGCACTATGGAACGCACGATCTGTCTGCAATAAACTGTTATTTATCACGACCTCTTTATCAATAACAAACTCTCCTTCCTCGACATCACTGAAACCTGGCTCACCCCCTCTGACTCTGCCTCTCCAGCTGCGCTCTCCTATGGCGGATTCCACCTCTCTCACACCCCTCGCCCCAGCAACAAACGTGGTGGAGGAGTTGGATTGCTCCTGTCCGATACCTGCTCCTTTACCCCAATTCCACTACCACCCTCCGCTACTCTTCCCTCGTTCGAGGTGCACTCCGTCTGCATCTACTCCCCCTCCAACCTCCAGCTGGCTGTCATCTACCGCCCCCCAGAACTAGCCATCTCCACCTTTCTTGACCACTTCACCACCTGGCTACTTTATTTCCTCTCAGCTGACTTCCCCACTATCATCATGGGTGACTTTAATATCCCCATTGACACTTCCACCTCAGCCGCCTCTAAACTTTTATCGCTCACTGCCTCCTTTGGTCTCACTCAATGGTCATCCGCAGCCACCCATAAAGATGGCCACACGCTGGACCTCATCTTCACCCGCCTCTGTTCCCTTACTAATCTCACTAACTCATCCCTCCCCCTGTCTGACCACAACCTACTGACATTTGCTTCCCTCTCCCCTCCTAGTGTGCAACCTCCACTCCACAAACTCACCCTTGCAGAAATCTCAAACACCTCAATCTACACTCACTCTGAGTCCCTTCTCCCTCTTACAGACATAGCTTCCTTCCATGACACAGATGCTGCTGCCACTTTTTATAACACCACAATAACAGCAACACTCGATTCGGCCTCCCCGCTCATGCATAGCAAAATTCGTAGAATAAACAGGCAGCCCTGGCTAACCAGCCAGACCAAAGAACCGAGACGGGCTTCCAGGATCGCTAAACGGTGATGGAAGCGATCCCACTCTGCCAACCACTTCACTGCATACAAGCAGTCCCTCGTCAGCTTCAAGTCCACGCTCACTGCCGCAAAACAAACTTACTTCTCATCTCTCATATCCTCCCTGACTCACAACCCTAAACAGCTCTTCAACACTTTCAATTCTCTACTCCATCCCCCAGCATATCCTCCCTCCCCTCTCATTTCGGCTGAAGAATTTGCCTCTTTCTTTAAGCAGAAGATCGATAACATCAGATAAAGCTTTGGCCCACAGCCCCCAATGCCCCTCCTCTTGACTTCACAGCCCTGTTCCAAAGCCAGCTTCCCCACCATGACAGACTATCAGCTCTCCATCCTTCTGTCAAGATCACATCTCACCACTTGCACGCTTGACCTGCTCCCGTCCCACCTCATCCCTAACCTCGCAAAAGTCTTCATCCCAACCCTAACACAACTCTTCAACCTCTCACTTACAAACGGTGTCTTCCCCTCATCCTTCAAACACGCATCAATCACACCTATCCTCAAAAACCCCTCCCTCGACCCATCCTCTGTGTCCAGCTATCACCCGATATCCCTTCTCCCTTATGCCTCAAAACTACTGGAACAGCATGTCCATCTTGAACTGTCCTCCCACCTCTCCTCCTGCTCCCTCTTTGACTGGTTACAATCTGGCTTCCTACCACATCACTCAACTGAAACTGCCCTAAAGTGACCAATGACCTACTAACTGCCAAGAGCAAGCGACACTACTTTGTCCTCCATCTCCTGGACATGTCTTCTGCCTTTGACGCTGTGGACCACTCCATCCTGTTACAGATTCTCTCATCTCTTGGCATCACAGACTTGGCCCTATCCTGGATCTCATCATATCTAACAGACCGGACATTCAGTGTCTCCCTCTCCCACACCACCATCTTGCCCCCTGTCTGTCGGTTTTCCCCAAGGCTCAGTTCTAGGACCCCTACTCTTCTCCATCTACACTTTCGGCCTGGGACAGCTCATAGAATCCCATGGTTTACAATATCATCTCTACGCTGATAACAAGCAGATCTACCTATCTGGACCCGACCTCCCTTCCTTACTGACCAAAATCCCACAATGTCTGTCTGCTATTTAATCCTTCTTTTCTGCTCGTTTTCAAAAACTGAACATGGACAAAACAGAATTCATCATCTTTCCCCCACCTCACTCTACCCCTCCACCTGACCTATCCATTAATGTCAATGGGGCTGCTCAATTTCCCCAGTCCCGCACGCTTGGTGCCTCGGGGTGATCCTTCACTCTACCCTCTCTTTCAAGCCACATATCCAAGCCCTTGCCTCCTCTTGCCGATTCCAACTCAAAAACATTTCCCGAATCCGTGCATTCCCTGACCATGAAACCACAAAAACACTAGTACATGCCCTTATCATCTCCCGCCTCGACTACTGCAACCTCCTACTCTGTGGCCTCCCCTCTAGCACTCTGGCACCACTCCAATCCATCCTAAACTCTGCTGCCCGACTAATCCACCTGTCTCCCCGTTACTCCCCAGCCTCTCCTCTCTGCCAGGCCCTTCACTGTCTTCCTATTGCCCAGAGGCTACAGTTTAAAACACTAACAATGACATACAAAGCCATTCACAACCTGACTCCTCCATACATCTGTGATTTGGTCTCCCGTTACCTACCTACACGCAACCTTCGATCGTCTCATGATCTCCTTCTCTACTCCTCTCTCATCTCTTCCTCCCACAACCGCATCCAAGACTTCTCCCGTGCTTCCCCTATACTCTGGAACTCTCTACCCCAACACATCAGGCTCTCGCCTATCACGGAAACCTTCAAAAAGAACCTGAAGACCCACCTCTTCTGACAAGCCTACAACCTGCAGTGATCCCCAGTCTACTGAACCGCCGCATGACCAGCTCTACCCTTTCCTAGTGTATCCTCACCCATCCCCTGTAGACTGTGAGCCCTCGCGGGCAGGATACTCTCTCCTCCTGTACTTGTGTGTGCCTTGTTTTACTCATGTTTATTGTACTTGTCTATATTTGCCCCGTTCACATGTAAAGCACCGTGGAATAAATAGCACTATAAAAATGTATAATAATAATAATAAAAGTGCCGGGGGCCTGAGCAATGAAAGGTGAGTATGTGATTTTTTTTTTTTTAAATCTCAGCAACAGCATATGGGGCAAATATCTCTATGGAGCATCTAATGGGGCCATGTGCAGCGTTATATGGGGGCAAATATTTCTATGGAGGATCTTATGGAGCCATGTGCAGCGTTATATGGGGCAAATATCTATGGAGCATCTTATGGGGCCATGTGCAGTGTTATATGGGGCAAATATCTGTATGGGGCATCTTATGGGGCCATGTGCAGCATTATATGGGGCAAATATCTATGGAACATCTTTTGGGGCCATGTGCAGTGTTATATGGGGCAAATATTTCTATGGAGGATCTTATGGAGCCATGTGCAGCATTATATGGGGGCAAATATCTCTATGGAGCATCTTATGGGGCCATAATCAGCATTTGTGCAGCATTATATGGGGCAAATTGTTATGGACCTGGTGGTTAGGAGCACCCGAAATGACCTGATGGTTACACCGATACAGGACAAGCTCTGGGAAGTGGGAACTCTGCTGACCGCAATCCCTAATCCTATCACACACACTAGAAATAACAGTGGAGCGTACCTGACATGACCTAGACGCCTCGTCACAGCCTAAGAACTAGCTAGCCCTAGAGAAAGAAAATAAAGCCTACCTTGCCTCAGAGAAATTTCCCCAAAGGAAAAGGCAGCCCCCACAAATATTAACTGTGAGTTAAGATGAAAGTCACAAACACAGAAATGAAACAGGTTTTAGCAAAGGGAGGCCAGACTAACTAAACAGACAGAGGATAGGAAAGGTATCTTTGCGGTCAGCACAAAAAACTACAAAAGACCACGCAGAGTGTGCAAAAAGACCCCCGCACCGACTCACGGTGCGGAGGTGCCACTCTGCATCCCAGAGCTTCCAGCTAGCAAGACAAAATCATGAAAGCAAGCTGGACAAGAAAGCAATGAACAGAAAATAACAATCGGGGACTTAGCTTCTTGCAGGAAGAGACAGGTCACCAGAAAGATCCAAGAGCGAACTGAACCAGTACAGGAACATTGACAGCTGGCATGGAGTAACGATCTGAGTGGAGTTAAATAGAGAAGCCAGCCTAAGAATAACCTAGGTCACCTGTGGAAGGAAACTCAGAACCAGCAAATCCACTCACAACCACCAGAGGGAGTTGTCACGATTCCCCTGACCGCTGTCACCAATGGGTCAGGATTCACAGCGTGACCGTCACCCCTACGTGACGGGTTGGGGTGACTTTAGGCCAACAGACGGCTATCACATGTGCAGGGGGGCTTATCTTAGTTATCCCTCCACTCCACGATGTGATGAAAAAACCACACACAAGGCTATTGACCTCTTAGTTTGCAGCAGGGGCTTATTTTAGGTATCCCACTGCTTTTCTATATACCACGAACTGCAGGGATTTATGTATATCCCGCTTACAGTTCCACTTAACACTTGCAGCTCTCTGGCGCCCCCCTTACTCTCAGGTCAGATTAGGTACTGCACCCTGGGTAATTAGTCGCCAGAAAGGCTGCCTGCTATGTACTGGCTATTGGGCACGCTGCAACGACGCGATAACTACTCCCACTTAGGCAGGATCAATAATTATCAATGCCGCAGTCGCTATAACGCCACCCAACTACCCGGTTCAAAACGTATGCTGCCACCAGCTTCGATTAAACGGGTCCGAAGCTAACCCAACACAGTAGCGTAATTCTCTTCAAGAGACTTAGGGTACGGTTTAGAACAGGAGAATGAACTAACATATAATAGTATATCCCATTGAAAAATTAGGCAGTGCTTTATCAAAAATATTTTATAAAGATGTTACAAATGAGACAATTGCAAATATGTACAAGGGTAATTAGAACATAAAGGGAATAAATGAGAAAAAGCAACACTTACATGTTCAAAGCATGACAGGCAACCAGGCTAGTGGAGTTTTTCCCATACGTCCCAGCTCATTTGGACGTGAGCAGGGCTCTTCCAGGACAAGACAAGAAATCAAGCAGAAAGTGACTCCTCAGAGCCTGCCAGACACTTAAAACATTAAGGCTGTGACATCACAGAAAGGCTGGCTTATCCAGACCCTCCTCTCTCTACATTCTGCCTAAACTTTAAACTATTCTCTCTAATTTCTATAACTTCACTACAAAACATGTCAGAGTCCTAAAAAACTCATCATTCATCTCAGATTAACGTGAGCATTCTAATGAGATCAAATATGTCCTATCTGGGATACATATTTACAGAGAAATCCCTACTTCTTTACCAGATGGAGTTAGAAGCCCGAGTTTCAAGGGATGGGTAGATACACCGAGTGAGACTAAGAATATATATTTTCGTATTTCTAGCTTAAATCGTTTGCCTAATATCTAACAAAAACTAAACAAAGAATCTTTCATGAATTTTTGGAGCCACTTTTCAGTTCTAGCTAGTGGAAGATTCTAACCTGGTCGTAAATACCGTTCGGCCATAAAACTCCCCCACACTCTCTGAGAAGGAAAGCCAGGAATTGGCAGCTACAAACTGTTACTCCAAGAAGGGGGGCTTAGCCCACGCAGGCTAGCAAGAGAACTACTTATGATATTTCATACCATATCGTGACACCTCCCCCTTTTGGTGTGCGCTAGGGAGGTAGGACCCGACGGTATGCCTCCATGGGCACCTCAGTAGGTTCACCCTGGCGGGAGAGTCCATCTGCATTCCCATGCTCCCTGCCCGTTTTGTGTTCAATGGTGAAGTCAAACTGCTGAAGGGCAAGGCTCCAGCGTAGCAACCTGCCGTTGGTTCCACACATGGTGTTTAGCCAGCGCAGAGGGTCGTGGTCGGTCACCACAGTACCATCCTTCTCGATGGTGGAGTAGGCCACTTCCCTCGGCAAAAGTTTCCGGCTCAGGTATAACACGGGATGCTCTTGGTCCTCCGAGTCAACCTGGCTGAGTACAGCACCAAGGCCAAACTTGCTGGCGTCGGTCTGCACCAAGAACGGTCGACTGCTGTCAACTGCTTTCAACACAGGGGCGTTGCACAGTGCGGTTTTCAACGCCTGGAAGGCCCCCTCACAGCCATCTGTCCAGTTGACAATGTGAGGTAGCTTCTTCCTGGTGAGGTCCGTCAAAAGTTTTGCCAGGCTACTATAGTGCTTTACGAAGCGCCTATAGTACCCTGCAGTGCCCAAGAAGGACATCACCTGTTTCTTGGTCACGGGAGTGGGCCAGTTCACGATCACTCCCACTTTGTCAGGCTCTGGCTTCAGGGTGTTCCCGTCTACCCGGTGCCCCAGGTAGTGAACCTCCCTCATGCCCATCTGACACTTTCCCGGCTTGATAGTCAGTCCTGCTTGGTGACGCATGAGCACCTCCTCGAGATGCTGCAGGTGTTCCTCCCAGGAGAGACTGAAGATGGCAATGTCATCCAAGTACGCCACGGCGTACTTCTCCAGTCCCTGAAGCAGGAGGTTGACCATCCGCTGGAAAGCGGCAGGGGCATTCTTCATGCCGAAGGGCATGACCGTGGACTCGTACAGTCCAAAGGGTGTGATAAAGGCGGACTTCTCCTGCGCCTCGGGGCTCAGGGGAATCTGCCAGTATCCTCGACTCAGATCCATTATTGTTAGGTAATTTGCGCCAGCTAACTTCTCAAGCAGCTCCTCGATGCGCGGCATTGGGTGCGCATCCGAGGCTGTGATGGCGTTGAGCCCCCTGTAGTCCACGCCGGGACTACGCCGGGTGGTCCGGTCCTTCTTTGGCACGAGAACTACAGGTGATGCCCACGCGCTCTTTGACTGTCGAATCACCCCCAGCTGTAACATCTCATCGATCTCTTGGCGCATAGTCTGCTGCACCTGGTCAGAGATTCGATAGGGTGTTCGCCGTAGTGGGGCGTGATTCCCTGTGTCCACCTCGTGGACTGCTAACTGAGTCCTCCCCGGTCGGTTGGAGAACACGACCCGGAAGGGTTCCAGGGTGGTTTGCAACTGCAACCGCTGGGATTCAGTTAACGAGGCGCTTACCTCCACGTCCTCGATGGACCCATTGGCCTTGGCTTGGGCCAGCATGTCCAGGAGGGTGTCTTCCTCACCGTCTTCGGGCAAGCTGCAGACCGGTAGGACGAAAGGTTCACGTTCGTGATGAGCCTTCATCATGTTGACGTGAAAGGCCTTTCGCCTACCCCGAGCGCGGTCAAGCGTGACCACGTACGTGACCGGGTTGAGCTGTTGGTGGACGACGTACGGGCCCTCCCAGGCTGCCTGAAGCTTATCCGTTGGTACGGGGACCAGCACCCACACCTTTTGACCCACGTGGTAGGTCCGCTCCCGGGCGTTCTGGTCGTACCAGTGCTTCTGATCAGCCTGAGCTTGCGTCATGTTGTCATGCACCAACTGCGTCAAGGTCTGCATCTTGTCACGGAAGCGCATGACATACTCCACTATGGACACTTCAGAAGGGTTCAGCTCCTCTTCCCAGGATTCTCTTACCAACCCAAGGGGTCCCCGGACTCGCCTGCCATACAGCAGCTCGAAGGGGGAGAACCCCGTCGAGGCCTGCGGAACCTCCCGGTAAGCGAACAGCAGGTGTGGGAGGTACCGCTCCCAGTCGCGCCCTTGAGTCTCAACCAGCATGCGTAGCATCTGTTTGAGGGTACCATTGAAGCGTTCACACAAGCCATTGGTCTGTGGGTGATACGCACTCGATACCAGGTGCTTCACCTGCATTCTCTTACAGAGAGCCTCCATTAGGCGAGACATAAATTGGGTCCCTTGATCAGTAAGCATTTCCCTGGGAAATCCTACACGTGAAAAGATAGCCAACAGGGCATCCGCCACCTTATCTTCCCTAGTTGACAACAGAGCTACTGCCTCTGGGTACCGGGTAGCATAGTCTACCACAGTAAGGATGTATTGCTTTCCAGAGCTGCTGGGGACGGCCAGCGGGCCCACAATGTCCACCGCGATCCTCTGTAAAGGCTCCTCTATCACTGGCAAAGGGATCAGGGGAGCCTTAAGAGCAGGCCCCGCCTTCCCCACTCTTTGACAAGTGATACAGGAGCGGCAGTAGTTTGACACATCTGTCCCCATCTTAGGCCAATAGAAGTGTTGAGACAGCCGGGCCATAGTTTTGCTGATCCCCAAGTGTCCAGCTAGCGGGATCTCATGGGCAATCCGCAACAACTCACCCCGGAATTGCTGGGGGACGACCAACTGTCTTTCCCTCAACCACTCCTTTTGTGATTCTCCGGGTACTGTCTCCCGGTATAACCTTCCTTGTTCCCAGAACACCTTCTCCTTATCAGTCTCGGAGAAGGGCGTCCCGGCAAGTTGTCTCAAACTCTCTAGGCTCGCATTTGTGTGCAGAGCGGCCTGAAACTCCTGGCTAGGGGAAGCCAGAAGCGACGTCAGGGTCCCTTCCCCACGGGAACCCTCTTGGACCTGCTCTGGGTCCACCTCTGGTTCAGTCACAGTAATGACTGAGGAGGGTCCGGAAGGCAGACAGTTATCTGCGTTCCGGGCACTCTGACTGCGGGTGACAGCAGCTACGTAGGCTGTCTCCCCGGGGGTTTCTACAGTCCCATCAGCCGGTGCTGCTATGGGCTCTACCTCCCCATCCACCCCCCACACTCCAGGGGCATTGCTACTTATGGGCCAGTTACCTTCCTCGGTGGCACTGGTCACTTTCATGGCATCACCTTCCTCACGGTTCCCATGCATCTCCCCATTTCCTGTAGCACCGACACTTGCCCCTGTTAGGGGTTCCTCAGCCGTCTCACTCCGCAGAGCGACGTGGCTGGGCACGCCTGTACCTATGGACACATTAACCTTCACAGAAAAATCATTATCAGGTTCAGCTGGCACAGGTACAACATTTTCACCAACAATCCTAGGGAAAGAATGGTTAATAGATGCATCATTACAAGATAAAGTATGGTCAGGTAACACATGCGATTTCCCATCATCATCATCATCATCAGGGTTAACTTTACCCTCATTAGTAGATTGGGGAGGGGTGTCAGGGACGTAGTATGCAACCATCCTCCCCAAATCAGTCCCCAAAAAAACATCAGTGGGCAAATTATCAGACAGCCCCACTTCCTTCATCCCGCTCCCGGCACCCCAATCAATAAAAACCCGGGCCATCGGTAAGGGACAGCTGATGCCCCCAATCCCAGTGACAGTTAGGGTTTTCCCCGGAATGATTTCTTCAGGGGCCACCAGTTCGGGTCGGATGAGGGTTCGTTCAGCCCCGGTGTCTTTGAGGCCTGTAGCAACATGGCCCCCCACAGTGACGTGCTGTACGTTGTCACACACCCTCCCAACCACACCACCCACCAAAAGAACTGCTGCATTAGGCCCTGGGGCCTTGGCTGGGGGGTTCTTCTGCTTGGTTGGGCAGGAGGGACTGATATGACCAGTCTGATGGCAGGTGTAACACGTGCGAGGTTCGGTGGTAGGTCTGGTGCTGTTGGCCACGGGGCCAGGACCTCTGGTGTGTTGGCTGGCAGGGGTACTGGCGTTGGTTGCAGGCTTACCCCCTCTCCAGCTGGTGGTGACTGGCTTCCGCACTTCCGATCTACGGTTGGCCTCATAGGCATCGGCAATCTGCGCTGCTTTCGTCACGTCTTTGGGTTCTCTGTCCATCACGAACTGTCGCACCTCAGCTGGGCAAAGATGAAAGAACTGGTCTTTGATCATCAGGTCTCGCAGCTGTGCAAAGGTGGTCACTGACAGTCCTTGGGTCCACTGGTCAAAGTGGGTCCCCAGTCCATGCACCACATCACTGTAACTGTCGTGTGGGCCACGTTGGAGGGTCCGGAACTTTCTATGGTACACCTCGGGTGTAAGCTGGTACTTGGCTATCAGAGCCTGCTTGATGGCCTCATAGTCACCATCTTGTTCTTGTGGGAGGGCAGCAAACGCCTCCAGAGCTTTGCCTCTCAGCCCTGGTGTCAGGTATCGGGCCCATTCATCTGTAGGCAGCCGATATTGTCTGCAGGCTTTCTCAAAGGCCCGCAGAAAAGTGTCCAAGTCTCCGTCCTTCTCCATAACAGGAAAGTGATCGGGCCGGGGCTTAGGTATCTGAGCGCTGCTGGGCTCACGGCTGGACTGGGACGACCCCTGCATTTGCAGTTGGGCTAACTGCAGCTGGTACTCCTGCTCCGCTTGCCGCTCGGCTCGCTGGGCCTCTTGCTCGGCTCGCTCATGGTATTGCTGAATCAGCTGCCGACAAACCCTCTAGGTCATCTGCGGCGCATTGTTGCAGAGCCAGCTGCAGGAGGAGGTCTGCACCCCCCTGGTTGCCAGTAGGGCCCGTATTCAGTGGTTGGACCTCTGCTGCAGCACCATGTTCGCTTGTGCTGGCTTCTGCGGCCTCTGGGCTCTGTGGCCTGGCTTGGTCTGCTTCAAATTGCACCAGTTCAGCGACCATTTGAGTCTTGGTCTTGCCCTGGGGGTTCAGGCCATGGCACGTGCATATCCCAGCAAGAAAGTCCTTCTTCTGCTGGTTGTACCAGGCTTCCCCTTTCGCAGCCATGGTTGCCAAATAAAAGATAGGATAGAAAAACGAAGAGAAAGGGAAGGGATAATTACCAGTACGCAATTGTCTCACAACTAAAAAGCACTGAGTTCGTTCTCCAAACTTATTTGCGCAGAGTCCTCGCAAGAACTTTCTGCAAGTTTTTAGTGAGAGGAATGATTACTCAAACCAAATCACTAATGCTCTAAGATATCCCACCGCCTTGCCACCAATTGTCACGATTCCCCTGACCGCTGTCACCAATGGGTCAGGATTCACAGCGTGACCGTCACCCCTACGTCACGGGTTGGGGTGACTTTAGGCCAACAGACGGCTATCACATGTGCAGGGGGGCTTATCTTAGTTATCCCTCCACTCCACGATGTGATGAAAAAAAACACACACAAGGCTATTGACCTCTTAGTTTACAACAGGGGCTTATTTTAGGTATCCCACTGCTTTTCTATATACCACGAACTGCAGGGATTTATGTATATCCCGCTTACAGTTCCACTTAACACTTGCAGCTCTCTGGCGCCCCCCTTACTCTCAGGTCAGTGTTGTGAATTCTGTGGCAGAGCTCCCTCCTGTGGTCACAAGTGATACTTCGGCTGATTCTCTCTGTGAGCTTCCGTTGGTGGAGGAAAGTGGTACTGCGGCTTCTGAGTTTCCTCCCTCAGGTGATGTGGTGAGGTCGTTAGGTGCATCTCTACTTAACTCCACCTAATGCTTTGATCCTGGCTTCCTGTCAATGTTCCAGTGTTGGACTTGTTTTTCCCTGGATCATTCCTGTGGCCAGCTGCTCTGCATAGCTAAGTTCTTCTTTGCTATTTGTTTGCTATTTTTTCTGTCCAGCTTGTCTAATTGTTTTGCTGGAAGCTCTGGGACGCAAAGGGTGTACCTCCGTGCCGTTAGTTCGGTACGGAGGGTCTTTTTGCCCCCTTTGCGTGGTTTTCTTTAGGGTTTTGTGTAGACCGCAAAGTTACCTTTCCTATCCTCGCTCTGTTAAGAAAGTCGGGCCTCACTTTGCTGAATCTATTTCATCTCTACGTTTGTCTTTTCATCTTAACTCACAGTCATTATATGTGGGGGGCTGCCTTTTCCTTTGGGGTATTTCTCTGAGGCAAGGTAGGCTTATTTTCTATCTTCAGGCTAGTTAGTTTCTCAGGCTGTGCCGAGTTGCATAGGCAGAGTTAGGCGCAATCCACGGCTGCCTCTAGTGTTGTTTGGAGAGGATTAGGGATTGCGGTCTGCAGAGTTCCCACGTCTCAGAGCTCGTTCTATTATTTTGGGTTATTGTCAGATCACTGTATGTGCTCTGACCGCTATGTCCATTGTGGAACTGAATTGCCTGTCATAACAGTACAGGAAGCCAAAAGTGCTAATGATTCTCAATAGAGGGAAAAAAGAAGTTCTGAGACCATTTTTTTTTCTCTGCACTGTGTTTTGCCTTTTTTTCCCCCTAGACATTTGGGTGGTTCAGGACACAGGTGTAGCAATGGACATTAAAGGTCTGTCTTCATGTGTGGATCAGCTCACGGCAAGAGTACAAAAGATTCAAGACACTATTGATCAGAAATCTATGTTAGAACCAAGAATTCCTATTCCAGATTTGTTTTTTGGAGATAGAACTAAATTTCTGAGTTTCAAAAATAATTGTAAACTATTTCTGGCTTTGAAACCTCGCTCCTCTGGTGACCCAGTTCAACAGGTTAGGATCGTCATTTCTTTTTTGCGTGGCGACCCTCAGGACTGGGCATTTTCTCTTGCGTCAGGAGATCCTGCATTAAGTAATATCGATGCGTTTTTCCTGGCGCTTGGATTGCTGTACGATGAGCCTAATTCAGTGGATCAGGCAGAAAAAATTTGCTGGCTCTTTGTCAGGCTCAGGATGAGATAGAGGTATATTGTCAGAAATTTAGAAAGTGGTCCGTGCTCACTCAATGGAATGAATCTGCGCTGGCAGCTATTTTCAGAAAGGGTCTCTCTGAAGCCCTTAAGGATGTCATGGTGGGATTTCCTATGCCTGCTGGTTTGAATGAGTCTATGTCTTTGGCCATTCAGAACGGTCGACGCTTGCGTGAGAGTAAATCTGTGCACCATTTGGCGGCATTACCTGAGCTTAAACCTGAGCCTATGCAGTGCGATAGGACTTTGACCAGAGTTGAACGGCAAGAACACAGACGTCTGAATGGGCTGTGTTTCTACTGTGGTGATTCCACTCATGCTATCTCTGATTGTCCTAAGCGCACTAAGCGGTTCGCTAGGTCTGCCACCATTGGTACGGTACAGTCAAAATTTCTTCTGTCCGTTACCTTGATCTGCTCTTTGTCATCGTATTCTGTCATGGCATTTGTGGATTCAGGCGCTTCCCTGAATTTGATGGACTTGGAATATGCTAAGCGTTGTGGGTTTTTCTTGGAGCCCTTGCAGTGTCCTATTCCATTGAGAGGAATTGATGCTACGCCTTTGGCCAAGAATAAGCCTCAATACTGGACCCAGCTGACCATGTGCATGGCTCCTGCACATCAGGAGGTTATTCACTTTCTGGTGTTGCATAATCTGCATGATGTGGTCGTGTTGGGGTTGCCATGGCTACAAGCCCATAATCCAGTATTAGATTGGAAATCCATGTCGGTGTCCAGCTGGGGTTGTCAGGGGGTACATGGTGATGTTCCATTTCTGTCAATTTCGTCATCCACCCCTTCTGAGGTTGCAGAGTTCTTGTCTGATTACCGGGATGTATTTGATGAGCCCAAGTCCGATACCCTACCTCCGCATAGGGATTGTGATTGTGCTATCAATTTGATTCCTGGTAGTAAATTCCCAAAAGGTCGACTGTTTAATTTATCCGTGCCTGAGCACGCCGCTATGCGCAGTTATGTGAAGGAATCCCTGGAGAAGGGGCATATTCGCCCGTCATCGTCGCCATTAGGAGCAGGGTTTTTTTTTGTAGCCAAGAAGGATGGTTCGCTGAGACCTTGTATAGATTACCGCCTTCTAAATAAGATCACGGTTAAATTTCAGTACCCCTTGCCATTGTTATCTGATTTGTTTGCTCGGATTAAGGGGGCTAGTTGGTTCACCAAGATAGATCTTCGTGGTGCGTATAATCTGGTGCGAATCAGGCAAGGAGATGAATGGAAAACTGCATTTAATACGCCCGAGGGTCATTTTGAGTATCTAGTGATGCCATTCGGACTTGCCAATGCTCCATCAGTGTTTCAGTCCTTTATGCATGACATCTTCCGAGAGTACCTGGATAAATTCCTGATTGTGTACTTGGATGACATTTTGATCTTCTCGGATGATTGGGAGTCTCATGTGAAGCAGGTCAGAACGGTTTTTCAGGTCCTGCGTGCTAATTCTTTGTTTGTGAAGGGATCAAAGTGTCTCTTTGGTGTGCAGAAGGTTTCATTTTTGGGGTTCATCTTTTCCCCTTCTACTATCGAGATGGATCCTGTTAAGGTCCAAGCCATCCATGATTGGACTCAGCCGACATCTCTGAAAAGTCTGCAAAAGTTCCTGGGCTTTGCTAATTTTTATCGTCGCTTCATCTGCAATTTTTCTAGTATTGCCAAACCATTGACCGATTTGACCAAGAAGGGTGCTGATGTGGTCAATTGGTCTTCTGCTGCTGTGGAAGCTTTTCAAGAGTTGAAGCGTCGTTTTTCTTCTGCCCCTGTGTTGTGTCAACCAGATGTTTCTCTTCCGTTCCAGGTCGAGGTGGATGCTTCTGAGATTGGAGCAGGGGCTGCTTTGTCGCAGAGAGTATCTGATTGCTCAGTGATGAAACCATGCGCTTTTTTTTCCAGGAAGTTTTCGCCTGCTGAGCGAAATTATGATGTGGGCAACCGAGAGGTGCTGGCCATGAAGTGGGCATTCGAGGAGTGGCGTCATTGGCTTGAAGGAGCTAAGCATCGCGTGGTGGTATTGACTGATCATAAGAACTTGACTTATCTCGAGTCTGCTAAGCGGTTGAATCCTAGACAGGCTCGTTGGTCGCTGTTTTTTGCCCGTTTTGACTTTGTGATTTCGTACCTTCCGGGCTCTAAAAATGTGAAGGCGGATGCTCTGTCTAGGAGTTTTGTGCCCGACTCTCCGGGTTTGTCTGAGCCGGCGGGTATCCTCAAGGAAGGAGTAATTGTGTCTGCCATCTCCCCTGATTTGCGGCGGGTGCTGCAAAAATTTCAGGCTAATAAACCTGATCGTTGTCCAGCGGACAAACTGTTTGTCCCTGATAGGTGGACGAATAAAGTTATCTCTGAGGTAAATTGTTCGGTGTTGGCTGGTCATCCTGGAATCTTTGGTACCAGAGAGTTAGTGGCTAGATCCTTTTGGTGGCCATCTCTGTCGCGGGATGTGCGTACTTTTGTGCAGTCCTGTGGGATTTGTGCTCGGGCTAAGCCCTGCTGTTCTCGTGCCAGTGGGTTGCTTTTGCCCTTGCCGGTCCCGAAGAGGCCTTGGACACATATCTCTATGGATTTTATTTCAGATCTTCCCGTTTCTCAAAAGATGTCAGTCATTTGGGTGGTCTGTGATCGCTTTTCTAAGATGGTCCATCTGGTACCCTTGTCTAAATTGCCTTCCTCCTCTGATTTGGTGCCATTGTTCTTCCAGCATGTGGTTCGTTTACATGGCATTCCAGAGAATATCGTTTCTGACAGAGGTTCCCAGTTTGTTTCGAGGTTTTGGCGATCTTTTTGTGGTAGGATGGGCATTGATTTGTCTTTTCCTCGGCTTTCCATCCTCAGACTAATGGCCAGACCGAACGAACCAATCAGACCTTGGAAACATATCTGAGATGCTTTGTTTCTGCTGATCAGGATGACTGGGTGTCCTTTTTGCCTTTGGCTGAGTTCGCCCTTAATAATCGGGCCAGCTCGGCTACCTTGGTTTCGCCATTTTTCTGCAATTCTGGGTTCCATCCTCGTTTCTCTTCAGGACAGGTTGAGTCTTCGGACTGTCCTGGTGTGGATACTGTGGTGGACAGGTTGCAGCAGATTTGGACTCATGTAGTGGACAATTTGACCTTGTCCCAGGAGAAGGCTCAACGTTTCGCTAATCGCAGACGCCGTGTGGGTCCCCGACTTCGTGTTGGGGATCTGGTTTGGTTATCTTCTCGTCATATTCCTATGAAGGTTTCCTCTCCTAAGTTTAAACCTCGTTTCATTGGTCCGTATAGGATTTCTGAGGTTCTTAATCCTGTGTCTTTTTGTCTGACCCTTCCAGATTCTTTTTCCATACATAACGTATTCCATAGGTCATTGTTGCGGAGATACGTGGCACCTATGGTTCCATCTGTTGACCCTCCTGCCCCGGTTTTGGTGGAGGGGGAGTTGGAGTATATTGTGGAGAAGATTTTGGATTCTCGTGTTTCAAGACGGAAACTCCAGTATCTGGTTAAATGGAAGGGTTATGCTCAGGAAGATAATTCCTGGGTTTTTGCCTCTGATGTCCATGCTCCCGATCTTGTTCGTGCCTTTCATGTGGCTCATCCTGGTCGGCCTGGGGGCTCTGGTGAGGGTTCGGTGACCCCTCCTCAAGGGGGGGGGGGTACTGTTGTGAATTCTGTGGCAGAGCTCCCTCCTGTGGTCACAAGTGGTACTTCGGCTGATTCTCTCTGTGAGCTTCCGTTGGTGGAGGAAAGTGGTACTGCAGCTTCTGAGTTTCCTCCCTCAGGTGATGTGGTGAGGTCGTTAGGTGCTTCTCTACTTAACTCCACCTAATGCTTTGATCCTGGCTTCCTGTCAATGTTCCAGTGTTGGACTTGTTTTTCCCTGGATCATTCCTGTGGCCTGCTGCTCTGCATAGCTAAGTTCTTCTTTGCTATTTGTTTGCTATTTTTTCTGTCCAGCTTGTCTAATTGTTTTGCTGGAAGCTCTGGGACGCAAAGGGTATACCTCCGTGCCGTTAGTTCGGTACGGAGGGTCTTTTTGCCCCCTTTGCGTGGTTTTCTTCAGGGTTTTGTGTAGACCGCAAAGTTACCTTTCCTATCCTCGCTCTGTTAAGAAAGTCGGGCCTCACTTTGCTGAATCTATTTCATCTCTACGTTTGTCTTTTCATCTTAACTCACAGTCATTATATGTGGGGGGCTGCCTTTTCCTTTGGGGTATTTCTCTGAGGCAAGGTAGGCTTATTTTCTATCTTCAGGCTAGTTAGTTTCTCAGGCTGTGCCGAGTTGCATAGGCAGAGTTAGGCGCAATCCACGGCTGCCTCTAGTGTTGTTTGGAGAGGATTAGGGATTGCGGTCTGCAGAGTTCCCACGTCTCAGAGCTCGTTCTATTATTTGGGTTATTGTCAGATCACTGTATGTGCTCTGACCGCTATGTCCATTGTGGAACTGAATTGCCTGTCATAACAGCTCAGATTAGGTACTGCACCCTGGGTAATTAGTCGCCAGAAAGGCTGCCTGCTATGTACTGGCTATTGGGCACGCTGCAACGACGCGATAACTACTCCCACTTAGGCAGGATCAATAATTATCAATGCCGCAGTCGCTATAACGCCACCCAACTACCCGGTTCAAAACGTATGCTGCCACCAGCTTCGATTAAACGGGTCCGAAGCTAACCCAACACAGTAGCGTAATTCTCTTCAAGAGACTTAGGGTACGGTTTAGAACAGGAGAATGAACTAACATATAATAGTATATCCCATTGAAAAATTAGGCAGTGCTTTATCAAAAATATTTTATAAAGATGTTACAAATGAGACAATTGCAAATATGTACAAGGGTAATTAGAACATAAAGGGAATAAATGAGAAAAAGCAACACTTACATGTTCAAAGCATGACAGGCAACCAGGCTAGTGGAGTTTTTCCCATACGTCCCAGCTCATTTGGACGTGAGCAGGGCTCTTCCAGGACAAGACAAGAAATCAAGCAGAAAGTGACTCCTCAGAGCCTGCCAGACACTTAAAACATTAAGGCTGTGACATCACAGAAAGGCTGGCTTATCCAGACCCTCCTCTCTCTACATTCTGCCTAAACTTTAAACTATTCTCTCTAATTTCTATAACTTCACTACAAAACATGTCAGAGTCCTAAAAAACTCATCATTCATCTCAGATTAACGTGAGCATTCTAATGAGATCAAATATGTCCTATCTGGGATACATATTTACAGAGAAATCCCTACTTCTTTACCAGATGGAGTTAGAAGCCCGAGTTTCAAGGGATGGGTAGATACACCGAGTGAGACTAAGAATATATATTTTCGTATTTCTAGCTTAAATCGTTTGCCTAATATCTAACAAAAACTAAACAAAGAATCTTTCATGAATTTTTGGAGCCACTTTTCAGTTCTAGCTAGTGGAAGATTCTAACCTGGTCGTAAATACCGTTCGGCCATAAAACTCCCCCACACTCTCTGAGAAGGAAAGCCAGGAATTGGCAGCTACAAACTGTTACTCCAAGAAGGGGGGCTTAGCCCACGCAGGCTAGCAAGAGAACTACTTATGATATTTCATACCATATCGTGACAGGAGTCCATGGACAGAACTCGCCGAAGTACCATTCATGACCACAGGAGGGAATCGATAACAGAATTCACAACAGTACCCCCCCCTTGAGGAGGGGTCACCGAACCCTCACCAGAACCCCCAGGCCGATCAGGACGAGCCAAATGAAAGGCACGAACCAGATCGGCAGCATGAACATCAGAGGCAACAACCCAGGAATTATCTTCCTGACCATAACCCTTCCACTTGACCAGGTACTGGAGTCTCCGTTTCGAAACACGAGAATCTTCTCCACCACATACTCCAACTCCCCTTCGACCAACACCGGGGCAGGGGGGTCGACGGAGGGAACCATAGGCGCCACATATCTCCGCAACAACGACCTATGGAACACATTATGGATGGCAAAAGAAGCTGGAAGGGCCAAACGAAATGACACAGGATTGAGAACCTCAGAAATCTTATAAGGGCCAATGAAACGAGGCTTAAATTTAGGAGAGGAAACCTTCATAGGAACATAACGAGATGACAACCAAACCAAATCCCCAACACGAAGTCGGGGACCAACACAGCGACGGCGGTTAGCGAAACGTTGAGCCTTCTCCTGGGACAATGTCAAATTGTCCACTACGTGAGTCCAAATTTGCTGCAACCTGTCCACCACAGAATCTACACCAGGACAGTCCATAGGCTCAACCTGCCCTGAAGAAAAAGTGAGGATGGAAACCAGAATTACAGAAAAAAGGCGAAACCAAAGTAGCCGAGCTGGCCCGATTATTAAGGGTGAACTCAGCCAAAGGCAAGAAGGACACCCAATCATCCTGATCAGCAGAAACAAAACATCTCAGATATGTTTCCAAAGTCTGATTGGTTCGTTCAGTTTGGCCATTTGTCTGAGGATGGAAAGCCGAAGAAAAAGACAAATCAATGCCCATCTTAGCACAAAAGGACCGCCAAAACCTTGAAACAAACTGGGAACCTATGTCCGAAACGATGTTCTCCGGAATGCCATGCAAACGAACCACATGCTAGAAAAACAATGGCACCAAATCGGAGGAGGAAGGCAATTTAGACAAGGGTACCAAATGGACCATCTTAGAGAAGCGATCACAAACCACCCAAATGACCGACATCCTTTGAGAGACAGGGAGATCTGAAGTAAAATCCATGGAAATATGCGTCCAGGGCCTCTTCGGGACCGGCAAGGGCAAAAGCAACCCACTGGCACGAGAACAGCAGAGCTTAGCCCGAGCACAAATCACACAGGACTGCACAAAAGAACGCACATCCCGTGACAAGGAAGGCCACCAAAAGGATCTAGCCACCAAATCTCTGGTACCAAAGATTCCAGGATGACCAGCTAACACCGAACAATGAACCTCAGAGATAACTCTACTAGTCCATCTATCAGGGACAAACAGTTTCTCCGCTGGACAACGGTCAGGTCTATCAGCCTGAAACTTCTGCAGCACCCGCCGCAAATCAGGGGAGATGGCAGACAAAATTACCCCCTCTTTGAGAATACCAGCCGGCTCAGAAACATCCGGAGAGTCAGGCACAAAGCTTCTTGAAAGGGCATCAGCCTTTACACTCTTAGAGCCCGGAAGGTATGAAACCACAAAATCGAAACGGGAGAAAAACAGCGACCATCGAGCCTGTCTAGGATTCAACCGTTTGGCAGACTCGAGATACGTCAAATTCTTGTGATCCGTCAAGACCACCACGCGATGCTTGGCTCCTTCAAGCCAATGTCGCCACTCCTCGAATGCCCACTTCATAGCCAACAACTCTCGATTTCCAAGATCATAATTGTGCTCAGCAGGCGAGAACTTTCTAGAAAAGAAAGCACATGGTTTCATCACCGAGTCATCCGAACTTCTTTGAGACAAAACAGCCCCTGCTCCAATCTCAGAAGCATCAACCTCGACCTGATACGGGAGCGAAACATCTGGCTGACACAACACAGGGGCAGTAGAAAAATGACGCTTCAACTCCTGAAAAGCCTCAACGGCCGCAGAGGACCAATTGACCACATCAGCACCTTTCTTGGTCAAATCAGTCAACGGTTTAACAACACTAGAAAAATTAGCGATGAAGCTACGGTAAAAATTAGCAAAGCCCAGGAACTTCTGCAGAGTCTTCACAGATGTAGGCTGAGTCCAATCATAAATGGCCTGAACTTTAACAGGGTCCATCTCGATAGTAGAAGGGGAAAAAATGAAACCCAAAAATGAAACCTTCTGAACCCCAAAGAGACATTTAGACCCCTTCACAAACAAGGAATTCGCACGAAGGACCTGGAACACCATTCTGACCTGCTTCACATGAGACTCCCAATCATCCGAAAAGACCAAAATATCATCCAAATATACAATCAGGAATCTATCCAGGTACTTTCGGAAGATGTCATGCATAAAGGACTGAAACACAGATGGAGCATTAGAAAGCGCGAATGGCATCACCAGGTACTCAAAATGGCCCTTGGGCGTATTAATTGCTGTTTTCCATTCATCGCCCTGTTTAATACGCACAAAATTATACGCCCCTCGGAGATCTATCTTGGTGAACCAACTAGCCCCCTTAATCCGAGCAAACAAATCAGACAGTAGCGGCAAAGGGTACTGAAATTTGACCGTGATCTTATTAAGAAGGCGGTAATCAATACAAGGTCTCAAAGAACCATCCTTCTTGGCCACAAAAAAGAACCCTGATCCCAACGGTGATGAAGACGGGCGAATATGCCCTTTCTCCAAGGACTCCTTTATATAACTCCGCATAGCGGCGTGTTCTGGCACAGATAAATTGAACAGTCGACCCTTAGGAAACTTACTACCAGGAATCAAATTAATAGCACAATCACAATCCCTATGAGGAGGTAGGGCACCGGATTTGGGCTCATCAAATACATCCCGGTAATCCGACAAAAACTCAGGGACTTCAGAAGGAGTGGAAGACGAAATTGACAGCAATGGAACATCACCATGTACCCCTTGACAACCCCAGCTGGACACAGACATTGATTTCCAGTCCAATACTGGGTTGTGGACCTGTAGCCATGGCAACCCCAAAACGACCACATCATGCAGATTATGCAACACCAAAAAGCGAATATCCTCCTGATGTGCAGGAGCCATGCACATGGTCAAATGAGTCCCGTACTGAGGCTTATTCTTGGCCAAAGGCGTAGCATCAATTCCTCTCAATGGAATAGAATACTGCAAGGGCTCCAAGAAAAAACCACAGCGCCTGGCAAACTCCAAGTCCATCAAATTCAGGGCAGCGCCCGAATCCACAAATGCCATAACATAATAGGACGACAAAGAGCAAATCAGAGTAACGGACAAAAGAAATTTAGACTGTACAGTACCAATGGTGGCAGACCTAGCAAACCGCTTAGTGCGCTTAGGACAATTGGAAATAGCATGAGTGGAGTCACCACAGTAAAAACACAGCCTATTCTGACGTCTGTGTTCCTGCCGTTCAGCTCTGGTCAAAGTCCTATCGCATTGCATGGGCTCAGGCCTATGCTCAGAGAGTACAGCCAAATGGTGCACAGCTTTGCGCTCACGCAAACGCCGATCGATCTGAATGGCCAAGGACATAGACTCATTCAGACCAGCAGACGTGGGAAATCCCACCATAGTATCCTTAAGGGTTTCCGAAAGACCCTTTCTGAAAATTGCCTCCAGGGCACACTCATTCCACTGAGTAAGCACAGACCACTTTCTAAACTTCTGACAATATACCTCTGCTTCATCCTGACCCTGACACAAAGCCAGCAAGATTTTCTCTGCCTGATCCACTGAATTAGGTTCATCATAAAGCAATCCAAGCGCCAGAAAAAACGCATCAACATCGCGCAATGCAGGATCTCCTGGCGCAAGGGAAAATGCCCAGTCTTGAGGGTCGCCACGCAAGAAAGAAATAATAATTTTCACTTGTTGAACGGGATCACCAGAGGAGCGGGGTTTCAAAGCAAGAAACAGTTTACAATTATTTTTGAAATTCATAAACTTAGATCTATCCCCAGAAAACAAATCAGGAATTGGAATCCTAGGTTCTAACATCGGATTCTGAACTACAAAATCTTGAATGCTTTGTACCCTTGCAGTGAGATGATCCACACAAGAGGACAGACCTTGAATGTCCATATCTACACCTGTGTCCTGAACCACCCAGAGATTAAGGGGAAAAGAAAGACAAAACACACTGCAGAGAGAAAAAAAAAATGGTCTCAGAACTTCTCTTATCCCTCTATTGAGATGCATTAACACTTTTGGGCCAGCTGTACTATTATGGACCTGGTGGTTAGGAGCACCCAAAATGACCTGATGGTTACACCGATACAGGACAAGCTCTGGGAAGTGGGAACTCTGCTGACCGCAATCCCTAATCCTATCACACACACTAGAAATAGCCGTGGAGCGTACCTGACATGACCTAGACGCCTCGTCACAGCCTAAGAACTAGCTAGCCCTAGAGAAAGAAAATAAAGCCTACCTTGCCTCAGAGAAATTTCCCCAAAGGAAAAGGCAGCCCCCCACAAATATTAACTGTGAGTTAAGATGAAAGTCACAAACACAGAAATGAAACAGGTTTTAGCAAAGGGAGGCCAGACTAACTAAATAGACAGAGGATAGGAAAGGTATCTTTGCGGTCAGCACAAAAAAACTACAAAAGACCACGCAGAGTGTGCAAAAAGACCCCCGCACCGACTCACGGTGCGGAGGTGCCACTCTGCATCCCAGAGCTTCCAGCTAGCAAGACAAAATCATGAAAGCAAGCTGGACAAGAAAGCAATGAACAGAAAATAACAATCGGGGACTTAGCTTCTTGCAGGAAGAGACAGGTCACCAGAAAGATCCAAGAGCGAACTGAAGCAGTGCAGGAACATTGACAGCTGGCATGGAGTAACGATCTGAGTGGAGTTAAATAGAGAAGCCAGCCTAAGAATAACCTAGGTCACCTGTGGAAGGAACCTCAGAACCAGCAACTCCACTCACAACCACCAGAGGGAGTCCATGGACAGAACTCGCCGAAGTACCATTCATGACCACAGGAGGGAGCTTGATAACAGAATTCACAACAGCAAATACCTTAATGGAGCATCTTATGGGGCCATAATCAGCATTTGTGCAGCATTATATGGGGCAAATGTGTCTATGGAGCATCTTATGGGGCCATAATCAGCATTTATGCAGCATTATATGGGGCAAATGTGTCTATGGAGCATCTTATGGGGCCATAATCAACATTTGTGCAGCATTATATGGGGGCAAATGACTGTATGGAGCATCTTATGGGGCCATAATCAGCATTTGAGCAGCATTATATGGGGCAAATGTGTCTATGGAGCATCTTATGGGGGCCATAAGCAGCATTTGTGCAGCATTATATGGGGCAAATGTCTGTATGGAGCATCTTATGGGGCCATAATCAACATTTGTGCAGCATTATATGAGGCATATTTTAATATGGAGCATCTTATGGGGCCGCTCATGAACTGTATGGAGCATAATATGTGGCGTATTTTGTATGGAGCATTATATGGGGCCCATCATGAAATGTATGGAGCATTATATGGGGCTCCTGATTCAATATTGATATTCAAAAACACTTAACCTACTGATGTCTCAATTAATTTTACTTTTATTGGTATCCATTTTTATTTTTGACATTTACTGGTAGCTGCTGCATTTTCCACCCTAGGCTTATACTCGAGTCATGAAGTATTCCCAGTTTTTTGTGGCAAAATTAGGGGTCTCGGCTTATACTCGGGTCAACTTATACTCAAGTATATACCGTAGACAAAATGAAAAAATAGTGTTTCGGTTCTCCTGGAAAAATGTTCTCAGTAGACCCAAATGTCGCTGAGCCCCAATAGGCTATTAAAACACTTTTTTTTTTTTCATTTTGTCAATGGTGTTCAGTTTTCATTTTTTTGCAACTATACATTTTTACATTTATCTATATACAGTATATATATGATGAGGGAAAGAGACATATTCTAATCTGTGCTGTCCTGCAGCCGGGGTCACGTACGTCTGTCAGTGCAGGGCATGATACTGACTACTCATGTCAGTCTCTATCTGGGGCACAAAGAGATTTATGGCGGCTGCATTGAAGTCTTTAACAGATATGGTGATGCTCCAGCGATTTCAATTGACAGACACCTATCTGTTTAAAAGTTCAGCCAGCCTCTATAAATCTACTGTGCTTCAGATAGCAAGATCCCAAACACAAGATAAGAAATAATCAGGACTTGTCAGGAGATGATCAGCTTCCTGCCCCCTCCTCACTGCACTGACACCTCAGAGCCCCCGGGTGCAGGCAGCAGCCTGAGCACCTACTTACAGCACCACAGTCTGCCCTGCGCTGTGAGGTCTCTCCTGCAGACACAGCGTGCAATGTGGGTGTGTCTGCAGTTTGACCCCTGCAGCTTAGAGGTACAGTTCCGGGCTGGCATTCAGCATCCCCGGTCTATAGAACAGACAGCTGTAGTGCAGGCAGATCATGTCTCCCTGCACTACAGTGGAGCTTAACTATATCGGCGTGCTGTGCACGCAGATATAGTTAGCATTGGCAGAAGCTCCAGGTAAGCCCATGAGCGGTGGGCCCAGGGCGACAGCACCCTCTGCCAACCTGGTAGCTACGCTACTGCCTGTTATATTCTCACCCACACAGCTCCTCTTATATCCTCCACACACACAGCTCCTCTGTTATATTCCTGCCCACACAGCTCCTCTCCGTTATAGCCTCCCACACACAGCTTTTCCCCGTCCTATTCTCCACACATGGCTCCTTCCTGTTATATTCTCCCACACATAAAAATCCTCTTATATACCCCTCACACACACAGATCCTCTCCATTATATTTCCCCCACACAGCTCCTGTTACATTACCTCACACACAGCTCAGATCCATTATATTAGCTGTCATCAGCTGCCTCCACTTATCGTCTCTTCTGCTCCGCTATTTAAGTCTGGCTCTTTCTTCAGCCTGTGCCACTTGTCAATGTTTCCTGGCTGGATTCACATCTCTGCTTGGATTCTCCTGGTTTCCTGACCAGTTCTGCAAAGATAAGTTCTGGCTTTGCTCATTTCAGTCCACATGTTGTGGACTTATTGTTCTGTGCATTCTATATTTGTCCAGCTTGTCAGTATGGATTATTTCTGTTAGCTGGAAGCTCTAGGAAGCAGATTTACCCTCCGCACCTTTAGTCAGGTGTGGAGATTTTGTAAACTCTGTGTGGATTGTTTTGTAGTTTTTATACTGACCGCACAGTATCCTTTCCTGTCCTATCTATCAAGCTAGACTGGCCTCCTATGCTAAAATCTGATTTCATTTCTGCGTATGTTATTTTCCCCTCCTCTCACCGTCAATATTTGTGGGGGGCTATCTTTCCTTTGGGGATTTTATCTGAGGCAAGATAGGTTTCCTGTTTCCATCTTTAGGGGACGTTAGATCTTAGGCTGTGCCGAGGGGTCTAGGGAGCGTCAGGTACCCCCCACGGCTATTTTTAGTTGCGCTGCTAGGTTCAGGGTTTGCGGTCAGTACAGATACCACCTCCTTCAGAGCTTGTCTCATGTTGTTCCTAAACCACCAGATCATAACAGTACAAGTGGCCAAAAGTGAATTAAATGCATCTCAAAAGAAGGAAAAGAAAGTTCTGAACCATTTTTTTTTCTGTGCTTTGGTTTGTCTTTTTTTTTTTTCCTCTTGATATCTGGGTGGTTCAGGATATATGTTTTGGCATGGATGTTCAGGGTTTGTTTTCTCGTGTGGATCAACTTGCTGCAAGAGTAGAGTGTTGTGAATTCTGTGGTCAAGCTCCCTCCTGTGGTCATGAGTGGTACTTCGGCTGGTTCTGTCTATGAGTTTCCTCTGGTGGATGTGAGTGGGGCTGCGGCTTCTGAGTTTCCTTCCTCAGGTGACGAGGTTAAGTCGTTAGGTGCTGCTCTACTTAACTCCACCTAGTTCTTTGTTCCTGGCCTCCAGTCAATGTTCCAGTATTGGTCTTGCTTTCTCCTGGATCGTTCTTGTGGCCTGTCTGCCTTGCATGAGCTAAGTTTTGCTTATGTTACTTTTGTTTCCTATATTTTCTGTCCAGCTTGCTATATTGGTTTTTCTTGCTTGCTGGAAGCTCTGAGACGCAGAGGGAGCACCTCCGTACCGTTAGTCGGTGCGGAGGGTCTTTTTGCCCCCTCTGTGTGGTTATTTGTAGGTTTTTGTGCTGACCGCAAAGCTATCTTTCCTATCCTCGGTCTATTCAGTAAGTCGGGCCTCACTTTGCTAAATCTATTTCATCTCTGTGTTTGTATTTTCATCTTACTCACAGTCATTATATGTGGGGGGCTGCCTTTTCCTTTGGGGAATTTCTCTGAGGCAAGGTAGGCTTATTTTTCTATCTTCAGGGCTAGCTAGTTTCTCAGGCTGTGCCGAGGCGCCTAGGTTTTGGTCAGGAGCGCTCCACGGCTACCTTTAGTGTGGTATGACAGGATCAGGGATTGCGGTCAGCAGAGTTCCCACGTCTCAGAGCTCGTCCTATTTAGTAACTAAACAGGTCACTTGTGTGCTCTTAACCACTAGGTCCATTGTGGTTCTGAATCACCTGGTCATAACAGTACTGGAGGCCACAAGTACTAATGCTTCTCAAAAGAGGGAAAAGAGAAGTTCTGAGACCATTTTTTTTTCTCTGTACTGTGTTTTGTCTCTCTTTTCCCCTAGAAATTTGGGTGGTTCAGAACACAGGTGTTGTGATGGACATTCAAGCTCTGTCCTCTTTGATGGATAATCTCGCTATAAGTGTACAGAACATTCAAGATTTAGTGGTTCAGAATCCTATGTTAGAACCTAAAATTCCTATTCCTGAGTTATTTTCTGGAGATAGAGCTAAATTTCTGAATTTCAAAAATAATTGTAAATTATTTCTGGCTTTGAAACCTGTTGTGAATTCTGTGGCAGAGCTCCCTCCTGTGGTCACAAGTGGTACTTCGGCTGATTCTCTCTGGGAGCTTCCGTTTGTGGAGAAAAGTGGTACTGCGGCTTCTGAGTTTCCTCCCTCAGGTGATCTTGTGAGCTCGTTAGGTGCTTCTCTACTTAGCTCCACCTAATGCTTTGATTCATGCTTCCTGACAATGTTCCAGTGCTGGACTTGTTTTTCCCTGGATCATTCCTGTGGCCTGCTGCTCTGCATAGCTAAGTTTTGCTTATGTTATTTTGTTGCTATTTTTCAGTCCAGCTTGCTTTATTGGTTTTTCTCGCCTGCTGGAAGCTCTGAGACGCAGAGGGACGACCTCCGTACCGTTAGTCGGTGCGGAGGGTCTTTTTGTCCCCTCTGCGTGGTTATTTGTAGGTTTTTGTGCTGACCGCAAAGTTATCTTCCCTATCCTCGTTCTATTCAGCTAATCGGGCCTCACTTTGCTAAATCTGTTTCATCTCTATGTTTGTGTTTTCATCTTACTCACAGTCATTATATGTGGGGGGCTGCCTTTTCCTTTGGGGAATTTCTCTGAGGCAAGGTAGGCTTATTTTTTCTATCTTCAGGAATAGCTAGTTTCTCAGGCTGTGACGAGGCGCCTAGGTTCTGGTCAGGAGCGCTCCACGGCTACCTTTAGTGTGGTTTGATAGGAGTAGGGATTGCGCTCTGCAGAGTTCCCACGTCTCAGAGCTCGTTCTTTTATTTTGGGTGTTTGTCAGATCACTGTATGTGTTCTGACCGCTATGTCCATTGTGTTACTGAATTGGTTAACATAACAGTACAGGAAGCCTAAGTGCTAATGATTCTCAATAGAGGGAAAAAAGAAGTTCTGAGACCATTTTTTTTCCTTTGCACTGTGTTTTGCTTTTTTTTTTCCCCCTAGACATTTGGGTGGTTCAGGACACAGGTGTGGACATGGAGATTCAGGGTCTGTGCTCTTCAATGGATAATCTCGTTATAAATGTGCAAAAGATTCAAGATTTGGTGGTTCAGAAGCCTATTTTTGAACCAAGAATTCCTATTCCTGATTTGTTTTATGGTGATAGAGTCAAGTTTGTGAATTTCAAAAATAATTGCAAACTGTTTTTGGCCTTGAAACCTCACTCCTCTGGTGACCCAGCTCAACAAGTGAGAATTATTATTTCTTTTTTGCGTGGCGACTCTCAAGACTGGGCATTTTCCCTAGCGCCAGGAGATCCTGCATTAAGTAATATTGATGCGTTTTTCCTGGCGCTCGGATTGCTGTACGATGAGCCTAATTCAGTGGATCAGGCAGAGAAAAATTTGCTGGCTTTGTGTCAGGGTCAGGATGAGATAGAGGTATACTGACAAAAATTTAGAAAGTGGTCTGTACTCACTCAATGGAATGAAGCTGCGCTCGCAGCGATTTTCAGAAAGGGTCTCTCTGAAGCCCTTAGAGATGTCATGGTGGGATTTCCTATGCCTGATGGTCTGAATGAATCTATGTCTTTGGCCATTCAGATCGGTCGACGCTTGCGTGAGCGTAAATCTGTGCACCATTTGGCGTTATTACCTGAGCATAAACCTGAGCCTATGCAGTGCGATAGGACTTTGTCCAGAGTTGAACGGCATGAACACAGACGTCTGAATGGTCTGTGTTTCTACTGTGGTGATTCCACTCATGCCATCTCTGATCGTCCTAAGCGCTCTAAGCGGTTCGCTAGGTCTGCCACCATTGGTACGGTACAGTCAAAATTTCTTCTGTCCGTTACCTTGATCTGCTCTTTGTCATCGTATTCTGTCATGGCATTTGTGGATTCAGGCGCTGCCCTGAATTTGATGGACTTAGAGTATGCTAAGCGTTGTGGGTTTTTCTTGGAGCCCTTGCAGTGTCCTATTCCATTGAGAGGAATTGATGCTACACCTTTGGCCAAGAATAAGCCTCAGTACTGGACCCAGCTGACCATGTGCATGGCTCCTGCACATCAGGAGGATATTCGCTTTCTGGTGTTGCATAATCTGCATGATGTGGTCGTTTTGGGGTTGTCAGGGGGTACATGGTGATGTTCCATTTCTGTCAATTTCGTCATCCACCCCTTCTGAGGTCCCAGAGGTCTTGTCTGATTACCGGGATGTATTTGATGAGCCCAAGTCCGATACCTTACCTCCGCATAAGGATTGTGATTGTGCTATCAATTTGATTCCTGGTAGTAAATTTCCAAAAGGTCGATTGTTTAATTTATCCGTACCTGAGCACACCGCTATGCGCAGTTATGTGAAGGAATCCCTGGAGAAGGGGCATATTCGCCCGTCATCGTCGCCATTAGGAGCAGGGTTCTTTTTTGTAGCCAAGAAGGATGGTTCGCTGAGACCTTGTATAGATTACCGCCTTCTAAATAAGATCACGGTTAAATTTCAGTACCCCTTGCCATTGTTATCTGATCTGTTTGCTCGGATTAAGGGGGCTAGTTGGTTCACTAAGATAGATCTTCGTGGTGCGTATAATCTGGTGCGAATTAAGCAAGGCGATGAATGGAAAACTGCATTTAATACGCCCGAGGGTCATTTTGAGTATCTAGTAATGCCGTTCGGACTTGCCAATGCTCCATCAGTATTTCAGTCCTTTATGCATCACATCTTCCGAGAGTACCTGGATAAATTCCTGATTGTGTACTTGGATGACATTTTGATCTTCTCGGATGATTGGGAATCTCATGTGAAGTAGGTCAGAACGGTTTTTCAGGTCCTGCGTGCTAATTCTTTGTTTGTGAAGGGATCAAAGTGTCTCTTCGGTGTGCAGAAGGTTTCATTTTGGGGGTTCATCTTTTCCCCTTCTACTATCGAGATGGATCCTGTTAAGGTCCAAGCCATCCATGATTAGACTCAGCCGACATCCCTGAAAAGTCTGCAGAAGTTCCTGGGCTTTGCTAATTTTTATCGTCGCTTCATCTGCGATTTTTCTAGTATTGCTAAACCATTGACCGATTTGACCAAGAAGGGTGCTGATGTGGTCAATTGGTCTTCTGCTGCTGTGGAAGCTTTTCAGGAGTTGTAGCGTCGTTTTTCTTCTGCCCCTGTGTTGTGTCAACCAGATGTTTCTCTTCCGTTCCAGGTCGAGGTTGATGCTTCTGAGATTGGAGCAGGGGCTGTTTTGTCGCAGAGAGGTTCTGATTGCTCGGTGATGAAACCATGCGCTTTCTTTTCCAGGAAGTTTTCGCCTGCTGAGCGAAATTATGATGTGGGCAACCGAGAGTTGCTGGCCATGAAGTGGGCATTCGAGGAGTGGCGTCATTGGCTTGAAGGAGCTAAGCATCGCGTGGTGGTATTGACTGACCATAAGAACTTGACTTATCTCGAGTCTGCCAAGCGGTTGAATCCTAGACAGGCTCGATGGTCGCTGTTTTTTGCCCGTTTTGACTTTGTGATTTCGTACCTTCCAGGCTCTAAAAATGTGAAGGCGGATGCTCTGTCTAGGAGTTTTGTACCCGACTCTCCGGGTTTGTCTGAGCCGGCAGGTATCCTCAAGGAAGGTGTAATTGTGTCTGCCATCTCCCCTCATTTGCGGCGGGTGTTGCAAAAATTTCAGGCTAATAAACCTGATCGTTGTCCAGCGGAGAGACTGTTTGTCCCTGATAGGTGGACAAATAAAGTTATCTCTGAGGTTCATTGTTCGGTGTTGGCTGGTCATCCTGGAATCTTTGGTACCAGAGAGTTAGTGGCTAGATCCTTTTGGTGGCCATCTCTGTCACGGGATGTGCGTACTTTTGTGCAGTCCTGTGGGATTTGTGCTTGGGCTAAGCCCTGCTGTTCTCGTGCCAGTGGGTTGCTTTTGCCCTTGCCGGTCCCGAAGAGGCCTTGGACACATATCTCGATGGATTTTATTTCAGATCTTCCCGTTTCTCAAAAGATGTCAGTCATTTGGGTGGTCTGTGATCGTTTTTCTAAGATGGTCCATCTGGTACCCTTGTTTAAATTGCCTTCCTCCTCTGATTTGGTGCCATTGTTCTTCCAGCATGTGGTTCGTTTACATGGCATTCCAGAGAATATCGTTTCTGACAGAGGTTCCCAGTTTGTTTCGAGGTTTTGGCGAGCCTTTTGTGGTAGGATGGGCATTGACTTGTCTTTTTCCTCGGCTTTCCATCCTCAGACTAATGGCCAGACCGAACGAACCAATCAGACCTTGGAAACATATCTGAGATGTTTTGTTTCTGCTGATCAGGATGACTGGGTGTCCTTTTTGCCTTTGGCTGAGTTCGCCCTTAATAACCGGGCCAGCTCGGCTACCTTGGTTTCGCCATTTTTCTGCAACTCTGGGTTCCATCCTCGTTTCTCTTCAGGACAGGTTGAGTCTTCGGACTGTCCTGGTGTGGATACTGTGGTGGACAGGTTGCAGCAGATTTGGACTCATGTAGTGGACAATTTGACCTTGTCCCAGGAGAAGGCTCAACGTTTTGCTAATCGCAGACGCTGTGTGGGTCCCCGACTTCGTGTTGGGGATCTGGTTTGGTTATCTTCTCGTCATATTCCTATGAAGGTTTCCTCTCCTAAGTTTAAACCTCGTTTCATTGGTCCGTATAGGATTTCTGAGGTTCTTAATCCTGTGTCTTTTCGTCTGACCCTCCCAGATTCTTTTTCCATACATAACGTATTCCATAGGTCATTGTTGCGGAGATACGTGGCACCTATGGTTCCATCTGTTGACCCTCCTGCCCCGGTTTTGGTGGAGGGGGAATTGGAGTATATTGTGGAGAAGATTTCGGATTCTCGTGTTTCAAGACGGAAACTCCAGTATCTGGTTAAATGGAAGGGTTATGCTCAGGAAGATAATTCCTGGGTTTTTGCCTCTGATGTCCACGCTCCCGATCTTGTTCGTGCCTTTCATGTGGCTCATCCTGGTCAGCCTGGGGGCTCTGGTGAGGGTTCGGTGACCCCTCCTCAAGGGGGGGGTACTGTTGTGAATTCTGTGGCAGAGCTCCCTCCTGTGGTCACAAGTGGTACTTCGGCTGATTCTCTCTGGGAGCTTCCGTTTGTGGAGAAAAGTGGTACTGCGGCTTCTGAGTTTCCTCCCTCAGGTGATCTTGTGAGCTCGTTAGGTGCTTCTCTACTTAGCTCCACCTAATGCTTTGATTCATGCTTCCTGTCAATGTTCCAGTGCTGGACTTGTTTTTCCCTGGATCATTCCTGTGGCCTGCTGCTCTGCATAGCTAAGTTTTGCTTATGTTATTTTGTTGCTATTTTTCAGTCCAGCTTGCTTTATTGGTTTTTCTCGCCTGCTGGAAGCTCTGAGACGCAGAGGGACGACCTCCGTACCGTTAGTCGGTGCGGAGGGTCTTTTTGTCCCCTCTGCGTGGTTATTTGTAGGTTTTTGTGCTGACCGCAAAGTTATCTTCCCTATCCTCGTTCTATTCAGCTAGTCGGGCCTCACTTTGCTAAATCTGTTTCATCTCTATGTTTGTGTTTTCATCTTACTCACAGTCATTATATGTGGGGGGCTGCCTTTTCCTTTGGGGAATTTCTCTGAGGCAAGGTAGGCTTATTTTTTCTATCTTCAGGAATAGCTAGTTTCTCAGGCTGTGACGAGGCGCCTAGGTTCTGGTCAGGAGCGCTCCACGGCTACCTTTAGTGTGGTTTGATAGGAGTAGGGATTGCGGTCTGCAGAGTTCCCACGTCTCAGAGCTCGTTCTTTTATTTTGGGTGTTTGTCAGATCACTGTATGTGTTCTGACCGCTATGTCCATTGTGTTACTGAATTGGTTAACATAACAGAAACCCCGCTCCTCTGGTGACCCAGTTCAACAAGTAAAGATCATTATTTCTTTGTTACGTGGCGACCCTCAAGACTGGGCATTTTCTCTTGCGCCAGGAGATCCGGCATTATGTAATATTGATGCGTTTTTTCTGGCGCTCGGATTGCTGTATGATGAACCTAATTCAGTGGATCAGGCAGAGAAAAATTTGCTGGCTCTGTGTCAGGGTCAGGATGAGGTAGAGATATATTGTCAGAAGTTTAGGAAGTGGTCTGTGCTCACTCAATGGAATGAATGCGCGCTGGCAGCAATTTTCAGAAAGGGTTTCTCTGAAGCCCTTAAGGATGTCATGGTGGGATTTCCTATGCCAGCTGGTTTGAATGAGTTTATGTCTTTGGCTATTCAGATCGGTCGACGCTTGCGTGAGCGTAAAACTGTGCACCATTTGGCGGTATTATCTGAGCATGTACCTGAGTCTATGCAGTGCGATAGGATTTTGACCAGAGCTGAACGGCAAGAACACAGACGTCAGAATGGGCTGTGCTTTTATTGTGGTGATTCCACTCATGCTATCTCCGATTGTCCTAAGCGCACTAAGCGGTCCGCTAGGTCTGCCACCATTGGTACGGTACAGTCGAAATTTCTTTTGTCAGTTACTTTGATCTGCTCTTTGACATCCTATTCCGTCATGGCATTTGTGGATTCAGGCGCTGCCCTGAATTTGATGGACTTGGAGTATGCTAGGCACTGTGGGTTTTCCTTGGAGCCCTTGCAGCATCCTATTCCATTGAGAGGAATTGATGCTACGCCTTTGGCCAAGAATAAGCCTCAGTATTGGACCCAGCTGACCATGTGCATGGCTCCTGCGCATCAGGAGGATATTTGCTTTTTGGTGTTGCATAATCTGCATGATGTGGTCGTGTTGGGGTTGCCATGGCTACAAGTCCATAATCCAGTATTGGATTGGAAATCAATGTCTGTGTCCAGCTGGGGTTGTCAGGGGGTACATGGTGATGTTCCATTTCTGTCTATTTCAATATCCACCCCTTCTGAGGTCCCAGAGTTCTTGTCAGATTACCAGGATGTATTTGATGAGCCCAAGTCCAGTGCCCTACCTCCGCATAGGGATTGTGATTGTGCTATCGATTTGATTCCTGGTAGTAAGTTTCCTAAAGGTCGACTGTTTAATTTGTCTGTACCTGAGCACGCCGCTATGCGGTGTTACGTAAAGGAATCCTTGGAGAAGGGTCATATTCGCCCGTCGTCATCACCATTGGGAGCAGGGTTCTTTTTTGTGGCCAAGAAGGATGGTTCGCTGAGACCTTGTATTGATTACCGCCTTCTAAATAAAATCACGGTCAAATTTCAGTACCCCTTGCCCTTGCTGTCTGATTTGTTCGTTCGGATTAAGGGGGCTAGTTGGTTCACCAAGATAGATCTTCGTGGTGCGTATAATCTTGTGCGTATTAAAAGGGGCGATGAATGGAAAACAGCATTTAATACGCCCGAGGGCCATTTTGAGTACCTGGTGATGCCATTCGGGCTTTCTAATGCTCCATCAGTGTTTCAGTCCTTTATGCATGACATCTTCCGAGAGTACCTGGATAAATTCCTGATTGTATACTTGGATGATATTTTGGTCTTCTCGGATGATTGGAAGTCTCACGTGAAGCAGGTCAGAATGGTGTTCCAGATCCTGCGTGCGAATTCTTTGTTTGTGAAGGGGTCTAAGTGTCTCTTTGGTGTTCAGAAGGTTTCATTTTTGGGTTTCATTTTTTCCCCTTCTACTATTGAGATGGACCTTGTTAAAGTTCGAGCCATTCATGATTGGACTCAGCCGACATCTCTGAAGAGTCTGCAAAAGTTCCTGGGCTTTGCTAATTTTTATCGTCGCTTCATCAATAATTTTTCTTGTATTGCTAAACCGTTGACTGATTTAACCAAGAAGGGTGCTGATGTGGTCAATTGGTCTTCGGCTGCTGTGGAAGCTTTGCAAGAGTTGAAGCGTCGTTTTTCCTCTGCCCCTGTGTTGTGCCAACCAGATGTTTCGCTCCCGTTCCAGGTCGAGGTTGATGCTTCTGAGATTGGAGCAGGGGCTGTTTTGTCGCAAAGAAGTTCTGATGGCTCGGTGATGAAGCCATGCGCCATCTTTTCCAGGAAGTTTTCGCCTGCTGAGCGTAATTATGATGTTGGCAATCGTGAGTTGCTGGCCATGAAGTGGGCATTCGAGGAGTGGCGTCATTGGCTTGAAGGAGCTAAGCATCGCGTGGTGGTCTTGACTGATCACAAGAACTTGATTTATCTCGAGTCAGTCAAGCGGTTGAATCCTAGACAGGCTCGTTGGTCGCTGTTTTTCTCCCGTTTTGACTTTGTGGTTTCGTACCTTCCGGGCTCTAAAAATGTGAAGGCGGATGCCCTGTCTAGGAGTTTTGTGCCCGACTCTCCAGGCTTGTCTGAGCCGGCGAGTGTTCTCAAGGAGGGGGTAATTTTGTCTGCCATCTCCCCTGATTTGCGGCGGGTGCTACAAAAATTTCAGGCTAATAGACCTGACCGTTGCCCAGCGGAGAAACTGTTTGTCCCTGATAAATGGACGAGTAGAGTTATCTCTGAGGTTCATTGTTCAGTGTTGGCTGGTCACCCTGGAATCTTTGGTACCAGAGATTTGGTGGCTAGATCCTTTTGGTGGCCGTCTCTGTCGCGGGATGTGCATTCATTTGTGCAGTCCTGTGGGATTTGTGCTCGGGCTAAGCCCTGCTGTTCTCGTGCCAGTGGGTTGCTTTTGCCCTTGCCAGTCCCGAAGAGGCCCTGGACACATATCTCTATGGATTTTATTTCGGATCTCCCCATCTCTCAAAAAATGTCGGTCATTTGGGTTGTTTGTGATCGCTTTTCTAAGATGGTCCATTTGGTACCCTTGTCTAAATTGCCCTCCTCCTCTGATTTGGTGCCATTGTTCTTCCAGCATGTGGTTCGTTTACATGGCATTCCGGAGAACATCATTTCTGGCAGAGGTTCCCAGTTTGTGTCGAGGTTTTGGCGAGCCTTTTGTGCTAGGATGGGCATTGATTTGTCTTTTTCCTCGGCTTTCCATCCTCAGACAAATGGCCAGACTGAACGAACCAATCAGACCTTGGAAACATATCTGAGATGTTTTGTTTCTGCCGATCAGGATGATTGGGTGTCCTTTTTGCCTTTGGCTGAGTTCGCCCTTAATAATCGGGCCAGCTCGGCTACTTTGGTTTCGCCGTTTTTCTGCAATTCCGGCTTCCATCCTCGTTTCTCTTCAGGGCAGGTTGAGTCTTCTGACTGTCCTGGCGTGGATACTGTGGTGGATAGGTTGCAGCAGATTTGGACTCATGTGGTGGACAATTTGACATTTTCTCAGGAGAAGGCTCAGCGTTTCGCTAACCGCAGGCGCTGTGTGGGTCCCCGACTTCGTGTTGGGGATTTGGTTTGGTTGTCATCTCGTTATATCCCTATGAAAGTTTCTTCTCCTAAATTTAAGCCTCGTTTCATTGGTCCGTATAGGATGTCTGAGGTTCTTAATCCTGTGTCTTTTCGTTTGACCCTTCCAGCTTCTTTTTCCATCCATAACATGTTCCATAGGTCATTGTTGCGGAGATATGTGGCACCTGTGGTTCCATCCGTTGATCCTCCTTCCCCGGTTTTGGATGAGGGGGAGTTGGAGTATATAGTGGAGAAGATTTTGGATTCTCGTATTTCGAGACGGAAACTCCAGTACCTGGTTAAGTGGAAGGGTTATTGACAGGAAGATAATTCCTGGGTCTTTGCCTCTGATGTTCATGCTGCCGATCTGGTTCGTGCCTTTCATTTGGCTCATCCTGGTCGGCCTGGGGGCTCTGGTGAGGGTTCGGTGACCCCTCCTCAAGGGGGGGATACTGTTGTGAATTCTGTGGTCAAGCTCCCTCTTGTGGTCATGAGTGGTACTTCGGCTGGTTCTGTCTATGAGTTTCCTCTGGTGGATGTGAGTGGGGCTGCGGCTTCTGAGTTTCCTTCCTCAGGTGACGAGGTTAAGTCGTTAGGTGCTGCTCTACTTAACTCCACCTAGTTCTTTGTTCCTGGCCTCCAGTCAATGTTCCAGTATTGGTCTTGCTTTCTCCTGGATCGTTCTTGTGGCCTGTCTGCCTTGCATGAGCTAAGTTTTGCTTGTTACTTTTGTTTCCTATATTTTCTGTCCAGCTTGCTATATTGGTTTTTCTTGCTTGCTGGAAGCTGAGACGCAGAGGGAGCACCTCCGTACCGTTAGTCGGTGCGGAGGGTCTTTTTGCCCCCTCTGCATGGTTATTTGTAGGTTTTTGTGCTGACCGCAAAGCTATCTTTCCTATCCTCGGTCTATTCAGTAAGTCGGTCATCACTTTGCTAAATCTATTTCATCTCTGTGTTTGTATTTTCATCTTACTCACAGTCATTATATGTGGGGGGCTGCCTTTTCCTTTGGGGAATTTCTCTGAGGCAAGGTAGGCTTATTTTTCTATCTTCAGGGCTAGCTAGTTTCTCAGGCTGTGCCGAGGCGCCTAGGTTTTGGTCAGGAGCGCTCCACGGCTACCTTTAGTGTGGTATGACAGGATCAGGGATTGCGGTCAGCAGAGTTCCCACGTCTCAGAGCTCGTCCTATTTAGTAACTAAACAGGTCACTTGTGTGCTCTTAACCACTAGGTCCATTGTGGTTCTGAATCACCTGTTCATAACAACAGAGTATCCAGGACTATGTTGTCCAGATTCCGGCTTTAGAGCCCAGAATTCCTACTCCTGATTTGTTTTTTGGGGATAGATCCAAGTTTTTGAACTTTAAAAATAACTGCAAATTGTTTTTTGCTTTGAAACCCCGTTCTTCTGGTGATCCCATTCAGCAGGTGAAAATCATCATATGTTTGCTGCGTGGTGACCCTCAAGACTGGGCTTTTTCTCTTCAAACAGGGGATCTGGCATTATTGAATGTAGATGCATTTTTTCAAGCGCTCGGATTATTGTATGACGAACCTAATTCTGTGGATCATGCAGAAAAAACCCTGTTGGCCTTGTGTCAAGGTCAGGAAGCGGCAGAGTTATACTACCAGATATTTAGAAAATGGTCTGTGCTCACTAAATGGAATGAAGAGGCTCTGGCTGCTATTTTCAGAAAAGGTCTTTCTGAAACCCTTAAAGATGTTATGGTGGGCTTTCCTACGCCTGCCGGTTTGAGCGAATCTATGTCTCTAGCCATTCAGATTGATCGGCGCCTGCGCGAGCGCAAAGCTGTGCACCATATGGCAGTATCCTCTGAGCATAGTCCTGAACCTATGCAATGTGATAGGATTTTGACTAGAATAGAACGGCAGGAATTCAGACGTCAGAATAGGCTGTGTTTTTACTGTGGTGATTCGGCTCATGTAATCTCTGATTGCCCTAAGCGTACTAAGAGAGTCGCTAGGTCTGTTACCATTAGTACTATACAGCCTAAATTTCTCTTATCTGTGACCCTGATTTGCTCATTGTCGTCCTTTTCTGTCATGGCATTTGTGGATTCAGGCGCTGCCCTGAACTTAATGGACTTAGAATTCGCCAGTCGCTGTGGTTTTTCCTTGCAGCCTTTGCAGAGCCCTATTCCTTTGAGGGGCATTGATGCTACACCCTTGGCCAAGGATAAACCTCAGTACTGGACACAGATGACTATGTACATGGCTCCTGCACATCAGGAAGATTGCCGTTTTCTGGTGTTGCATAACCTGCATGATGTTGTTGTACTGGGATTTCCATGGTTACAGGTACATAATCCGGTGCTGGATTGGAAAACTATGTCGGTGACTAGTTGGGGTTGTCGAGGAGTACATAGTGACATTCCTTTGATGTCAATTTCCTCTTCCCCCTCTTCTGAGGTCCCTGAGTTTTTGTCGGATTTCCAGGATGTATTTGATGAGCCCAAGTCCAGTTCCCTTCCTCCACATAGGGACTGTGATTGTGCTATTAACTTGATTCCTGGTTGTAAGTTCCCTAAGGGCCGACTTTTCAATCTGTCTGTGCCAGAGCATGCCGCAATGCGGAGCTATGTTAAGGAATCTTTGGAGAAAGGGCATATTCGGCCCTCTTCGTCACCATTGGGAGCGGGTTTCTTTTTTGTTGCTAAGAAGGATGGCTCCTTGAGACACAAAAGGTTGATACATTAAATGAGAATAATGGGGATAGGGGAAAATATGTGCAAGTGGGTTGAGAGCTGGCTCAGGGATAGGAAACAAAGGGTGGTTATTAATGGAGCACACTCGGACTGGGTAGCGGTTAGCAGTGGGGTACCACAGGGGTCAGTATTGGGCCCTCTTCTTTTTAACATATTTATTAATGACCTTGTAGGGGGCATTCAGAGTAGAATTTCAATATTTGCAGATGACACTAAACTCTGCAGGGTAATTAATACAGAGGAGGACAATTTTATATTACAGGATGATTTATGTAAACTAGAAGCTTGGGCTGATAAATGGCAAATGAGCTTTAATGGGGATAAATGTAAGGTCATGCACTTGGGTAGAAGTAATAAGATGTATAACTATGCGCTTAATTCTAACTCTCTGGGCAAAACCGTCAATGAAAAAGACCTGGGTGTATGGGTGGATGACAAACTCATATTCAGTGGCCAGTGTCAGGCAGCTGCTACAAAGGCAAATAAAATAATGGGATGCATTAAAAGAGGCATAGATGCTCATGAGGAGAACATAATTTTACCTTTATACAAGTCACTAGTTCGACCACACATAGAATACTGTGCACAGTTCTGGTCTCCGGTGTATAAGAAAGACATAGCTGAACTAGAGCGGGTGCAGAGAAGAGCGACCAAGGTTATTAGAGGACTGGGGGGCCTGCAATACCAAGATAGGTTATTACACTTGGGGCTATTTAGTTTGGAAAAACGAAGACTAAGGGGTGATCTTATTTTAATGTATAAATATATGAGGGGACAGTACAAAGACCTTTCTGATGATCTTTTTAATCATAGACCTGAAACAGGGACAAGGGGGCATCCTCTGCGTTTGGAGGAAAAAAGGTTTGAGCATAATAACAGACGCGGATTCTTTACTGTAAGAGCAGTGAGACTATGGAACTCTCTGCCGTATGATGTTGTAATGAGTGATTCATTACTTAAATTTAAGAGGGGATTGGATACCTTTCTGGAAAAGTATAATGTTACAGGGTATATACACTAGATTCCTTGATAGGGCGTTGATCCAGGGAACTAGTCTGATTGCCGTATGTGGAGTCGGGAAGGAATTTTTTTCCCCAATGTGGAGTTTACTCTTTGCCACATGGGTTTTTTTTGCCTTCCTCTGGATCAACATGTTAGGGCATGTTAGGTTAGGCTATGGGTTGAACTAGATGGACTTATAGTCTTCCTTCAACCTTAATAACTATGTAACTATGTAACTATGTATTGATTATCGTCTTCTTAATAAGATCACGGTCAAATTCCAATACCCCTTGCCTTTGCTTACTGATTTGTTTGCTCAGATTAAGGGGGCTAGTTGGTTTACTAAGATTGACCTCAGAGGGGCATATAATCTTGTTCGTATTAAACAGGGTGACGAATGGAAAACTGCATTTAATACGCCCGAAGGGCATTTTGAATACCTTGTGATGCCATTTGGGCTCTAATGCTCCATCTGTGTTCCAGTCTTTCATGCATATTTTCCGCAATTATCTTGATAAATTCATGGTCGTATATTTGGATGATATTTTGATTTTTTCCAATGATCGGGAGTCTCATGTGAAGCAGGTCAGGATGGTGTTCCAGATCCTTCGTGATAATGCTTTATTTGTGAAGGGGTCTAAGTGCCTATTCGGAGTTCAGAAGGTCTCTTTTTTGGGTTTTGCTTTTTCTCCCTCGTCTGTAGAAATGGATCAGGTTAAGGTCCAAGCTATTCATGACTGGATCCAACCCACATCTGTGAAGGGTCTTCAAAAATTTTTGGGCTTTGCTAATTTCTATCGCCGTTTCATTACCAACTTTTCCAGTGTGGTTAAGCCCCTTACTGATTTGACGAAGAAAGGCGCTGATGTGACGAATTGGTCCTCTGAGGCTGTTGAGGCCTTTCAGGAGCTTAAACGCCGATTTACTTCTGCCCCTGTGTTGCGTCAACCGGATGTTTCTCTTCCTTTTCAGGTTGAGGTCGACGCTTCTGAGATTGGGGCAGGGGCCGTTTTGTCTCAGAGGGAGTCTGATGGTTCTTTGATGAAACCGTGTGCTTTTTTTTCCAGAAAGTTTTCGCCTGCGGAATGCAATTATGATGTCGGCAATCGGGAGTTGTTGGCTATGAAGTGGGCATTTGAGGAGTGGCGACATTGGCTTGAGGGAGCTAAACACCGTGTTGTGGTCCTGACCGATCATAAGAATCTGATTTACCTCAAGTCGGCCAAGCGGCTGAATCCTAGACAGGGTCGATGGTCCCTGTTTTTCTCCCGTTTTGATTTTGTGGTCTCGTATCTTCCGGGATCTAAGAATGTTAAGGCTGATGCCCTCTCTAGGAGTTTTTCGCCTGATTCTCCTGGAGTCCTGGAGCCAGTTGGCATTCTTAAGGAGGGGGTGATTCTTTCTGCTATCTCCCCTGATTTGTGGCGGGTGCTTCAGGAATTTCAGGCTGATAGGCCTGACCGCTGTCCAGTGGGGAAGCTGTTTGTTCCTGATAGATGGACAAGTAAAGTAATTTCTGAGGTTAATTGTTCAGTGTTGGCAGGTCATCCTGGGATTTTTGGTACCAGAGATTTGGTTGCTAGGTCCTTTTGGTGGCCTTCCTTGTCTCGCGATGTGCGTGCTTTTGTGCAGTCCTGTGGGACTTGCGCCCGGGCCAAGCCTTGCTGTTCCCGCGCTAGTGGGTTGCTTTTGCCTTTGCCGGTCCCTGAGAGGCCCTGGACGCATATTTCCATGGATTTTATTTCGGATCTTCCTGTTTCCCAGAAGATTTCTGTTATCTGGGTTGTTTGTGACCGGTTCTCTAAAATGGTCCATCTGGTACCTTTGCCTAAGTTGCCTTCCTCCTCAGATCTGGTTCCATTGTTTTTTCAGCATGTCGTTTGCATGGCATTCCGGAGAATATTGTGTCTGACAGAGGTTCTCAGTTTGTCTCTAGATTTTGGCGGGCCTTTTGTGCTAGGATGGGCATTGACTTATCTTTTTCTTCGGCGTTTCATCCTCAGACTATTGGCCAAACTGAGCGAACTAATCAGACCTTGGAGACCTATTTGAGATGCTTTGTGTCTGCTGATCAGGATGATTGGGTGTCTTTCTTGCAGTTGGCCGAGTTTGCCCTTAATAATCAGGCTAGTTCGGCTACTTTGGTTTCACCTTTCTTTTGTAATTTTGGTTTTCATCCTCGTTTTTCTTCTGGGCAGTTTGAGCCTTCTGATTGTCCTGGTGTTAATTCTGTGGTTGACAGGCTGCAGCAGATTTGGACTCATGTGGTGGACAATTTGACGTTGTCTCAGGAAAGGGCTCAACGTTTTGCTAACCGCCGTCGGTGTGTTGGTCCCCGGCTTCATGTGGGGGATTTGGTTTGGTTGTCTTCTCGTCATGTTCCTATGAAGGTTTCTTCTCCTAAGTTTTAGCCTCGGTTTATTGGTCCTTATAAAATTTCTGAAATTATTAATCCGGTGTCTTTTCGTTTGGCTCTTCCTGCCTCTTTTGCCATTCATGATGTTTTCTATAGATCTTTGTTGCGGAGATATGTGGTGCCCGTTGTTTCCTCGGTTGACTCTCCTGCCCCGGTGTTGGTTGAGGGAGAGTTGGAATATGAGGTTGAGAAGATTTTGGATTCTCGTTTTTCGAGGCGGAGGCTTCAGTATCTTGTCAAGTGGAAGGGTTATGGCCAGGAGGATAATTCTTGGGTTGTTGCCTCCGATGTCCATGCTACCGATTTGGTTCGTGCTTTTCACTTGGCTCGTCCTGATCGGCCTGGGGGCTCTGGTGAGGGTTCGGTGACCCCTCCTCAAGGGGGGGGGTACTGTTGTGAATTTCGCTCTTGGGCTCCCTCCGGTGGTTGTAAGTGGCACTTTTGTGAGTTCTGCTCTTGGGCTCCCTCTTGTGGTTTCTAGTGGTATGGCTGCTCCTTCGAGTTAGCTGTCATCAGCTGCCTCCACTTATCGTCTCTGCTGCTCCGCTATTTAAGTCTGGCTCTTTCTTCAGCCTGTGCCACTTGTCAATGTTTCCTGGCTGGATTCACATCTCTGCTTGGATTCTCCTGGTTTCCTGACCAGTTCTGCAAAGATAAGTTCTGGCTTTGCTCATTTCAGTCCACTGTCATGATCCCAATGGCAGGGGATCACAAAAGACAAGCACAAAAACATAACCAGCTCTAGGGAGATGGAACCTGAGCTGACCGCGATCCTGAACCTAAACACACAACTAGCAGCAGCCGGGGAACGTGCCTACGATGATTCTAGACGTCTCGCTCCAGCCGGAGGACTAACTTCCCCTATAAGAAGAAACACAGACCTCACTTGCCTCCAGAGAAACACCCCACAGAAATAGCAGCCCCCCACATGTAATAACGGTGAAATGAGAGGAAAGCACATACGTAGTCATGAAAACAGAATCAGCAAAAGTGAGGCCCGCTAAAGCTAGATAGCAGAGGATACGAAGGTGAACTGCGCGGTCAGCGAAAAACCCTACAAAAAACCATCCTGAAATTACCTGAACTCATGTGCCAACTCATGGAACATGAGGAGTAATTTCAGCCCACTAGAGCAACCAGTAGCAGAAATAACATAACTGCAAGCTGGACAAAGACCAAAAGTTAGCAAAACGAAAAACAGGAAAAACAAAACTTAGCTTGTCCAGAAGAATACAAACGCAGGGAGCAGAGGTAAACAGACACGATGATAACATTGATAGCCGGCGAGGAAATGACAAAGAAGCCAGGCTAAATAGGAAACACCCATAAGCTGATGGAACAGGTGGACACCAGAGACTGCAGAAAACACAAGTCACCCAGCACCATCAGTAACCACCAGAGGGAGCCCAAAAACAGAACTCACAACAGTACCCCCTCCCTTGAGGAGGGGTCACCGAACCCTCACGAGAACCACCAGGGCGACCAGGATGAGCCCTATGAAAAGCACGGACCAAATCGGCAGCATGAACATCAGAGGCAATCACCCAAGAATTATCCTCCTGACCATAACCCTTCCACTTAACCAAATACTGGAGTCTCCGTCTGGAAACATGAGAATCCAAGATCTTCTCCACAACATACTCCAACTCACCCTCCACCAGCACCGGAGCAGGAGGCTCAAGAGAAGGAACGACAGGTACCTCATACCTCCGCAACAACGACCGATGGAACACATTATGAATAGCAAACGATGCCGGGAGATCCAAACGAAACGACACAGGGTTAAGAATTTCTAAGATCTTATAGGGACCGATGAACCGAGGCTTGAACTTAGGAGAAGAGACCTTCATAGGAACAAAACGAGAAGACAACCACACCAAGTCCCCAACAAGAAGTCGAGGACCCACGCGGCGACGGCGATTAGCAAACTGCTGAGCCTTCTCCTGGGACAACTTCAAATTGTCCACCACATGACTCCAGATGCGATGCAACCTATCCACCACCATGTCCACTCCAGGACAATCAGAAGGCTCTACCTGACCAGAGGAAAAACGAGGATGAAACCCCGAATTACAAAAGAAAGGAGAAACCAAGGTAGCAGAACTAGCCCGATTATTAAGGGCAAACTCGGCAAGCGGCAAAAAGGAAACCCAGTCATCCTGATCAGCAGAAACAAAACACCTCAAATAAGTTTCCAAAGTCTGATTAGTTCGTTCCGTCTGGCCATTCGTCTGGGGATGGAACGCAGACGAAAAGGACAAATCAATACCCATCTTAGCACAGAACGTCCGCCAAAATCTAGACACAAACTGGGATCCCCTGTCAGAAACGATGTTCTCCGGAATGCCATGCAAACGGACCACGTTTTGAAAAAACAGAGGGACCAACTCGGAGGAGGAAGGTAACTTAGGCAAGGGCACCAGATGAACCATTTTAGAAAAGCGGTCACACACAACCCATATGACGGACATTTTTTAAGAGACAGGGAGATCCGAAATAAAGTCCATGGAAATGTGCGTCCAAGGCCTCTTCGGGATAGGCAAAGGTAACAACAATCCACTGGCCCGAGAACAGCAAGGCTTAGCCCGAGCACAAACTCCACAAGACTGCACAAAAGAACGCACATCCCTCGACAAGGAAGGCCACCAAAAAGACCTGGCCACCAAGTCTCTAGTACCAAATATTCCAGGATGACCTGCCAACACAGAAGAATGAAGCTCGGAGATGACTCTACTGGTCCAATTATCCGGAACAAACAGTCTTTCCGGCGGACAACGATCAGGTTTATCCGCCTGAAACTCCTGCAAAGCACGTCGCAAGTCTGGGGAGACCGCCGACAAAATCACCCCATCCCTAAGGATACCAGTAGGCTCAGAATTTCCAGGGGAGTCAGGCACAAAACTCCTAGAAAGAGCATCCGCCTTCACATTCTTTGAACCCGGCAGGTATGAAACCACAAAATTGAAACGGGAGAAAAACAGTGACCAACAAGCCTGTCTAGGATTCAGACGCTTGGCAGACTCAAGGTACATCAGATTTTTGTGATCAGTCAAGACCACCACACGATGTCTAGCACCCTCAAGCCAATGACGCCACTCCTCAAATGCCCACTTCATGGCCAAAAGCTCCCGATTACCAACATCATAATTCCGTTCAGCGGGCGAAAATTTTCTAGAAAAGAACGCACATGGCTTCATCACTGAGCCATAGGAACTTCTCTGCGACAAAACCGCCCCCGCTCCGATCTCGGAAGCATCAACCTCAACCTGAAAAGGAAGCGACGTATCTGGCTGACGCAACACGGGAGCAGAAGAAAACCGGCGCTTAAGTTCCCGAAAGGCCTCCACAGCCACAGGAGACCAATCAGTAACATCAGCACCCTTTTTAGTCAAATCTGTCAAAGGCTTAACCACACTAGAAAAATTAGTTATGAAGCGACGATAAAAATTAGCAAAGCCCAAGAACTTCTGTAGACTCTTAAGAGATTTAGGTTGCGTCCAGTCACAAATAGCCTGAACCTTGACGGGATCCATCTCAATAGTAGAAGGGGAAAAAATATACCCCAAAAAAGAAATCTTCTGGACCCCAAAGAGACATTTAGAACCCTTCACAAACAAAGAATTGGCCCGCAGGACCTGAAACACCTTCCTGACCTGCTGAACATGAGACTCCCAGTCATCAGAAAAAACCAAAATATCATCCAAATACACGATAATAAATTTATCCAGATATTCACGGAAAATATTGTGCATAAAAGACTGGAAGACAGAAGGAGCATTAGAAAGTCCAAAAGGCATCACCAAATACTCGAAATGGCCCTCAGGCGTATTAAATGCGGTTTTCCACTCATCACCCTGCCTTATCCGCACAAGATTATACGCACCCCTAAGATCAATCTTAGTGAACCATTTAGCCCCCTTAATGCGAGCAAATAAATCAGTCAACAATGGCAAAGGATACTGATATTTGACTGTAATCTTATTCAAAAGACGATAATCTATGCAAGGCCTCAAGGAACCATCTTTCTTAGCCACAAAAAAAAAACCTGCTCCCAAAGGGGACGAAGACGGACGGATATGCCCCTTTTCCAAGGACTCCTTAATATAATTCCGCATTATGCTCTGGCACAGACAGATTGAACAAACGACCTTTAGGGAACTTACTGCCAGGAATCAAATCTATAGCACAATCGCAATCCCTGTGAGGAGGAAGCGAACTGAGCTTAGGTTCCTCAAAAACCTCCCGATAGTCAGACAAAAATACCGGAACCTCAGAAGGAGTAGATGAAGCGATAGAAATCGTAGATGCATCATCATGAACCCCCTGACATCCCCAGCTTAACACAGACATTGTTTTCCAGTCCAGGACTGGGTTATGAGTTTGTAACCATGGCAGACCAAGCACTAAGACATCATGTAAATTATACAGTACCAGGAAGCGAATCACCTCCTGATGAACGGGAGTCATACGCATGGTCACTTGTGTCCAGTACTGAGGTTTATTCATAGCCAAAGGTGTAGAGTCAATTCCTTTCAAAGGAATAGGAACTTCCAGAGGTTCCAGACTAAACCCACAGCGTTTGGCAAATGACCAATCCATAAGACTCAGGGCAGCGCCTGAATCCACATAGGCATCGACGGAAATGGATGATAATGAACAAATCAGCGTCACAGACAGAATGAACTTAGACTGTAAAGTACCAATGGCAACAGACTTATCAACCTTTTTTGTGCGTTTAGAGCATGCTGATATAACATGAGCTGAATCACCACAATAAAAACACAGTCCATTTTTCCGTCTATAATTTTGCCGTTCACTTCTGGACTGAATTCTATCACATTGCATTATCTCAGGTGCCTGTTCAGAAGACACCGCCAAATGGTGCACAGGTTTGCGCTCCCGTAAACGCCGATCAATCTGAATAGCCATAGTCATGGACTCATTCAGACCTGTAGGCGCCGGAAACCCCACCATAACATCTTTAATGGCCTCAGAAAGACCATCTCTGAATCTTGCAGCCAGAGCGCACTCATTCCACTGAGTAAGCACCGACCATTTCCGAAATATCTGACAATATATTTCTGCTTCATCTTGCCCCTGAGAGAGAGCTAATAAAGCTTTTTCAGCCTGTATCTCTAGGTTAGGTTCCTCATAGAGCAAACCCAATGCCAGAAAAAACGCATCCACATTGAGCAACGCAGGATCCCCTGGTGCCAATGCAAATGCCCAATTCTGAGGATCCCCCCGCAGGAAAGATATAATAATCTTGACCTGCCGAGCAGGGTCTCCAGAAGAGCGAGATTTCAAGGAAAGAAACAACTTGCAATTATTCCGAAAATTAAAAAAACTAGATCTATCTCCAGAAAAAAACTCTGGGACAGGAATTCTAGGTTCAGAGATAGGCGTATGCACAACAAAATCTTGTATATTTTGAACCTTAGCAGCAAGATTATTCAGGCTGGAAGCCAAACTCTGGACGTCCATGATAAACAGCTGAAGTCAGGGCCATTCAAAGATTAAGAGGAGGAAAGAAAAAAAAAAAATGCTCAGACTATTTTTCCTCCTACTTCAGCCAAAACGAAGACCAAATTATATTTATTGGCCGGCTATACTGTCATGATCCCAATGGCAGGGGATCACAAAAGACAAGCACAAAAACATAACCAGCTCTAGGGAGATGGAACCTGAGCTGACCGCAATCCTGAACCTAAACACACAACTAGCAGTAGCCGGGGAACGTGCCTACGATGATTCTAGACGTCTCGCTCCAGCCGGAGGACTAACTTCCCCTATAAGAAGAAACACAGACCTCACTTGCCTCCAGAGAAACACCCCACAGAAATAGCAGCCCCCCACATGTAATAACGGTGAAATGAGAGGAAAGCACATATGTAGTCATGAAAACAGAATCAGCAAAAGTGAGGCCCGCTAAAGCTAGATAGCAGAGGATACGAAGGTGAACTGCGCGGTCAGCGAAAAACCCTACAAAAAACCATCCTGAAATTACCTGAACTCATGTGCCAACTCATGGAACATGAGGAGTAATTTCAGCCCACTAGAGCAACCAGTAGCAGAAATAACATAACTGCAAGCTGGACAAAGACCAAAAGTTAGCAAAACGAAAAACAGGAAAAACAAAACTTAGCTTGTCCAGAAGAATACAAACGCAGGGAGCAGAGGTAAACAGACACGCTGATAACATTGATAGCCGGCGAGGAAATGACAAAGAAGCCAGGCTAAATAGGAAACACCCATAAGCTGATGGAACAGGTGGACACCAGAGACTGCAGAAAACACAAGTCACCCAGTACCATCAGTAACCACCAGAGGGAGCCCAAAAACAGAACTCACAACATGTTGTGGACTTATTGTTCTGTGCATTCTATATTTGTCCAGCTTGTCAGTATGGATTATTTCTGTTAGCTGGAAGCTCTGGGAAGCAGATTTACCCTCCACACCTTTAGTCAGGTGTGGAGATTTTGTAAACTCTGTGTAGATTGTTTTGTAGTTTTTATACTGACCGCACAGTATCCTTTCCTGTCCTATCTATCAAGCTAGACTGGCCTTCTATGCTAAAATCTGATTTCATTTCTGCGTATGTTATTTTCCCCTCCTCTCACCGTCAATATTTGTGGGGGCTATCTTTCCTTTGGGGATTTTCTCTGAGGCAAGATAGGTTTCCTGTTTCCATCTTTAGGGGAAGTTAGATCTTAGGCTGTGCCGAGGGGTCTAGGGAGCGTCAGGTACCCCCCACGGCTATTTTTAGTTGCGCTGCTAGGTTCAGGGTTTGCGGTCAGTACAGATACCACCTCCTTCAGAGCTTGTCTCATGTTGTTCCTAAACCACCAGATCATAACAATTCCCCCCACAAACAACTCCTCTACATCATATTCCCCCTCCCACATAGCTCCTCTACATCATATTCCCCGACACAAAATGTTCTATGAAATTTAGTGTTGGCAAAATGTTAGAAATTATTCTTAAGTGCAGTGAGATATTAATTAAATCTTATCAAAGGGGGTGTACTCATTTATACTGAGCAATGTTTATTAAAATGTATAAAACACAGAACTCTTAATTACAGTATCTTTCCTGCATACTTTCTCTCATGTTTTACAAGATATGATTTATATATGACAGATTTCCCATATTCTGAACATGTTTCAATGCGTGACTTCTCTCCAGGCTCACAAAACTTGATTTTTTTGGAAAGTACATTCCACATTGTAAGCATGAAAAGTTTCTCCCCATGTGAATTATTTGATGTCTAACAAGATGTGATTTATCTCTAAAACATTTCCCACATACTTAACATGAATATGGAGTCTCTCCAGTATGAATGCTCTGATGTCTACTAAGACTCCCTTTAACTCTAAAGGACTTTCCACATAGTGAACATGAATATGGCTTCTCTCCTGTGTGAATTCTCTGATGTATAATAAGATACCCTTTATATGTGAAAGACTTCCCACATTCCACGCATGAAAATGGCTTTGCTCCTGTGTGAATTCTCTCATGCATTTCAACTTCTGATTTATATAAAAAACATTTCCCACATTCTAAACATGAATATGAAGCCTCTCCTGCATGAATTCTCTGATGTTTAATAAGACTCCTTTTACCTGTGAAGAACTTCCCACATTCTGAACATGAATAAGGTTTCTCTCCTGCGTGAATTCTCTGATGTGTAATAAAACTCTCTTTATCTGTGTAGGATTTCCCACATTCCAAACATGAAAATGGCTTTTCTCCTTTGTGAATTCTCTGATGTATAACAAATTTTGATTTAACTGTAAAGCATTTCCCACATTCTGAACAGGAGTATGGCTTCTCTCCTGTATGAATTCTCTGATGTCTAATAAGACCGCCTTTATCTGCGAACGACTTCTCACATTCCAAACGTGAAAATGGCTTTTCTCGTTTGTGAATTCTCTGATGTTTAGTAAGATGCCCTTTATCTGTAAAGCATTTTCCACATTCCAAACAGGAGTATGGCTTTTCTCCTGTATGAATTCTCTGATGTCTGATAAGATCACCTTTATCTGTAAAGGCCTTCACACATTCTGAACATGAATACGGCTTCTCTCCTGTATGAATTCTCTGATGTTTAGTAAGATGTCCTTTATCTGTAAAGCATTTCCCACATTCCAAACATGAATATGGCTTCTCACCTGTATGAATTCTCTGATGTGTAATAAGACTCCATTTATCTGTGAAGGACTTCTCACATTCCAAACATGAATATGGCTTTTCTCCTGTGTGACTTCTCTCATGTCTAACAAGTTTTGATTTCTTTGTAAAGCATTTCCCACATTCTGAACAGGTGTATGGCTTCTCTGCTTTGTGCTTTCCTTGTGTTAAAAAATCTGAGCATCTAGTAATTTGCTTGTCACACTGAAATCGTGTATCCACTTTGTCACCTGGAATTGTGGTAACAATGAGAGATTGATCAGGAGAGGGTTCCTCGTGATTAGGAGGATTATAAAAAAGTGAAGTACTGTGAAGTCCAGGATGTACATGAAGGGTAATGAGGTTTTCTCCATTATAGTGCTTCTGGACATCTTTTTTACAATTTTGTGATAAACCATTATTCTCAAAAGGATTTCCTATAAGGATGAAAAATAGAAAAATAATCACATCCAATCTACAACACAAAAGGGATTTCTACATATACTTTATGGAGCTCATAATGAAACCCTCGTCAGTGAAAGGATCGGTAATAAGGTAAACATCTACATGCCATAACATTAACATGATGATTGCTAATGTGAAGAACACTTATAAACTGGTGACATTGGCACAAGTCAGAGGTGGCAGAGATTAAACAGAAAATAGACAGACACTTCTTAAAGGGAACCTGCCATCAGGATTTACCTCCTTAATATACCACCAGTTCCATTTCACTCTCTCAAGCTTCCTATCATGCCAAAAAGTACCTAGTGCAGAAAAGAGTTCACGCAATTAAAAATGGAGTTTTAATATTTCAGTACTGTATGCAAATGAGATTGACTAGTCACAAAGGTGACCTTACACCCAGGAGCAGTCAAGCTCCAACCACTGTAATCATGGCCTCAGTACGTGTAAGGGCAGGATAGGAAACATTAGAAGACTGCAATAGCCCTGAAGGCACATTAACTCCTTAGGACCAAGCTACTTTGTAAATTACGTACGTGAATGACCGAGCCTCATTCTGACCACTTTCACTTTATGTGGTAATAATGCTGGAGCTTGCACACGTCCCACTGATTCTGAGATTGTTTTTGTGACATATTTTACTTCACGTTTGTGGTAAATTGTGGTCGTCATTATTTGCGTTCACTTATGAAAACATAAAAAATTTGACTTTTTTTTTATCCCCTTAAACCCTCGTATAGTTAAATGATCAAAAATAGTTAATAAATAACATTTCCCACATATCTACTTTACATCAGAATCATTTTTGAAACCTAATTTTTTTTTGTTAGAAAGTAAGTAGGGTTAAAAATTTATCAGCAATTTCTCTTTTTTCCAACAAAATTTACAAAACCTTATTTATTAAGAGACCACATCACATTTGAAGTGACTTTAAGGGGCCTATGTGACAGAAAATACCAAAAGTGGCACCATTCGAAAAACTGCACCACTCAAGGTGCTCAAAACCACATTGAAGAAGTTTATTAACCCTTTAGGATCTTCACAGGAATTAAAGCAATGTGGAGGGAAAAAATATACATTTTAATTTTTCCCCCACAAAAATGTTGCTTTAGCTCCAAATTTTAAATTCTCTCAAAAGTAAATGCACCATACAACTTGTTGTGCAATTTCTCCTGAGCATGCCAATATCCCATATGTGGGGAAAAACTACTGTCTGGGAGCATGGCAGTAATCAGAAAGGAAGGAGAACCATTTGACTTTTGGAGCGCAAAATTGGAGAAAATAGATAGCGGATGCCACGTAGTGTTTGCAGAGCCCCTGCTGTGCCTAAGCAGTGGAAACCACCACAACTGACCCCATTTTGGAAAATAGACCCCGCAAGGAATATGTCTAGAGGTATGGTTTCACAAAATGCTATACCATTGAACTGTGAGGAAAAAAATACGTTTTTACTAAAGATGAGAGAATATTGCAATGTTCAGTTTGGATTACTAAAGCCGAATTCCAATATTCGCCGAATAATTTGACGATTATTTGCCGTAAATATCAAAACGCCTTTGCTGGGAGCCCTGATACCACATGCAACTTTTCTACCTGCTTTCATGCTGAGCCACACTCAGGTGGCAAAAATATCAGTTTTGTAGACTACCATTGTCAGAAAAATTTAAGGATAGTAACACGAGTAGTTGAATCCAAGGAAGTGGAGGCCTGATGGTCTCAGAGGCCTACTGCTACAGGTAACACGCATGAAGGACACCCAACCAGGAGTGTTCACGTTTCCAAAAATTATTGGCAGACACCAACAAAGTGGCATCAATTTCACCACAGTAGAAATAGTGTGGCATCACACTAAAAAATGCAATATCACCTAGTCTGTACAGTCTGCGATTGGGTTGCAAAAGTCTTTGGAGATCCATGTCTTTTTCATCTTGATGAAAGTTAGGTGGTCTACACATTCAGGGGACAGCCAACTGCGCTTATCTATCAGGACACCACCAGCAGCGCTGAAGACACGTTCTGAGAGAACGCTGGCTGCTGGGCACAATAAAACTTCCAAGGCGTGTGAGGCGAGCTCAGGCCACTCATCCATTTTGGAAGACCAAAATGTGAAAGGGTCCAAACCCTCATTGATTGTATTTATAATCCGTTCTAGAGACTCCTGCACCATCCTTTCCATTTGTTCACCACGTGCAAGATTTGTTGTGCTGGTGCATGAGCTGGTCTAAAAACAAAACAGCATTCGCGGGTCCCTTTCCAGGGTGGGAAGCATCTGGCAAAAGGCGCCGGGGACGTTAATGAAGGCACAGGAGGTGGCGTCCGGAGGGGCTGAGGGATGGCTGGGAGGCATTTGTGTCCGGGGGGAAAAGACATGCCCCCTGGACAGAATACAGGTATGGCGGGCAAATTATAAAAACCAATATTGCAGCATTGGAAGGGACCCCAAATAAAAGAGCCACCTTGACAGAATGCAGCATTAGTGCTACACAAGGTGGCTCTTTTAGTTAAAAATGACAGGGGGGTGACAGGTTCCCTTTAATCTGTGCCCATTCTTTAAATGTGATATGCGCTACGTTCGTACTGTGTTGGCCCAGGCTATACAACATGACACACTGCATCAGGGTTCGTTGCTGCTGACACAGTCCCTGCAACATGTGCAGAGTGGATTTCCACCGTGTCGGCATATCAACCTGTTAACTTGGCATTGACAAAGACCTTTGTATCGATGTAAGTCAATGACCAGAGGGGTGCAAATTGCAGAAATAAGCACAAAGCTAACGTTCTTTCTGGAAAAGCTCACCCAGGCCAGGATAATGGTGGAGAAAATACTGTACCACCAGGTTGAGGACACAAGCCATGCAAAGCACGTGTGTGAGCTTGCCTTGCCATAGGGTTTGCGCTGTTATTGGACATGGCCTGCCCACACAGCCTCCAGAGTCACACAGTGCCCAGTGAGTGAGATGTAACGGCCTTGGCCATACTTACTTGTCCAACTGTCTGTGGTGTAATGCACCCTGTCAGAGAGAGATTTAGTCAAGGAACGGGTGATGTTGTCTGCGACATGCTGGTGTAGCTCAGGCACAGCTTTCTTAGAAAAGTAATGGCAACTGGGCAATTTGTACTGGGGGACTGCGACGGCCAGCAGCTTTCGGAAACCGTCTGTACCTACCAGGCGGAAAGGCAGCATTTCCGTGACCTCCTTGTCTTCCTCCTCAGATGACCTACTCAGCTGTGTGCCTCTATCTTCACGCCAACTGGGATCTAACGCCTCATCATCATTATCCTCTGTGTTATCACATTCCACGCCCTTGGACTCACCCTCCTCCTCTTCCTGCTCTAACAGCACAGTACAGTCTGCATGAGCCTTAGATATCTGAGTCTCATCAGGATCACCTCCTCCCCCGGGGTTAAAGTCTGATGACGAGGGTCAGGATGCTGTTCGGACCCTACTCTGTCCTGCCCCGGATCCAAGCTTTAAAAAATTTGGGGATTAGTGCAGATTTCCTCCTCTTGACTCTGTGAAGCTTTTGAGTACACTTCTGATGACCATGGCATAGAATGTGTGAACAGCTCTTCAGACTCACCCATCTGTGGTTCCGTACAGTCAGTTGTACGGTTGGAGAGTTTTGACGCGAGGGGAACCAAGGGGAATTTGGGTGCCACCTCTGTGGACTGTTCGGGGTGTGATGTTAAGGAGAAGCCACTTAAAACTGCGCTTGCCATCCACTCGAGCACATGCTCTTTCTGGGCCTCATCAACAATGCGTACCACTGTGCGTCTGTCAAAGAAAGGTAGTGGAGTAGCCCATACAGTAACAGAAGTTGTCAGTTGTCAGTTGTATAGGATGTGACATTGCTTCACTAGTGCATTCACAAACATTAGCACCTACCCCACTTACACCTTGAACACAAAGCCCAATTCCCCTTCCACCACGGCCTCGCTTTTTCCCAGTCATGTTTTTCAAATAGTGTGATAGGAGCACAGTATTGGCAACAAAAAATTAGATTTTAAACTCTGCACCACCTCTGCAAACAGCTGAACTTCAGCAACAGTAAATCCCAAGTTGAAATATGGCGTGTTGTGTCGTATTAGTCACAGAAAAAAATAATTGTTTGAGTGTGGATGAGGCCTGTATGACAAAGAATATATGCTACAAACAATTTGAAAGTCAGATGTCCTCTACTGTATGACGATAGGGAACACAAGAATTTTTTGGTAGCCTCTGGATCAGGCCTCTATAACACACTAGATGCTGCAAACTATTTGAAAGTCAGGTCCCCTACTGTATGACACTAGGAACAGTTGAATTTTTGTGGCCTTTGGATCAGGCCTCTATAACACACTAGATGCTATTTGAATGTGAGATTTCCCCTACTGTATGACACTAGGAACAGAAGAATTTTTTTATGGCCTCTGGATCGGGCCTCTACAGATTAATTTCAACACAACAGTGTGATACTGTGGGTTGTCTAACTTTTTGCAACTGAAACATTATTTTTTTAATTTAATGTGCCTTAGGTCTGCAGACAGTTTCATATCACCACAGCACAAAATGACTAGTTGGGATACGGCAGGCTGTTTCACATTTAGATAGTAAAAAAATATTATCTAGAATGCTATACTCGTGCATGGAGCGCAATAGAAGCAGTGCACAACACATTTGTAGGACATGTGCCCTGCTGGCTTTCTCTGTGAACCTCAGTAATGGCCAAAAAAAAAAGTGCTGGAAGGTAAATTTCACAGCCACATTGGACTCTAACTAGCTACACTATCTGACTGATATACAACCGCCTAGTTAACTAGCTAATTTCTTGCTGTTAACAGTGGCAGGGACAGGAGCAGCCTCTCTGCGCTGTTACAGTGCCAAAATGGCGCTGAAACAAGATGTCCGCTATTTATATGGAGAGGGACATGTGATTTCAGCAGCCAATGACAGAAGTCGTTATGTCAGGACATTGTGGGTGTTTCCTGCACCCTGATTGGCTAGCCACAATGTGCACACATGAAGTTAGAAAAAAAAATACTGTTTACAAGAACACTGCGCCTCTGAGCTCTGCAAACCCCCTCCCCTCATCAAACACGTGACAAATACTCATGATACACCACCATTATCATTGCTAAGTGCTGAAAAGACTGGCAATGGAAATATTTTCCTGCACATTTTACCAATTGTTACCAATTTTTTCTGATTTTATAAAATTTTGCTCGTGTTTCCGATCACAAATCCGAATGCGCCATATTCGTGCCAAATTTATGCTTGGCGATCGTTTTTCGAACAAATTCGCTCATCATTAATTTTTACCACTATAATTTTGTTTTAGTCCCAGATTTTACATTTCCACAAGGGTAAATGGGTAAAAATTACCAAATAATTTGTTACACAATTTCTGTCGAATGTGAAAATACCACATATGATGCTGTGCAGTACTGCTTAGCCACACGCCGAGACTCGGGAGGAATGGAGCGCTATTTGCCTCCTGGAGGGCAGATTTTCCTAGAATAGTTTGCGGACTCCATATACAGAATCCATAAGTGCTAAAAGAGCAGAATCCCCTCAAGTGACCCCATCTTGGAAATTGCACCCCTCTGGGAATTTATCCACAGGTTCAGTGATGTATTTGACTCCATGGGTGTTCTCCACAAACAAGCAGCAGTGGATGTTGCTAAGTGAAAATGCAAATATGCCATTATAGTGCCCGTACATTGTAGTGCCCGTACATTATAGTGCCCGTACATTATAGTGCCCGTACATTATAGTGCCCGTACATTATAGTGCTCGTACATTGTAGTGCCCAGTACATTGCAGTGGCCACTACACTGCAGCTTCCTGTACATTCTAGTGTCCCATATATTGCAGTGCCCAATATGTTTTAGTGCCCCGTTCGTTGTAGTGTCCAGTACATTGTAGGGCTCAGTACATTATAGAGTCCAGTACATTGTAGTGCCGGTCATTGTAGTGTCAAGTACATTGTAGTGCCAATACTGTAGTGCCCAGTAAATTATGCCCAGTACACAGTAGTGCCCAAATATTGTAGTGCCTGTATAATGTAGTACCCAGTACATTGTAGTGCCCAAACATTATGCCCAGCTTGTGCTTCACGAAATGCACACCCTGTAATTTAAGGGGTCTCTACTTGATAAAGAAATGCCAAACATATGGATGCTAACTGCAGTTTAGGCTCAGGAGGAGGGGGTATTTGGATTTGGGAGTGCAGATTTTGATTAATTTATTTTGAAGAGAATGAAATCAATTATTAATCTTATATAATCAGTTCAGATATGATGTGACAAAGATGGTGTCTGTATCCTGGAACAACACCCGGGAAGGAATTCTTGGAATGTGAAGCAGATACTGGACATTGGATTGAAAACCATATATGGAGTGGATTTGGCAAGGACCTATCACAGACTGACACCATTACTATTCAGAAGTTGTGCAACACCCACTTTCTGCCTGTTACAAGATTCTTTGTTCTAAGAATAAAGTGTGCCAGCTTTTGCCGATGAAGGAGCATACATCTGATTCTGTGTCCGGTGTCTCTCTTTTAAGCATGCACTCGGCTCATATTTAGGTCAGGAACAGGCAATCACTAAAGGTGTCACCTTAAGAGATCACCCCAACAGAAGCCACGTCACTTTTCAAGATCCTTTGTGCTACCAGTAACGTGGATGCCTCTATATTTCAGTTAACAGATGATGGACTTGAGTTAGGGACATTATTCAGATGAAACCCCAGAAGAATCAGTTCACTATATTGAGGCAGCAGAGTTATTCTGGACTCCATCTGGCCTTTGTTCAAAGGTGTCATTTTCAGAAGTGCACAAAACCGTGGATGACCACGCTTTTATACACGCTGGACACCGCCGGATCAAAGGCCCAGACAGCATCCACAGTGTCTCCATCTGCCTTATTACAGGGAATCTTCCATCAGAGGTTCTGTCTGAATCACAAGCTCGGTCATTTATATGGCAGCACGGGACTTGTGTAAGAAAACATGGAAGTAAAGGATGGAATTAATTTTAACAAAGGTAAAGGAAAACTAAATCTGTGCTTCCTAAATCATTAAGAAGAGGTGTGAAGGTGGATCCATTATTCATCGGTGCACCGCCGGACTCTACAGGAGCAGCCGCGCCATCACCGGACGCTTCTGCTGTGATGAGGACAGCAGATAAAGCTTCACTGCACCGGAGACTCCACACGATATCACACACTGGTCATCATCATCACACACCAGTCATCATGATCATCATCACACACCGCTCATTATCATGATGACATGCAGGTCATCATCATCCTGACACGCAAGTCATCATCAATCATTACACGCCGGACATCATCATCACATGTCGGACGTCATCATCACGCGCTGGTCATCATCATGTGCCGGTCATAATCATCATGCGCCAGTCATCGTCATCATCATCATCACGCACCGGTCATAGTCATCATCATCACGCGCCAGTCATCGCCATCACACACCGGTCATCATCATCACACACCGATCATCATCATCATCACACACCGGTCATCATCATCACCACACGATGATCATCATCATCATCACACACAAGTCATCATCATCATGCCGGTCATTATTACATACCTGTGGAAACTTCTCCCAGAATCTCCTCCTTCCCGTCACTCACACACGGCTGATCCCCCCTCGTCATCGCTTCTTCTTCTGTCTCATCCTTCACTTTATTCTTAGTCGGATCTTCCTCCTGATTTATCAGATGTAACAATCAGCACAATACAAGAAACCACCAAAATCTGTGACCTCTATGACCTCGATCAGAAATGTCCCCCCATATACAGATCCGGTACAGGGCTCAGCACCGTCTACCTGATGATCCTCCGGGATGTTGTGATTCTCCTCCGGACAGTCCTGGGGATACAGAGGACGGGGACATCTCTCTGGTGGATTTCTCCTCCTGGATCCATCTGTAGGAGACACAGTGATGGAACAGATTGTGTCATGTGATGATGAGATGATAGGAGTAGTAGTAGGTGACCACAGGACAGACATGACAGTCTCCCCTCCTCACCCTGCTGATCGGCCCATATTGCGATCGCCTCTTGTGCTCCATGTATAACCTCAACCTTAATATCAATCAGATCTTCACCCTAAAAAGAAAAACGTAAGATGAGCTCAGGTCCCATCACTTCATGGTCAGATGTTGTGGAGGCTTCAGTGTCATCTACCTGATGATCCTCCGGGATGTTGTGATTCTCCTCCGGACAGTCCTGGGGATACAGAGGACGGGGACATCTCTCTGGTGGATTTCTCCTCCTGGATCCATCTGTGGAGACACAGACTGAATACATGACCTGCCGTGTATCTATCTATATATGAGACACGTCTATCGGAACCGGTAATTCTAGGTTTATGTATCAGGGACTAAATTACATTGTTGTGGTCCTCACCACCGGTACCGAGGTCCCAGCACATTGTGGCCCCAAGTATGAAGTGATAATCAGCGATGCCAAAGCCTAATGCTCTCTGCTCTGCACTCGGAGGATGAGGACCCTGAGGAGGGGACAGAGAAGACCCTCGTCAGTCAGATGGAGGAGCCGTACTAAGAAACACAACTTCTCCAAGTTTCCTCTCCACCAGGGATGGAACCACAGAGGAGCTGGAGAAAGCTCCACATTTCTATCCAGTGGTTTTTTCTCTACTAATTTGCCATTATGGAGATTGGGGGAAGGACGGTTACCATTTACCAGTGATTGTTTTCTGAGAGCTCATGAGGTCACCATGAGGACACGGCCTCCTTCCTGGACAGGATCCTTTGGGATCACTGTAAGAGGAGAGATCCTGCCGTCCTCCTATTAATAGACGAGTGTGCGGAAAGTTCTGAATTTGTCTCTGAAGGAGGAAAGTGCACGTATACAGCTAACGAATGTAGTCACAGGGCTCGGGAGGACGGTGTTGTGGGGAGCCCCCGGTACACAGCGGTTAGTGCCTATCAATGTATAGAAAGGACAAGTAGAGAGCAGGCACCGGGGTCATGGGCGCTTACTGATGAACACGGGGAGCCAAGGAGAGATTGTCTGGCCAGATTCCACAGAAAAGCCCCAGAATACATATTCATCTGAATAAACCACCCTTTAAGGGAAACTTACACTGATTATTATCACCCTTGTGCTGCCCGATGTATCTGAAGGGCCAACACCTGCGTCACCATCCCACTTACATTGTTCTCATCAGACCCCATGAAGAGGAAGAGCGGACCCCCTGACATTTTGCTGTCGTTCAGTCCTTAGGCTAGGACCCCCGTCACATGCATTCTGGCATCATGTGATAAGGCTCGTTAACCCCTTCCTGATATCTGGTGTTCATGCATAGAGGATGCCAGGTGCGCATCTGTGGAGCGAGCTCAAATTTCTGCTACTTAAATGGAACTGTCAGCAGCAGTGAAGTGGTTAAAGGGAACCTGTCATGTAAAATAATGGTAATAACCTGCAGACATGGGGTTAACCCGCAGGATAATAACATACTGAACCTGCCCGGTGTCAGCACTGAGAGCCCCGCTGCCAGGAGGAAATGGACTTTAGTCTCACTCGGCAGCGTTCGGCTTCCAGTCATGGAGTTTCAGCCGCAGCAGCTACAGTCACCGCTCAGTGTATAGAGAGCGACAGCTGTTATGACCTGGTGGTTAGGAGCACCCGGCACGACCTGATAGTTAAACTCACACAGGACGAGCTCTGGGATGTGGGAGCTCTGCTGACCGCAAGCCCTAATCCTATCGCACACACTAGAAATAGCCGTGGAGCGTTCCTGACTCTCCCTAGACGCCTCTTCACAGCCTCAGAGCTAGCTAGCCCTAGAGATAGAAAATAAAGCCTACCTTGCCTCAGAGAAATTCCCCAAAGGAAAAGGCAGCCCCCCACATATATTGACTGTGAGTAAAGATGAAAGTCACAAACGCAGAAATGAAACAGGTTTCAGCAAAGGGAGGCCAGACTTACTAAACAGACAGAGGATAGGAAAGGTATGTTTGCGGTCAGCACAAAAAACTACAAAAGACCACGCAGAGTGTGCAAAAAAGACCTCCGCACCGACTCACGGTGCGGAGGTGCCACTCTGCATCCCAGAGCTTCCAGCTAGCAAGACAAAATCATGATAACCAGCTGGACAAGGAAACAATGAACAAATAATAACTATCAGGAACTTAGCTTCTGCTGGAGAAGACAGGTCACCAGAAAGATCCAAGAGCGAACTGAACCAATGCAGGAACATTGACAGCTGGCATGGAGTAACGATCTGAGTGGAGTTAAATAGAGCAGCCAACCAAAGGATAAACCACGTTACCTGTGTAAGGAACCTCAGAAGCAGCAGCTTCACTCACAGCCACCAGAGGGAGCCCATAGACAGAACTCGCCGAAGTACCATTCACGACCACAGGAGGGAGTTCGACAACAGAATTCACAACAGAGAGCTGTTACCGTGGCCTCGGCACTGACTGACAGCCAGCTCAGCATTAGAGCCGGATATGACTGACAGCCAGCTCAGCATTAGAGCCGGCTATGTCCGTCTGTGGTCTCCAGAAGACCCCTGTCTCTGCCGTCAAGGTTTTCCTATGACGTCTGGTATGAACAGGATCTCAGGTTGAAGTCCTCATTAGTTTTGTTGTCTCCAAATATAAGAACAAAAAAAAAGTATAAATCAACATATTTGACATTGTCACATGAGGATTTATCCCACACGGTAAACGGCATAAGAATAAACATATCAAAAACATCACAAACACCTCCCCAAAAATGCAATGAAAACACAACAATCAAAAAGTCACAGATGCCCCAAAATGATCCCAATAAAAAGGTCAGCGCTGCATTCAAGAGGAGAAGCCATCACACCGCTCCAATAACGGAAGATAAAGTGATGGGTCTCAGTGAAAGGGATGCTATTTTAACCCCTTAATGACCGGGCCAATTTTTACAATTCTGACCACTGTCTCTTTATGTGGTAATAACTCTGGGACGCTTCAACGGATCCCGCTGATTCCGAGCTTTTTTTGTTTGTGACATATTGTACTTCATGTTAGTAGTAACTTTTCTTCGATAGGACTTGCGTTTATTTATGAAAAAAAATGGAAATTTGGCAAAAATTTTGAAAATTTAGCAATTTTCAAACATTTATTTTTTATGTCCTTAAATCAGAGAGATATATCACACAAAATAGTTAATTAATAGCATTTCTCACATGTCTACTTTACATCAGCAACATTTTGGAAACATTATTTTTGGGGGGTTATGAAGTTCTAAGGGTTAAAAGTTGATCAGCGATTTTTTATTTTTTTTTTAGGAACCACCTTAAATTTGAAGTGACTTTGAGGGGCTTATATGACAGAAAATACCAAAAAGTGACGCCATTATAAAAAATGCACCCCTCAAGGTGCTTAAAACCACATTCAAGAAGTTTATTAACACTTCAGTTGCTTCATGAGACCGAAAGCAATGTGGAAGGAAAAAAAATTAACATTTAACTTTTTTCAGAAAAAATCTACTTTAGACCCAAACTTTTTTTTATTTTCACAAGGGTATAAGGGGAAAATGGACCACAAAATTTGTTGTGCAATTTCTCCTGAGTACACAGATACCCCATATGTGGGGGGAAATGCACTGTATGGCAGGGCTCAGAAGGGAGGGAGCACCGTTGGACTTTTTGAATGCAAAATTGTCTGGAATCGATGGCGGGACCATGTCGTATTTGGAGACCCCCTGACGTGCCTAAACAGTGGAAACCCCACCAATTATAATTCCAACCCTAACAAAGCCTTAACCCCAAGGTTATGTGCGCACGTTGAATATTTGCTTGCAGAAACTTCTGCAAGGTTTCTGCATTTCTTAGCAGCAAAAACACTGTGTCAAAGTCAAAGATTTGCCGCGATTTTGGGTGCGTTTTTGCAGCATTTTGTGTTTTTTGCATTCATGTTTGGACAGCAATGATGGCATTTTGAGCTAAATAAAGATTTTGTAAAAAAAAAGTTTTGTGATGTAATTTCTTCGTTCAACACCACCTTTTTCATACTGATGCAGTAGCATCAGGGTAATGGGATTAGGGCTTGGTGTTAACAGCTGTCTACCTAGCCCTAGGATTAGTAATGAAAAGGTGTCAGCTCGACACCCTCATTAATAAGTCAATAAGTAAACACAAACACACACATCGTCACCAGCCTATGTAGGAGCATTAACAGAATGGACATACAGTTAGGGCCAGAAATATTTGGACAGTGACACAAGTTTTGTTATTTTAGCTGTTTACAAAAACATGTTCAGAAATACAATTATATATATAATATGGGCTGAAAGTGCACACTCCCAGCTGCAATATGATAGTTTCCACATCCAAATCGGAGAAAGGGTTTAGGAATCATAGCTCTGTAATGCATAGCGTCCTCTTTTTCAAGGGACCAAAAGTAATTGGACAATGGAATCTAAGGGCTGCAATTAACTCTGAAGGCGTCTCCCTCGTTAACCTGTAATCAATGAAGTAGTTAAAAGGTCAGGGGTGGATTCCAGGTGTGTGGTTTTGCATTTGGAAGCTGTTGCTGTGAGCAGACAACATGCGGTCAAAGGAACTCTCAATTGAGGTGAAGCAGAACATCCTGAGGCTGAAAAAAAAGAAAAAATCCATCAGAGAGATAGCAGACATGCTTGGAGTAGCAAAATCAACAGTTGGGTACATTCTGAGAAAAAAGGAATTGACTGGTGAGCTTGGGAACTCAAAAAGGCCTGGGCGTCCACGGATGACAACAGTGGTGGATGATCGCCGCATACTTAATTTGGTGAAGAAGAACCCGTTCACAACATCAACTGAAGTCCAGAACACTCTCAGTGAAGTAGGTGTATCTGTCTCTAAGTCAACAGTAAAGAGAAGACTCCATGACAGTAAATACAAAGGGTTTACATCTAGATGCAAACCATTCATCAATACCAAAAATAGACAGGCCAGAGTTAAATTTGCAGAAAAACACCTCAAGAAGCCAGCTCAGTTCTGGAAAAGTATTCTATGGACAGATGAGACAAAGATCAACCTGTACCAGAATGATGGGAAGAAAAAAGTTTGGAGAAGAAAGGGAACGGCACATGATCCAAGGCACACCACATCCTCTGTAAAACATGGTGGAGGCAACGTGATGGCATGGGCATGCATGGCTTTCAATGGCACTGGGTCACTTGTGTTTATTGATGACATAAGAGCAGACAAGAGTAGCCGGATGAATTCTGAAGTGTACCGGGATATACTTTCAGCCCAGATTCAGCCAAATGCTGCAAAGTTGATTCGACGGCGCTTCATAGTACAGATGGACAATGACCCCAAGCATACAGCCAAAGCTACCCAAGAGTTCATGAGTGCCAAAAAGTGGAACATTCTGCAATGGCCAAGTCAATCTCCAGATCTAAACCCAATTGAGCATGCATTTCACTTGCTCAAATCCAGACTTAAGACGGAAAGACCCACAAACAAGCAAGACCTGAAGGCTGCGGCTGTAAAGGCCTGGCAAAGCATTAAGAAGGAGGAAACCCAGCGTTTGGTGATGTCCATGGGTTCCAGACTTAAGGCAGTGATTGCCTCCAAAGGATTTGCAACAAAATATTGAAAATAAAAATATTTTGTTTGGGTTATGTTTATTTGTCCAATTACTTTTGACCTCCTAAAATGTGGAGTGTTTGTAAAGAAATGTGTACAATTCCTACATTTTCTATCAGATATTTTTGTTCAACCCTTCAAATTAAACGTTACAATCTGCACTTGAATTCTGTTGTAGAGGTTTCATTTCAAATCCAATGTGGTGGCATGCAGAGCCCAACTTGCTAAAATTGTGTCACTGTCCAAATATTTCTGGCCCTAACTGTACATAGGCTGTAACCAAACAACAACTCTTAATTTAAAAGAAAAAAAAATTGCGTGGGCTCCTGCGTAATTTTCATAACCAGCAGAGGGAAAGACGACGGCTGATGTTAATATTATGGGAAAGATCCAATAGCCATAAACGTTCCCAGGCTATTAGTATCAGCTCACCGCTGTTTTTTTAAGCCTTTACAGGCTAGTTTACAGGGGAATTCCCAGAAAAAAATTTACATAGGGTCCCCCTATAAAAATCTAACCAGTAAAGGCTAGGCTAACCACTGAGGGCTGATATTAATAGCTTAGAAAGGGGCCATGGATATTGTCCCCATTACTAACGCCGATATAGAAGGGTTAATAGTTTTGGCTTTTAACTACCTTGCCTTTAAGTGCCTTTTGCCTTTTTAAGTGTTAGAATTACTAGAATCTGTTGACGCAGTAGTCTTAGTGTCTCCGCTTCAAGGAGACTACACTTCTTATCATGTATGTTCTCCATATTTAGTCACAACATGTTATTTGGTACGTGAAAGATTAAAGGTCAGTATGACCCTGGGTGACGATGGGGGGGCTACATGAGTTACATTGAAATGCATTATGTGTAAATGGTATAAAACATTGCTTTGGCTTTTTATATATCAGATAAAAGTGACTTGCTTACAGGATATGTGTGAGGTGTCTTTTTGTCTCCAAGCGCTTGTCATTTAAGGGCGTAATTTCACAATTTGGCCTCCCTGGTGATCTAGCTATCTGACTAGGTCAGAGCGAAAACAACTATAACAGTTTGGCGCCCAACGTGGGGCGCCAAACTGTTATAGCTGTCTTCGCTCTGACCTAGTCAGATAGCTAGATCACCAGGGAGGCCAAATTCTTCCAGGAAACTTTCCAATGTCATGCCACATATAATACGAGCTATATCATTACTCAATTCATTCAATCTCAGATGTAGATTAAAAAATCTGTAACGCACCCGTCCTGAGTCTTGCACAAGAACTGGAAAGGTAACAATATTAGGATTCCATGAACAAATTCTGTAGGGCTCTGCCCCTTGACTCACTACAATTAAAACTCCTCTGCAATCTTGACAGAATGGTCCCTCTTGTGCTCCTTCCTCATTCATACGTGCTCATTCAGGGATTTATATATATTTTTTTTTTTTCAAAACAGAATTAAAAATCCCTTATCTCAGTCACTCCGCCTGATTCAGCTCAGATTGAGATGAATAATGTCCTTTGTCACATACAGAGGACCACACCTAACGGAACCCCTCATTAATCAGGGATTTATTTATTTATCCCTTATACTCAATCACTCACCTGTCATCTCATTCAGAGGTTCTCATAAGACATACATACAAAGTTCACACAGCCTGCCTATTTTGCACCTTGGAATTAACACAACTCCACATAAAAACTGCAGCAGTGTCCACTGACACTCTGAAACACTAAAGGCCAAACACTAAAAACCACGGCCCTAATACAAAATACAGCTTCATATAATGTATTGTCAATCCAAGATGACCAAAACAACAGCACTGTACAGAGTCTATCCCAGCTCTGTATTACATAAATACACAACCAATGGGTATATTGACAAATATTACAGATAACAATTATTCAACTCTTATACGGACATAAACAGACAAAACACAAAACCTCACTGGTGATGTAGTAGGTTCTTTGAACCGTGTTCACAGCCTTTACCCAGAGGTCTGGAGAGATCCAAAAGAGATTGCAGTGCAAAACAGTGTAAGAATAAATTTTCTTACCTTGCTGCAGCTGTGTTCTGCGTGTCCAATCTCCCAGGCTGCTCCCACATACGGATTCCGAGTCGGCTGGTTGCACGGTCCCTGTTCGGGCGCCAAACTGTGTCTGGTATCTGACTCATTTCCCCATCTTCAGACACTTTGGTGTCAGGTGTTACTTTTGTAACTGTTTTCGTCATATACACCATTGCTGCAATCTTACATAAGTGCTTTTCTGAGAGGGGACTTGTGACTGTAATTCCTTCAGGGGAATACTGTATGGTGGCCTGGATAGCGCTCAGTACATCTGCTCCCAGCAAGTTCATAGGGGTATTGTCACTAACAATAAGTTTTGTAAGCACCTCTTGGCTGTCCCGTAATTTTAGTCTTATTTGTTTAGTCATTAGGGCTTCTGTCACTTGTCCTTCCACCCCCACACATTCCACCGTCTTGTTAGTAATCAAGTCTGGCATTATCAAGTCCTTGTGCACCACAGTCCCGGCTGCCCCAGTGTCAATCAAAAATTCTGCCTCCTTCCCTCCCGGCATTGTTATGGTGGTCATTAAGGAAGGACCAGGTCCGGAGGGGACAAGAACAGGGCACACACTTGTCACTGGGTTGCCAGTTTCCTAGTCTGAAGATGAAGGGGGTGGAGGATTGGTCTGCTTAGTTTCTTTTGTAGGATTTCTACAATGGTTGGCGTAGTGCCCACTCTCTCCACAGTTATAACACTTAACTGTTTCTAAATCCCTAGGTCCTTTACTGCGTCTCCACTGCTTTCCCTGTACTGCAGCATACATGACAGGTCGTTTTGCGGTCCTGGTTTGTTCAACTCCTTTAGCAACCTTCAAAAGGTCTTTTGGATCTACATTTCTCCATTCAGGCCTGGCTGTCTGTACTGCGTCTCGTAACCCTTTGGTCATACCGTCAATGAATGCATTTACCATTGGTGACAATTTTAGCAAGTGAGGAAGAGTATTTTGACATGACACATGAACATGACTGCATAGAACTGATGAGTCAGGAGACAGTGGGTTTTGCACATGTTCATGAGAGACCTGTTCCTAATGCAGATTTTGAGTTTTTTGTAGATGGCTCCAGATACCACCAGGATGGGCGATTCTACACTGGATATGCAGTAGTATCCTCACATGAGGTAATCCGAGCTGAACCACTCCCTCCTCACATGTCGGCACAGGAGGCAGAGTTGAAGGCACTCACTGAGGCGTGTAGAGCTGCTGCAGGTAAAGTCGCTAATATTTACACAGATTCGAATTACGCATGGGGAATAGCCCATGATTATGGTCCTATCTGGAGAAGCAGAGCATTTCTTACATCAGCCGGTAAGCCCATTAAAAATGCAGAACTGGTGAAACAATTGATGGAGGCATTGATGTTACCAGTCCAGGTTGGCATCGTCAAGGTAAAAGCACACACGAACGGTAACTCTGTGGAGATAGAGGGCAACAGAAGAGCGGACGAGGCTGCTAAAGTAGCAGCAAGGTGGCCTAGGGAGCAGTGGATGGTGGTGGGGAGTCAGAGTATTCCAGCCACACTGAGCCTGGATGTCCTGAAAACCCTCCAACAACAAGCCTCCCCCTCAGAGAAAGAACAATGGGGGAGAGCAGGAGCCGAGCTAAACTCGAATGGAGTATGGGAGAATAAGGATAAATTGTGTCTACCAAGGTCCCTGTTCCCAATCATGGCGCAAGCAACACATGGCCCCACTCACGCATCCAAAAGTCACATGTGTGCCATAGTAAATGCCTTCTGGATCGCTCCTGGTTTCAGTTACGCAGCCACAAAGCTCGTATGATCATGCCTCATCTGTGCACAGCACAACCCTGGAAAAACAGTAAAAGTCCCTAAGAAAGCGACACCCAGGCCTCTCTACCCGTTTCAGAGACTGCAGATTGACTACATACAGTTACCAAAGGTAGGAGTGTATGAATACGTCCTAGTATGTGTAGATCTCTTCTCTGGTTGGCCGGAAGCCTACCCGATAAAATCTGCAAATGCTAAAACTACTGCAGACAAACTGATGAAAGAACTGATCTGCAGGTATGGTGTCCCAGAAACCATAGAGAGCGATAGGGGCACACACTTCACAGGAGAAATAATGAGGGAAGTCATGCAGGCCCTGGGAGTACAGCAAGCATTTCATACACCATATAGACCACAAAGTAGTGGGAAAGTGGAGAGACTAAATGGGACACTTAAGCTGAAAATTCAAAAGGCCATGGCAGATACAGGAAAGAGCTGGGTAGAGTGCTTGTCTCTTGCACTCTTTTCAGTTAGACACACTCCAAATAGAAAGACAGGCTTGTCTCCTTTTGAAGTCCTGTTTGGTAGTGCCCCAAAGACTGGTCTATACTTCCCACAGGTGCTACAAATGCAGCACGGTGCTATGACAGCTTATGTCCAGGCACTGCAGGAAAGACTTAATGTGGTGCATAAACATGTGTTTTCATCCATTCCAGATCCTAATGAAAGTGCAGATGTGCATCAGCTGAATCCAGGTGATTGGGTGGTTATACGCAGGCATGTGAGAAGGAGCCTTGACCCACGGTTTGACGGCCCTTTCCAAGTCCAGTTGACCACATCCACTTCAGTAAAACTTGAGGAAAAGCCCACCTGGATCCACGCCAGTCACTGCAAGAAGGTCCTGTTACCAGCAGAATGACTGTTCTTCTAATCACCTTGCTGGCAGTGACAGGATTACTGCACTTTACAAAGACACAGGATGAACTTTTAAACACTGACTGGGACAACAAGCTTATTCGACATCATGCTCTGCTTATAAAGGACATGGAAGGGCAGAAACCAAAAGACTGTTGGATCTGCACACACAGCCCAGTATCTGCAAGGACTATGCCATACTTAGCCTTACCTCTGGAGCCGTGGCAAGTACTGACTCCACACTGCATACACAATGAGACTTGGACTCAATCTCGGTTTTGGGGAAAAGATGTGCCCCGTGATATATCTGCCTCATTGGCTATAATCGGGTGGATCGCTAATCCCTGGTTTCAGTTTAATATAACCAGGCCTAAGGTTCAAATGTGGTGGCGGGAGTATGATTCAGATGTCGGAAATGTGGTCGCCAGGAAAAGGACTGAACTCCCTCGTTCTGATCCCATTCCCAACGATGGACTATGGTTCAGTCTTCAAAACGCTGGAGCAAATACCTGTGATAAGAACAATGATTGTTTCCGTATATACACTCATGATCAAACACGAGTTAATGAGACAGTGTACCAAGATGGTGTTAAAGGCTGTGGAGCAGCTATGAGTGAAACACTAAGGAAAGAAAGGGGTAAATGTACATATGGTATAAGCGGAAAACAAATGAATAATACTTGGTGTGCCCATAAACCTATGTTGGGACTTTTGAGTTTATACCAATGTATACAGACACCTGGTCACGTTTGTGTTCTCCCAGAAGGAGTATTCTTGATATGTGGACATCGTGCATACAGGTGGGTGAGCCCAGACATAAGAGGGGTTTGCACTCTTGCCAAACTAACACCAGCCACCTTCATAGTTCCGCATAGTAAAATAGACACAGCAGTGGTCCCAATTCACACCTTGTACAGAAGGGCTGCAGACAATAAGCCCCGGTCAAGTGGTAGACCGCATTTAGTAGAAATGGGAATAACAAATAAAATATTCAGTAGTATACTAATATACCCCTTCATAACACAAATGTGGGATAAATTAGTGGAGGCTACTGACTATCTGGATGATCAGATTTTCCAGATTCTTGAGGTTCTTAATGAAACTAATACAATACAGAGACAATTAATCATAGTTACTAACCAACATACTATAGTGCTAGATTACCTGACAGCAAAGGAAGGAGGAATGTGTCAAATAATTGGTCCCTCCTGTTGCAATTATATTGACCCTGCTGGCAATCTCCAGATCAGGGCCAGTATAGATAAAATAGGTGAACTAAGGGTACCGTCACACTATAACATTTCGATCGCTACGACGGTACGATTCGTGACGTTCCAGCGATATCGTTACGATATCGCTGTGTCTGACACGCAGCAGCGATCAGGGATCCTGCTGAGAATCGTACGTCGTAGCAGATCGTTTAGAACTTTCTTTCATCGCTGGATCTCCCGCTGTCATCGCTAGATCGGTGTGTGTGACACCGATCTAGCGATCTAGCGATGCGATCCAGCGATGCGTTCGCTTGTAACCAGGGTAAACATCGGGTAACTAAGCGCAGGACCGCGCTTAGTTACCCGATGTTTACCCTGGTTACAAGCGTTAAACTAAAAAAAAACAAACAGCACATACTTACATTCTGGTGTCCGTCAGGTCCCTTGCCGTCTGCTTTCCGCACTGTGACTGCCGGCCGTAAAGTGAAAGCAGAGCACAGCGGCTGTGCTTTCACTTTCACTTTACGGCCGGCAGTCACAGTGCGGGAAGCAGAGACTGCAAGGGACCTGATGGACACCAGAATGTAAGTATGTGCTGTTTGTTTTTTTTTAGTTTTACGCTTGTAACCAGGGTAAACATCGGGTAACTAAGCGCGGTCCTGCGCTTAGTTACCCGATGTTTACCCTGGTTACCCAGGGACCTCGGCATCGTTGGTCGATGGAGAGCTGTCTGTGTGACAGCTCCCCAGCGACCACACTACGATTTACCTACGATCACGGCCAGGTCATATCGCTGGTCGTGATCGTAGGTAAATCGTATAGTGTGACGGTACCCTTAGAGACTGATGGTTAAACCAACACAGTGTAAACAGAGACTCCTGGTGGGGGAACACATTCTCCTTTTTAAATCCCGCAAATTGGTTTAATGGCCTAGCAGGATGGATTTCTGGCATTATACAGACTTGTATGCAAATTTTGTTGCTTTGCTTATTGTTTTATGTAGCCGCAAAAGCGCTAATATATGTATTACCTAAGCTATGGAATAATGTATGTGTAGAAAAAAACCCTAAGGCTGAACCTTCTGTAGTGTATCATAGGCCCCGTATAGCCACTGTTGACGGGGGAGGTGTGTGTCCACACTGAGGGTGGATGGGTGAAGCAGGTAGGAAGTCCCCTTGTGGGTACTAGACCCATGAGACAGTAGCTCCTTGGTGGACATCAGCTGACCCCGTAGCAAAGGTTATACCATTCACAAAAGGGGGAAATTGATATAGAAGGGTTAATAGTTTGCCTTTAGCTACCTTGCCTTTAAGTGCCTTTTGCCTTTTTAAGTGTTAGAATTACTAGAATCTGTTGACGCAGTAGTGTTAGTGTCTCCGCTTCAAGGAGACTGCACTTCTTATCATGTATGTTCTCCATATTCAGTCACAACATGTTATTTGGTACGTGAGAGATTAAAGGTCAGTATGACCCTGGGTGATGATGGGGGCTACATGAGTTACATTGAAATGCATTATGTGTAAATGGTATAAAACATTGCTTTGGCTTTTTATATATCAGATAAAAGTGACTTGCTCACAGGATATGTGTGAGGTGTCTTTTTGTCTCCAAGCGCTTGTCATTTAAGGGCGTAATTTCACAATTTGGCCTCCCTGGTGATCTAGCTATCTGACTAGGTCAGAGCGAAAACAGCTATAACAACGCCATAGTGATATTAAAAAAACACAAACACCCAGAATAAAGTTCTTTATTTGAAATAATGAAACAGACTCCTGTTAAGGAAATGGTTAATTTCTGCTCTGTTCCTTAAACTGAAAAAAAGTACAAGAAAATAGTCTTACGCAAGAATGGCCTATGTTGTGGTTATCATCTGTCTATGCACAGACATTTTTATGGCCTGATAGTTTTTCTTACAATTCCCAGAAATTGTCAAGGACACATTGTGGTTTCCAAATATAATGATGATATAGGATAACCACATAAAAAACCTGTGGATTCAGCCCAATTTCTCTTGAGAACTTCACCTTTTGGACCAGGGCACACTGACATAAGGAAAGTTCCTCCACATTCTCTCATGTAATTTATTTTGCATCCCAGGATGTGTTTGACAACCAATTGTATAACTCATATTTCTGCCAAATTATTGTGTAATGCCTCAATTCCCTTTGATCTTGTACTATAAAAGATGACCATATCCAATGATAAACAGAGATCATTCAGACAGACAACAGTGTGTCTTGCTGTCATATTCTTCTTAGGTACCTAAGACAGAGAAAAGCCTGAGTAGGAGCAGAAATACTGTCTCTGACACTCCTTTATTGAATCTAAATTAAACCATACTCACCGGATGCCTAATCCACTGACGCCAACGTCTCCTGCAACAAAAATAAAATAAACCACAATATTCCTCACCTGTCCGTAAAGAAGATAATCCATAATGTCCCACAACGATCCTACTCTCAAAGACAGCCGTCGATACACTGACAGGAGGTAATCGCTCCTGCAGTGTATAGCACTGAGCTGCTGTGAATGAGAGAGGTCACCACAGCTCATCAGCTGATTGGCTCCGATGATCTCACTTATGGCACCACCGCTGCGTGAGAAAATTCAACAGTTCATCATGAACTCGTGTGACCTCTCTCACAGCAGCTCAGCGCTTTACACTGGGAGAGCGATTACCTCCTGTCAGTGTATCGCCGGTGGCTGGGTAGAGCAGTCACATCTCCTGCTGTGACTGTTCTACACATGAGGTTACCGTGGGACACTTGGGATTTTGTGGACTACGGAGGACAGGGGGTATATGTTAGGGTTTGCGGATCGCACCAAATGTAAATTATGGGAAGGTGCGATAGCAACCCGGGGTCCACCGTGCGGTGATGGAAAAACTGCAGCTAGAGGACAATGGCGGAATGTAGCTGCGAGCAAGCACCGTAAACTCCCCCACTATACTGGTGATTGAACCTACTCTAACACTCGGAACTCCCACCCTACATTGCCTGACTAGAAACACACCTCTGGTGCTAATAGGGGCACACGTGCATACTGGGTGGTAACTGTCCCACCTAGACACACAGCAAATACACATGATCTTAGCGCACCGATGGGCGCTTCAAAGATCTTCTTATAGACTGTGCCAATCAGGCAGGACCTTGCCCGCGGGCCAATCCGGAGCCGACACAGGACCTGACCAGCTGACGACCAACCATCAATGAGAGGTCGCCACCTCACGAGCATGCTCAGTAGAGCGAATCCTGGACTTAGTCTCAGGAATGGCTGCTCGTTGCTGTCTATTGTTAGTTGCCATAGCTGAACCTGGAGAGGCAGCAGTAACAATGTGCACAGCCCGAGTCTGAGCAAGACGCTGAGACTGACGTCCTTGCTGAGCAGCATCCACTGCGGTTGAGACTGAATGGGAGACTACAGGAGAAGATAAGGCTTGGGATCCATCCTGTGCAGAGGAAGAATCCCGGCACCTAACAGTATATGGTGGTTTATTATTTTACATTATTTCTAGGAGACAAGGGCATCGGGGATTTGGTGTTAGGTGAGTATAATGGTTTTTTAATTTTTGTTTGAATATGTATGTAATTATTTTACATGTTTTTTTGTTTTATTTTTTACTGTGAGCACAGGCGCCGATCAGCGGTTACTGCCATCACTGTTATCAGTGACAGCAGACGTAGGCTAATGGGACAAGTAGTCTCATCAGTCCACTCCTGCTGACTTGCGGTACAGAGTCCAAGGAAGGTCACACAAGTGTCAGTCAAGAAGGAGGAGCCAAACACCCAATGACGACGTCATTGAGCCAGAACCGCTTCTGAGGGACGGACGAGCGACAGCAGATTAGCTGGCAAATCACCCATAAATTAACCCTGACTCTGCTGAGTAACAATCCACGACAGACTTAAGGACTGAAAGAAAATGCCATTTTCCGAGACGTGTAGGAATTGGTCCTATCTGTCCATCGTAACTAAGAGTATGTACCACATGCAGGGCCGGCGTCAGCACCCGGCACAGCGGGCAAATGCCGGGGGCCCTGGGGAGAGAGGGGGCCCACTAATGCTGTCATAGATACAGCTGGGAGAGCAGAGCAGGAGATAACATGCTCTCTCCCCCCACAAAGTCACTGCTGGATGCGTTCTCTTAACCCCTATGTGCCAGCTCTGACACAAGCATCTTCTCACTCAGTCAGTGCAGCCAGGCAGGCACACATAGGGGTTAAGAGAAGGCAGCCAGTGTGACATTGTGGGCGGAGAGAGCACATTCTCTGCTCTCCCCCCTGGGTGGCTGCAGACAGTGCTGAAGTTTATCAGGCAGATTCCGGAGGAGCTCCGTCCTAGCAGTGCTTGAGTGAGTGCTATGGTATCCAGCAGTGGTTGCAGTTGTGGCTCAGTCTGCTGCTGTCTGTCTCTTCTGCCTAAAAATGTGGGTGATGTCTGGAGGAGCAGCTGGTGGGGTGCAGCCTGCAGCCACCCAGCTCACCCAGAATACATGCATGCTGCACCAAACCTGCACCAGTGGGGTAGGAAGAAGCTTAACCCCTTCCCATCTGTATGAAGGCTATTGCTGAACCTTAAAGATAACAATCCGACCCGCATAAATGGGGTTAACCAGATGCCAGGAGGAAGGGGAGCTGCTGCCATGGATAAATCTGAGCTGTGGGCTGTATGTTGGGGCCCCGTGGCCCCAGGCTGGTGACTGGAGGGACTCTGCCCAGTGCTGGCATGTGGGTGATTTCTGCTCCGGAGTCTCAGCTTCTCTCCTCCACATTACACTGTGCAGTCACAGCAACATTGGTTGTGTCTGTCCAGGTCCCAGCAGCTGCCACTGCTCCCACCAAGGACATGGCATCACTTAACCCTTCCCCTGCAGCCACCGGCAACAAATCCACATTATTCCTTGATTAAATCAGGTTCCAACTCAATAGAGGAGCAGACATTTCCTGCTGCCATTAGGGTCCGGGACGGGGTGACATTGGCTGCCCTGCTACTCTGTAGTGGGGGGTGACAAGTGTAACATGGGGTAACGATGACAGAGAAATGCACAGGATAATAGTGAGAGCGACAGAGGGCAGTGTATGGTATGGAGCAGTCAGGGGGTGGGCTGCAGGATCCCCCCATCCTGTACATGACTACTCAGGACAGGGAGGCGTTTAATGAGCTTCTAATGACGGGGCACTAATTGGGTCATTAGGATTTGTGGAAAGGATTCAGCGTCAGGTCCCTCATTAATGCCCTGTCTGTCGGGGCCGCAAAACCAAACAACGTTGTTTATGTAGAAAAGTCTTTGTTTCATAGAAAAACTCAAAACAGAAAAGCACCTCTCCTGTATATATACACTGCACAGCACCTCTCCTGTATATATACACTGCACAGCACCTTTCCTCCTGTATATATACACTGCACAGCACCTTTCCTCCTGTATATATACACTGCACAGCACCTTTCCTCCTGTATATATACACTGCAGAATCTACAATAGCTGTCACTCATGTAAGAAGTGAAATCTGGCATTGTACTATACATTTCTCTGCCGTATCTGTGCATCATAAATCGGGGTATGTGTTAAAGGGGGGGGGCCCACTGAGACTCTTTCGCCCGGGGCCCTCGAAAACCTGGAGCCGGCCCTGACCACATGACCGCTTAGTGTCACGTGACTGCTGACGTCACACAGGTCCTGTGAGCACACACGTGCTTCACCAGTACCGCTGGACGCCGTATCCAAGCGCCTGTCACTGGCCGGGACAGTGATTTCTAATCTTCGCATCCACAAGCCATCAGAGACTAATCCATGTGACTTATTCAACTCAGACCTACTACACAGGTTATTTAACGCATGCATGCAATCACCACCTTTATCATCAGGACTCTGTATTGTGTCAGAAGGACATCTACCTCATACACGGAGGCACCTTTATCATCAGGACTTTCTCACCAGCATCCAAGGTAAAAGCCCACTCTGCTTATTATTTGCCATTTTAGATCTCTTATGGGCTAATGTAAGGTGAAACATTGTGTAAAGGCCAAAATATTACAGCAACATAGAGAAGGTATACTACCTGAAACCACCGCAACGTAATCATATATAACTACATTATAGGATGACGCCGGAGAGACGTCATCACATCCACCGGAGCCAACAAGGAGCCTCTCACCTCGTGGTGTAAGAGGCCGGAACTCCTCCATCATCACATCCTGGTACCGATCCTGGTGTCCTTCTAGATACTCCCACTCCTCCATGGAGAGATAGACAGCGACGTCCTGACACCTTATAGGAACCTGACAACAGCCACACCGTCATCACCCAGAATCCTCCAGTGCTGTATAATCTCCCAGCAGTCACCTCTCCGCTCATCACCCAGAATCCTCCAGTGCTGTATAATGTCCCAGCAGTCACCTCTCCGCTCATCACCCAGAATCCTCCAGTCCTGTATAATGTCCCAGCAGTCACCTCTCCGCTCATCACCCAGAATCCTCCAGTGCTGTATAATGTCCCAGCAGTCACCTCTCCGCTCATCACCCAGAATCCTCCAGTGCTGTATAATGTCCCAGCAGTCACCTCTCCGCTCATCACCCAGAATCCTCCAGTGCTGTATAATGTCCCAGCAGTCACCTCTCCGCTCATCACCCAGAATCCTCCAGTGCTGTATAATGTCCCAGCAGTCACCTCTCCGCTCATCACCCAGAATCCTCCAGTGCTGTATAATGTCCCAGCAGTCACCTCTCCGCTCATCACCCAGAATCCTCCAGTCCTGTATAATGTCCCAGCAGTCACCTCTCCGCTCATCACCCAGAATCCTCCAGTGCTGTATAATGTCCCAGCAGTCACCTCTCCGCTCATCACCCAGAATCCTCCAGTGCTGTATAATGTCCCAGCAGTCACCTCTCCGCTCATCACCCAGAATCCTCCAGTCCTGTATAATGTCCCAGCAGTCACCTCTCCGCTCATCACCCAGAATCCTCCAGTGCTGTATACTGTCCTAGCAGTCACCTCTCCGCTCATCACCCAGAATCCTCCAGTGCTGTATAATGTCCCAGCAGTCACCTCTCCGCTCATTACCCAGAATCCTCCAGTGCTGTATAATGTCCCAGCAGTCACCTCTCCGCTCATCACCCAGAATCCTCCAGTGCTGTATAATGTCCCAGCAGTCACCTCTCCGCTCATCACCCAGAATCCTCCAGTGCTGTATAATGTCCCAGCAGTCACCTCTCCGCTCATCACCCAGAATCCTCCAGTCCTGTATAATGTCCCAGCAGTCACCTCTCCGCTCATCACCCAGAATCCTCCAGTCCTGTATAATGTTCCAGCAGTCACCTCTCCGCTCATCACCCAGAATCCTCCAGTGCAGTATAATGTCCCAGCAGTCACCTCTCCGCTCATCACCCAGAATCCTCCAGTCCTGTATAATGTCCCAGCAGTCACCTCTCCGCTCATCACCCAGAATCCTCCAGTGCTGTATAACGTCCCAGCAGTCACCTCTCCGCTCATCACCCAGAATTCTCCAGTCCTGTATAATGTCCCAGCAGTCACCTCTCCGCTCATCACCCAGAATCCTCCAGTCCTGTATAATCTCCCAGCAGTCACCTCTCCGCTCAGCAGCTCAATCATCTTGTTGCTGAGCTCCAGGATCTTCTTGTTCCTCTCATGTAGCAGGGAGTGCGGGGGAGGCTCTGTGATGGGGCCCGGGCTCCGCCCTCCTGACTCCTGGAGATGGATGATGGGAGTCACACCGTCCCCCGGTGTCTTCCTCACTATGGTGTAATCCTGTGTATGGAGAGAGACACTTAGGGAGAAGATTCCTTCCCGACTCCAGATCTGACAATCAGTAGAAATCCCGGGATCAATAACCGTCTCCAGTAATCTGGGGCCATAACCGGGAATATTATTCCCCTCCGGACAGACATCCCGGCCCCTCTAAAGCTCTTATAGGGAATCCCCATGACAACTCCTCCGGGCAGAGAGCTCCACACAATCACTGCTCTTACAGTAAAGAATCCTTCTCTCTATTCTGGATGTCGGACTTGTCACAGAACACAATAAAGCTGATAGAAATGTAGAGGAGTTACCTCTCCGCTCAGCAGGGAGATGATCTCCAGGGCGAAGTGGAATAATCTTCTGGTGGTCTCATCCCTGTCCTCGTCCATCCTCGGGGTCATTCAGGAGGAGGAGGGATGAGCAGTGGATCAGCTGGAGGGATCCCGCCCTGCCGGCGTCTTCATGATGAAGGAGAAGATGGAAAATATAGGAGACAAAATAATGTGAGATCCAGAATGCAAATCTCTCTATTTATACGGCTTGATAAAGGCATTGTGAGGACAAAACGTGCTGATTCTTCTGGATTAATAAAGTTACCAAAAAAAAAAAGAAGTCTGCTGCCCGGGTTTCTGGATTTCTATCACTCATTCTGATGTGAATATGACAATGTAACTAAACCACTGATCCCATCTACAAGACGTCACCGACCACGACCGATGGATCCTGTAACTAAGGCTCCGATCACATCTACAAGACGTCACCGACCACGACCGATGGATCCTGTAACTAAGGCACCGATCACATCTACAAGACGTCACCGACCACGACCGATGGATCCTGTAACTAAGGCTCCGATCACATTTACAAGACGTCACCGACGACGACCGATGAATCCTGTAACTAAGGCTCCGATCACATATACAAGATGTCACCGACCACGACCGATGGATCCTGTAACTAAGGCTCCGATCACATCTACAAGACGTCACCTACCACGAGCGATGGATCCTGTAACTAAGGCTCCGATCACATCTACAAGACGTCAGTGACCACGACCGATGGATCCTGTAACTAAGGCTCCGATCACATCTACAAGACGTCACCTACCACGACCGATGGATCCTGTAACTAAACCACTGATCCCATCTACAAGACGTCACCGACCACGACCGATGGATCCTGTAACTAAGGCTCCGATCACATCTACAAGACGTCACCGACCACGACCGATGGATCCTGTAACTAAGGCACCGATCACATCTACAAGACGTCACCGACCACGACCGATGGATCCTGTAACTAAGGCTCCGATCACATTTACAAGACGTCACCGACGACGACCGATGAATCCTGTAACTAAGGCTCCGATCACATATACAAGATGTCACCGACCACGACCGATGGATCCTGTAACTAAGGCTCCGATCACATCTACAAGTCGTCACCGACCGATGGATCCTGTAACTAAGGCTCCGATCACATCTACAAGACGTCAGTGACCACGACCGATGGATCCTGTAACTAAGGCTCCGATCACATCTGCAAGACGTCACCTACCACGACCGATGGATCCTGTAACTAAGGCTCCGATCACATCTACAAGATGTCACCGACCACGACCGATGGATCCTATAACTAAAGCTCCGATCACATCTACAAGACGTCACCGACCGATGGATCCTGTAACTAAGGCTCCGATCACATCTACAAGATGTCACCGACCACGACCGAAGGATCCTGTAAATAAGGCTCCAATCACATCTACAAGATGTCACCGACCGATGGATCCTGTAACTAAGGCTCCGATCACATCTATGAGACGTCAGTGACTGATGGATCCTGTAACTAAGGCTCCGATCACATCTACAAGACGTCACTGACCACGACCGATGGATCCTATAACTAAAGCTCCGATCACATCTACAAGACGTCACCGACCACGACCGATGGATCCTGTAACTAAGGCTCCGATCACATCTACAAGACATCACCGACCACGACCGATGGATCCTGTAACTAAGGCTCCGATCACATCTACAAGACATCACCGACCACGACCGATGGATCCTGTAACTAAGGCTCCGATCTCATCTACAAGACTTCACCGACCACGACCGATGGATCCTGTAACTAAGGCTCCGATCTCATCTACAAGACATCACCGACCACGACCGATGGGTCCTGTAACTAAGGCTCCGATCACATCTACAAGACATCACCGACCACGACCGATGGATCCTGTAACTAAGGCTCCGATCACATCTACAAGACGTCACCGACCACGACCGATGGATCCTGTAACTAAGGCTCCGATCACATCTACAAGACGTCACCAACCACGACCGATGGATCCTGTAACTAAGGCTCCGATCACATTTACAAGACGTCACCGACCACGACCGATGGATCCTGTAACTAAGGCTCCGATCACATCTACAAGACATCACCGACCACGACCGATGGATCCTGTAACTAAGGCTCCGATCACATTTACAAGACGTCACCGACCACGACCGATGGATCCTGTAACTAAGGCTCCGATCACATCTACAAGACGTCACCAACCGATGGATCCTGTAACTAAGGCTCCGATCACATCTACAAGACGTCAGTGACCACGACCGATGGATCCTATAACTAAGGCTCCGATCACATCTAAAGGATGTCACCGACCGATGGATCCTGTAACTAAGGCTCCGATCACATCTATGAGACGTCAGTGACTGATGGATTCTGTAACTAAGGTTCCGATCACATCTACAAGACGTCACCGACCACGTCTGATGGATCCTGTAACTAAGGCTCCGATCACATCTACAAGACGTCACCGACCACGACCGATGGATCCTATAACTAAAGCTCCGATCACATCTACAAGACGTCACCGACCACGACCGATGGATCCTGTAACTAAGGCTCTGATCACATCTACAAGACGTCAACGACCATGACCGATGGATCCTGTAACTAAGGCTCCGATCACATCTACAAGACGTCACCTACCACGAGCGATGGATCCTGTAACTAAGACTCCGATCACATCTACAAGACGTCACCGACCACAACCGATGGATCCTGTAACTAAGGCTCCGATCACATCTACAAGACGTCACCGACCACGACCGATGGATCCTGTAACTAAGGCTCCGATCACATCTACAAGACGTCACCGACCACGACCGATGGATCCTGTAACTAAAGCTCAGATCACATCTACAAGACGTCACCGACCACGACCGATGGATCCTGTAACTAAGGCACCGATCACATCTACAAGACGTCACCGACCACGACCGATGGATCCTGTAACTAAGGCCCCGATCACATCTACAAGACGTCACCGACCACGACCGATGGATCCTGTAACTAAGGCTCTGATCACATCTACAAGACATCACTGACCACGACTGATGGATCCTATAACTAAAGCTCCGATCACATCTACAAGACGTCACCGACCACGACCGATGGATCCTATAACTAAAGCTCCGATCACATCTACAAGACGTCACCGACCCCGACCGATGGATCCTGTAACTAAGGCTCCGATCACATCTACAAGACGTCACCGACCACGACCGATGGATCCTGTAACTAAAGCTCCGATCACATCTACAAGACGTCACCGACCACGACCGATGGATCCTATAACTAAAGCTCCGATCACATCTACAAGACGTCACCGACCACGACCGATGGATCCTGTAACTAAGGCTCTGATCACATCTACAAGACGTCACCGACCACAACTGATGGATCCTATAACTAAAGCTCCGATCACATCTACAAGACGTCACCGACCACGACCGATGGATCCTATAACTAAAGCTCCGATCACAGCTACAAGACGTCACCGACCACGACCGATGGATCCTGTAACTAAGGCTCCGATCACATCTACAAGACGTCACCGACCACGACCGATGGATCCTGTAACTAACGCTCCGATCACATCTGCAAGACGTCACCGATCATGACCGATGTATCCTGTAACTAAGGCTCCGATCACATCTACAAGACGTCACCGACCACGACCGATGGATCCTGTAACTAAGGCCCCGATCACATCTACAAGACGTCACCGACCACGACCGATGGATCCTGTAACTAAGGCCCCGATCACATCTACAAGACGTCACCGACCACGACCGATGGATCCTGTAACTAAGGCTCCGATCACATCTACAAGACGACACCGACCACGACCGATGGATCCTGTAACTAAGGCCCCGATCACATCTACAAGACGTCACCGACCACGACCGATGGATCCTGTATCTAAGGCTCCGATCACATCTACAAGACGACACCGACCACGACCGATGGATCCTGTAACTAAGGCCCCGATCACATCTACAAGACGTCACCGACCACGACCGATGGATCCTGTATCTAAGGCTCCGATCACATCTACAAGACGACACCGACCACGACCGATGGATCCTGTAACTAAGGCCCCGATCACATCTACAAGACGTCACCGACCACGACCGATGGATCCTGTATCTAAGGCTCCGATCACATCTACAAGACGACACCGACCACGACCGATGGATCCTGTAACTAAGGCCCCGATCACATCTACAAGACGTCACCGACCACGACCGATGGATCCTGTAACTAAGGCTCCGATAACATCTACAAGATGTCACCGTTCATGACCGATGGATCCTGTAACTAAGGCTCCGATCTCATCTACAAGACGTCACCGACCACGACCGATGGATCCTGTAACTAATGCTCTGATCACATCTACAAGACGTCACCGACCACGACCGATGGATCCTGTAACTAAGGCTCCGATCACATCTACAAGACGTCACCGACCACGACCGATGGATCCTGTAACTAAGGCCCTGATCACATCTACAAGATATCACCGACCACGACCGATAGATCCTGTAACTAAGGCCCCGATCACATCTAGAAGATATCACCGACCACGACCGATGGATCCTGTAACTAAGGCTCCGATTACATCTACAAGATGTCACCGACCACGACCGATGGATCCTGTAACTAAGGCTCCGATCACATCTACAAGACGTCACCGACCACGACCGATGGATCCTTTAACTAAGGCTCCGATCACATCTACAAGACGTCACCGACCACGACCGATGGATCCTGTAACTAAGGCTCCGATCACATCTACAAGACGTCACCAACCACGACCGATGGATCCTGTAACTAAGGCTCCGATCACATCTACAGGACGTCACCGACCACGACCGATGGATCCTGTAACTAAGGCTCCGATCACATCTACAAGACGTCACCGACCACGACCGATGGATCCTGTAACTAAGGCCCTGATCACATCTACAAGACGTCACCGACCACGACCGATGGATCCTGTAACTAAGGCTCCGATCACATCTACAGGACGTCACCGACCACGACCGATGGATCCTGTAACTAAGACTCCGATCACATCTACAAGACGTCACCGACCACGAACGATGGATCCTGTAACTAAAGCTCCGATCACATCTACAAGACGTCACCGACCACGACCGATGGATCCTGTAACTAAGGCTCCGATCACATCTACAAGACGTCACCGACCACGAACGATGGATCCTGTAACTAAGGCTCCGATCACATCTACAAGACGTCACCGACCACGACCGATGGATCCTGTAACTAAGACTCCGATCACATCTACAAGACGTCACCGACCACGACCGATGGATCCTGTAACTAAGGCTCAGATCACATCTACAAGACATCACCGACCACGACCGATGGATCCTGTAACTAAGGCTCCGATCACATCTATGAGACGTCAGTGACTGATGGATCCTGTACCGGAGTCTCTGTCGCTCCGCTCCTCGGTGCTGCCGTCACTCAGGTGCTGGTACACGCTCAGTACTGAGCCGCCTCCCGCTCTCTGTACATTCGGCCTCTGCTGAGGTTATTGGTTGATATCTGGGAGAGGAATTTTTTGCTCTTTTAGGAACAATTTGTTGTGGTGGATGATCTGCAGGACCTTCGGCGTTGTCACTATCATGTGATCAGGGGCGGAGCTCAGTAGAGTACTATGTGGGGTGAAGGACCTGTGGTGACGTCACTGTCATGTGATCAGGGGCAGGCAGGTACAATGTTAAGGGATAGTACAGTAGGACATTTGTTCATGATGTAGGAGGGGTGAGGCCTCCTGAAGATAAGTCAAGGAGATCAGATTCGGCATTTCCTTACAGATGGCGAGGTGTTGTTTATTATCTGGAGTGTGTCTGGTGGAGGTGTGAATTGTGTCCATGTAGTGTCTCCCCAGTGCTAAAGAATTGAACATCTTTATCAGTGTGGAATTCCCAAATGTTTCTTCCTCTGTTGTCCTTAAAATGTCCTTTTAGTATTAAGACTTTTAACCCCTTAGTGACGGAGCCAAATTTTTGGAATCTGACCTGTTACTTTATGTGGTAATAACTCTGGAACGCTTCAACACATAGCAGTGATTTTGAGACTGTTTTTTCGTGACACATTATACTTTATAATAATGTTACATTTATATGGATATGTTTTGTGTTTATTTACAAAAAATATAAATTTCAGAAAAAAATTAAAAAAAATTGCAATTTTCAAACTTTAAATGATTATCCCTTTTACCACAGCAAAACATTAAAAAATAACATTTCCCACATGTCGGCTTTACATCAGCACCATTTGTAAAATGTTATTTTTTTTAGCATTTTAGGAGGTTTGAAAATGTAGCAGCAATTTTTCATTTTTTTTTTTCAAGGAAATTTACTAAATTTGTTTTTTTAGGGACCTATCCATGTTTAAAGTGCCTTTAGGGGTCTCATATATTGGGAAATCCCCAAAAGTGATACCATTTTAAAAACAGCACCCCCTGATATATTGAAAACTGCAACCAGGTATTTTATTAACCCTTCAGGTGCATTACAGGAATTAATGCAAAGTGGCATGAAAGATGAAAATGTGCATTTTTACCACCTAAATGTCTCTAACTTCTGAACAGATTACTACAGCCGACAGACTCTAAGGCCGCGATTTGGTCGTGAATTGCCGGCAAACATCAGGACCACACAATCATGATCTGAGGGCACAGATTGGGATAAATAGGAAGCCCCCACACACTGTTAGGCCATGTGCACACGTTCAGTATTTTTCACGTTTTTTTCGCTATAAAAACGTGATAAAAACGCGAAAAAAACGCTTACATATGCCTCCTATTAATTACAGTGTATTCCACATTTCTAGTGCAAATGTTCCTTTTTTTCCGCGAAAAAAATCGCATTGTGATAGCAAAACGTTGAGCCCTTTCCTGAGACAACGTCAAATTGTCCACCACATGAGTCCAAATCTGCTGCAGCCTGTCCACCACAGAATCAACACCAGGACAATCAGAAGGCTCAACCTGCCCAGAAGAAAAACGAGGATGAAAACCAAAATTACAAAAGAAAGGTGAAACCAAAGTAGCCGAACTAGCCCGATTATTAAGGGCAAACTCGGCCAACGGCAAGAAAGCCACCCAATCATCCTGATCAGCAGACACAAAGCATCTCAAATAGGTTTCTAAGGTCTGATTAGTTCACTCAGTTTGGCCATTAGTCTGAGGATGAAACGCCAAAGAAAAAGACAAATCAATGCCCATCCTAGCACAAAAGGCCCGCCAAAACCTAGAAAAAAACTGAGAACCTCTGTCATACACAATATTCTCCGGAATGCCATGTAAACGAACCACATGCTGAAAAAACAATGGAACCAAATCTGAGGAGGAAGGCAACTTAGGCAAAGATACCAGATGGACCATTTTAGAGAACCGGTCACAAACCACCCAAATAACAGACATCTTCTGGGACACAGGAAGATCCAAAATAAAATCCATGGAAATATGCGTCCAGGGCCTCTCAGGGACCGGCAAAGGCAAAAGCAACCCACTAGCGTGGGAACAGCAAGGCTTGGCCCGGGCGCAAGTCCCACAGGACTGCACAAAAGCACGCACATCGCGAGACAAGGAAGGCCACCAAAAGGACCTAGCAACCAAATCTCTGGTACCAAAAATCCCAGGATGACCGGCCAACACTGAACAATGAACCTCAGAAATTACCTTACTTGTCCATCTATCAGGAACAAACAGCTTCCCCACTGGACAGCGGTCAGGTTTATCAGCCTGAAATTCCTGAAGCACCCGCCGCAAATCAGGGGAGATGGCAGAAAGAATCACCCCTTCCTTAAGAATGCCAACCGGCTCAAGGACTCCAGGAGAGTCAGGCAAAAAACTCCTAGAGAGGGCATCAGCCTTAACATTCTTAGATCCCGGAAGATACGAGACCACAAAATCAAAACGGGAGAAAAACAGGGACCACCGAGCCTGTCTAGGGTTCAGCCGCTTGGCCGACTCGAGGTAAATCAGATTCTTATGATCAGTCAAGACAACGCGGTGCTTGGCTCCCTCAAGCCAATGTCGCCACTCCTCAAATGCCCACTTCATAGCCAGCAACTCACCATTGCCGACGTCATAATTGCGCTCCGCAGGCGAAAACTTTCTGGAAAAAAAAGCACACGGTTTCATCAAAGAACCATCAGAATTCCTCTGAGACAAAACGGCCCCTGCCCCAATCTCAGAAGTGTCACCCTCAACCTGAAAAGGAAGAGAAACATCCAGCTGACGCAACACAGGGGCAGAAGTAAATCGGCGTTTAAGCTCCTGAAAGGCCTCAACAGCCGCAGAGGACCAATTCGTCACATCAGCGCCTTTCTTCGTCAAATCAGTAAGGGGCTTAACCACACTGTAAAAGTTGGCAATGAAACGGCGATAGAAATTAGCAAAGCCCAAAAATTTCTGAAGGCTCTTCACAGATGTGGGTTGAATCCAGTCATGAATGGCTTGGACGTTAAAAGGTCCATTTCCATAGATGAGGGGGAAAAAATAAAACCCCCAAAAAGAGTCCTTCTGAACTCCGAATAGGCACTTAGACCCCTTCACAAATAAAGCATTATCACGAAGGATCTGGAATACCATCCTGACCTGCTTCACATGAGATTCCCAATCATCGGAAAAAATCAAAATATCATCCAAATATACAACCATGAATTTATCAAGATAATTGCGGAAAATATCATGCATGAAGGATTGGAACACAGATAGAGCATTAGAGAGTCCAAATGGCATCACAAGGTATTCAAAATGGCCTTCGGGCGTATTAAATGCAGTTTTCCATTCGTCACCCTGTTTAATACGAACAAGATTATATGCCCCTCGAAGGTCAATCTTAGTAAACCAACTAGCCCCCTTAATCCGAGCAAACAAATCAGAAAGCAAAGGCAAGGGGTATTGGAATTTGACCGTGATCTTATTAAGAAGACGATAATCTATACAGGGTCTCAAGGAGCCATCCTTCTTAGCAACAAAAAAGAAACCCGCTCCCAATGGTGACGAAGACGGCCGAATATGCCCCTTCTCCAAAGACTCCTTAACATAACTCCGCATGGCGGCATGCTCTGGCACAGACAGGTTGAAAAGTCGGCCCTTAGGGAACTTGCAGCCAGGAATCAAGTCAATAGCACAATCACAGTCCCTATGTGGAGGAAGGGAACTGGACTTGGGCTCATCAAATACATCCTGGAAATCCGACAAAAACTCAGGGACCTCAGAAGAGGGGGAAGAGGAAATTGACATCAAAGGAACGTCACTATGCACCCCTTGACAACCCCAACTAGTCACAGACATAGTTTTCCAATCCAGCACCGGATTATGTTCCTGTAACCATGGAAAACCCAGTACAACAACATCATGCAGGTTATGCAACACCAGAAAACGGCAATAATCCTGATGTGCTGGAGCCATGTACATAGTCATCTGTGTCCAGTACTCAGGTTTATCCTTGGCCAATGGAGTAGCATCAATGCCCCTCAAAGGAATAGGGCTCTGTAAAGGCTGCAAGGAAAAGCCACAGCGCCTGGCGAATTCTAAGTCCATTAAGTTCAGGGCAGCGCCTGAATCCACAAATGCCATGACAGAAAAGGACGATAATGAGCAAATCAGGGTCACAGATAAGAGAAATTTAGGCTGTACAGTACTAATGGTAACAGACCTAGCGACCCTCCTAGTACGCTTACGGCAATCAGAAATAACATGAGCAGAATCACCACAGTAAAAACACAGCCTATTCTGACGTCTGAATTCCTGCCGTTCTGTTCTAGTCAAAATCCTATCACATTGCATAGGCTCAGGACTCTGCTCAGAGGACACTGCCATATGGTGCACAGCTTTGCGCTCGCGCAGACGCCGATCAATTTGAATGGCTAGAGACATAGATTCGCTCAAACCAGTAGGCGTAGGGAAGCCCACCATAACATCTTTAAGGGCTTCAGAAAGACCTTTTCTGAAAATTGCAGCCAGAGCATCCTCATTCCATTTAGTGAGCACAGACCATTTTCTAAATTTCTGGCAGTATAATTCTGCCGCTTCCTGACCTTGACACAGGGCCAACAGGGTTTTTTCTGCATAATCCACAGAATTAGGTTCGTCATACAATAATCCGAGCGCTTGAAAAAATGCGTCTGCATTCAGCAATGCCGGATCCCCTGACTCAAGAGAAAATGCCCAGTCCTGAGGGTCACCACGCAGCAAGGATATGATGATTTTAACTTGCTGAATGGGATCACCAGAAGAACAGGGTTTCAAAGCAAAAAACAATTTGCAGTTATTTTTAAAGTTCAAAAACTTGGATCTGTCCTCAAAAAAACAAATTAGGAGTAGGAATTCTAGGCTCTAAAGCTGGAGTCTGGACAACATAATCTTGGATACTCTGTACTCTTGCAGCAAGTTGATCCACACGAGAAAACAAACCCTGAACATCCATGCCAGCGCCAAAATCCTGAACCACCCAGAAATCAAGAGGAAAAAAAAAAGACAAAACAGAGTGCAAAAAAAAAAAATGGCTCAGAATTTCTTTTTCCTTCTTTTGAGATGCATTTAATTCATTTTTGGCCACTTGTACTGTTATGAACTGGTGGTTAAGGAGCAACATGAGACAAGCTCTGAAGGAGGTGGTACCTGTACTGACCACAAACCCTGAACCTAGCAGCGCAACTAGAAATAGCCGTGAGGGGTACCTGACACTCCCTAGACCCCTCGGCACAGCCTAAGATCTAACTTCCCCTAAAGACAGAAACAGGAAACCTATCTTGCCTCAGAGAAAATCCCCAAAGGAAAGATAGCCCCCCACAAATATTGATGGTGAGAGGAGAGGGAAATAACATACGCAGAAATGAAATCAGATTTTAGCATAGGAGGCCATACTAGCTAGATAGATAGGACAGGATACTGTGCGGTCAGTATTAAAAACTACAAAAAATCCACACAGAGTTTATAAAAATCTCCACACCTGACTAAAGGTGTGGAGGGTAAATCTGCTTCCCAGAGCTTCCAGCTAACAGAATAAATCCATACTGACAAGCTGGACAAAACACAGAATGCACAGAACAATTAAGTCCACAACATGTGGACAGAAAAGAGCAAAGCAAGGACTTATCTATGCTGAACTGGTCAGGATATCAGGGAAATCCAAGCAGAGATGTGAATCCAACCAGAAACCATTGACAAGTGGCACAAGCTGAAGGAAATAGCCAGGCTAAATAGCCAAGCAGAATAGACAATTAGTGGAAGCAGCTGCTGACTACTAAATTCAAGGAGCAGCCATTCCACTTAAAACCACCGGAGGGAGCCCAAGAGCAGAACTCACAAAAGTGCCACTTACAACTACCGGAGGGAGGCCAAGAGCGCAATTCACAACAGGGACCCCCCTGTGTCTTCTCCCTGCAACACCCCCTGCCACGGGATGTTGCCTGAATCCAACCCAGTCAGCTTCTGACTAACTTCCTCCCCAACCCCTTGTTTTACCAGTGTGAGGAGTGGCCCAATAAATAAAGCCTTTTCCTCCCCCTAGTGGCCGGAGTGTGAAGTGTAATGTGTGCTGGTGATACCTGGTCAGTAGAATTCCTTCAGTGCCATCAGACGTACCATCACTTCCCTTAGTGGCAGAGCATCATACTGCAACGACCAGGTCTCTGGGGCGCTGCACATACACACACACGTACATGGCACACACATACACACACACACGTACACACACATGTACACAGCACACACATGTACATGGCACACACTCGGTAGCCACTTTGGCCACTTGGTAGCCACATTGGCACATTCGGCACCTCGGTAACCACTTTGGCCACTTGATAGCCACTTTGGCATATTCGGCACCTCGGTAACCACTTGGGCCACTTAGGCACATTCAGCACCTCGGTAGCCACTTTGGCCACTTGGTAGCCACATTGGCATATTCGGCACCTCGGTAGCGACTTTGGCCACTTGGTAGCCACATTGGCATATTCGGCACCTCGGTAGCCACTTTGGCCACTTGGTAGCCACATTGGCATATTCGGCACCTCGGTAGCGACTTTGGCATATTCGGCACCTCGGTAACCACTTTGGCCACTTGATAGCCACTTTGGCACATTCGGCACCTCGGTAGCCACTTTGGCCACTTGGTAGCCACATTGGCACATTCGGCACCTCGGTAACCACTTTTGCCACTTTGGCATATTCGGCACCTCGGTAGCCACTTTTGCCACATGGTAGCCACTTTGGCATATTCGGCACCTCGGTAACCACTTTGGCCACTTAATAGCCACTTTGGCACATTCAGCACCTCGGTAGCCACTTTGGCCACTTGGTAGCCACATTGGCATATTCGGCACCTTGGTAGCCACTTTGGCCACTTGGTAGCCACTTTGGCATATTCGGCACCTCGGTAGCCACTTTGGCCACTTGGTAGCCACTTTGGCATATTCGGCACCTCGGTAACCACTTTGGCCACTTGATAGCCACTTTGGCACATTCAGCACCTCGGTAGCCACTTTGGCCACTTGGTAGCCACATTGGCACATTCGGCACCTTGGTAGCCACTTGGTAGCCACTTTGGCACATTTGGCACCTCTGTAGACTCTTTGGCCACTTGGTAGCCACTTTAGCACTATTGGCACCTTGGTATCCACTTTTGCCACTTTGGCACATTCGGCCCCTCGGTAGTCACGAGTCAGAGTCACGAGTCGGAGTCACATTATTCTGATGTTTGACTTTGATAAATGATCATGTCCTAAAATGGACACCGTACATTTGCATAGCTGCCATCTTTGTAAGGTCAGTGCACCTATGCTGTGGCTTCAATCCATGTCAGTTGGGGGTCATGGAAAGGTCGCCATTAATTCCTATGGTTAAATTTTTGCTTAAAATGCGATTTTTGTTCCCCCCACCGAGGGCTTCAAAATGCCGCCTGAATGGGGTCTCTGTGCCGAGACCACATGGCACACACTTATACACACGTACATGGCACACACTTATACACACACACGGCACACTCTTATACACATGTACATGGCACACTCTTATACAGACGTACATTGCACACTCCTATACACACACATACGGCACACACTTATACACACACACGGCACACACTTATATACACACTTATACACACACACTTATACACACGTACACGGCACACACTTATACACACGTACATGGCACACACTTATACACACACAGCACACACTTATACACACGTACATGGCACACTTATACACACGTACATGGCACACACTTATACACACACGTACATGGCACACACTTATACACACACAGCACACACTTATACACACGTACATGGCACACTTATACACACGTACATGGCACACACTTATACACACACGTACATGGCACACACTTATACACACACGGCACACTTATACACACACACGGCACACACTTATACACACACGACACTCTTATACACACGTACATGGCACACACTTATACACACACACGGCACACACATACACACACACGGCACACTTATACACACGTACATGGCACACACTTATATACACGTACACGACACACTCTTATACACACGTACATGGCACACACTTATACACACACACGGCACACTCTTATACACATGTACATGGCACACTCTTATACAGACGTACATTGCACACTCCTATACACACACATACGGCACACACTTATACACACACACGGCACACACTTATATACACACTTATACACACACACTTATACACACGTACACGGCACACACTTATACACACGTACATGGCACACACTTATACACACACAGCACACACTTATACACACGTACATGGCACACTTATACACACGTACATGGCACACACTTATACACACACGTACATGGCACACACTTATACACACACAGCACACACTTATACACACGTACATGGCACACTTATACACACGTACATGGCACACACTTATACACACACGTACATGGCACACACTTATACACACACGGCACACTTATACACACACACGGCACACACTTATACACACACGACACTCTTATACACACGTACATGGCACACACTTATACACACACACGGCACACACATACACACACACGGCACACTTATACACACGTACATGGCACACACTTATATACACGTACACGACACACTCTTATACACACGTACATGGCACACACTTATACACACGTACATGGCACACACTTATACACACGTACACGGCACACACTTATACACACGTACACGGCACACACTTATACACACGTACATGGCACACACTTATACACACACGGCACACACTTATACACACGTACATGGCACACACTTATACACACACACGGCACACACATATACACACGTACACGGCACACACTTATAGACACGTACACGGCACACACTTATACACACACACGGCACACACTTATACACACACGGCACACTCTTATACACACGTACATGGCACACACTTATACACACACAGCACACACTTATACACACGTACATGGCACACACTTATACACACGTACATGGCACACACTTATACACACACACGGCACACACTTATACACACGTACATGGCACACACTTATACACACACAGCACACACTTATACACACGTACATGGCACACTTATACACACGTACATGGCACACACTTATACACACACGTACATGGCACACACTTATACACACACGGCACACTTATACACACACACGGCACACACTTATACACACACGACACTCTTATACACACGTACATGGCACACACTTATACACACACACGGCACACACATACACACACACGGCACACTTATACACACGTACATGGCACACACTTATACACATATACATGGCACACTCTTATACACAAGTACATGGCACACACTTATATACACGTACACGACACACTCTTATACACACGTACATGGCACACACTTATATACACGTACACGACACACTCTTATACACACGTATATGGCAAACACTTATACACACGTACATGGCACACGCTTATACACACACACGGCACACACATATACACACGTACATGGCACACACTTATACACACGTACATGGCACACTCTTATACAAACGTACATGGCACACACTTATACATCACACATGTAGACGGCACACACTTATACATCACACATGTAGACGGCACACACTTATGTCTATAATTACCCCTTCCACGTGTAAAGCGCCATGGAATAAATGGCGCTATAAAATGAATAATAATAATAAAAAATAGTAATAATAAAAAACCCTGCTGTGGTGGTCAGAATCCTCTTGCAATAGCACAAGCTGGATGGCAAAACAAGCGCTAGTAATATCCCAAAGGTAATAGGAATGAAAAAATAACTTTTAGCCATGCCAAAGGAGTTGAACAGTCTTGAGTGAGGAAAAGAAGGGCTCAATTCTGGCTTTACTAGCAGAGGGACACAGTGAGTGTAATGTTGCCTCCATCCTTAAAATTTCTAAGAAGGTAGTCCATTACAACGAGGTTATCATCGCCGATGGCCCTGCCATCTCCGCTGTCTCCCTGCCGGCCTGCCCGTCGGTCACACACCTGGTCCGCCGCGACCCACCCTTCTGCTGCAGGTTCTGGATTATCCGGCTTCTCTCAGGGTCCCGGCGCGTTGTTGTTCCTCGGTCCCGCCACCTATCTCCTCGGCTTCCGCTTGTGCGCTTTTCCCGGCGTCTGCACATGCGCCGGGTCCCATCAAGGGCATCTGCGCATTTTTTCTACACACTTATACTTTTGGTTGTTTCTGCCCAGTGATTCCCGGCAGCCCATCCGGGTGAGTCCTTGCGTATTTCTGGACGCCTCCTCTAAGGGAAGGTGCCTGGTTATCCATTTGCTACTCGCTCTGATACCCTGGCCTGTGCCTGCTGTCTTTGCTTGTCACGCTCTCACTGTTATACGTTTTCTGTTGCTCTGCCTTGTACGCTACGGCATGCTCTTGTGTTGAGTGTCCTCTCTTGCCCTACATACACTGGTACCCCAGTACTCAATCATAGCAGTATCTTTTTACCATGTTACACCTTTCCTTTGTCTCCGCTTTTTGCCCTCCTGTGGTCCCGTTCAAACATCCGTGTCTGGTTTGTCTTCCCTTCCAGTCTGCATCTCAGTATCCGTGTTCCTCGGCTTCCATTCCTCTGTGTCCTCCTTCTTCTGTTACTCCATTTTGCCCCGGTTCCTGTTCACTGCTTGAGCCGTCCCTCTTGGTATCAGTTACCATGGATCTAGTGACCTCTGGGCCTGTGTTGTGATAGGCAATTCAGTAACACAATGTACATAGCGATCAGAGCACATACAGTGATCTGACAATAACCCAAAATAATAGAACGAGATCTGAGACGTGGGAACTCTGCAGACCGCAATTCCTGATCCTCTCCAAACACAACTAGAGGCAGCTGTGGATTGCGCCTGACGCTCCCTATGCAACTCGGCACAGCCTGAGAAACTAACTAACCTGAAGATAGAAAAATAAGCCTACCTTGCCTCAGAGAAATACCCCAAAGGAAAAGGCAGCCCCCCACATATAATGACTGTGAGTAAGATGAAAAGACAAACGTAGGGATGAAATAGATTCAGCAAAGTGAGGCCCGATATTCTAGACAGAACGAGGATAGGAAAGATAACTTTGCGGTCTACACAAAACCCTAAAGAAAACCACGCAAAGGGGGCAAAAAGACCCTCCGTACCGAACTAACGGCACGGAGGTACACCCCTTGCATCCCAGAGCTTCCAGCAAAACAAATAGACAAGCTGGACAGAAAAAATAGCAACAAATAGCAAAGAAGCACTTAGCTATGCAGAGCAGCAGGCCACAGGAATGATCCAGAGATACACAAGTCCAACACTGGAAGATTGACAGGAAGCATGGATCAAAGCATCAGGTGGAGTTAAGTAGAGAAGCAGCTAACGAGCTCACCAGATCACCTGAGGGAGGAAACTCAGAAGCTGCAGTACCACTTTCCTCCACAAACGGAAGCTCCCAGAGAGAATCAGCCGAAGTACCACTTGTGACCACAGGAGTGAACTCTGCCACAGAATTCACAACAGTACCCCCCCCTTGAGGAGGGGTCACCGAACCCTCACCAGAGCCCCCAGGCCGACCAGGATGAGCCACATGAAAGGCACGAACAAGATCGGGAGCATGGACATCAGAAGCAAAAACCCAGGAATTATCTTCCTGAGCATAACCCTTCCATTTAACCAGATACTGGAGTTTCCGTCTTGAAACACGAGAATCCAAAATCTTCTCCACAATAAACTCCAATTCCCCCTCCACCAAAACCGGGGCAGGAGGCTCAACAGATGGAACCATAGGTGCCACGTATCTCCGCAACAATGACCTATGGAAAACGTTATGTATGGAAAAAGAATCTGGGAGGGTCAGACGAAAAGACACAGGATTAAGAACCTCAGAAATCCTATACGGACCAATAAAACGAGGTTTAAACTTAGGAGAGGAAACCTTCATAGGAATATGACGAGAAGATAACCAAACCAGATCCCCAACACGAAGTCGGGGACCCACACGGCGTCTGCGATTAGCGAAAAGTTGAGCCTTCTCCTGGGACAAGGTCAAATTGTCCACTACCTGAGTCCAAATCTGCTGCAACCTGTCCACCACAGTATCCACACCAGGACAGTCCGAAGACTCAACCTGTCCCGAAGAGAAACGAGGATGGAACCCAGAATTGCAGAAAAATGGCGAAACCAAGGTAGCCGAGCTGGCCCGATTATTAAGGGCGAACTCAGCCAAAGGCAAAAAGGACACCCAGTCATCCTGATCAGCAGAAACAAAGCATCTCAGATATGTTTCCAAGGTCTGATTGGTTCGTTCGGTCTGGCCATTAGTCTGAGGATGGAAAGCCGAGGAAAAAGACAAGTCAATGCCCATCCTACCACAAAAGGCTCGCCAAAACCTCGAAACAAACTGGGAACCTCTGTCAGAAACAATATTCTCTGGAATGCCATGCAAACGAACCACATGCTGGAAGAACAAAGGCACCAAATCAGAGGAGGAAGGCAATTTAGACAAGGGTACCAGATGGACCATCTTAGAAAAGCGATCACAGACCACCCAAATGACTGACATCTTTTGAGAAACGGGAAGGTCAGAAATAAAATCCATAGAGATATGTGTCCAAGGCCTCTTCGGGACCGGCAAGGGCAAAAGCAACCCACTGGCACGAGAACAGCAGGGCTTAGCCCGAGCACAAATCCCACAGGACTGCACAAAAGTACGCACATCCCGCGACAGAGACGGCCACCAAAAGGATCTAGCCACTAACTCTCTGGTACCAAAGATTCCAGGATGACCAGCCAACACCGAACAATGAAGTTCAGAGATAACTCTATTCGTCCACCTATCAGGGACAAACAGTTTCTCCGCTGGGCAACGATCAGGTTTATTAGCCTGAAATTTTTGCAGCACCCGCCGCAAATCAGGGGAGATGGCAGACACAATTACTCCTTCCTTGAGGATACCCGCCGGCTCAGATAAACCCGGAGAGTCAGGGCACAAAACTCCTAGACAGAGCATCCGCCTTCACATTTTTAGAGCCCGGAAGGTACGAAATCACAAAGTCAAAACGGGCAAAAAACAACGACCAACGAGCTTGTCTAGGATCCAAGCGCTTGGCAGACTCGAGATAAGTCAAGTTCTTATGATCAGTCAATACCACCACGCGATGCTTAGCTCCTTCAAGCCAATGACGCCACTCCTCGAATGCCCACTTCATGGCCAGCAACTCTCGGTTGCCCACATCATAATTTCGCTCAGCAGGCGAAAACTTCCTGGAAAAGAAAGCGCATGGTTTCATCACTGAGCAACCAGGACCTCTCTGTGACAAAACAGCCCCTGCTCCAATCTCAGAAGCATCAACCTCGACCTGGAACGGAAGAGAAACATCTGGTTGACACAACACAGGGGCAGAAGAAAAACGACGCTTCAACTCCTGAAAAGCCTCCACAGCAGCAGAAGACCAATTGACCAAATCAGCACCCTTCTTGGTCAAATCGGTCAATGGTTTGGCAACACTAGAAAAATTGCAGATGAAGCGACGATAAAAATTAGCAAAGCCCAGGAACTTTTGCAGACTTTTCAGAGATGTCGGCTGAGTCCAATCATGGATGGCTTGGACCTTAACCGGATCCATCTCGATAGTAGAAGGGGAAAAGATGAACCCCAAAAATGAAACCTTCTGCACACCAAAGAGACACTTTGATCCCTTCACAAACAAAGAATTAGCACGCAGGACCTGAAAAACCGTTCTGACCTGCTTCACATGAGACTCCCAATCATCCGAGAAGATCAAAATGTCATCCAAGTACACAATCAGGAATTTATCCAGGTACTCACGGAAGATGTCATGCATAAAGGATTGAAACACTGATGGAGCATTGGCAAGTCCTAACGGCATCACTAGATACTCAAAATGACCCTCGGGCGTATTAAATGCAGTTTTCCATTCATCGCCTTGCCTGATTCTCACCAGATTATACGCACCACGAAGATCTATCTTAGTGAACCAACTAGCCCCCTTAATCCGAGCAAACAAATCAGATAACAATGGCAAGGGGTACTGAAATTTAACAGTGATCTTATTAAGAAGGCGATAATCTATACACGGTCTCAGCGAACCATCCTTCTTGGCTACAAAAAAGAACCCTGCTCCTAATGGCGACGATGACGGGCGAATATGCCCCTTCTCCAGGGATTCCTTCACATAACTGCGCATAGCGGTGTGCTCAGGCACGGATAAATTAAACAGTCGACCTTTTGGGAATTTACTACCAGGAATCAAATTGATAGCACAATCACAATCCCTATGCGGAGGTAGGGCATCGGACTTGGGCTCATCAAATACATCCCGGTAATCAGACAAGAACTCTGGAACCTCAGAAGGGGTGGATGATGAAATTGACAGAAATGGAACATCACCATGTACCCCCTGACAACCCCAGCTGGACACCAACATGGAATTCCAATCCAATACTGGATTATGGGCTTGTAGCCATGGCAACCCCAACACGACCACATCATGCAGATTATGCAACACCAGAAAGCGAATAACCTCCTGATGTGCAGGAGCCATGCACATGGTCAGCTGGGTCCAGTATTGAGGCTTATTCTTGGCCAAAGGTGTAGCATCAATTCCTCTCAATGGAATAGGACACTGCAAGGGCTCCAAGAAAAACCCACAACGTTTAGCATAATCCAAGTCCATCAAATTCAGGGCAGCGCCTGAATCCACAAACGCCATGACAGAATACGACGACAAGGAGCATATCAAGGTAACGGACAGAAGAAATTTTGACTGTACAGTACCAACGGCGGCAGACCTAGCGAACCGCTTAGTGCGCTTAGGACAATCAGAGATAACATGAGTGGAATCACCACAGTAGAAACACAGCCCATTCAGACGTCTGTGTTCTTGCCGTTCAACTCTGGTCATAGTCCTATCGCACTGCATAGACTCAGGTTTAATCTCAGGTAATACCGCCAAATGGTGCACAGATTTACGCTCACGCAAGCGTCGACCGATCTGAATGGCCAAAGACATAGACTCATTCAAACCAGCGGGCATAGGAAATCCCACCATGACATCCTTAATGGCTTCAGAGAGACCCTTTCTAAAAATGGCTGCAAGCGCAGATTCATTCCATTGAGTGAGCACGGACCATTTTCTAAATTTCTGGCAATATAGCTCTATCTCAGCCTGAGCCTGACAAAGAGCCAGCAAATTCTTTTCTGCCTGATCTACTGAATTAGGCTCATCGTACAGCAATCCAAGCGCCAGGAAAAACGCATCGATATTACTTAATGCAGGATCTCCTGACGCAAGAGAAAATGCCCAGTCCTGAGGGTCGCCACGCAAAAAAGAAATGACGATCCTAACCTGTTGCGCTGGGTCACCAGAAGAGCGAGGTTTCAAAGCCAGAAACAGTTTACAATTATTCTTGAAACTCAGAAATTTAGTTCTATCTCCAAAAAACAAATCTGGAATAGGAATTCTCGGTTCTAACAAAGAATTCTGAACCACAAAATTTTGAATATCTTGAACTCTTGCCGTGAGCTGATCTACACATGAAGACAGACCTTTAATGTCCATTGTAACACCTGTGTCCTGAAGCACCCAAATGTCTAGGGGGAAAAAAAGACAAATCACAGTGCAAAGGAAAAAAAATGGTCTCAGAATTTCTTTTTTCCCTCTATTGAGAATCATTAGTAGTTTTTGCTTCCTGTACTGTTGTGATAGGCAATTCAGTAACACAATGTACATAGCGATCAGAGCACATACAGTGATCTGACAATAACCCAAAATAATAGAACGAGCTCTGAGACGTGGGAACTCTGCAGACCGCCATTCCTGATCCTCTCCAAACACAACTAGAGGCAGCCGTGGATTGCCCTTAACGCTCCCTATGCAACTCGGCACAGCCTGAGAAACTAACTAACCTGAAGATAGAAAAATAAGCCTACCTTGCCTCAGAGAAATACCCCAAAGGAAAAGGCAGCCCCCCACATATAATGACTGTGAGTAAGATGAAAAGACAAACGTAGGGATGAAATAGATTCAGCAAAGTGAGGCCCGATATTCTAGACAGAACGAGTATAGGAAAGATAACTTTGCGGTCTACACAAAACCCTAAAGAAAACCACGCAAAGGGGCAAAAAGACCCTCCGTACTGAACTAACGGCACGGAGGTACACCCTCTGCGTCCCAGAGCTTCCAGCAAAACAAATAGACAAGCTGGACAGAAAAAATAGCAACAAATAGCAAAGAAGCACTTAGCTATGCAGAGCAGCAGGCCACAGGAATGATCCAGAGATACACAAGTCCAACACTGGAACATTGACAGGAAGCATGGATCAAAGCATCAGGTGGAGTTAAGTAGAGAAGCAGCTAACGAGCTCACCAGATCACCTGAGGGAGGAAACTCAGAAGCTGCAGTCCCACTTTCCTCCACAAACGGAAGCTCCCAGAGAGAATCAGCCGAAGTACCACTTGTGACCACAGGAGTGAACTCTGCCACAGAATTCACAACAGGCCTGCTCCTGACGATCCCTGTATAGGGGTTGGACTCCACTAGGTCAACTTGCCCAGGAGTAGGTCTGTTCCATGGGCTAGAGGGTCCACTCTTAACGCTCGCCTTCCTGGGGTGTCACAAAGGTCAAGTAGCAGACATTGGGGACTACAAAGCTACAGACCGGCAGAAAGCGAAAACGACTCTCCACTGACCAGGATGACCGTCATCTTATTTGAATGTCACTCAGCAAATGGCAGCTGGGCGAAGTGCACGGCAAGAACAATTTGTAACAAGCTCCATGACTCAAGTCATGTAAAGCTAGAAAAAAGCCTTTCATCAATGAGAAGCAAAGGAGAGCCAAGCAGAAGTTTACCAAAGACCATGAGGACTGGACCATAGAGGACTGGAGTAAGGTAATCTTCTCTGATGAGTCTAATTTTCAGCTTTGCCCAACACCTGGTCATCTAATGGTTAGATGGAGACCTGGAGAGGCGTACAAGCTACAGTGTCTCACACCCACTGTGAAAGTTGGTGGAGGATCGGTGATGATCTGGAGATGCTTCAGCAAGGCTGGAATTGGGCAGGTTGTTATTTGCGAAGGACGTATGAATCAAGCCGCATACAAGGTTATCCTGGAAAAACAGTTGCTTCCTTCTGCTCAGGCAATGTTCCCATATCTGAGGGCTGGTTTTTCCAGCAGGATAATGCACCATGCCACACAGCTAGGTCAATCAAGGTGTGGATGAAGGACCACCACATCAAATCCCCGTCATGGCCGCCAAATCTCCAGACCTGAATCCCATTGAAAACCTCTGGAATGTAATCAAGAGGAAGATGGATAGTCACAAGCCATCAAACAAAGTAAAACTGCTTACATTTTTGTATCAGGAGTGGCATAAGGTCACCCAAAAGCAGTGTGAAAGACTGGTGGAAAGCTGCCAAGACGCATAAAAATTGTGATTTTCAGAAAATAAATACAAAATTTATTGCTTGGAACTTCAGAGACATGCCAGTACTTTCTAGAATAAAAGAACAATTTACATTATACTAAAAAAATATATATATACACAGTACAGACCAAAAGTACACACCTTCTCATTTAAAGATTTTTTCTGTATTTTCATGACTATGAAAATTGTAAATTCACACTAGTGACGAAAAATAACAATACAGGACTCTTTCGAGGCTCTGTAATTGGAATGAGTACACTTTAAATCCTTTAACGAGGATCTATTGGAGGGCAAGTCTGGTGCCAGCAGCCGCGGTAATTCCAGCTCCAGTAGCGTACACTAAAGCTGCTGCAGTTAAAAAGCTCGTAGTTGGATCTTGGGATCGAGCTGGCGGTCCGCCGCAAGGCGTGCTACCGCCAGTCCCAGCCCCTTTGCCTTGGGGCGCCTCCCCGATGCTCTTGACTGAGTGTCCCGGGGGCCCGAAGCGTTTACTTTGAAAAAATTAGAGTGTTCAAAGCAGGCAGCCACGCCTGAATACTCCAGCTAGGAATAATGGAATAGGACTCCGGTTCTATTTTGTTGGTTGTCGGAACTGGGGCCATGATTAAGAGGGACGGCCGGGGGCATCCGTATTGCGCCGCTAGAGGTGAAATTCTTGGACCGGCGCAAGACGAACCAAAGCGAAAGCATTTGCCAAGAATGTTTTCATTAATCAAGAACGAAAGTCGGAGGTTCGAAGACGATCAGATACCGTCGCGGTTCCGACCATAAATGATGCCAACTGGCGATCCGGCGGCGTTATTCCCATGACCCGCCGAGCAGCGTCCGGGAAACCAAAGTCTTTGGGTTCCGGGGGGAGTATGGTTGCAAAGCTGAAACTTAAAGGAATTATAGGCTGAACTGGATGGACAAATGTCTTTTTTCGGCCTTACTAACTATGTTACTATGTTACTATGTTACACTGAAGGCATCAAAACTATGAATTAACACTTGTGGAATTATATACTTAACAAAAAAAGTGTGAAACAACTGAAAATATGTCTTATATTCTAGGTTCTTCAAAGTAGCCACCTTTTGCTTTGATGACTGCTTTGCACACTCTTGGCATTCTCTTGATGAGCTTCAAGAGGTAGTCACCGGGAATGGTTTTCACTTCACAGGTGTGCCCGGTCAGGTTTAATAAGTTGGATTTCTTGCCTTATAAATGGGGTTGGGACCATAAGTTGTGTTGTGCAGAAGTCTGGTGGATACACAGCTGATAGTCCTACTGAATAGACTGCTAGAATTTGTACTATGGCAAGAAAAAAGCAGCTAAGTAAAGAAAAACGAGTGGCCATCATTACTTTAAGAAATGAAGATCAGTCAGTCCGAAAAATTGGGAAAACTTTGAAAGTGTCCCCAAGTGCAGTTGCAAAAACCATCAAGCGCTACAAAGAAACTGGCGCACATGAGGACCGCCCCGGGAAAGGAAGACCAAGAGTCACCTCTGCTTCTGAGGATAAGTTTATCCGAGTCACCAGCCTCAGAAATCGCAGGTTATCAGCAGCTCAGATTAGAGACCAGGTCAATTCCACAGAGTTCTAGCAGCAGACACATCTCTACAACAATTGTTAAGAGGAGACTTTGTGTAGCAGGCCTTCATGGTAAAATAGCTGCTAGGAAACCACTGCTAAGGACAGGCAACAAGCAGAAGAGACTTGTTTGGGCTAAAGAAAACAAGCAATGGACATTAGACCAGTGGAAATCTGTGCTTTGGTCCGATGAGTCCAAATTTGAGATCTTTGGTTCCAACCACCGTGTCTTTGTGCGACGCAGAAAAGGTGAACGGATGGACTCTACATGCCTGGTTCCCACCGTGAAGCATGGAGGAGGAGGTGTAATGGTGTGGGGGGGGGGGGCTTTGCTGGTAACACTGGGGAATTATTCAAAATTGAAGGTATACTGAACCAGCATGGCTACCACAGCATCTTGCAGCAGCATGCTATTCCATCCGGTTTGCGTTTAGTTGGACCATCATTTATTTTTCAACAGGACAATGACCCCCAAACACACCTCCAGGCTTTGTGAGGGCTATTTGACCAAGAAGGAGAGTGATGGGGGGCTACGCCAGATGACCTGGCCTCCACAGTCACCAGACCTGAACCCAATCGAGATGGTTTGGGGTGAGCTGGACAGCACAGTGAAGGCAAAAGGGCCAACAAGTGCTAAGCATCTCTGGGAACTCCTTCAAGATTGTTGGAAGACCATTTCTGGTGACTACCTCTTGAAATTCATCAAAAGAATGCCAAGAGTGTGCAAAGCAGTCAAAGCAAAAGGTGGCTACTTTGAAGAACCTAGAATATAAGACATAATTTCAGTTGTTTCACACTTTTTTTGTTAAGTATATAATTCCACATGTGTTAATTCATAGTTTTGATGCCTTCAGTGTGAATGTACAATTTTCATAGTCATGAAAGTACAGAAAAATCTTTAAATGAGAAGATGTGTCCAAACTTTTGGTCTGTACTGTATATACATATACTAGATGGTGGCCCAATTCTAATGCATCGGGTATTCTAGAACAGAGGTCCCCAACTCCAGTCCTCAAGGCCCACCAATAGGTCATGTTTTCAGGATTTCCTTTGCATTGCACAGGTGATGCAATTATTACCTGGGCAAGACTAAGGAAATCCTGAAAACATGACATGTTGGTGGGCCTTGAGGACTGGAGTTGGGGACCTCTGTTCTAGAATATGTATGTATGTATATAGCAGCTGCATAGTATATAGCACAGGCCATGTAGTATATAGGAGCCATGTAGACCGCTAAGTCTTCTGGGTAATTTCGCAATGCATCTCTGGGAACGGAAGATGGCGGCAGCCGCGTGCGGCTCGGCGGACTACGGAAAGTGAGTATAGCAGTTTTTAAAAAAAATGTTTTATTATTTTTAACATTACATTTTTTTACTATTGATGCTGCATAGGCAGCATCAATAGTAAAAAGTTAGGGACACACAGGGTTAATAGCAGCGATAACGGAGTGCGTTACCCAAGGCATAACGTGGTCCGTTACCGCTGTCATTAACCCTGTGTGAGCGGTGACTGCGGGGAGTATGCGGGCGCCGGGCACTGACTGCGGTGACTGAAGGGAGCATGCGGGCGCCAGGCACTGACTGCGGGGAGTAGGGAAGAACTAATCGGACTGTGCCCATCGCTGATTGGTTGCGGCAGCCATGACAGGCAGCTGGTGAGACCAATCAGCGACGCAGGATTTCCGTTATGGAAGTTGAGGACAGAAAGACGGAAGTACCCCTTAGACAATTATATATACTAGAAGGTGGCCCGATTCTAACGCATCGGGTATTCTAGAATATGCATGTCCACATAGTATATTGCCCAGCCACGTAGTATATTGCCCAGCCACGTAGTATATTGCCCAGCCACGTAGTTCACGTAGTATATTGCCCAGTCACATAGTATATTGCCCAGCCAAGTAGTATATTGCCCAGCCACGTAGTATATTGCCCAGTCATGTAGTATATTGCCCAGCCACATAGTATTTTGCTCAGTTACATAGTATATTGCCCAGTCACATAGTATATTGCCCAGTCACATAGTATATTGCACAGAGCCACGTAGTATACAGCACAGAGCCACGTAGTATACAGCACAGAGCCACGTAGTATATTGCCCAGAGCCAGGTAGTATACAGCAGCGAGCCAATTACTATATAGCACAGAGCCACGTAGTATACAGCACAGAGTCACGTAGTATATTCCACAGAGCCACGTAGTAAACAGCACAGAGCCACGTAGTATACAGCACAGAGCCATGTAGTATATTGCCCAGCCACGTAGTATACAGCTCAGTCACGTAATATATTGGCCAGTCACGTAGTATGCACCATATCCCTGTTAAAAAAAAAGAATTAAAATAAAATATAGTTACATACTCACCTCCTGGAGCCTCCGGATCGAAGCGGCCAGTTCCCGATGCTTGTCGCGCGCTCCGGTCTGAAGATTGCATTGTGGTCTTGCGAGATGATGACATAGCGGTCTCGCGAGACCGTACGTCATCATCTCGCGAGACCGCAATGCATGCAGCGGTCACCGGGGCGTCGCGCGGAAAGAAGGACAGACAGACAGACAGAAAGACGGAAGTGACCCTTAGACAATTATATAGTATATATAATATATATATATATATATATATATATATATATATATATATATATATATATATATATATATATATATATATATATATATACACACTGCTCAAAAAAATAAAGGGGACACTAAAATTCCACATCCTAGATATCACTGAAATATTCCAGTTGTAAATCTTTATTCATTACATAGTGGAATGTGTTGAGAACAATAAAAGCTAAAAATTATCAACGTAAATCACCACTAATATCCTACAGAGGTCTGGAGTTGGAATGATGCTCAAAATCAAAGAGGAAATCAAATTACAGGCAGATCCAACTTCAGTGGAAATGCCTAAAGACAAGGAAATAATGCTCAGTAGTGTGTGTGGCCTCCATGTGCCTGTATGATCTCCGTACAACACCTGGGCATGCTCCTGATGAGGCGGCGGCTGGTTTTCTGAGGGATCTCCTCCCAGACCTGAACTAAAGCATCCACCAACTCATGGACAATCTGTGGTGCAACGTGATGTTGGTGGATGGTGCAAGACAGCATGTCCCAGATGTGTACAATCGGATTCAGGTCTGGGGAACGACGTGCCAGTCCATAGCTTCAATGCCTTCATCTTGCAGGAACTGCTGACACACTCCAGCCACATGAGGTGTGGCATTGTCCTGCATTAGGAGGAACCCAAGGCCAACCGCCCCAGCATATGGTCTCACAAGGGGTCTGAGGATCTCAGTACCTAATGGCAGTCAGGCTACCTCTGGCGAGCACATGGAGGGCTGTGCGGCCCTCCAAAGAGATGCACCACCACACCATTACTGACCCACTGAGAAATCGGTCATGATGAAGGATGTTGCAGGCAGCAGATTGCTCTCCACGGTGTCCCCAGACTCTGTCACATGTACTCAGTGTGAACCTGCTTTCATCTGTGAAGAGCACATGGCGCCAGTGGCGAATTTGCCAATCCTGGTGTTCTGTGGCAAATGCCAAGCGTCCTGCACATTGTTGGGCTGTGAGCATAACCCCCATCTGTGGACATCAGGCACGCAGACCATCCTCATAAAGTCGGTTTCTAACCATTTGTGCAGACACATGTACATTTGTGCCCTGCTGGAGGTCAATTTGCAGGGCTCTGGCAGTGCTCCTCCTGTTCCCCCTTACACAAAGGCTGAGGTAGCGGTCCTGCTGCTGGGTTGTTGCCCTCCTCCACGTCTCCTGGTAGCGCCTCCAGCCTCTGGACACTACGCTGACAGACAGCAAACCTTGCCATAGCTCGCATTGATGTGCCATCCTGGATGAGCTGCACTACCTGAGCCACTCATGTGGGTTGTAGAGTCCGTCTCATGCTACCACTAGTGTGAAAGCACAACCGACATTCAAAAATTACCAAAACATCAGCCAAAAAGCATTGGTACTGAGATGTGGTCTGTGGTCCCCACCTGCAGAATCACTCCTTTTTTCAGTGTCTCTTGATAATTTCCATCTGTTGTCTATTCCATTTCCACAACAGCATGTGAAATTGATTCAGTGTTGCTTCCTAAGTGGACAGTTTGATTTCACAGAAGTTTGATTTACTTGAAGTTATATTGATGTTTAAGTGTTCCCTTTATTTTTTTTGAGCAGTGTATATACTCCTCACAAAATTAGAATATCTTTAAAAAGTTAATTTATTTCATTTTTTCAATACAAAAAGTGAATCTCATATTATATAGAGTCATTACAGACAGAGTGATCTATTTCACGTGTTTATTTCTATTAATGTTGATGATTATGGCTTACAGCCAATGAAAGCCCAAAAGTCATTGTGGTGAAATATGTGTATATATATCTATATGTGTGTAGTGACATATGTAGTGACATATGTCTAGGGTTATATGTGTGATTAGTGATAATGTAACATCTGTCCTGAAGGCAAGTCGCACCTAGGTGTTAATAGGTACTTCCTTGGGACTAGTAGAATTGTGTCTCCATATCTCACCAGGAAGTCTAGCTATGGCCAAGAAGAAAGGAACACTTGACACCTCCTAGTGCTTGGAGGGGAGATGTTAATTGCAGCCTGAGGTTGGCTATTCCTGGGAACCATCTCACAAGTGTCTCCAGAGGAAAATAATATATATTCATTAGTGGAGCGGCCGTGGCCCAATCAAACAGACTGCAATTATGATATTAACCTGGGGGGCCGGCCTAGAAACCTGACCTCAGACCAAAGTCATAAATTTAGGCTGCAGACAGAGAATTGTGTTCACATGATGGGGGCAGCCTGAGAAGCTGGTGTGATCCAATCTACATTCGTCCTACCCTCAGGGAGCAGAAGTAACTACCAGTTAGATGATTTCTGTAAGTTCTCCTCTTTATTTTATACTGTTTTGCATACGTTGTATGTCTTTTTATTATCATATTTTTATACCTTTTCTTATTGTAAGCACTGACCCTTTTGTTATTAAAGTATAAAACTTTAACAAGTTGAACCTTGAATGTTCTAAAAGAATCCATAGCCTAAGGTGTGTAAGCCTTATCAATGGTAGACATTACTAGCATTATTAGTCTGGGACTCATCGCCCATGTATTCGGTGAGTGGTGGCAGCGTGTAAGAGTGGGTGTGTGGCCTTGGTAAGTGTGTGATTTATGCTCCCATTACAGCATAGGACCGAGGTTGAATGCTGGACTGAGAGTGGGGAGATAGATTAACCGTTGCAGGCACAACCCCAAGTCACGTGTGAGAGCAGGCATGTGACAAATAAGTGACACCACGGAGAAGGGATCCGTGACAGTCATTAACTCAGTAAATTAGAATAAATAACAAAAAACACCTGCAAAGGCTTCCTAAGCATTTATAAAGGTTCCATATACTGTTTCAGTAGCTCCACAATCATGTGGAAGACTGCTGACCTGACATGTCCAGAAGGCAGTCATTGACACACTCCACAAAAAGGTAAGGGTAAGCCAGAAAAGATAATTGCTAAAGAAGCTGGCAGAGTGCTGTATCCAAGCATATTAACCCCTTTCTGACATTAGACGTACTATCCTGTCGAGGTGGGGTGGGCCCCTATGACCACCGACGGGATAGTACGTCATATGCGATCGGCAGCGCTCACGGGGGGAGCGCCGCCGATCGCGGCCGGGTGTCAGCTGCCTATCGCAGCTGACATCCGGCACTATGTGCCAGAAGCGGTCACGGACCGCCCCCGGCACATTAACCCCCGGCACACCGCGATCAAAGATGATCGCGATGTGCCGGCGGTACAGGGGAGCATCGCGCAGGGAGGGGGCTCCCTGCGGGCTTCCCTGAGCCCCCCGCAGCAACGCGATGTGATCGCGTTGCTGCGAGGGTCTCTTACCTCCCTCCCTGCCTGCTCCAGCCCCGGATCCAAGATGGCCACGGATCCGGGTCCTGCAGGGAGGGAGGTGGCTTCACAGAGCCTGCTCAGAGCAGGCACTGTGAAGCCTGCAGTGCTGCATGTCAGATCGGTGATCTGACAGAGTGCTGTGCAAACTGTCAGATCATCGATCTGTGATGTCCCCCCCTGGGACAAAATAAAAAAGTTAAAAAAATTTTTTCCAAATGTGTAAAAAAAAATAAAAAAAAATATTCCTAAATAAAAAAAACAAAAAATATTATTCCCATAAATACATTTCTTCATCTAAATAAAAAAAATAAAAAAACAATAAAAGTACACATATTTAGTATCGCCGCATCCGTAACGACCCGACCTATAAAACTGGCCCACTAGTTAACCCCTTCAGTAAACACCGTACGAAAAAAAAAAAAACGAGGCAAAAAACGCTTTACTATCATACCGCCGAACAAAAAGTGGAATAACACGCGATCAAAAAGACAGATATAAATAACCATGGTACCGCTGAAAACGTCATCTTGTCCCGCAAAAAACGAGCTGCCATACAGCATCATCAGCAAAAAAATAAAAAAGTTATAGTGCTCAGAATAAAACGATGCAAAAATAATTATTTTTTTCTGTTAAATAGTTTTTATCGTATAAAAGCGCCAAAACATAAAAAAATGATATAAATGAGGCATCGCTGTAATCGTACTGACTCGAAGAATAAAACTGCTTTATCAATTTTACCAAACGCGGAACGATATAAACGCCTCCCCCAAAAGAAATTCATGAACAGCTGGTTTTTGGTAATTCTTCCTCATAAAAATCGGAATAAAAAGCGATCAAAAAATGTCAAATGCCCGAAAATGTTACCAATAAAAACGTCAACTCGTCCCGCAGAAAACAAGACCTCACATGACTCTGTGGACCAAAATATGGAAAAGTAAATCAAACCCCCCTACATCACCCCCTTAGTTAGGGAAAAATTAAAAAAATGTATTTATTTCCATTTTCCCATTAGGGCAAGGGTTAGGGTTGGGGCTAAAGTTAGGGTTTAGATTACATTTACAGTTGGGAATAGGGTTGGGATTAGGGGTGTGTCAGTGTTAGAGGTGTGGTTAGGGTTACCGTTGGAATTAGGGTTAGGGGTGTGTTTGGATTAGGGTTTCAGTTATAATTGGGGGGTTTCCACTGTTTAGGCACATCAGGGCTCTCCAAACGCGACATGGCGTCCGATCTCAATTCCAACCAATTCTGCGTTGAAAAAGTAAAACAGTGTTTCTTCCCTTCCGAGCTCTCCCGTGTGCCCAAACAGGGGTTTACCCCAACATATGGTTTTTTTCCTGTTTAGGCACATCAGGGGCTCTGCAAATGGAACATTACGCCCGTAGACGATTCCATCAAAGTCTGCATTCCAAAACTTCAGTACTTCCCAACGTGTGCCCAAACAGTTTTTTCCCACATATGGGGTACCAGCGTACTCAGGACAAATAGGACAACAACTTTTGGGGTCCAATTTCTCCTGTTACCCTTGGGAAAATACAAAACTGGGGGCTAAAAAATATTTTTTGTGGGAAAAAAAAAGATTTTTTATTTTCACGGCTCTGCGTTATAAACTGTAGTGAAACACTTGGGGGTTCAAAGCTCTAACAACACATCTAGATGAGTTCCTTAGGGTGTCTAGTTTCCAAAATGGTGTCACTTGTGGGGGGTTTCTACTGTTTAGGTACATTAGGGGCTCTGCAAACGCAATGTGACACCTGCAGACCATTCCATCTAAGTCTGCATTCCAAATGGAGCTCCTTCCCTTCCGAGCCCTCCCATGCGCCCAAACAGTGGTTCCCCCCCACTTATGGGGTATCAGCGCACTCAGGACAAATTGGACAACAAATTTTGGGGTCCAATTTCTCCTGTTACCCTCGGGAAAATACAAAACTGGGGGCTAAAAAATAATTTTTGTGGGAAAAAATTTTTGTTTTATTTTTACGGCTCTGCATTATAAACTTCTGTGAAGCCCTTGGTGGGTCAAAGCGCTCACCACACATCTAGATAAGTTCCTTAGGGGGTCTACTTTCCAAAATGGTGTCACTTGTGGGGGGTTTCAATGTTTAGGCACATCAGTGGCTCTCTAAACGCAACATGGCATCCCATCTCAATTCCTGTCAATTTTGCATTGAAAAGTCAAACAGCGCTCCTTCCCTTCCGAGCTCTCCCATGCGCCCAAACAGTGGTTTACCCCCACATATGGGGTATCAGCGTACTCAGGACAAATTGTACAACAACTTTTGGGGTCCAATTTCTTCTCTTACTCTTGGGTAAATAAAACATTGGGGAGAAAAGATAATTTTTGTGAAAAAATGATTTTTTATTTTTACGGTTCTGCATTATAAACTTCTGTGAAGCACTTGGCAGGTCAAAGTGCTCACCACACCTCTAGATAAGTTCCTTAGGGGGTCTACTTTCCAAAATGGTGTCACTTATGGGGGGTTTCAATGTTTAGGCACATCAGTGGCTCTCCAAACGCAACATGGCGTCCCATCTCAATTCCTGTCAATTTTGCATTGAAAAGTCAAACGGCGCTCCTTCCCTTCCGAGCTCTCCCATGTGCCCAAACAGTGGTTTACCCCCACATATGGGGTATCAGCGTACTCAGGACAAATTGTACAACAACTTTTGGGGTCCATTTTCTCCTGTTACCCTTGGTAAAATAAAACAAATTGGAGCTGAAGTAAATTTTTTGTGAAAAAAAGTTAAATGTTCATTTTTATTTAAACATTCCAAAAATTCCTGTGAAGCACCAGAAGGGTTAATAAACTTATTGAATATGGTTTTGAGCCCATTGAGGGGTGCAGTTTTTAGAATGGTGTCACACTTGGGTATTTTCTATCATATAGACCCCTCAAAATGACTTCAAATGAGATGTGGTCCCTAAAAAAAAATGGTGTTGTAAAAATGAGAAATTGCTGGTCAACTTTTAACCCTTATAACTCCCTAACAAAATAAAAATTTTGGTTCCAAAATTGTGCTCATGTAAAGTAGACATGTGAGAATTGTTTCTTATTAAGTATTTTGTGTGATATATCGCTGTGATTTAATTGCATAAAAATTCAAAGTTGGAAAATTGCGAAATTTTCATAATTTTCGCCAAATTTCCATTTTTTTCACAAATAAACGCAGGTACTATCAAAGAATTTTTACCACTATCATGAAGTACAATATGTCACGAGAAAACATTGTCAGAATCACTGGGATCCGTTGAAGCGTTCCAGAGTTATAACCTCATAAAGGGACAGTGGTCAGAATTGTAAAAATTGGCCCGGTCATTAACGTGCAAACCACCCTTGGGGGTAAAGGGGTTAATGGAAAGTTGAGTGGAAGGAAACAGTGTGGTAGAAAAAGGTGCACAAGCAACTGGGATAACCGCAGCCTTCAAAAGATTGTTAAGAAAAGGCCATTCAAAAATTTGGCGGAGATTCACAAGGAGTGGACTGCTGCTGGAGTCAATGCTTCCAGAGCCTCCACACACAGACGTATCCAGGACATGGGCTACAAATGTCGTATTCCTTGCGTCAAGCCACTCGGGACCAATAGACAACACCAGAAGCATCTTACCTGGACCAAGGAGAAAAGAACTGGACTGTTGTCAGTGGTCCAAGGTGTTGTTTTCAGATGAAAGTAAATTTTGCATTTAATTTGGAAATCAAGGTCCCAGAGTCTGGAGGAAGAGTAGAGAGGCCACAATCCAAGCTGCTGGAGGTCTAGCGTGAAATTTCCACAATCATCGATCGTTTGGGGCGCCATGTCATCTGCTGGTGTATGTAAATGGTGTTTTATCAAGACCAAAGTCAGCGCAGCCGTATACCAGGAAATTTTAGAGCACTTCATGCTTCCCTCTGCTGACAAGCTTTTTGGGGATGGAAATTTAATTCTCCAGCAGGACTTGGCCCCTGTCCACACTGCCAAAAGTAGCAATACCTGGTTTACAAACAACAGTATCACTGTGCTTGATTCACCAGCAAACTCGCCTGATCTTAACCCCCTAGCTATGGGGTATTATCAAGAGAAAGATGAGACACCAGACCCAACAATGCAGAGGAGCTGAAGGCTGCTAGCAAAGAAACGCTTATTACAGTGATGAATATGCGGCTCCACCCCTATGGGAGGTGGAGCCGCATATTCATCACTGTAATGTGCGGCACCACGTGACCGCTCATACAGGAAGAGCTGCGACGCTGAGAGGAAGCATCGAGGGAGCTGGGTAAGTATTTTAATGCCAGCAGGCGGGCGCACATGGGGTGGGAGGGGAGAGATTACCGGGAACTTTATTTACACTGCAAAAAAAAAAAAAAAAGATTTTTAATTCCTTCGCTCCAACGAACGCTGCTGGAGAGAAGAAATGAATGGGGCTTCAGCACCACAAGCTGGGGGCACAGCGCTTACTGTAGCGCTGTCTCCTGCACGGCACACGGACTGCACACGGACAGCATCCGTGTGCGGTACGTGTTTTACACGGACCCATTGACTTTAATGGGTCTGTGTGATCCGTGCGCTCCCACGAACACTGACATGTCTGTGTTTTTCAAACGGACACACGGTCCATGAAAACACGCTGACATGTGCAGAGACACATTGATTTTAATGTGTCTACGTGAGCCAGTGTCTCCGGTACATGAGGAAACTGACACCTCACGTACCGGTGCCACTGACATGTGAAACCAGCCTAAGGGCTTATGTTAAAGTCGCAAACAGATGTAAATTGGATTGTACTCACAATCACTTTTTTCGGTCCTGATATTGGAACTTTTTTTTCACACACATGGGTATGAGCCCTAAGGCTGGGTATTTATCCTCTGGAATCCTCTCACTCTACAGCTGTTCAATCAACCTAGCACTGAATATGGCTGATTAACGCCTCTCAGCACTTCTTGTGCTGGAGCATTTTACTGGGTTGCTACTGTATCACTGAAGCTAATACACACACGGCTCCTTTGTATCATATACCCCCCCACAGCTCTTCTCTGTTGTATTCCCCCCACACATACAGCTCCACTCCATCATATTTCCCACACACAGCTCCACTCTGTCACATTCCCCCACACACACAGCTCCTTTCCATCATATTCCCCCTCAGCTCCGCCCAAATACCCCCACACAGCGCCTTGTTAAATTTCCTAAACACACTGCCTCTGTGTCATATTTGAGCCATGCACAGCTCCTCTCTGTCATACTCTCTGTCATGATTCACACCGTGACCGTCACCCCTACGTCACGGTTCGGGGTGACTTTAGGCCAACAGACGACTATAACATGTGAAGGGGGCTTATCTTAGGTATCCCTCCACTGCTACAATGTGATGAAAAAACAGACACAATGCTACAGACCTCTTAGTTTACAGCAGGGGCTTATTTTAGGTATCCCACTGCTCTTCAATATACCATGAACTGCAGGGATTTATGTATATCACGCTTTACAGTTCCGCTTGAAAACTTGCAGCTCTCTGGCGCCCCCCTCACTCTCAGGTCAGACTAGGTAATGCACCTAGGGTAATTAGTCGCCAGAAAGGCTGCCTGCTATGTACTGGCTATTGGGCATGCTGCAGCGAGGCGATATAACTACTCCCACTCAGGCAGGAACAATAATTATCAACGCCGCAGTCGCTACAATGACTCCCAAAAGCACAGAACAAAGGTATGCTGCCACCAGCTTCGATTAAACGGGTCCGAAGCTAACCCAAAACAGTAGTGTAATTCTCTTCAGAAGACCTAGGGTGTTATGTTTGCTAATGACAGGTGTTATGAAGGCAATCCAGAAACACAGTGTGCATAGCGATCAGAGCGCACACAGTGATCTGACAAATACCCAAAAATACAAGAACGAGCTCTGAGACGTGGAAACTCTGTAGACTGCACACCTGATCCTATCCTAAACACAACTAGAAGCGGCTGTGGATTGCGCCTAACAACTACCTAGGCAACTCGGCACAGCCTAAGAAGCTAGCTAGCCTGAAGATAGAAAAATAGGCCTGACTTGCCCCAGAGAAATTCCCCAAAGGAAAAGGCAGCCCCCCACATATAATGACTGTGAGTAAGATGAAAAGACAAAACATAGGGATGAAATAGATTCAGCAAAGTGGGGCCCGATATTCTAGGACAGAGCGAGGACAGTAAAGCGAACTTTGCAGTCTACAAAAAACCCTAAAGCAAAACCACGCAAAGGGGGCAAAAAAAAACCCACCGTGCCGAACTAACGGCACGGTGGTACACCCTTTGCGTCTCAGAGCTTCCAGCAAAACAAAAGACAAGCTGGACAGAAAAAAAGCAACAAAAAAGCAAAAAGCACTTAGCTATACAGAGCAGCAGGTCACAGGAACAATCAGGAGAAGCTCAGATCCAACACTGAAACATTGACAAGGAGCAAGGATAGCAGCATCAGGCGGAGTTAAGTAATGAAGCAGTTAACGAGCTCACCAGAACACCTGAGTGAGGGAGCTCAGAAGCTGCAGTACCACTTGTGACCACAGGAGTGAATTCAGCCACAGAATTCACAACAGTACCCCCCCCTTGAGGAGGGGTCACCGAACCCTCACCAGAGCCCCCAGGCACGAACAAGATCGGAAGCATGAACATCAGAGGCAAAAACCCAGGAATTATCTTCCTGAGCATAACCCTTCCATTTAACCAGATACTGGAGTTTCCGTCTAGAAACACGAGAATCCAAAATCTTCTCCACAATATACTCCAATTCCCCCTCCACCAAAACCGGGGCAGGAGGCTCAACAGATGGAACCATAGGTGCCACGTATCTCCGCAACAACGACCTATGGAATACATTATGTATGGAAAAGGAGTCTGGGAGGGTCAAACGAAAAGACACAGGATTGAGAACCTCAGAAATCCTATACGGACCAATAAAACGAGGTTTAAATTTAGGAGAGGAAACCTTCATAGGAATATGACGAGAAGATAACCAAACCAGATCCCCAACACGAAGTCGGGGACCCACACGGCGTCTGCGATTAGCGAAAAGTTGAGCTTTCTCCTGGGACAAGATCAAATGTCCACTACCTGAGTCCAGATCTGCTGCAACCTATCCACCACAGAATCCACACCAGGACAGTCCGAAGACTCAACCTGTCCTGAAGAGAAACGAGGATGGAACCCAGAATTGCAAAAAAATGGAGAAACCAAGGTAGCAGAGCTGGCCCGATTATTAAGGGCGAACTCAGCCAACGGCAAAAAGGACACCCAATCATCCTGGTCTGCAGAACAAAACATCTCAGATATGTTTCCAAGGTCTGATTGGTTCGTTCGGTCTGGCCATTAGTCTGAGGATGGAAAGCCGAGGAAAAGGATAGGTCAATGCCCATCCTACCACAAAAGGCTCGCCAAAACCTTGAAACAAACTGGGAACCTCTGTCAGAAACAATATTCTCAGGAATGCCATGCAACCGAACCACATGCTGAAAGAACAAAGGTACCAAATCAGAGGAGGAAGGCAATTTAGCCAAGGGCACCAGATGGACCATTTTAGAAAAGCGATCACAGACCACCCAAATGACTGACATCTTTTGAGAAACGGGAAGGTCAGAAATGAAATCCATCGAAATATGTGTCCAAGGCCTCTTTGGGACCGGCAAGGGCAAAAGCAACCCACTGGCACGAGAACAGGAGGGCTTAGCCCTAGCACACATTCCACAGGACTGCACAAAAGTACGTACATCCCGTGACAGAGATGGCCACCAGAAGGATCTAGCCACCAACTCTCTGGTACCAAAGATTCCAGGATGACCAGCCAACACCGAACAATGAAGTTCAGAGATAAGTTTATTAGTCCACCTATCAGGGACGAACAGTTTCTCTGCTGGACAACGATCAGGTTTATTCGCCTGAAATTTTTGCAGCACCCGCCGCAAATCAGGGGAGATGGCAGACACAATGACTCCTTCCTTGAGGATACCCGCTGGCTCAGATAAACCCGGAGAGTCGGGCACAAAACTCCTAGACAGAGCATCCGCCTTCACATTTTTAGAGCCCGGAAGGTACGAAATCACAAAGTCGAAGCGGGCAAAAAATAACGACCAACGGGCCTGTCTAGGATTCAAGCGCTTGGCAGACTCGAGATAAGTCAAGTTCTTATGATCAGTCAATACCACCACGCGATGCTTAGCTCCTTCAAGCCAATGACGCCACTCCTCGAATGCCCACTTCATGGCCAGCAACTCTCGATTGCCCACATCATAATTACGCTCAGCGGGCGAAAACTTCCTGGAAAAGAAAGCACATGGTTTCATCACTGAGCAATCAGAACCTCTCTGTGACAAAACCGCCCCTGCTCCAATCTCAGAAGCATCAACCTCGACCTGGAACGGAAGAGAAACATCTGGCTGACACAACACAGGGGCAGAACAAAAACGACGCTTCAACTCCTGAAAAGCTTCCACAGCAGCAGAAGACCAATTAACCAAATCAGCACCCTTCTTGGTCAAATCGGTCAATGGTTTGGCAATGCTAGAAAAATTACAGATGAAGCGACGATAAAAATTAGCAAAGCCCAGGAACTTTTGCAGACTTTTCAGAGATGTCGGCTGAATCCAATCCTGGATGGCTTGAACCTTAACTGGATCCATCTCGATAGTAGAAGGGGTAAAGATGAACCCCAAAAATGAAACTTTCTGCACACCGAAGAGACACTTTGATCCCTTCACAAACAAAGAGTTAGCACGCAGGACCTGAAAAACCATTCTGACCTGCTTCACATGAGACTCCCAATCATCTGAGAAGATCAAAATGTCATCCAAGTAAACAATCAGGAATTTATCCAGATACTCACGGAAGATGTCATGCATAAAAGACTGAAACACAGATGGAGCATTGGCAAGTCCGAACGGCATCACTAGATACTCAAAATGACCCTCGGGCGTATTGAATGCAGTTTTCCATTCATCTCCTTGCCTGATTCTCACCAGATTATACGCACCACGAAGATCAATCTTAGTGAACCAACTAGCCCCATTAATCCGAGCAAACAAGTCAGATAACAATGGCAAGGGATACTGAAATTTAACAGTGATCTTATTAAGAAGGCGGTAATCAATACACGGTCTCAGCGAACCATCCTTCTTGGCTACAAAGAAGAACCCTGCTCCCAGTGGTGATGACGATGGGCGAATATGTCCCTTCTCCAGGGATTCCTTCACATAACTGCGCATAGCGGCGTGTTCGGGCACGGATAAATTAAATAATCGACCTTTAGGGAATTTACTACCAGGAATCAAATTGATAGCACAATCACAATCCCTATGCGGAGGTAGAGCATCGGACTTGGGCTCTTCAAATACATCCTGATAATCAGACAAGAACTCTGGGACCTCAGAAGGGGTGGATGACGAAATCGACAAAAATGGAACATCACCATGTACCCCCTGACAACCCCAGCTGGATACCGACATGGAATTCCAATCCAATACTGGATTATGGGTTTGTAGCCATGGCAACCCCAACACGACCACATCATGCAGATTATGCAACACCAGAAAGCGAATAACTTCCTGATGTGCAGGAGCCATGCACATGGTCAGCTGGGCCCAGTATTGAGGTTTATTCTTGGCCAAAGGTGTAGCATCAATTCCTCTCAATGGAATAGGACACCGCAAAGGCTCCAAGAAAAACCCACAACGTTTAGCATAATCCAAATCCATCAGATTCAGGGCAGCGCCCGAATCCACAAACGCCATGACAGAAAACGACGACAAAGAGCATATCAAGGTAATGGACAGAAGGAATTTGGACTGTACAGTACCAATGACGGCAGACCTAGCGGACCGCTTAGTGCGCTTAGGACAATCAGAAATAGCATGAGTGGAATCACCACAGTAGAAACACAGACCATTCAGACGTCTGTATTCCTGCCGTTCAACTCTAGTCATAGTCCTATCGCACTGCATAGGCTCAGGTTTAACCTCAGGCAGTACCGCTAAATGGTGCACAGATTTACGCTCGCGCAAGCGTCGACCGATCTGAACGACCAAAGACAAAGACTCATTCAAACCAGCAGGCATAGGAAATCCCACCATGACATCCTTAAGAGCCTCAAAGAGACCCTTTCTGAACAAAGCTGCCAGCGCAGATTCATTCCACTGAGTGAGTACTGACCATTTCCTAAATTTCTGACAATATACTTCTATATCATCCTGACCCTGGCACAAAGCCAGCAAATTTTTCTCAGCCTGATCCACTGAATTAGGTTCATCGTACAGCAATCCGAGCGCCAGGAAAAACGCATCGACACTACTCAATGCAGGGTCTCCTGGCGGAAGAGAAAATGCCCAGTCTTGAGGGTCGCCGCGCAAAAAAGAAATAATAATCAAAACCTGTTGAACAGGATTACCAGAAGAATGAGGTTTCAAGGCCAGAAATAGCTTACAATTATTTTTGAAACTTAGAAACTTAGTTCTATCTCCAAAAAACAAATCAGGAATAAGAATTCTTGGTTCTAACATAGATTTCTGATCAATAGTATCTTGAATTTTTTGTACATTTATAACGAGATTATCCATTGAAGAGCACAGACCCTGAATATCCATGTCCACACCTGTGTCCAGAATCACCCAAATGTCTAGGGGAAAAAAAAAAAGTGAACACAGAGCAGAAGAAAGAAAAAAAGAAAAAAAAAAAAAAAAAATGATGTCAGAAGTTTTTCTTTCCCTCTATTGAGAATCATTAGTTATGGCTCCTTGTACTGTTATGTTTGCTAATGACAGGTGTTATGAAGGCAATCCAGAAACACAGTGTGCATAGCGATCAGAGCGCACACAGTGATCTGACAAATACCCAAAAATACAAGAACGAGCTCTGAGACGTGGAAACTCTGTAGACTGCACACCTGATCCTATCCTAAACACAACTAAAAGCGGCTGTGGATTGCGCCTAACAACTACCTAGGCAACTCGGCACAGCCTAAGAAGCTAGCTAGCCTGAAGATAGAAAAATAGGCCTGACTTGCCCCAGAGAAATTCCCCAAAGGAAAAGGCAGCCCCCCACATATAATGACTATGAGTAAGATGAAAAGACAAAACGTAGGGATGAAATAGATTCAGCAAAGTGGGGCCCGATATTCTAGGACAGAGCGAGGACAGTAAAGCGAACTTTGCAGTCTACAAAAAACCCTAAAGCAAAACCACGCAAAGGGGGCAAAAAAAACCCCACCGTGCCGAACTAACGGCACGGTGGTACACCCTTTGCGTCTCAGAGCTTCCAGCAAAACAAAAGACAAGCTGGACAGAAAAAAAGCAACAAAAAAGCAAAAAGCACTTAGCTATACAGAGCAGCAGGTCACAGGAACAATCAGGAGAAGCTCAGATCCAACACTGAAACATTGACAAGGAGCAAGGATAGCAGCATCAGGCGGAGTTAAGTAATGAAGCAGTTAACGAGCTCACCAGAACACCTGAGGGAGGGAGCTCAGAAGCTGCAGTACCACGTGTGACCACAGGAGTGAATTCAGCCACAGAATTCACAACACTAGGGTACGTTTTAGAACAGGAGAACAAATCTAGTATTTTAAATATTTTACTCCATTAAAGATTAAGGCAGTGTTTATAAAAAGGTATAAAAGATGTTACAATATGAGACAATTGACAATATGCACAAGGTAATTATAAAAATAACAGGGGTTAAATGAGAAATTAACACTTACATGTGTTAAGGTAATTTCAGGCAACCAGGCTAGTGGGCGGAGCTCCAAATATCCCAGTTCATCAGGGCTAGCATTAAGAGCTCTTCAATTCAGACTCAGACAGACTCTGACAGACTCTGAAGGCTGGGTAAAGCCCACGCTTACCATGGTGGATAGATCCGCCAATGGAGATTCACAAACTGGACGTATTATTTTCCTAGCCTAAACCGTTGGCCCAATATCTCACAATAATGGAACAAAGGACTTCTTGCCTTTAAAGAAGGAGATCAGACCAGTTTCTGCTGGAGGAAGGTTTGAGCCGACACAAGCGATCGTAAAAATTCTTTTGGGAGGGGCATGAGGGCTTTGGGAGCTGCACATACACATCTCAGAACAGGAACACAGAGAAGGGGGGTTTTTGCCCACAGCATGGGCTAGCAAGAGAAACTAAAACTTATATACATTTTCCTCACACCTCCCCCTTCTGGTGTGCGCTACGGAGGCAGGACCGCTCAGTGCTCCTCCATGCGCACCTCAACAGGTTCACGATCACTCCCACTTTCTCAGGCTCTGGCTTTAGGGTGCCCCCGCCTACCCGGTGCCCCAGGTAGTGGACCTCACTCATGCCCATCTGGCGCTTTCCCGACTTGATAGTCAGTCCAGCTCGGAGAATTCACCTTCGCACCTCCTCGAGATGCTGCTGGTGTCCCTTCCAGGAGGAACTGAAGATGGCAATGTCATCCAAGGACGCCACTGCGTACTTCTAGAGTCCCTGAAGCAGGAGGTTGACCATCCGCTTTAAAGTGGCTGGGGCATTCTTCATGCCGAAGGGCATGACAGTGGACTCATACAGTCCAAAGGGCGTGATAAAGGCAGACTTCTCCTGCGCCTCGGGGCTCAGGGGAATCTGCCAGTATCCTCTACTCAGATCCATTATTGTCAGGTATTTTGCGCCAGCTAACCTCTCAAGCAGCTCCTCGATGCGCGGCATTGGGTGCGCGTCTGTCACGGGGGTATTGGGTAGACTAAAGCTGATTACCCGGGCCCCTGCGATATCCCTCAGACTGGGGAAAACCCTGTCTGTCTCTCTCCCAGAATTTACACTGATGGTGTGCTTGTCTGGGCCGCCAGGCCTGACCCTGACTCCTGTTTCAGCCCTATGCTGAAACCTCCACCCGCCACCCAGTGATAAGACCACACACCAACCTACACAGAAAGTACAGACAGGGAAAACTAAAAACGCACCTCGCTGCAGACACACAGGAAAACACTATAATGTGCACAAGGCAAAAATAAACACAAATATAGGAAGGAGAAATATGACAAAGGGTTATACACCACCAGATACGATACTTCAACTCCTAGACCACCACTCCAGACCGAGATCACCAGGCACAAGACACAAGCTATAATCGGCGACGCCCAAAGTCCAGAATGACTATTTAAAGGCCACGGGCGTGACCCAGCCTCCAACCAGATTACCAGCAAGATTAACCCTGGATAACCTGGATAAAATGTAGCCGGCGCCACTGAGCGTATAGTGGACAAATGTGGAATTACCGGTCTGTCAGACGCCCAAGTGTGAACAGCGTCCGACATGACAGCGTCAGAGGCTGTGATGGCGTTGAGCTCCCTGTAGTCCACTCCACGCAGAACCAGGTGGTCCGATCCTTCTTTGGCACGAGAACTACAGGTGAGACCTACGCACTCTTTGACAGTCGAATCACCCCCAGCTGTAACATCTCATCGATCTCCTGGCGCATAACCTGCTGCACCTGGTCGGAGACTCGATAAGGTGTTCGCCGCGGTGGGGCAAGATTCCCGGTGTCCACCTAGTGGACTGCTAACTCAGTCCTTCCAGGTCGGTTGGAGAACACGGCCCGGAAGGGTTCCAGCTTGGTCCGCAACTGCAATCGCTGGGGTTCGGTTAGTGAGGCGCTTACCTCCACATCCTCGATGGAGCCACCGGCCTTGGCTTGGGCCAGCATGTCCAGGAGGGTGTCTTCTTCCCCGCCTTCGGGCAAGCTGCAGACCGGTAGGACGAAAGGTTCACGTTCGTGATGAGCCTTCATCATGTTGACGTGAAAGGCCTTTCGCCTACCCCGAGCATGGTCAAGCGTCACCACGTAGGTGACCGGGTTGAGCTGTTGGTGGACGACGTACGGGCCCTCCTAGACTGCCTGAAGCTTATCCGTTGGTACGGGGACCAGCACCCACACCTTTTGACCCACGTGGTAGGTCCGCTCCAAGGCATTCTGGTCGTACCAGTGCTTCTGGTCAGCCTGAGCCTGCATCATATTTCATGCACCAACTGCGTCAAGGTTTGCACCTTGTCATGGAAGTGCATGACATACTCCACTATGGATACTTCAGAATGATTCGGCTCCTCTTCCCAGGATTCCTTTACCAACCAAGGGGCCCCTGGACTCGCCTGCCATACAGGAGCTCGAAGGGGGAGAACCCAGTCGAGGCCTGCGGAACCTCTCGGTAAGCGAATAGCAGGTGTGGGAGGTACCGCTCCCAGTTGCGCCCTTGGGTCTCAACCAGCATGCGTAGCATCTGTTTGAGGGTACCATTGAAGCGTTCACACAGGCCATTGGTCTGTGGGTTATACGCTCTCGATACCAGGTGCTTCACCTGCATTCTCTTACAGAGAGCCTCCATTAGGTGAGACATGAATTGGGTCCCTTGATCAGTAAGCATTTCCCTGGGAAATCCTACACATGAAAATATAGCCAACAGGGCATCCGCCACCTTATCTGTCCTAGTTGACGACAGAGCTACTGCCTCTGGGTACCGGGTAGCGTAGTCTACCACAGTAAGGATGTATTGCTTTCCAGAGCTGCTGGGGACGGCCTGTGGGCCCACAATGTCCACCGCAATCCTCTGGAAAGGCTTCTCTATCACTAGCAAAGGGATCAGGGGAGCCTTAAGAGCAGGCCCCGCCTTCCCCACTCTTTGACAGGTGATACAGGAGCGGCAGTAGTTTGACACATCTGTCCCCATCTTAGGCCAATAGAAGTGTTGAGACAGCCGGGCCTTAGTTTTGATGATCCCCAAGTGTCCAGCTAGCGGGATCTCATGGGCAATCCGTAACAACTCACTCCGGAATTGCTGCGGGACGACCAGCTGTCTTTCCCTCAACCACTCCTTTTGTGATTCTCTGGGTACTGTCTCCCGGTACAACCTTCCTCGTTCCCAGAACACCTTCTCCTTATCATTCACGGAGGTGGGCGTCTCGGCGAGTTGTCTCAAACTCTCTAGGCTTGCATCTGCGTGCAGAGCGGTCTGAAACTCCTGGCTAGGGGAAGCCAGAAGTGACGTCAGGGTCCCTTCCTCACGGGAACCCTCTGGGACCTGCTCTGGGTCCACCTCTGGTTCAGTCACAATGATGACTGAGGAGGCTCCGGAAGGCAGTTATCTGCGTTCCGGGCACTCTGACTGCGGGTGACAGCAGCTACGTAGGCTGTCTCCACGGGGATTTCTACAGACCCATCAGCTGGCGCTGCTATGGGCTCTACCTCCCCATCCACCCCCAACACTCCAGAGGCAGTGCTACGTATGGGCCAGTTACCTTCCTCTGTGGCACTGGTCAATTTCATGGCATCACCTTTCTCATGGTTCCCATGCTTCTCCCCATTTCCTGTAGCACCGACACTTGCCTCTGCTAGGGGTTCCTCAGCCGTCTCACTCCGCAGAGCGACGTGGCTGAGCACGCCTGTACCTATGGACACATTAATCTTTGCAGAAAAAGGGTTATCAGGTTCAGTTGGCACAGGTACAACATTTTCACCATCAATCCTAGGGAAAATATGGTTATTAGATGCATTATTATAAGATAAAGCATGGTCAGGTAACACATGCGATTTCCCATCATCATCATCATCATCATCAGGGTTAATGTTACGCTCATTAGCAGATTGGGGAGGGGTGTCAGGAACGTAGTATGCAACCATCCTCCCCAAATCAGTCCCCAACAAAACATCAGTGGGCAAATTTTCAGACAGCCCCACTTCCTTCACCCCGCTCCCGGCACCCCAATCAATATAAACCCGGGCCGTTGGCAAGGGACAGCTGATGCCCCCAATCCCAGTGACAGTTAAGGTACCTTCACACTGAACGATATCGCTAGCGATCCGTGACGTTGCAGCGTCCTGGCTAGCGATATCGTTCAGTGTGACACGCAGCAGCGATCAGGATCCTGCTGTGCCATCGTTCGTCGGAGCAGAAAGTCCAGTACTTTGTTTCGTCACTGGACCTCCCGCAGACATCGCCGAATCGGCGTGTGTGACGCCGATTCAGCGATGTCTTCACTGGTAACCAGGGTAAACATCGGGTTACTAAGCGCAGGGCCGCGCTTAGTAACCCAATGTTTACCCTGGTTACCAGCGTAAACGTAAAAAAAAAAAACACTACATACTTACATTCCGGTGTCTGTCCCCCGGCGTTCTGCTTCCCTGCACTGACTGTGTCCGCGCCGGCCAGCCGTAAAGCAGAGCACAGCGGTGACATCACTGCTGTGCTTTACGGCCAGCCGGCACTCACAGTCAGTGCAGGAAAGCACAGCGCCGGGGGGACAGACACCGGAATGTAAGTATGTAGTGTTTTTTTTTTACGTTTACGCTGGTAACCAGGGTAAACATCGGGTTACTAAGCGCGGCCCTGCGCTTAGTAACCTGATGTTTACCCTGGTTACCAGGGGACCGGCATCGTTGGTCGCTGGAGAGCTGTCTGTATGACAGCTCTCCAGCGACCACACAGCGACGCTGCAGCGATCGGGATCGTTGTCTAGATCGCTGCAGCGTCGCTAAATGTGACGGTACCTTTAGGGTTTTCCCCGGAATTATTTCTTCAGGAGCCACCAGTTCGGGTCGGATGAGGGTTCGTTCAGCCCCGGTGTCCTTGAGGCCTGTAGCAACATGGCCTCCCACAGTGACGTGCTGTTCATTGTCACACACCCTCCCAGCCACCCCACCCACCAAAAGAACTGCTGCGTTAGGCCCTGGGGCCTTGGCTGGGGGGTTCTTCTGCTTGTCTGGACAGTGGGGACTGATATGACCAGTCCGCTTGCAGAAGAAAGACTGGCGAGGTTCGGTGGTAGGTCTGGTGCTGTTGTCCACGGGGACAGGACCTCTGGTGGGTTGGCTGCAGGGGTACTGGCATTGGTTGCAGGCTTACCCCCTCTCTAGCTGGTGGTGACTGGCTTCTGAACTTCCGATCTACGGTTGGCCTCACAGGCATTGGCAATCTGCGCTGCTTTCGTCATGTCTTTGGGTTCTCTGTCCATCACGAACTGTCGCACCTCTGCTGGGCAAAGATGTAAGAACTGGTCTTTGATCATCAGGTCTTGCAGCTGTGCAAAGGTGGTCACTGACAGTCCTTGGGTCCATTGGTCAATGTGGGTCCCCAGTCCATGTGCCACATCGCTGTAACTGTCATGTGGGCCACGTTGGCGGTTCCGGAACTTTCTACGGTACACCTCAGGTGTAAGCTGGTACTTTGCTACCAGGGCCTGCTTGATGGCCTCATAGTCACCATCTTGTTCTTGAGGGAGGGAAACAAACACCTCCAGAGCTTTGCCTCTCAGCCCTTGTGTCAGGTATCGTGCCCATTCATCTGTAGACAGCTGGTACTGTCTGCAGGCTTTCTCAAAGGATCACAGAAAAGTGTCCAAGTCCCTGTCCTTTTCCATAACAGGAAAGTGATCGGGCCAGGGCTTCGGTATCTGAGCGCTGTTGGGCTCACGGCTCCGGGCGGTGGAGGGCATCACCCCCTGCCGGAGCATCTCCAGTTCATATTCTCGCTGGGCTTGGCGCTCAGCTCGTTGGGCCTGGGCCTCCCGCTCAGCTCGGGGCTCTCGCTCGGCTCCCTGGGCCTCCTGCCGGTATTGCTGAATCAGCTGCCGACATCCCTCATGGTCGTCAGTGGGGTATTCTTCCAAGGCCGCCAGCAGGTGGGGGTCCAATTTGCCCCGATTGCTAGCAGGGCCGGCATTCAGTGGTTGGACCTCTACTTCAGCGCCCACTGGGCTTTGGCCGGTTTCCTGTTGCACCAGAGTCGTGACCAGTTGGCCTTTGTTTTTGTTCGTGGTGTCGATCTGCCACACCCCACACAGGGCAATAAGAGTGTCTTTCTTAAGCTGCTTATACCACTCTTCTCCCATTGCAGCCATGGCTGCCAAATGAAAGATAGGATAGAAAAACGAAGAGAAAGGGAAGGGATAATTACCAGTACACACAATTGTCTTAGGACTAATAAACACTGAGTTCGTTCTCCAAACTTATTTGCGCAGGGTCCTCGCAAAAACTTTGCAAGTTTTTAGTGAGAGGAATGATTGCTCAAACCAAATCACTAATGCTCTAAGATCCCACCGCCTTGCCACCAATTTGTCACGATTCACACCTACGTCACGGATTGGGGTGACTTTAGGCCAACAGACGGCTATCACATGTGCAGGGGGCTTATCTTAGGTATCCCTCCACTGCTACAATGTGATGAAAAAACACACACAAGGCTATTGACCTCTTAGTTTACAGTAGAGGCTTATTTTAGGTATCCCACTGCTCTTCAATATACCACGAACTGCAGGGATTTATGTATATCCCGCTTTACAGTTCCGCTTGAAAACTTGCAGCTCTCTGGCGCCCCCCTCACCCTCAGGTCAGACTAGGTACTGCACCTAGGGTAATTAGTCGCCAGAAAGGCTGCCTGCTATGTACTGGCTATTGGGCACGCTGCAGCGAGGCGATATAACTACTCCCACTCAGGCAGGAACAATAATTATCAATGCCGCAGTCACTACAACGACTCCCAAAGGCACAGACCAAAGGAATGCTGCCACCAGCTTCGATTAAACGGGTCCGAAGCTAACCCAAAACAGTAGTGTAATTCCCTTCAGAAGACTTAGGGTACGTTTTAGAACAGGAGAACGAATCTAGTATTTTAAATATTTTACTCCATTAAAGATTAAGGCAGTGTTTATAAAAAGGTATAAAAGATGTTACAATATGAGACAATTGAAAATATGTACAAGGTAATTATAAAAATATCAGGAGTTAAATGAGAAATTAACACATGTGTTCAGGTCATTTCAGGCAATCAGGCTAGTGGGCGGAGATCCAAATATCCCAGTTCATCAGGGCTAGCAGTAAGAGCTCCTGAATTCAGACTCAGACTCTGACAGACTCTGAAGGCTGGGTAAAGTGGATTCACTTAAATAACCACAGCCTCGTGACATCACTAACAGGGCTGGTTTCCTCAGACCCTCCTATCTCTTCAGTCTTACTAAATTTAACACAAGTTTGTCTAATGCCTGTATCTCCGCTACAGAACATGTCAGAATTGAAAATCAGAAATGCATTCATCTTGTATTAACATTGGCGTTCTAATGAGACCAAATTTGGGCTTGATGGGATGCATAGTTCCAGAGAAATCCATACTCTGTCCCTGTTGGAACTAGAAATCCGCGCTTACCGTGGCGGATAGATCCGCCAATGGAGATTCACAAACTGGACGTATTATTTTCCTAGCCTAAACCGTTGGCCCAATATCTCACTATAATGGAACAAAGGACTTCTTGCCTTTAAAGAAGGAGATCAGACCAGTTTCTGCTGGAGGAAGGTTTGAGCCGACACAAGCGATCGTAAAAATTATTTTGGGAGGGGCATGAGGGGTTTGGGAGCTGCACATACATATCTCAGAACAGGAACACAGAGAAGGGGTGTTTTTGCCCACAGCATGGGCTAGCAAGAGAAACTAAAACTTATATACATTTTCCTCACACTCTCCCCCACACACAGCTCGTCTTCATCATATCCCCACACACACAGCTTCTCTCTGGTATATCCCACACACACAGAGTTCCTGTTTCTTACATTTATTCCCCCACACAGCTCCTCTCCGTCATATTCCCCATGCATACTGCTCCTCTCTGTTATATCCCCCCCCCCCACACACAGCACCTATCCATAATATTCCCACACATAGCTCTTCTCTGTCATATTCCCCCTCCCACACAGCTCCTCTGCATCATATCCCCCCACCAATATGTTCTATGAAAATTAGTGTTGGCAAAATGTTAGAAATTGTTCTAAAGTTCAGTGAGATATTAATTACATCTTATCAAAGGGGTGTACTCATTTAAACTGAGCAATGTTTTTTAAAATTTATAAAACACAGAACATAATTACAGTATCTGTCCTGCATGTCTTCTCTCATGTTTTACAAGATATAATTTGTGTATGAAAGATTTACCACATTCCGAACATGCTTCAATGTGTGACTTCTCTCGTGGCTCACAAGACTTCATTTTTTTTGTAAAGCATGAGATGAATATGGTGTCTCTTTAGTATGAACGTTCTGATGTCTACTAAAACTCCCTTTAACTCTAAAGGACTTTCCACACAGTGAACATGAATATGGCTTCTCTCCTGTGTGAATTCTCTGATGTATTATAAGACTCCCTTTTTCTGTGAAGGACTTCCCACATACTGAACATGAAAATGGCTTTTCTCCTGTGTGAATTCTCTGATGTATAGTAAGATACCCTTTATCTGTGAAGGATTTCCCACATTCTAAACATGAAAATGGCTTTTCTCCTGTGTGAATTCTCTCATGCATAGCAACTTTTGATTTATAGAAAAAACATTTCCCACATTCTGAACATGAAAATGGCTTCTCTCCTGTGTGAATTCTCTGATGTGTAATAAGATGCCCTTTATATGTGAAGGCCTTCCCACATTCTGAACATGAAAATGGCTTCTCTCCTTTGTGAATTCTCTGATGTTTAATAAGACTCCTTTTAGCTGTGAAGAACTTCCCACATACTGAACATGAAAATGGCTTTTCTCCTGTGTGAATTCTCTGATGTGTAATAAGATACCCTTTATCTGTGAAGGACTTACCACATTCTAAACATGAAAATGGCTTTTCTCCTGTGTGAGTTCTCTCATGCACAGCAACTTGTGATTTATATGAAAAGCATTTCCCACATTCTGAACATGAAAATGGTTTTTCTCCTGTGTGAATTCTCTGATGTATAATCAGACTCCCTTTATATTTGAAGGCCTTGCCACATTCTGAACATGAAAATGGCTTCTCTCCTGTGTGAATTCTCTGATGTGTAATAAGACTCCCTTTTTCTGTGAAAGACTTCCCACATACTGAACATGAAAATGGCTTTTCTCCTGTGTGAATTCTCTGATGTATAATAAGATACCCTTTATTTGTGAAGGACTTCCCACATTCTGAACATGAAAATGGCTTTTCTCCTGTGTGACTTCTCTCATGTCTAACAAATTTTGATTTCTCTGTAAAGCATTTCCCACATTCTGAACAGGAGTATGGCTTCTCACCTGTGTGACTTCTCTCATGTCTAACAAATTGTGATTTCTTAGTAAAGCATTTCCCACATTCTGAACAGGAGTATGGCTTCTCTCCTTTGTGTTTGCCTTGTGTTAAAATATCAGAGCTTCTAGTAATTTGCTTGTCACACTGAAATCTTGTATCCACTTTGGCTCCTGGAATTGTGGTAACAATGTGAGATTGCTCAGGAGAGGGTTCTTCATGATTAGGAGGATTATAAGAAAGTGAAGTACTGTGAAGTCCAGGAGGTCCATGAAGGGTAAAGAGGTTTTCTCCATTAGAGTGCTTCCTGATATCTTCTTTTTTACAATTTAGCGATAAACCGTTAATCTCACAAAAATTTCCTATAAAGAAGAAAGGTAGATTGTATGTGAATTTCTTCTACAACTCCAAAGAGATTTCTACATTTATTTTATGGAGCTCACAATGAAGAACCTCGTACGTGAAAGGACCGGTAATAAGGTGTATATGGACTTTTCAAAAGCTTTTGATAAGGTGCCACACAAAAGGTTGCTACTTAAAATGAAAACAATGGGGACAGGGATAAATATGTGTAAGTGGGTTAAGTGCTGGCTCAGGGATAGGAAACAAAGGGTGGTTATTAATGGAGCACACTCGGACTGGGTCGCGCTTAGCAGTGGGGGTACCACAGGGGTCAGTATTGGGCCCTCTTTTTTTTAACATTTCTTAATGACTTTGTAGGGGGCATACAGAGTAGAATTTCAATATTTGCAGATGACACTAAACTCTGCAGGGTAATCAATACAGAGGAGGACAATTTAATATTACAGGAGGATTTATGTAAACTAGAAGCTTGGGATGATAAATGGCAAATAAGCTTTAATGGCGATAAATGTAAGGTCATGCACTTGAGGAGAAGAAATAAGATGTATAATTATGTGCTTAATTGTAAAACACTGGGCAAAACCGTCACTGAAAAAGACCTGGGTGTATGGGTGGATGACAAACTCACATTTAGTGGCCAGTGTCAGGCAGCTGCTGCAAAGGCAAATAAAACAATGGGATGCATTAAAAGAGGCATAGATGCTCATGAGGAGAACATAATTTTACCTCTATACAAGTCACTAGTGCGACCACACTTAGAATACTGTACACAGTTCTGGTCTCCTGTGTATAAGAAAGACATAGCTGAACTGGAGCGGGTGCAGAGAAGAGCGACCAAGGTTATTAGAGGACTGGGAGGTCTGCAATACCAAGATAGGTTATTACACTGGGGGCTATTTAGTTTGGAAAAACGAAGGGTAAGGAGTGATCTTATTACAAAGTATAAATACATGAGGGGACAGTACAAAGACCTTTCTAATGACTTTTTTTACTCTAAGACCTGGGACAGGGACAAGGGGGCATCCTCTACGTCTGGAGGAAAGAAGGTTTAAGCATAATAACAGTTGCTGATTCTTTACTGTAAGAGCAGTGAGACTATGGAACTCTATGCCGTAGGATGTTGTAATGAGTGATTCCCTAGTAAAATGTAAGAGGGGACTGGATACCTTTTTTGTAAAGTATAATGTTACAAGGTATATACACTAGATTCCTTGATAGGGCGTTGATCCAGGGAACTAGTCTGATTGCCGTATGTGGAGTCGGGAAGGAATTTTTTTCCCCAATGTGGAGCTTGCTGTTTGCCGCATGGTTTTTTTTGCCTTCCTCTGGATCAACATGTTAGGGCATGTTAGATTAGGTGATGGGTTGCACTAGATGGACTTAAAGTCTCTAGTTAACCTTAAATACTATGTTACTATGTAACTATAACATTAGTACAATGACAGGTAAAGTGAGGAACACTTATAAACTGGTGACATTGGCACAATCAGTGGTGGCAGAGATAAGACAACAAATAGTTCTTAAAGGGACCCCGCCATCAGGATTTACCCCCTCAATATACCACCAGTGCCATTTCACTCTCTCAAGCTTCCTATCATGCTCTTAGTGTAGAAAAGTATCCATGCAATTAAAAATGGAGTTTTAATATTTCAGTATCGTATGCAAATGAGATTGACTAGTCACAAAGGTGACCGTACATCCGTGAGTAGCCGAGCTCCAGCCACCGTAATCATGTCCTCAGTATGCCGAAGGGCAGGATAGGAAACCTTAGAAGACTGCAATAGCTCTGAAGGAACATTAACTCCTTAGGACCAGGCCACATTGTAAGTTACTTATGTTAATGACCGAGCCGCATTCTGACCAGCGTCACTTTATGTGATAACTCTGGAGCTTCCACACGTCCCACTGATCCTGAGATTGTTTTCTGTGACATATTGTACTTCATGTTTGTGGTAAATTGTCGTCAATATTTGCATTTATTTATGAAAATATAAAAAAAAAAAATTTACTAATTTTTATCCCCTTAAACCATATAGTTAAATAACCAAAAATAGTTCATAAATAACATTTCCCACATGTCTACTTTACATCAGAATCATTTTTGAAACATCATTTTTTTGCTAAGAAGTTATAAGGGTTAAAAGTTTATGGGCAATTTCTCTGTTTTCCAACAAAATTTACAAAACTTTATTTATTTAGAGACCACCTAAAATTTGAAGTGACTTTGAGGGGCCTATGTGACAGAAAATACCATTCGAAAAACTGCACCCCTCAAGGTGCTCAAAACCACATTCAAGAAGTTTATTACCCTTCCGGTTCTTCAGAGGAATTAATGGAATGTGGAAGGAAAAAAAATAAAATTTAAATTTTTCCACCACAAAAAATGTTGCTTTAGCTCCAAACTTTTAATTTTCACAAAAGTAAAAGCAGAAAATGCGCCATACAATTTGTTGTACAATTTCTCCTAAGTACGCCGTTACCCCATATGTGGGGGGAAACTACTGTATGGGCGCATGGCTAGGCTCAGAAGGTAAGGAGAACCATTTGACTTTTGGAGCGCAAAATCGGATGACATAGATAGCGGATGCCACGTCGCATTTGCAAAGCCCTAGCTGTGCCTAAGCAGTGGAAACCCCCCACAACTGACCCCATTTTGGAAACTAGACCCCTCAAGGAATATATCTAGAGTTATGGATTCACAAAATGTTATACCATTGAACTGTGTGGAAAAAAGTTAAATTTTACCATTATATTGTAGTTTTAGCCCCAGATTTTACATTTTCACAAGGGGAAATGGGTACAAATGACCACATAATTTGTTACACAATTTCGGCTGAACGTGGAAATATCCCTATGATGCTGTGCAGTACTGCGTAGCTACACAATGAGACTTGGGAGGAAAGAAGTGTTATTTGCCTCCTGGAGGGCAGATTGCCCTAGAATAGTTTGCAGACTCCATATACAGAACCCATAAGTGCTACCAGAGCAGAATTGACCTCAAGTAACCCCATTTTTTAAATTGCACCCCTCTGGGAATTTATCCACAGGTTCAGTGATGTATTTGACTCCATGGGTGTTCTTCAGAAACAAGGAGCAGTGGATGTTGCTAAGTGAAAATGCAAATATGCCATTGTAGTGCCCATACATTGTAGTGCCCAGTACATTATGCCCAGTACACTGTAGTGCCCAGTACATTGTAGTGCCCAGTATGTTGCAGTGTCCGTACATTATAGAGTGCAGGATATTGTAGTGTCCATATATTGTAGTGCCCAGAAAGCTAAAGTGCCCAAACATCGCAGTGTCCAGTACATTGTGGTGCCCAGTACATAGTAGGGTCCAGTACATTATAGAGTCCAGTACACTGTAGTGCCCATATATTGTAGTGCCCAGTACATTATGCCCAGTAGACTGCAGTGCTCAGTACATTGTAGTGCTCATACATTGTAGCACCCAGGATATTGTACTGCCAGTACCTTGTAGTGCCTGTACATTTTAGTGCCCATACATTATGCCCAGCTTGCGCTTCTGGAGATGCCCACCCTGTAAATTAAGCGGTCTCTGTCTACCTGCTACAGAAATGCCAAATATATGGACGCTAACTGCGGTTTACGCACAATATGGGGCTCAGGAGGAAGAGGTATTTGGATTCGGGAGTGAAATGAGATGAAGCTCTTATTGGGAACATTTAAAAAAAAATTTGATTCGCATTTATCTTGTGCCCTACGCTGAGCACTCACATCGGGGTTTCTGTCTAAATATACAAAATACGTGATCCAGACGAAACCTCGAGGGATCCAATCACTAATGAAACAGCACAGTTACTGTCTAGCCATTGATCAGCGTTGTCCGTCTCTCAAAGATGCACAAAACTGTGGCCAACAGCACTTTTATGCACGCTTGACACCGCCGGATCACCGATTCCATGGTGTCCACAGTGTCTCTACCTGCCTTATTATAGGGAATCTTCCATCAGAGGCTCCATCCGAATCACAAGCTCAGTCATTTATATGGCAGCACGGGACTTGTAGAAGAAAAATATGGACGGAAATGATGGAAGGAATATTAACAAAGGTAAAGGAAAACTAAATCTGTGCTTCCTAAACCATTAAGAAGAGGTGTGAAGGCGGATCCATTATTCATCGGTGCACCGCCGGACTCTACAGGAGCAGCCGCGCCATCACCGGACGCTTCTGCTGTGATGACGACAGCGGATAAAGCTTTGCTACACCGGAGATGCCACACGATATCACACACCGGTCATCATCATCACCACACGCCAGTCATCATCATCACACACCAGTCATCATCATCATCACACGCTGTTCATCATCATCACACTTCAATCATTATTATCACATGCCGGATATCATCATCAAACGCCAGTCGTCGTCATCATTACACACTGCTCATCATCATCACACGCTGGTCATTATTACACACCAGTCATTATCATCACGTGCCGGTCATTATTACATACCTGTGGAAACATCTCCCGGAATCTCCTCCTTCCCGTCACTCACACACGGCTGATCCCTCCTCGTCATCGCTTTTTCTACTGTCTCGTCCTTCACTTTATTCTTAGTCGGATCTTCCTCCTGATATATCAGATGTAACAATCAGTAAAATACAACAAACCTCCAAAATCTGTGACCTCTATGACCTCGACCAGAAATGTCCCCCCATATACAGATTCGGTACAGGGCTCAGCACCGTCTACCTGATGATCCTCCGGGATGTTGTGATTCTCCTCCGGACTGTCCTGGGGATACAGAGGACGGGGACATCTCTCTGGTGGATTTCTCCTCCTGGATCCATCTGTGGAGACACACAGTGATGGAATAGATTGTGTCATGTTATGATGAGATGATGGGAGTAGTAGTCGGTGACCACAGAACAGACATGACAGTCTCCCCTCCTCACCCTGCTGATCGGCCCATATTGCGATCGCCTCTTGTGCTCCATGTATAACCTCAACCTTAATATCAATCAGATCTTCACCCTAAAAAGAAAAATGTAAGATGAGCTCAGGTCCCATCACTTCATGGTCAGATGTTGTGGGGGCTTCAGTGTCATCTACCTGATGGTCCTCCGGGATGTTGTGATTCTCCTCCGGACAGTCCTGGGGATACAGAGGACGGGGACATCTCTCTGGTGGATTTCTCCTCCTGGATCCACCTGTGGAGACACAGACTGAATACATCACCTGCCGTGTATCTGTCTATATATGAGACATCTCTCAGAACCGGTAATTCTAGGTTTATGTATCAGGGACTACATTACATTGTTGTGGTCCTCACCACCGGTACCGAGGTCCCAGCACATTGTGGACCCAAGTATGAAGTGATAATCAGCGAGGCCAAAGCCTAATGCTCTCTGCTCTGCACCCGGAGGATGAGAACCATGAGGAGAGGGACAGAGAAGACCCTCGTCAGTCAGATGGAGGAACCGTACTAAGAAACACAACGTCTCCAAGTTCCCTACACCAGGAATGGAACCACAGAGGAGCTGGAGAAAGCTCCACATTTCTATCCAGCGGTTTCTTCTCTCCTAAAGGTACCGTCACACTCAGCGACGCTGCAGCGATATAGACAACGAGCCGACCTAAACTAGATCTGAACTGGATGGACAAATGTCTTTTTTCGGCCTTACTAACTATGTTACTATGTTATATCGCTGCAGCGTCGCTGTTTAGGTCGCTGTAGAGACGTAAAACACAGCAGCTCCAGAACGATGCAGGAGCGATCCAGTGACGTAACGGCGACTCACTTCTTGTTCTCGATGGATGTTAGCTCCATGTCAAACAGCCAGAGTGTACTGATCCGACACACATCTAGGGGCCCTATGCTCGTTGCTGGCGTCGTTGCTTTTGATGTCAAACATGATGATACACGCCGACCTGGCGACAAAATAAAGTTCTGGACTTCTAGCTCCGGCCAGCGATGGCACAGCGGGATCCAGATCGCTGCTGCGTGTCAAACACAACAAGATCGCTATCCAGGACGCTGCAACATCACGGATTGTTGTCGTTCTCGTTGCAAAGTTGCTGAGTGTGAAGGTACCTTAATTCACCGTTATGGAGATTGGGGGAAGGACGGTTACCATTTACCAGTGATTGTGTTCTGAGAGCTCATGATGTCACCATGAGGACACGGCCTCCCTCCTGGACAAGATCCTCTGGGATCACTAAGAGGAGAGAACCTGCAGGTTAATAAAATATTGAACCTGTCCGGTGTCAGCAGTGAGATGATATTAACTTTAGTCCCACTCAGCAGCGTTCGGCTTCCAGTCATAAAGTTTCGGCTGAAGCAGCTACAGTCACTGGTTAGTGTATAGAGAGCGGCAGCTGTTACCGCAACCCCGACACTGACTGACAGCCAGATCAGCATTAGAGCCGACACTGACTGACAGCCAGCTCAGCATTAGAGCCGGCACTGACTGACAGCCAGCTCAGCATTAGAGCCGACACTGACTGACAGCCAGCTCAGCATCACAGCCGGCACTGACTACCAGCCAGCTCAGCATTAGAGCCGGCACTGACTGACAGCCAGCTCAGCATTAGAGCCGGCTATGGCCGTCTGTGGCCTCCAGAAGACCCCTGTCTCTGCCGCGAAGGTTTTCCTATGACGTCCAGTATGAACAGGATTTCAGGTTAAAGTCCCCATTAGTTTTACTTTGTTTCCAAAAATTAGAACAAAAAATAAATGTATCAACAAACATATTTGTCATTGTCAAATGAGGATTTATCCCACACAGTAAACACATCACAAACACCTCCCCAAAGATGTAATAAAAACACAACGATCAAAAAGTCACAGATGCCCCAAAATGATCCCAAAAGGTCAGCGCTGCATTCAAGAAGAGAAGCCGTCACACCGCTCCGATAACGGAAGATAAAGTGATCGGTCTCAGGGAATCGGCTGATATTATAATCCAGAAAATATATAAAACCACACACAAGATTGGTGTCACCATAACTGACCCAGAAAATCGCAGCGAGGTCGTTCTTACCGCCCAATAAATGCCGAGAAGCAAAATCCAAAAAATAAATGTGGAAAAAAACTTTTTTTATTAACCGTTTCCGCTCATCTGGAATTTATTGTTTTTCAGCTCATTATACGGTAAAATGAAAAATCCATGATGCAAAAAAACACAAGATCTCAAATGTCTGTGGATGGAAAATAAGAATGTTATGTCTCATGGAAGAAGAGGAGGAAAAACTGCAAAAATGGAAATTTGCCCCATCAGGATGAGGCTGAAACATTGATATTGATTCCTAGGATTGCTGCGTCCTATAGGAGGCGCTAGAGACCCTTCTCTGTATCTGGGGAGAGGAAATTTGCATATCTTATTTCCCATGGGGCACAAGTGTCAGCCAAGAAGGAGGAGCCGGACGCCGACCACGACCGATGATGAGATTCTGAGGGACGGACGAGCGACAGCGGATTAGGGGGAAAATCACCTGTAAATTAACCCCGACTCTGCTGAGTAACAATCCACGACAGACTTAGGGAAAGAACTCACAGGACAGAACGGACAGAAGGACGGGACATCTGCAGAGAAAATGTGACCGAGGCTCTAAGGAAGGAGAAAGATTCTGAAAGAAGAAGGACGAAGACTCAAGACTGATGAAGACGAAACAACAGCGGAGAAACCGCGACTCACAGATCAGAAGGAAATAATCAGGAAATGAAAGCTGTTGTCAGACGGAGAAAATGTAGAGAAAACCGGAGCAAATCTGGAAAAAACTCATCTATTATAGGACGACGCCGGAGAGACGTCATCACATCCACCGGAGCCAACAAGGAGACTCTCACCTCGTGGTGTAAGAGGCCGGAGCTCCTCCATCATCACATCCTGGTACCGATCCTGGTGTCCTTCTAGATACTTCCACTCCTCCATGGAGAGATAGACAGCGACGTCCTGACACCTTATAGGAACCTGACAACAGCCACACCGTCATCACCCAGAATCCTCCAGTGCTGTATAATGTCCCAGCAGTCACCTCTCCACTCATCACCAAGAATCCTCCAGTGCTGTATAATGTCCCAGCAGTCACCTCTCCGCTCATCACCCAGAATCCTCCAGTGCTGTATAATGTCCCAGCAATCACCTCTCCGCTCATCCCCCAGAATCCTCCAGTCCTGTATAATCTCCCAGCAGTCACCTCTCCGCTCATCACCCAGAATCCTCCAGTGCTGTATAATGTCCCAGCAGTCATCTCTCCGCTCATCACCCAGAATCCTCCAGTCCTGTATAATCTCCCAGCAGTCACCTCTCCGCTCATCACCCAGAATCCTCCAGTGCTGTATAATGTCCCAGCAATCACCTCTCCGCTCATCCCCCAGAATCCTCCAGTCCTGTATAATCTCCCAGCAGTCACCTCTCCGCTCATCACCCAGAATCCTCCAGTGCTGTATAATGTCCCAGCAGTCACCTCTCCGCTCATCACCCAGAATCCTCCAGTCCTGTATAATGTCCCAGCAGTCACCTCTCCGCTCATCACCCAGAATCCTCCAGTCCTGTATAATGTCCCAGCAGTCACCTCTCCGCTCATCACCCAGAATCCTCCAGTCCTGTATAATGTCCCAGCAGTCACCTCTCCGCTCATCACCCAGAATCCTCCAGTGCTGTATAATGTCCCAGCAGTCACCTCTCCGCTCATCACCCAGAATCCCTCAGTGCTGTATAATGTCCCAGCACTTACCTCTCCGCTCATCACCCAGAATCCTCCAGTGCTGTATAATCTCCCAGCAGTCACCTCTCCGCTCATCCCCCAGAATCCTCCAGTGCTGTATAATGTCCCAGCAGTCACCTCTCCGCTCATCCCCCAGAATCCTCCAGTGCTGTATAATGTCCCAGCAGTCACCTCTCCGCTCATCACCCAGAATCCTCCAGTGCCGTCCTGTATAATGTCCCAGCAGTCCCCTCTCCGCTCATCACCCAGAATCCTCCAGTGCTGTCCTGTATAATGTCCCAGCAGTCACCTCTCCGCTCATCACCCAGAATCCTCCAGTCCTGTATAATGTCCCAGCAGTCACCTCTCCGCTCATCACCCAGAATCCTCCAGTGCTGTATAATGTCCCAGCAGTCACCTCTCCGCTCATCACCCAGAATCCTCCAGTCCTGTATAATGTCCCAGCAGTCACCTCTCCGCTCATCACCCAGAATCCTCCAGTGCTGTATAATGTCCCAGCAGTCACCTCTCTGCTCATCACCCAGAATCCTCCAGTGCTGTATAATGTCCCAGCAGTCTCCTCTCCGCTCATCACCCAGAATCCTCCAGTCCTGTATAATGTCCCAGCAGTCACCTCTCCGCTCATCACCCAGAATCCTCCAGTGCTGTATAATGTCCCAGCAGTCACCTCTCCGCTCACCACCCAGAATCCTCCAGTGCTGTATAATGTCCCAGCAGTCACCTCTCCGCTCATCACCCAGAATCCTCCAGTGCTGTATAATGTCCCAGCAGTCACCACTCCGCTCATCACCCAGAATCCTCCAGTCCTGTATAATGTCCCAGCAGTCACCTCTCCGCTCATCACCCAGAATCCTCCAGTCCTGTATAATGTCCCAGCAGTCACCTCTCCGCTCATCCCCCAGAATCCTCCAGTCCTGTATAATGTCCCAGCAGTCACCTCTCTGCTCATCACCCAGAATCCTCCAGTCCTGTATAATGTCCCAGCAGTCACCTCTCCGCTCATCACCCAGAATCCTCCAGTCCTGTATAATGTCCCAGCAGTCACCTCTCCGCTCATCACCCAGAATCCTCCAGTCCTGTATAATGTCCCAGCAGTCACCTCTCTGCTCATCACCCAGAATCCTCCAGTGCTGTATAATGTCCCAGCAGTCTCCTCTCCGCTCATCACCCAGAATCCTCCAGTCCTGTATAATGTCCCAGCAGTCACCTCTCCGCTCATCACCCAGAATCCTCCAGTGCTGTATAATGTCCCAGCAGTCTCCTCTCCGCTCATCACCCAGAATCCTCCAGTCCTGTATAATGTCCCTGCAGTCTCCTCTCCGCTCATCACCCAGAATCCTCCAGTCCTGTATAATGTCCCAGCAGTCACCTCTCCGCTCATCACCCAGAATCCTCCAGTGCTGTATAATGTCCCAGCAGTCTCCTCTCCGCTCATCACCCAGAATCCTCCAGTCCTGTATAATGTCCCAGCAGTCACCTCTCCGCTCATCACCCAGAATCCTCCAGTCCTGTATAATCTCCCAGCAGTCACCTCTCCTCTCATCACCCAGAATCCTCCAGTGCTGTATAATGTCCCAGCAGTCTCCTCTCCGCTCATCACCCAGAATCCTCCAGTGCTGTATAATGTCCCAGCAGTCACCTCTCCGCTCATCCCCCAGAATCCTCCAGTGCTGTATAATCTCCCAGCAGTCACCTCTCCGCTCATCACCCAGAATCCTCCAGTCCTGTATAATGTCCCAGCAGTCACCTCTCCGCTCATCACCCAGAATCCTCCAGTGCCGTCCTGTATAATGTCCCAGCAGTCACCTCTCCGCTCATCACCCAGAATCCTCCAGTGCTGTATAATCTCCCAGCAGTCACCTCTCCGCTCATCACCCAGAATCCTCCAGTGCTGTATAATGTCCCAGCAGTCCCCTCTCTGCTCATCACCCAGAATCCTCCAGTGCTGTATAATCTCCCAGCAGTCACCTCTCCGCTCATCACCCAGAATCCTCCAGTCCTGTATAATGTCCCAGCAGTCACCTCTCCGCTCATCACCCAGAATCCTCCAGTCCTGTATAATGTCCCAGCAGTCACCTCTCCGCTCATCACCCAGAATCCTCCAGTGCTGTATAATGTCCCAGCAGTCACCTCTCCGCTCATCACCCAGAATCCTCCAGTGCTGTATAATGTCCCAGCAGTCTCCTCTCCGCTCATCACCCAGAATCCTCCAGTCCTGTATAATGTCCCAGCAGTCACCTCTCCGCTCATCACCCAGAATCCTCCAGTGCTGTATAATGTCCCAGCAGTCACCTCTCCGCTCACCACCCAGAATCCTCCAGTGCTGTATAATGTCCCAGCAGTCACCTCTCCGCTCATCACCCAGAATCCTCCAGTCCTGTATAATGTCCCAGCAGTCACCTCTCCGCTCATCACCCAGAATCCTCCAGTCCTGTATAATGTCCCAGCAGTCACCTCTCCGCTCATCCCCCAGAATCCTCCAGTCCTGTATAATGTCCCAGCAGTCACCTCTCCGCTCATCACCCAGAATCCTCCAGTCCTGTATAATGTCCCAGCAGTCACCTCTCCGCTCATCACCCAGAATCCTCCAGTCCTGTATAATGTCCCAGCAGTCACCTCTCCGCTCATCACCCAGAATCCTCCAGTGCTGTATAATGTCCCAGCAGTCACCTCTCCGCTCATCACCCAGAATCCTCCAGTCCTGTATAATGTCCCAGCAGTCACCTCTCCGCTCACCACCCAGAATCCTCCAGTGCTGTATAATGTCCCAGCAGTCACCTCTCCTGTCATCACCCAGAATCCTCCAGTGCTGTATAATGTCCCAGCAGTCACCTCTCCGCTCATCACCCAGAATCCTCCAGTCCTGTATAATGTCCCAGCAGTCACCTCTCCGCTCATCACCCAGAATCCTCCAGTCCTGTATAATGTCCCAGCAGTCCCCTCTCTGCTCATCACCCAGAATCCTCCAGTCCTGTATAATGTCCCAGCAGTCACCTCTCCGCTCATCACCCAGAATCCTCCAGTCCTGTATAATGTCCCAGCAGTCACCTCTCCGCTCATCACCCAGAATCCTCCAGTCCTGTATAATGTCCCAGCAGTCACCTCTCCGCTCATCACCCAGAATCCTCCAGTCCTGTATAATGTCCCAGCAGTCCCCTCTCTGCTCATCACCCAGAATCCTCCAGTCCTGTATAATGTCCCAGCAGTCACCTCTCCGCTCATCACCCAGAATCCTCCAGTGCTGTATAATGTCCCAGCAGTCACCTCTCCGCTCATCACCCAGAATCCTCCAGTCCTGTATAATGTCCCAGCAGTCACCTCTCCGCTCATCACCCAGAATCCTCCAGTCCTGTATAATGTCCCAGCATTCACCTCTCCGCTCATCACCCAGAATCCTCCAGTGCTGTATAATGTCCCAGCAGTCACCTCTCCGCTCATCACCCAGAATCCTCCAGTGCTGTATAATGTCCCAGCAGTCACCTCTCCGCTCATCACCCAGAATCCTCCAGTGCTGTATAATGTCCCAGCAGTCTCCTCTCCGCTCATCACCCAGAATCCTCCAGTGCTGTATAATGTCCCAGCAGTCTCCTCTCCGCTCATCACCCAGAATCCTCCAGTCCTGTATAATGTCCCAGCAGTCTCCTCTCCGCTCATCACCCAGAATCCTCCAGTGCTGTATAATGTCCCAGCAGTCTCCTCTTCGCTCATCACCCAGAATCCTCCAGTCCTGTATAATGTCCCAGCAGTCTCCTCTCCGCTCATCACCCAGAATCCTCCAGTGCTGTATAATGTCCCAGGAGTCACCTCTCCGCTCATCACCCAGAATCCTCCAGTGCTGTATAATCTCCCAGCAGTCACCTCTCCGCTCATCACCCAGAATCCTCCAGTCCTGTATAATGTCCCAGCAGTCACCTGTCCGCTCATCCCCCAGAATCCTCCAGTGCTGTATAATCTCCCAGCAGTCACCTCTCCGCTCATCACCCAGAATCCTCCAGTGCTGTATAATGTCCCAGCAGTCACCTCTCCGCTCATCACCCAGAATCCTCCAGTCCTGTATAATGTCCCAGCAGTCACCTCTCCGCTCATCACCCAGAATCCTCCAGTGCTGTATAGTGTCCCAGCAGTCTCCTCTCCGCTCATCACCCAGAATCCTCCAGTCCTGTATAATGTCCCAGCAGTCACCTCTCCGCTCATCACCCAGAATCCTCCAGTGCTGTATAGTGTCCCAGCAGTCTCCTCTCCGCTCATCACCCAGAATCCTCCAGTCTTGTATAATGTCCCAGCAGTCTCCTCTCCGCTCATCACCCAGAATCCTCCAGTCCTGTATAATGTCCCAGCAGTCTCCTCTCCGCTCATCACCCAGAATCCTCCAGTGCTGTATAATCTCCCAGCAGTCACCTCTCCGCTCATCACCCAGAATCCTCCAGTCCTGTATAATGTCCCAGCAGTCACCTGTCCGCTCATCCCCCAGAATCCTCCAGTGCTGTATAATCTCCCAGCAGTCACCTCTCCGCTCATCACCCAGAATCCTCCAGTGCTGTATAGTGTCCCAGCAGTCACCTCTCCGCTCATCACCCAGAATCCTCCAGTCCTGTATAATGTCCCAGCAGTCACCTCTCCGCTCATCACCCAGAATCCTCCAGTGCTGTATAGTGTCCCAGCAGTCTCCTCTCCGCTCATCACCCAGAATCCTCCAGTGCTGTATAGTGTCCCAGCAGTCTCCTCTCCGCTCATCACCCAGAATCCTCCAGTGCTGTATAATGTCCCAGCAGTCACCTCTCCGCTCATCACCCAGAATCCTCCAGTGCTGTATAATGTCCCAGCAGTCACCTCTCCGCTCATCACCCAGAATCCTCCAGTCCTGTATAATGTCCCAGCAGTCACCTCTCCGCTCATCACCCAGAATCCTCCAGTGCCGTCCTGTATAATGTCCCAGCAGTCACCTCTCCGCTCATCACCCAGAATCCTCCAGTGCCGTCCTGTATAATGTCCCAGCAGTCCCCTCTCTGCTCATCACCCAGAATCCTCCAGTGCTGTATAATGTCCCAGCAGTCACCTCTCCGCTCATCACCCAGAATCCTCCAGTCCTGTATAATGTCCCAGCAGTCACCTCTCCGCTCATCTCCCAGAATCCTCCAGTCCTGTATAATGTCCCAGCAGTCACCTCTCCGCTCATCACCCAGAATCCTCCAGTGCCGTCCTGTATAATGTCCCAGCAGTCACCTCTCCGCTCATCACCCAGAATCCTCCAGTGCTGTATAATCTCCCAGCAGTCACCTCTCCGCTCATCACCCAGAATCCTCCAGTGCTGTATAATGTCCCAGCAGTCCCCTCTCTGCTCATCACCCAGAATCCTCCAGTGCTGTATAATCTCCCAGCAGTCACCTCTCCGCTCATCACCCAGAATCCTCCAGTCCTGTATAATGTCCCAGCAGTCACCTCTCCGCTCATCTCCCAGAATCCTCCAGTCCTGTATAATGTCCCAGCAGTCACCTCTCCGCTCATCTCCCAGAATCCTCCAGTCCTGTATAATGTCCCAGCAGTCACCTCTCCGCTCATCACCCAGAATCCTCCAGTGCCGTCCTGTATAATGTCCCAGCAGTCACTTCTCCGCTCATCACCCAGAATCCTCCAGTGCTGTATAATGTCCCAGCAGTCACCTCTCCGCTCATCACCCAGAATCCTCCAGTGCTGTATAATGTCCCAGCAGTCACTTCTCCGCTCATCACCCAGAATCCTCCAGTCCTGTATAATGTCCCAGCAGTCACCTCTCCGCTCATCTCCCAGAATCCTCCAGTGCTGTATAATGTCCCAGCAGTCACCTCTCCGCTCATCACCCAGAATCCTCCAGTCCTGTATAATGTCCCAGCAGTCACCTCTCCGCTCATCACCCAGAATCCTCCAGTGCCGTCCTGTATAATGTCCCAGCAGTCACCTCTCCGCTCATCACCCAGAATCCTCCAGTGCTGTATAATCTCCCAGCAGTCACCTCTCCGCTCATCACCCAGAATCCTCCAGTGCTGTATAATGTCCCAGCAGTCCCCTCTCCGCTCATCACCCAGAATCCTCCAGTGCTGTATAATCTCCCAGCAGTCACCTCTCCGCTCATCACCCAGAATCCTCCAGTGCTGTATAATGTCCCAGCAGTCCCCTCTCTGCTCATCACCCAGAATCCTCCAGTGCTGTATAATCTCCCAGCAGTCACCTCTCCGCTCATCACCCAGAATCCTCCAGTCCTGTATAATGTCCCAGCAGTCACCTCTCCGCTCATCACCCAGAATCCTCCAGTGCTGTATAATGTCCCAGCAGTCCCCTCTCCGCTCATCTCCCAGAATCCTCCAGTCCTGTATAATGTCCCAGCAGTCACCTCTCCGCTCATCTCCCAGAATCCTCCAGTCCTGTATAATGTCCCAGCAGTCACCTCTCCGCTCATCACCCAGAATCCTCCAGTCCTGTATAATGTCCCAGCAGTCACCTCTCCGCTCATCACCCAGAATCCTCCAGTGCTGTATAATGTCCCAGCAGTCACCTCTCCGCTCATAACCCAGAATCCTCCAGTGTTGTATAATGTCCCAGCAGTCACCTCTCCGCTCATCACCCAGAATCCTCCAGTGCTGTATAATGTCCCAGCAGTCACCTCTCCTGTCATCACCCAGAATCCTCCAGTGCTGTATAATGTCCCAGCAGTCACCTCTCCGCTCATCACCCAGAATCCTCCAGTGCTGTATAATGTCCCAGCAGTCACCTCTCCGCTCATCACCCAGAATCCTCCAGTGCTGTATAATGTCCCAGCAGTCACCTCTCCGCTCATCACCCAGAATCCTCCAGTCTTGTATAATCTCCCAGCAGTCACCTCTCCGCTCATCACCCAGAATCCTCCAGTGCTGTATAATGTCCCAGCAGTCACCTCCCCGCTCATCACCCAGAATCCTCCAGTGCTGTATAATGTCCCAGCAGTCACCTCTCCGCTCATCACCCAGAATCCTCCAGTGCTGTATAATGTCCCAGCAGTCACCTCTCCGCTCATCACCCAGAATCCTCCAGTCCTGTATAATGTCCCAGCAGTCACCTCACCGCTCATCACCCAGAATCCTCCAGTCTTGTATAATCTCCCAGCAGTCACCTCTCCGCTCATCACCCAGAATCCTCCTGTCCTGTATAATGTCCCAGCAGTCACCTCTCCGGTCATCACCCAGAATCCTCCAGTGCTGTATAATGTCCCAGCAGTCACCTCTCCGCTCATCACCCAGAATCCTCCAGTCCTGTATAATCTCCCAGCAGTCACCTCTCCGCTCAGCAGCTCAATCATCTTGTTGCTGAGCTCCAGGATCTTCTTGTTCCTCTCATGTAGCAGGGAGTGCGGGGGAGGCTCTGTGATGGGGCCCGGGCTCCGCCCTCCTGACTCCTGGAGATGGATGATGGGAGTCACACCGTCCCCCGGTGTCTTCCTCACTATTGTGTAATCCTGTGTATGGAGAGAGACACTTAGGGAGAAGATTCCTTCCCGACTCCAGATCTGACAATCAGTAGAAATCCCGGGATTTCGAAATCTCCAGTAATCTGGGGCCATAACCGGGAATATTATTCCCCTCCGGACAGACATCCCGGCCCTCTACAGCTCTTATAGGGAATCCCCATGACAACTCCTCCGGGCAGAGAGCTCCACACAATCACTGCTCTTACAGTAAAGAATCCTTCTCTGTATTCTGGATGTCGGACTTGTCACAGAACACAATAAAGCTGATAGAAATGTAGAGGAGTTACCTCTCCGCTCAGCAGGGAGATGATCTCCAGGGCGAAGTGGGATAATCTTCTGGTGGTCTCATCCCTGTCCTCGTCCATCCTCGGGGTCATTCAGGAGGAGGAGGGATGAGCACTGGATCAGCTGGAGGGATCTCGTCCTGCCGGCGTCTTCATGATGAAGGAGAAGATGGAAAATATAGGAGACAAAATAACGTGAGATCCAGAATGCATATTTCTTTATTTTTATGGCTAGATAAAGGCATTGTGAGGCCAAAACGTGCTGACTTTTATGGACGAATAGAGCTACCAAAAATAAAGGAAGTCTGCTGCCCTGGTTTCTGGATTTCTATCACTCATTCTGAAGTGAATATGACAATGTAACTAAGGCTCCGATCACATCTACAAGAAATCAACAACTACGACCGATGGATCCTGTAACTAAGGCTCCGATCACAACTACAAGACGTCACCGACCACGACCGATGGATCCTGTAACTAAGGCTCCGATCACATCTACAAGACGTCACCGACTACGACCGATGGATCCTGTAACTAAGGCTCCGATCACATCTACAAGACGTCACCAACCACGACCGATGGATCCTGTAACTAAGGCTCCGATCACATCTACAAGAAATCAACAACCACGACCGATGGATCCTGTAGCTAAGGCTCCGATCACATCTACAAGACGTCACCGACCACGACCGATGGATCCTGTAACTAAGGCTCCGATCACATCTACAAGACGTCATTGACCACGACCGATGGATCCTGCAACTAAGGCTCCGATCACATCTACAAGACGTCATTGACCACGACCGATGGATCCTGTAACTAAGGCTCCAATCACATCTACAAGACGTCACCAACCACGACCAATAGATCCTGTAACTAAGGCCCCGATCACATCTACAAGACGTCACCAACCACGACCGATGGATCCTGTAACTAAGGCTCCGATCACATCTACAAGACGTCACCGACCACGACCGATGGATCCTGTAACTAAGGCTCCGATCACATCTACAAGAAGACACCAACCACGACCGATGGATCCTGTAAATAAGGCTCCGATCACATCTACAAGACGTCACCGACCACGACCGATGGATCCTGTAACTAAGGCTCCGATCACATCTACAAGACGTCACCGACCACGACCGATGGATCCTGTAACTAAGGCTCCGATCACATCTACAAGACGTCACCGACCACGACCGATGGATCCTGTAACTAAGGCTCCGATCACATCTACAAGACGTCACCGACCACGACGGATGGATCCTGTAACTAAGGCTCCGATCACATCTAGAAGACGTCACCGACCACGACCGATGGATCCTGTAACTGAGGCTCCGATCACATCTACAAGACGTCAGTGACCGATGGATCCTGTAACTAAGGCTTCGATCACATGTACAAGATATCACTGACCACGACCAATGGATCCTGTAACTAAGGCTCCAATCACATCTACAAGACGTCACCGATCACGACCGATGGTTCCTGTAACTAAGGCTCCAATCACATCTACAAGACGTCACCGATCACGACCGATGGATCCTGTAACTAAGGCTCCGATCACATCTACAAGACGTCACCAACCACGACCGATGGATCCTGTAACTAAGGCTCCGATCACATCTACAAGAAATCAACAACCACGACCGATGGATCCTGTAGCTAAGGCTCCGATCACATCTACAAGACGTCACCGACCACGACCGATGGATCCTGTAACTAAGGCTCCGATCACATCTACAAGACGTCATCAACCACGACCGATGGATCCTGTAACTAAGGCTCCAATCACATCTACAAGACGTCACCAACCACGACCGATGGATCCTGTAACTAAGGCTCCGATCACATCTACAAGACGTCAGTGACCGATGGATCCTGTAACTAAGACTCCGATCACATCTACAAAACGTCACCGACCACGACCGATGGATCCTGTAACTAAGGCTCCGATCTCATCTACAAGACGTCACCGACCACGACCGATGGATCCTGTAACTAAGGCTCCGATCACATCTACAAGACGTCAGCGACCGATGGATCCTGTAACTGAGGCTCCAAACACATCTACAAGACGTCATCAACCACGACCGATGGATCCTGTAAATAAGGCTCCAATCACATCTACAAGACGTCACCAACCACGACTGATGGATCCTGTAACTAAGGCTCCGATCACATCTACAAGACGTCAGTGACCGATGGATCCTGTAACTAAGACTCCGATCACATCTACAAAACGTCACCGACCACGACCGATGGATCCTGTAACTAAGGCTCCGATCTCATCTACAAGACGTCACCGACCACGACCGATGGATCCTGTAACTAAGGCTCCGATCACATCTACAAGACGTCACCGGCCACGACCGATGGATCCTGTAACTAAGGTTCCGGTCACATCTACAAGACGTCACCGACCACGACCGATGGATCCTGTAACTAAGGCTCCGAGCACATCTACAAGACGTCACCGACCACGACCAATGGATTCTGTAACTAAGGCTCCGATCACATCTATAAGACGTCACCAACCACGACCGATGGATCCTGTAACTAAGGCTCCGATTACATCTGCAAGATGTCACCGACCACGACCGATGGATCCTATAACTACAGCTGCGATCACATCTACAAGATGTCACCGACCACGACCGATGGATCCTGTAACTACGGCTCCGATCACATCTACAAGACGTCACCGACCACGACCGATGGATCCTGTAACTACGGCTCCAATCACATCTACAAGACATCACCGACCACGACCGATGGATCCTGTAACTAAGGCTCCGATCACATCTACAAGACGTCACCAACCACGACCGATGGATCCTGTAACTAAGGCTCCGATTACATCTGCAAGACGTCACCGACCACGACCGATGGATCCTGTAACTAAGGCTCCGATCACATCTACAAGACGTCACCAACCACGACCGATGGATCCTGTAACTAAGGCTCCGATCACATCTACAAGACGTCACCGACCACGACCGATGGATCCTGTAACTAGGGCTCCGATTACATCTACAAGACGTCACCGACCACGACCGATGGATCCTATAACTACGGCTCCGATCACATCTACAAGACGTCACCAACCACGACCGATGGATCCTGTAACTAAGGCTCCGATTACATCTGCAAGATGTCACCGACCACGACCGATGGATCCTATAACTACGGCTCCGATCACATCTACAAGATGTCACCGACCACGACCGATGGATCCTGTAACTACGGCTCCGATCACATCTACAAGACGTCACCGACCACGACCGATGGATCCTGTAACTACGGCTCCGATCACATACAAGACATCATCGACCACGACCGATGGATCCTGTAACTAAGGCTCCGATCACATCTACAAGACGTCACCAACCACGACCGATGGATCCTGTAACTAAGGCTCCGATTACATCTGCAAGATGTCACCGACCACGACCGATGGATCCTGTAACTAAGGCTCCGATCACATCTACAAGACGTCACCGACCGATGGATCCTGTAACTAAGGCTCCGATCACATCTACAAGACGTCACCAACCACGACCGATGGATCCTATAACTACGGCTCCGATCACATCTACAAGATGTCACCGACCACGACCGATGGATCCTGTAACTACGGCTCCGATCACATCTACAAGACGTCACCGACCACGACCGATGGATCCTATAACTACGGCTCCGATCACATCTACAAGACATCACCGACCACGAGCGATGGATCCTGTAACTAAGGCTCCGATCACATCTACAAGACGTCACCGACCGATGGATCCTGTAACTAAGGCTCCGATCACATCTACAAGACGTCACCGACCACGACCGATGGATCCTGTAACTAAGGGACCGATCACATCTACAAGACGTCACCGACCACGACCGATGGATCCTGTAACTAAGGCTCCGATCACATCTACAAGACGTCACCGATCACGACCGATGGATCCTGTAACTAAGGCTCCGATCACATCTACAAGACGTCACCGACCACGACCGATGGATCCTGTAACTAAGGCTCCGATCACATCTACAAGACGTCACCGACCACGACCGATGGATCCTGTAACTAAGGCCCCGATCACATCTACAAGACGTCACCGACCACGACCGATGGATCTTGTAACTAAGGCTCCGATCACATCTACAAGACGTCACCGACCACGACCGATGGATCCTGTAACTAAGGCTCCGATTACATCTGCAAGACGTCACCGACCACGACCGATGGATCTTGTAACTAAGGCTCCGATCACATCTGCAAGATGTCACCGACCACGACCGATGGATCCTGTAACTAAGGCTCCAATCACATCCACAAGACGTCACCGATCACGACCGATGGATCCTGTAACTAAGGCTCCAATCACATCTACAAGACGTCACCGATCACGACCGATGGATCCTGTAACTAAGGCTCCGATCACATCTACAAGACGTCACCGACCGATGGATCCTGTAACTAAGGCTCCGATCACATCTACAAGACGTCATCAACCACGACCGATGGATCCTGTAACTAAGGCTCCAATCACATCTACAAGACGTCACCAACCACGACCGATGGATCCTGTAACTAAGGCTCCGATCACATCTACAAGACGTCAGTGACCGATGGATCCTGTAACTAAGACTCCGATCACATCTACAAAACGTCACCGACCACGACCGATGGATCCTGTAACTAAGGCTCCGATCTCATCTACAAGACGTCACCGACCACGACCGATGGATCCTGTAACTAAGGCTCCGAACACATCTACAAGACGTCACCGACCGATGGATCCTGTAACTGAGGCTCCAAACACATCTACAAGACGTCATCAACCACGACCGATGGATCCTGTAAATAAGGCTCCAATCACATCTACAAGACGTCACCAACCACGACCGATGGATCCTGTAACTAAGGCTCCGATCACATCTACAAGACGTCAGTGACCGATGGATCCTGTAACTAAGACTCCGATCACATCTACAAAACGTCACCGACCACGACCGATGGATCCTGTAACTAAGGCTCCGATCTCATCTACAAGACGTCACCGACCACGACCGATGGATCCTGTAACTAAGGCTCCGATCACATCTACAAGACGTCACCGGCCACGACCGATGGATCCTGTAACTAAGGTTCCGGTCACATCTACAAGACGTCACCGACCACGACCGATGGATCCTGTAACTAAGGCTCCGAGCACATCTACAAGACGTCACCGACCACGACCGATGGATTCTGTAACTAAGGCTCCGATCACATCTATAAGACGTCACCGACCACGACCGATGGATCCTGTAACTAAGGCTCCGATCACATCTACAAGACGTCACAGACCACGACCGATGGATCCTGTAACTAAGGCTCCGATCACATCTACAAGACGTCACCGACCACGACCGATGGATCCTGTAACTAAGGCTCCGATCACATCTACAAGACGTCACCGACCACGACCGATGGATCCTGTAACTAAGGCTCCGATCACATCTACAAGACGTCACCGACCACGACCGATGGATCCTGTAACTAAGGCTCCGATCACATCTACAAGACGTCACCGACCACGACCGATGGATCCTGTAACTAAGGCTCCGATCACATCTACAAGACGTCACCGACCACGACCGATGGATCCTGTAACTAAGGCTCCGACCACATCTACAAGACGTCACCGACCACGACCGATGGATCCTGTAACTAAGGCCCCGATCACATCTACAAGACGTCACCGACCACGACCGACGGATCCTGTAACTAAGGCTCCGATCACATCTACAAGACGTCACCGACCACGACCGACGGATCCTGTAACTAAGGCTCCGATCACATCTACAAGACGTCACCGACCACGACCGACGGATCCTGTAACTAAGGCTCCGATCACATCTACAAGACGTCAGTGACCACGACCGATGGATCCTGTAACTAAGGCTCCGATCACATCTACAAGACGTCACCGACCACGACCGATGGATCCTGTAACTAAGGCTCCGATCACATCTACAAGACGTCACCGATCACGACCGATGGATCCTGTAACTAAGGCTCCGATCACATCTACAAGACGTCACCGACCACGACCGATGGATCCTGTAACTAAGGCTCCGATCACATCTACAAGACGTCACCGACCACGACCGATGGATCCTGTAACTAAGGCTCCAATCACATCTACAGACGTCACCGATCACGACCGATGGATCCTGTAACTAAGGCCCCGATCACATCTACAAGACGTCACCGATCACGACCGATGGATCCTGTAACTAAGGCTCCGATCACATCTACAAGATGTCACCGACCACGACCGATGGATTCTGTAACTAAGGCTCTGATCACATCTACAAGACGTCACCGACCACGACCGATGGATCCTGTAACTAAGGCTCCAATCACATCTACAGACGTCACCGATCACGACCGATGGATCCTGTAACTAAGGCCCCGATCACATCTACAAGACGTCACCGATCACGACCGATGGATCCTGTAACTAAGGCTCCGATCACATCTATGAGACGTCAGTGACCACGACCGATGGATCCTGTAACTAAGGCTCCGATCACATCTACAAGATGTCACCGACCATGACCGATGGATCCTGTAACTAAGGCTCCGATCACGACCAATGGATCCTGTAACTAAGGCTCCGATCACATCTATGAGACGTCAGTGACCACGACCGATGGATCCTGTAAGTAAGGCTCCGATCACATCTACAAGACGTCACCGATCACGACCGATGGATCCTGTAACGAAGGCTCCGATCACATCTACAAGACGTCACCGACCACGACCGATGGATCCTGTAACTAAGGTTCCGATCACATCTACAAGACGTCACCGATCACGACCGATAGATCCTGTAACTAAGGCTCCGATCACATCTACAAGACGTCACCGACCACGACCGATGGATCCTGTAACTAAGGTTCCGATCACATCTACAAGACGTCACCGACCACGACCGATGGGTCCTGTAACTAAGGCTCCAATCACATCTATGAGACGTCAGTGACCACGACCGATGGATCCTGTAACTAAGGCTCCGATCACATCTACAAGACGTCACCGACCACGACCGATGGATCCTGTAACTAAGGCTCCGATCACATCTACAAGACGTCACCGACCACGACCGACGGATCCTGTAACTAAGGCTCCGATCACATCTACAGACGTCACCGACCACGACCGATGGATCCTGTAACTAAGGCTCCGATCACATCTACAAGACGTCACCGACCACGATCGATGGATCCTGTAACTAAGGCTCCGATCACATCTACAGACGTCACCGACCACGACCGATGGATCCTGTAACTAAGGCTCCGATCACATCTACAAGACGTCACCGACCACGACCGACGGATCCTGTAACTAAGGCTCCGATCACATCTACAAGACGTCACAGACCACGACCGATGGATCCTGTAACTAAGGCTCCGATCACATCTACAGACGTCACCGACCACGACCGATGGATCCTGTAACTAAGGCTCCGATCACATCTACAAGACGTCACCGACCAAGACCGATGGATCCTGTAACTAAGGCTCCGATCACATCTACAAGACGTCACCGACCACGACCGATGGATCCTGTAACTAAGGCTCCGATCACATCTACAAGACGTCACCGACCACGACCGATGGATCCTGTAACTAAGGCTCCGATCACATCTACAAGACGTCACCAACCACGACCGATGAATCCTGTAACTAAGGCTCCGATCACATCTACAAGACGTCACCAACCACGACCGATGAATCCTGTAACTAAGGCTCCGATCACATCTACAAGACGTCACCAACCACGACCGATGAATCCTGTAACTAAGGCTCCGATCACATCTACAAGACGTCACCGACCACGACCGATGGATCCTGTAACTAAGGCTCCGATCACATCTACAAGACGTCACCGACCAAGACCGATGGATCCTGTAACTAAGGCTCCGATCACATCTACAAGACGTCACCGACCACGACCGATGGATCCTGTAACTAAGGCTCCGATCACATCTACAAGACGTCACCGACCACGACCGATGGATCCTGTAACTAAGGCTCCGATCACATCTACAAGACGTCACCAACCACGACCGATGAATCCTGTAACTAAGGCTCCGATCACATCTACAAGACGTCACCGACCACGACCGATGGATCCTGTAACTAAGGCTCCGATCACATCTACAAGACGTCACCGACCACGACCGATGGATCCTGTAACTAAGGCTCCGATCACATCTACAAGATGTCACCGACCACGACCGATGGATCCTGTAACTAAGGCTCCGATCACATCTACAAGACGTCACCGACCACGACCGATGGATCCTGTAACTAAGGCTCCGATCACATCTACAAGACGTCACCGACCACGACCGATGGATCCTGTAACTAAGGCTCCGATCACATCTACAAGACGTCACCGACCACGACCGATGGATCCTATAACTAAGGCTCCGATCACATCTACAAGACGTCACCGACCACGACCGATGGATCCTGTAACTAAGGCTCCGATCACATCTACAAGACGTCACCAACCACGACCGATGGATCCTGTAACTAAGGCTCCGATCACATCTACAAGACGTCACCGACCACGACCGATGAATCCTGTAACTAAGGCTCCGATCACATCTACAAGACGTCACCGACCACGACCGATGGATCCTGTAACTAAGGCTCCGATCACATCTACAAGACGTCACCGACCACGAACGATGGATCCTGTAACTAAGACTCCGATCACATCTACAAGACGTCACCGACCACGACCGATGGATCCTGTAACTAAGGCTCCGATCACATCTACAAGACGTCACCGACCACGACCGATGGATCCTGTAACTAAGGCTCCGATCACATCTACAAGACGTCACCGACCACGACCGATGGATCCTGTAACTAAGGCTCCGATCACATCTATGAGACGTCAGTGACTGATGGATCCTGTACCGGAGTCTCTGTCGCTCCTCTCCTCGGTGCTGCCGTCACTCAGGTGCTGGTACACGCTCAGTACTGTGCAGTCTCCCGCTCTCTGTACATTCGGCGTCTGCTGAGGTTATTGGTTGATATCTGGGAAATTAGTTTTTTGCTGTGGTGACGTCAGTGTCATGTGATTGGGGCGGAGCTCATTAGAATGCTATGTGGGATGAAGGACCTGTGGTGACGTCAGAGTCATGTGATTGGGGCGGAGCTCAGTAGTTTACTGTGTAGGATGAAGGACCTGTGCTGACGTCAGTGTCATGTGATTGTAGCGGAGCTCAGTAGTGTGGTATGTGGGATGAAGGACCTGTGGTGACGTCAGTGTCATGTGATTGGGGCGGAGCTCAGTAGTGTGGTATGTGGGATGAAGGACCTGTGGTGACGTCAGTGTCATGTGATTGGGGCGGAGCTCCGTGCTGGGCGCTGTTCTCTGTGTCTGGAGGAGTTTTGGCTCTTCTAGGGCGGTAGATGGTAGAATGGAGGCGGTTTTGCAGGTGTGACGTCACTGGCGGTGGGCGTGTTGTGGGCGGGGTTTCGTGTAGGTGGCGCGCAGTGAACCTGTAATTAGCGTGGTCGGTGACGTCTTCTGGTTGCATCTAGATCGGAGTGGATATTTTGAGGCCTCACTGCAGTCACATGCCTTTAACCCCTTAGCGACCGCCGATACGCCTTTTAACGGCGGCCGCTAAGGGTACTTAAAAAGTCAATAGTGCCCCCCCAGAGTCGGATTTTCTCCGGGGTCTCGGCTGCCGGGGGTAGCCGAGACCCCAGAGAACATGATTCGGGGTTTTTTTTTTACCCACCCCGCATTTGCGATCGCCGGTAAATAACCGTTTACCGGCGATCGCAAAAAAAAAAAAAAACGCTATCTCTTTGTAATTTCTCTGTCCGACGATGTGATCGCACATCGGAGGACAGAGAAAAGGGATCCCAGGAAGCCCCCCAATACTCACCTAGCTCCTCGTGTCTCCCGGTGGCCGCCGCCATCTTGAAAATGGTGGGCGCATGCGCAGTGCGCCCACCGGCTGGCCCCGCGAGAATCTTTGGGATCTCGGCTGCCGGGGGTAGCCGAGACCCCAAAGAGCATGATCGGGGTCGGTTTTACCGACCCCTGTTTTGCGATCGCCGGTAATTAACTGTTTACCGGCGACCGCAAAAAAAAAAAAAAAGCAAAGTGTAATTCTCTGTCCTCTGATGTGATCGCACATCAGAGGACAGAGAAATAGGGGGATTCAGGGACCCTACAATACTCACCTGTGTCCCTGGATCCTCCTGCTGCTCCTCCTGGCCGCCGGCATCTTCTGGGCAAAAGAAAATGGCGGGCGCATGTGCAGTGCACCCGCCATCTGTCTCCATCTGCCGGCCGGCAGGGGAAGAGCAGTTGGGGCTAAAATTAGGGGTAGGGTTAGGTTAGGGTTAGGGCTAGGAGTTAGGGTTGGCGCTAAATTTAGGGTTAGGCTTCTTTCACACTTACGTCGGTGTTATGTCTGCTAATGAGAGGTGTAATGAAGGCAATCCAGAGACACAGTGTGCTTAGCGATCAGAGCGCACACAGTGATCTGACAAATACCCAAAAATACAAGAACGAGCTCTGAGACGTGGAAACTCTGTAGACCGCACACCTGATCCTAGCCTAAACACAACTAAAAGCGGCTGTGGATTGCGCCTAACAACTACCTAGGCAACTCGGCACAGCCTAAGAAACTAGCTAGCCTGAAGATAGAAAAATAGGCCTGACTTGCCCCCAGAGAAATACCCCAAAGGAAAAGGCAGCCCCCCACATATAATGACTGTGAGTAAGATGAAAAGACAAAACGTAGGGATGAAATAGATTCAGCAAAGTGGGGCCCGATAATCTTAGACAGAGCGAGGACAGTAAAGCGAACTTTGCAGTCTACAAAAAACCCTAAAGCAAAAACCACGCAAAGGGGGCAAAAAAGACCCACCGTGCCGAACTAACGGCACGGCGGTACACCCTTTGCGTCTCAGAGCTTCCAGCAAAACAAAAGACAAGCTGGACAGAAAAAAAGCAACAAAATAGCAAAAAAGCACTTAGCTATACAGAACAGCAGGTCACAGGAACAATCAGGAGAAGCTCAGATCCAACACTGGAACATTGACAAGGAGCAGGGATAGCAGCATCAGGCGGAGTTAAGTAATGAAGCAGTTAACGAGCTCACCAGAACACCTGAGGGAGGAAGCTCAGAAGCTGCAGTACCACTTGTGACCACAGGAGTGAATTCAGCCACAGAATTCACAACAGTACCCCCCCCTTGAGGAGGGGTCACCGAACCCTCACCAGAGCCCCCAGGCCGACCAGGATGAGCCGCATGAAAGGCACGAACAAGATCGGGAGCATGAACATCAGAGGCAAAAACCCAGGAATTATCTTCCTGAGCATAACCCTTCCATTTAACCAGATACTGGAGTTTCCGTCTAGAAACACGAGAATCCAAAATCTTCTCCACAATATATTCCAATTCCCCCTCCACCAAAACCGGGGCAGGAGGCTCAACAGATGGAACCATAGGTGCCACGTATCTCCTCAACAACGACCTATGGAATACATTATGTATGGAAAAGGAGTCTGGGAGGGTCAGACGAAAAGACACAGGATTGAGAACCTCAGAAATCCTATACGGACCAATAAAACGAGGTTTAAATTTAGGAGAGGAAACCTTCATAGGAATATGACGAGAAGATAACCAAACCAGATCCCCAACACGAAGTCGGGGACCCACACGGCGTCTGCGATTAGCGAAAAGTTGAGCCTTCTCCTGGGACAAGGTCAAATTGTCCACTACCTGAGTCCAGATCTGCTGCAACCTGTCCACCACAGAATCCACACCAGGACAGTCCGAAGACTCAACCTGTCCTGAAGAGAAACGAGGATGGAACCCAGAATTGCAAAAAAATGGAGAAACCAAGGTAGCCGAGCTGGCCCGATTATTAAGGGCGAACTCAGCCAACGGCAAAAAGGACACCCAATCATCCTGGTCTGCAGAAACAAAACATCTCAGATATGTTTCCAAGGTCTGATTGGTTCGTTCGGTCTGGCCATTAGTCTGAGGATGGAAAGCCGAGGAAAAGGATAGGTCAATGCCCATCCTACCACAAAAGGCTCGCCAAAACCTTGAAACAAACTGGGAACCTCTGTCAGAAACAATATTCTCAGGAATGCCATGCAACCGAACCACATGCTGAAAGAACAAAGTTACCAAATCAGAGGAGGAAGGCAATTTAGCCAAGGGCACCAGATGGACCATTTTAGAAAAGCGATCACAGACCACCCAAATGACAGACATCTTTTGAGAAACGGGAAGGTCAGAAATGAAATCCATCGAAATATGTGTCCAAGGCCTCTTTGGGACCGGCAAGGGCAAAAGCAACCCACTGGCACGAGAACAGCAGGGCTTAGCCCTAGCACAAATCCCACAGGACTGCACAAAAGTACGTACATCCCGTGACAGAGATGGCCACCAGAAGGATCTAGCCACTAACTCTCTGGTACCAAAGATTCCAGGATGACCAGCCAACACCGAACAATGAAGTTCAGAGATAAGTTTATTAGTCCACCTATCAGGGACGAACAGTTTCTCCGCTGGACAACGATCAGGTTTATTCGCCTGAAATTTTTGCAGCACCCGCCGCAAATCAGGGGAGATGGCAGACACAATGACTCCTTCCTTGAGGATACCCGCTGGCTCAGATAAACCCGGAGAGTCGGGCACAAAACTCCTAGACAGAGCATCCGCCTTCACATTTTTAGAGCCCGGAAGGTACGAAATCACAAAGTCGAAGCGGGCAAAAAATAACGACCAACGGGCCGGTCTAGGATTCAAGCGCTTGGCAGACTCGAGATAAGTCAAGTTCTTATGATCAGTCAATACCACCACGCGATGCTTAGCTCCTTCAAGCCAATGACGCCACTCCTCGAATGCCCACTTCATGGCCAGCAACTCTCGGTTGCCCACATCATAATTACGCTCAGCGGGCGAAAACTTCCTGGAAAAGAAAGCACATGGTTTCATCACTGAACAACCAGAACCTCTCTGTGACAAAACCGCCCCTGCTCCAATCTCAGAAGCATCAACCTCGACCTGGAACGGAAGAGAAACATCTGGCTGACACAACACAGGGGCAGAACAAAAACGACGCTTCAACTCCTGAAAAGCTTCCACAGCAGCAGAAGACCAATTAACCAAATCAGCACCCTTCTTGGTCAAATCGGTCAATGGTTTGGCAATGCTAGAAAAATTACAGATGAAGCGACGATAAAAATTAGCAAAGCCCAGGAACTTTTGCAGACTTTTCAGAGATGTCGGCTGAATCCAATCCTGGATGGCTTGGACCTTAACTGGATCCATCTCGATAGTAGAAGGGGAAAAGATGAACCCCAAAAATGAAACTTTCTGCACACCGAAGAGACACTTTGATCCCTTCACAAACAAAGAGTTAGCACGCAGGACCTGAAAAACCATTCTGACCTGCTTCACATGAGACTCCCAATCATCTGAGAAGATCAAAATGTCATCCAAGTAAACAATCAGGAATTTATCCAGATACTCACGGAAGATGTCATGCATAAAAGACTGAAACACAGATGGAGCATTGGCAAGTCCGAACGGCATCACTAGATACTCAAAATGACCCTCGGGCGTATTGAATGCAGTTTTCCATTCATCTACTTGCCTGATTCTCACCAGATTATACGCACCACGAAGATCTATCTTAGTGAACCAACTAGCCCCCTTAATCCGAGCAAACAAGTCAGATAACAATGGCAAGGGATACTGAAATTTAACAGTGATCTTATTAAGAAGGCGGTAATCAATACACGGTCTCAGCGAACCATCCTTCTTGGCTACAAAGAAGAACCCTGCTCCCAGTGGTGATGACGATGGGCGAATATGTCCCTTCTCCAGGGATTCCTTCACATAACTGCGCATAGCGGCGTGTTCGGGCACGGATAAATTAAATAATCGACCTTTAGGGAATTTACTACCAGGAATCAAATTGATAGCACAATCACAATCCCTATGCGGAGGTAGAGCATCGGACTTGGGCTCTTCAAATACATCCTGATAATCAGACAAGAACTCTGGGACCTCAGAAGGGGTGGATGACGAAATCGACAAAAATGGAACATCACCATGTACCCCCTGACAACCCCAGCTGGATACCGACATGGAATTCCAATCCAATACTGGATTATGGGTTTGTAGCCATGGCAACCCCAACACGACCACATCATGCAGATTATGCAACACCAGAAAGCGAATAACTTCCTGATGTGCAGGAGCCATGCACATGGTCAGCTGGGCCCAGTACTGAGGTTTATTCTTGGCCAAAGGTGTAGCATCAATTCCTCTCAATGGAATAGGACACTGCAAAGGCTCCAAGAAAAACCCACAACGTTTAGCATAATCCAAATCCATCAGATTCAGGGCAGCGCCTGAATCCACAAACGCCATGACAGAAAACGACGACAAAGAGCATATCAAGGTAATGGACAGAAGGAATTTGGACTGTACAGTACCAATGACGGCAGACCTAGCGGACCGCTTAGTGCGCTTAGGACAATCAGAAATAGCATGAGTGGAATCACCACAGTGGAAACACAGCCCATTCAGACGTCTGTATTCCTGCCGTTCAACTCTGGTCATAGTCCTATCGCACTGCATAGGCTCAGGTTTAACCTCAGGCAATACCGCCAAATGGTGCACAGATTTACGCTCGCGCAAGCGTCGACCGATCTGAATGGCCAAAGACAAAGACTCATTCAAACCAGCAGGCATAGGAAATCCCACCATGACATCCTTAAGAGCCTCAGAGAGACCCTTTCTGAACAAAGCTGCCAGCGCAGATTCATTCCACTGAGTGAGTACTGACCATTTCCTAAATTTCTGACAATATACTTCTATATCATCCTGACCCTGGCACAAAGCCAGCAAATTCTTCTCAGCCTGATCCACTGAATTAGGCTCATCGTACAGTAATCCGAGCGCCAGGAAAAACGCATCGACACTACTCAATGCAGGGTCTCCTGGCGCAAGAGAAAATGCCCAGTCTTGAGGGTCGCCGCGCAAAAAAGAAATAATAATCAAAACCTGTTGAATAGGATTACCAGAAGAATGAGGTTTCAAGGCCAGAAATAGCTTACAATTATTTTTGAAACTTAGAAACTTAGTTCTATCTCCAAAAAAACAAATCAGGAATAGGAATTCTTGGTTCTAACATAGATTTCTGATCAATAGTATCTTGAATCTTTTGTACATTTATAACGAGATTATCCATTGAAGAGCGCAGACCCTGAATATCCATGTCCACACCTGTGTCCAGAATCACCCAAATGTCTAGGGGAAAAAAAAAAAAAATGAACACAGAGCAGGAAAAAAAAAAAATGATGTCAGAACTTTTTCTTTCCCTCTATTGAGAATCATTAGTTTGGCTCCTGGTACTGTTATGTCTGCTAATGAGAGGTGTTATGAAGGCAATCCAGAGACACAGTGTGCTTAGCGATCAGAGCGCACACAGTGATCTGACAAATACCCAAAAACAAAAGAACGAGCTCTGAGACGTGGAAACTCTGTAGACTGCACACCTGATCCTATCCTAAACACAACTAAAAGCGGCTGTGGATTGCGCCTAACAACTACCTAGGCAACTCGGCACAGCCTAAGAAACTGGCTAGCCTGAAGATAGAAAAATAGGCCTGACTTGCCCCCAGAGAAATACCCCAAAGGAAAAGGCAGCCCCCCACATATAATGACTGTGAGTAAGATGAAAAGACAAAACGTAGGGATGAAATAGATTCAGCAAAGTGGGGCCCGATAATCTTAGACAGAGCGAGGACAGTAAAGCGAACTTTGCAGTCTACAAAAAACCCTAAAGCAAAAACCACGCAAAGGGGGCAAAAACGACCCACCGTGCCGAACTAACGGCACGGCGGTACACCCTTTGCGTCTACGAGCTTCCAGCAAAACAAAAGACAAGCTGGACAGAAAAAAAGCAACAAAATAGCAAAAAAGCACTTAGCTATACAGAGCAGCAGGTCACAGGAACAATCAGGAGAAGCTCAGATCCAACACTGGAACATTGACCAGGAGCAAGGATAGCAGCATCAGGTGGAGTTAAGTAACGAAGCAGCTAACGAGCTCACCAGAACACCTGAGGGAGGAAGCTCAGAAGCTGCAGTACCACTTGTGACCACAGGAGTGAATTCAGCCACAGAATTCACAACACGTCGGTACGGGGCTGTCGCAATGCGTCGGCCCGACATACCGAAGCACGTTGTGAAAATTGTGCACAACGTGGGCAGCGGATGTAGTTTTTCAACGCATCCGCTGCCCAATCTATGTCCTGGGGAGGAGGGGGCGGAGTTACGGCCACGCATGCGCGGTCAGAAATGGCGGATGCGACGTACAAAAAAACGTTACATTGAACGTTTTTTTGTGCAGACGGTCCGCCAAAACACTGATCCAGTGTACTACGGACGCGACGTTTGGCCATCCGTCACAATCCGTCGGCAATACAAGTCTATGGGCAAAAAACGCATCCTGCGGGCACATTTGCAGGATCCGTTTCTTGTCCAAAATGACGGATTGCGACGGATGCCAAACGACGCAAGTGTGAAAGTAGCCTTAGGGTTAGGGTTAGGGTTGGGGCTAAAGTTAGGGCTAGGGTTGGGGCTAAAGTTAGGGTTAGAGCTGGGATTAGGGTTAGGGTTTGGATTAGGGTTGGTATTAGGGTTAGGGTTGGCATTAGGGTTAGGTTTGGGATTAGGGTTAGGTTTGGGATTAGGGTTAAGGTTAGGGTTGTGATTAGGGGTGTATTGGGATTAGGGTTAGGTTTGAGGTTAGGGTTGAGATTAGGATTAGGGGTGTGTTGGATTTAGGGTTTTGATTAGAGTTATGGTAAGGGTTGACATTAGGGTTGTTTTGGGGTAAGGGTTGTGATTATGGTTAGGGTTAGTGATTAGGATTATGGATCGGGTTGGGATTAGGGTTAGGGGTGTGTTGGGGTTAGGGTTGGAGCTAGAATTGGGGGGTTTCCACTGTTTAGGTACATCAGGTGGTCTCAAAACACGACAGCCAATTTTGAGCTCAAAAAGTCAAATGGTGCTCCCTCCCTTCTGAGCTCTGCCGTGCGCCCAAACAGTGGGTTACCCCCACATATGGGGCATCAGCGTACTCGTGATAAATTGGACAACAACTTCTGGGGTCCAATTTCTCTTGTTACCCTTGTGAAAATAAAAACTTGGGGGCTACAAAATCCTTTTTGTGGAAAAATATATATATATATTTTTTTTATGACTCTGCATTATAAACTTCTGTGAAGCACTTGGGCATTCAAAGTTCTCACCACACATCTATATAAGTTCCTTGGGGGGTCTAGTTTCCAAAACGGGGTCACTTGTGGGGGGTTACTACTGTTTAGGTACATCAGGGGCTCTGCAAACGCAACATAATGCCCACAGACCATTCTATCAAAGTGTGCATTCCAAAACGGCGCTCCTTCCCTTCCGAGCTCTGCCGTGCGCCCAAACAGTGGTTTACCCCCACATGTGGGGCATCAGCATACTCAGGATAAATTGGACAACAACTTTAGTGGTCCAATTTCTCCTGTTACCCTTGTGAAAATAAAAACTTGGGGGCTACAATATCTTTTTTGTGAAAAAAAATATTTTTTATTTTTACGACTCTGCATTCTAAACTTCTGTGAAAAACTTGGGCATTCAAAGTTCTCACCACACATCTAGATAAGTCCCTTGGGGGGTCTAGTTTCCAAAATGGGGTCACTTGTGGGGGGTTACTACAGTTTAGGTACATCAGGGGCTCTGCAATCGCAACATAATGCCCACAGACCATTCTATCAAAGTCTGCATTCCAAAAAGGCGCTCCTTCCCTTCCGAGCTCTGCCTTGCGCCCAAACAGTGGTTTACCCCCACATATGGGGCATCAGCATACTCAGGATAAATTGTACAACAACTTTAGTGGTCCAATTTCTCCTGTTACCTGTTGTGAATTCTGTGGCAGAGCTCCCTCCTGTGGTCACAAGTGGTACTTCGGCTGATTCTGTCTATGAGCTTCCGTTGGTGGATGTGAGTGGTACTGCGGCTTCTGAGTTTCCTTCCTCAGGTGATGTGGTGAAGTCGTTAGGTGCTGCTCTATTTAACTCCACCTAGTGCTTTGCTCCTGGCCTCCAGTCAATGTTCTTGTATTGGTCTTGCTTCCTCCTGGATCGTTCCTGTGGCCTGTCTGCTCTGCATAAGCTAAGTTTTGCTTGTGTTATTTTTGTTTGCTATTTTTTCTATCCAGCTTGCATTATTGGTTTTTCTTGCTTGCTGGAAGCTCTGGGACGCAGAGGGAGCACCTCCGTACCGTTAGTCGGTGCGGAGGGTCTTTTTGCCCCCTCTGCGTGGTTGTTTGTAGGTTTTTGTGTTGACCGCAAAGCAATCTTTCCTATCCTCGGTCTGTTCAGTAAGTCGGGCCTCACTTTGCTAAATCTATTTCATCTCTGCGTTTGTATTTTCATCTCAACTCACAGTCATTATATGTGGGGGGCTGCCTTTTCCTTTGGGGTATCTCTCTGAGGCAAGATAGGCTTATCTTTCTATCTTCAGGGCTAGCTAGTTTCTCAGGCTGTGCTCGAGGCGCATAGGTCTGGTCAGGAGCGCTCCACGGCTACCTCTAGTGTGCTTGGATAGGATTAGGGATTGCGATCAGCAGAGTTCCCACGTCTCAGAGCTCGTCCTATGTTTTTTGGTAATTGTCAGGTCACTTTGTGTGCTCTGAACTTCAATGTCCATTGTGGTTCTGAATTACCTGTTCATAACAGTACTGGAGGCCAAAAGTACTAATGCTTCTCAATAGAGGGAAAAAAGAAGTTCTGAGACCATTTTTTTTTCTTTGCACTGTGTTTTGCCTTTTTTTCCCCTAGACATTTGAGTGGTTCAGGACACAGGTGTAGCGATGGACATTCAGGGTCTGTCTTCATGTGTGGATCATCTCACTGCAAGAGTACAAAATATTCAAGACTTTGTGGTTCAGAATTCTATGTTAGAACCAAGAATTCCTATTCCTGATTTGTTTTCTGGAGATAGAGCTAAATTTCTGAGTTTCAAAAATAATTGTAAACTGTTTCTGGCTTTGAAACCTCGCTCCTCTGGTGACCCAGTTCGCTGAGACCTTGTATAGATTACCGCCTTCTAAATAAAATCACGGTCAAATTTCAGTACCCCTTGCCGCTGCTATCTGATTTGTTTGCTCGGATCAAGGGGGCTAGTTGGTTCACCAAGATAGATCTTCGTGGTGCGTATAATCTTGTGCGTATTAAGCGGGGCGATGAATGGAAAACTGCATTTAATACGCCCGAGGGCCATTTTGAGTACCTAGTTATGCCTTTCGGACTTGCCAATGCTCCATCGGTGTTTCAGTCCTTTATGCATGACATCTTCCGAGAGTACCTGGATAAATTCCTGATTGTATACTTGGATGATATTTTGGTCTTCTCGGATGATTGGGAGTCTCATGTGAAGCAGGTCAGAATGGTGTTCCAGGTCCTGCGAGCTAATTCTTTGTTTGTGAAGGGATCAAAGTGTCTCTTTGGTGTTCAGAAGGTTTCATTTTTGGGGTTCATTTTTTCCCCTTCTACTATCGAGATGGACCCTGTTAAGGTCCAGGCCATCTATGATTGGACTCAGCCGACATCTCTGAAGAGTCTGCAAAAGTTCCTGGGCTTTGCTAATTTTTATCGTCGCTTCATCTGTAATTTTTCTAGTATTGCTAAACCATTGACCGATTTGACCAAGAAGGGTGCTGATGTGGTCAATTGGTCTTCTGCTGCTGTGAAAGCTTTTCAAGAGTTAAAGCATCGTTTTTCTTCTGCCCCTGTGTTGTGTCAACCAGATGTTTCGCTTCCGTTCCAGGTTGAGGTTGATGCTTCTGAAATTGGAGCGGGGGCTGTTTTGTCGCAAGGAGGTTCTGATTGCTCGGTGATGAAGCCATGCGCCTTCTTTTCCAGGAAGTTTTCACCTGCTGAGCGAAATTATGATGTTGGCAATCGAGAGTTGCTGGCCATGAAGTGGGCATTCGAGGAGTGGCGTCATTGGCTTGAAGGAGCTAAGCATCGCGTGGTGGTCTTGACTGATCACAAGAACTTGACTTATCTCGAGTCTGCCAAACGGTTGAATCCTAGACAGGCTCGTTGGTCGCTGTTTTTCTCCCGTTTTGACTTTGTGGTTTCGTACCTTCAGGGCTTTAAAAATGTGAAGGCGGATGCCCTGTCTAGGAGTTTTGTGCCCGACTCTCCGGGTTTGTCTGAGCCGGCGGGTATTCTCAAAGAGGGAGTAATTTTGTCTGCCATCTCCCCTGATTTGCGGCGGGTGCAGCAAAAATTTCAGGCTAATAAACCTGATCGTTGCCCAGCGGAGAAACTGTTTGTCCCTGATAGGTGGACGAATAAAGTTATCTCTGAGGTTCATTGTTCGGTGTTGGCTGGTCATCCTGGAATCTTTGGTACCAGAGATTTGGTGGCTAGATCCTATTGGTGGCCGTCTCTGTCGCGGGATGTGCGTTCTTTTGTGCAGTCCTGTGGGATTTGTGCTCGGGCTAAGCCCTGCTGTTCTCGTGCCAGTGGGTTGCTTTTGCCCTTGCCGGTCCCGAAGAGGCCTTGGACGCATATCTCTATGGATTTTATTTCGGATCTCCCCGTCTCTCAAAAAATGTTGGTCATTTGGGTGGTTTGTGATCGCTTCTCTAAGATGATCCATTTGGTACCCTTGTCTAAATTACCTTCCTCCTCTGATTTGGTACCATTGTTCTTCCAGCATGTGGTTCGTTTACATGGCATTCCAGAGAACATCGTTTCTGACAGAGGTTCCCAGTTTGTTTCTAGGTTTTGGCGAGCCTTTTGTGCTAGGATGGGCATTGATTTGTCATTTTCCTCGGCTTTCCATCCTCAGACAAATGGCCAGACCGAACGAACCAATCAGACCTTGGAAACATATCTGAGATGCTTTGTTTCTGCTGATCAGGATGATTGGGTGTCCTTCTTGCCTTTGGCTGAGTTCGCCCTTAATAATCGGGCCAGCTCGGCTACCTTGGTTTCGCCGTTTTTCTGCAATTCTGGGTTCCATCCTCGTTTCTCTTCAGGGCAGGTTGATGTTGTGAATTCTGTGGCAGAGCTCCCTCTTGTGGTCACAAGTGGTACTTCGGCGCATTCTCTCTGTGAGCTTCCGTTGGTGGAGGAAAGTGGTACTGCGGCTTCTGAGTTTCCTTCCTCAGGTGATATGGTGAAGTCGTTAGGTGCTACCCTATTTAACTCCACCTAGTGCTTTGATCCTGGCTTCCAGTCAATGTTCTAGTATTGGACCTGTTTCCTCCTGGATCTGTTGTGAATTCTGTGGCTGAATTCACTCCTGTGGTCACAAGTGGTACTGCAGCTTCTGAGCTTCCTTCCTCAGGTGTTCTGGTGAGCTCGTTAACTGCTTCGTTACTTAACTCCGCCTGATGCTGCTATCCCTGCTCCTTGTCAATGTTCCAGTGTTGGATCTGAGCTTCTCCTGATTGTTCCTGTGACCTGCTGCTCTGTATAGCTAAGTGCTTTTTTGCTATTTTGTTGCTTTTTTTTCTGTCCAGCTTGTCTTTTGTTTTGCTGGTAGCTCTGAGAAGCAAAGGGTGTACCGCCGTGCCGTTAGTTCGGCACGGTGGGTCTTTTTTGCCCCCTTTGCGTGTTTTTTTGCTTTAGGGTTTTTTGTAGACTGCAAAGTTCGCTTTACTATCCTCGCTCTGTCTAAGATTATCGGGCCCCACTTTGCTGAATCTATTTCATCCCTACGTTTTGTCTTTTCATCTTACTCACAGTCATTATATGTGGGGGGCTGCCTTTTCCTTTGGGGTATTTCTCTGGGGGCAAGTCAGGCCTATTTTTCTATCTTCAGGCTAGCTAGTTTCTTAGGCTGTGCCGAGTTGCATAGGTAGTTGCTAGGCGCAATCCACAGCCGCTATTAGTTGTGTTTAGGATAGGATCAGGTGTGCAGTCTACAGAGTTTCCACGTCTCAGAGCTCGTTCTTTTGTTTTTTGGTATTTGTCAGATCACTGTGTGCGCTCGGATCGCTAGGCACACTGTGTCTCTGGATTGCCTTCATTACACCTTTCATTAGCAGACATAACAGTACAAGGAGCCAAAAATAATGATTCTCAATAGAGGGAAATAAAAAGTTCTGACACCATTTTTTTTTTCTCTGCTCTGTGTTCACTTTTTTTTTTTTCTTTCCCCTAGACATTTGGGTGATTCTGGACACAGGTGTGGACATGGATATTCAGAGTCTGTGCTCTTCAATGGATAATCTCGTTATAAATGTACAAAAGATTCAAGATACTATTGATCAGAAATCTATGTTAGAACCAAGAATTCCTATTCCTGATTTGTTTTTTGGAGATAGAACTAAGTTTCTAAGTTTCAAAAATAATTGTAAGCTATTTCTGGCCTTGAAACCTCATTCTTCTGGTAATCCTATTCAACAGGTTTTGATTATTATTTCTTTTTTGCGCGGCGACCCTCAAGACTGGGCATTTTCTCTTGCGCCAGGAGACCCTGCATTGAGTAGTGTCGATGCGTTTTTCCTGGCGCTCGGATTACTGTACGATGAGCCTAATTCAGTGGATCAGGCTGAGAAAAATTTGCTGGCTTTGTGCCAGGGTCAGGATGATATAGAAGTATATTGTCAGAAATTTAGGAAATGGTCAGTACTCACTCAGTGGAATGAATCTGCGCTGGCAGCTTTGTTCAGAAAGGGTCTCTCTGAGGCTCTTAAGGATGTCATGGTGGGATTTCCTATGCCTGCTGGTTTGAATGAGTCTTTGTCTTTGGCCATTCAGATCGGTCGACGCTTGCGCGAGCGTAAATCTGTGCACCATTTGGCGGTATTGCCTGAGGTTAAACCTGAGCCTATGCAGTGCAATAGGACTATGACCAGAGTTGAACGGCAAGAATACAGACGTCTGAATGGGCTGTGTTTCTACTGTGGTGATTCCACTCATGCTATTTCTGATTGTCCTAAGCGCACTAAGCAGTCCGCTAGGTCTGCCGTCATTGGTACTGTACAGTCCAAATTCCTTCTGTCCATTACCCTGATATGCTCTTTGTCGTCGTTTTCTGTCATGGCGTTTGTGGATTCAGGCGCTGCCCTGAATCTGATGGATTTGGATTATGCTAAACGTTGTGGGTTTTTCTTGGAGCCTTTGCGGTGTCCTATTCCATTGAGAGGAATTGATGCTACACCTTTGGCCAAGAATAAACCTCAGTACTGGGCCCAGCTGACCATGTGCATGGCTCCTGCACATCAGGAAGTTATTCGCTTTCTGGTGTTGCATAATCTGCATGATGTGGTCGTGTTGGGGTTGCCATGGCTACAAACCCATAATCCAGTATTGGATTGGAATTCCATGTCGGTGTCCAGCTGGGGTTGTCAGGGGGTACATGGTGATGTTCCATTTTTGTCGATTTCGTCATCCACCCCTTCTGAGGTCCCAGAGTTCTTGTCTGATTACCAGGATGTATTTGAAGAGCCCAAGTCCGATGCCCTACCTCTGCATAGGGATTGTGATTGTGCTATCAATTTGATTCCTGGTAGTAAATTCCCTAAAGGTCGATTATTTAATTTATCCGTGCCCGAACACGCCGCTATGCGCAGTTATGTGAAGGAATCCCTAGAGAAGGGACATATTCGCCCATCGTCATCACCACTGGGAGCAGGGTTCTTCTTTGTAGCCAAGAAGGATGGTTCGCTGAGACCGTGTATTGATTACCGCCTTCTTAATAAGATCACTGTTAAATTTCAGTATCCCTTGCCATTGTTATCTGACTTGTTTGCTCGGATTAAGGGGGCTAGTTGGTTCACTAAGATAGATCTTCGTGGTGCGTATAATCTGGTGAGAATCAGGCAAGGAGATGAATGGAAAACTGCATTCAATACGCCCGAGGGTCATTTTGAGTATCTAGTGATGCCGTTCGGACTTGCCAATGCTCCATCTGTGTTTCAGTCTTTTATGCATGACATCTTTCGTGAGTATCTGGATAAATTCCTGATTGTTTACTTGGATGACATTTTGATCTTCTCAGATGATTGGGAGTCTCATGTGAAGCAGGTCAGAATGGTTTTTCAGGTCCTGCGTGCTAATTCTTTGTTTGTGAAGGGATCAAAGTGTCTCTTCGGTGTGCAGAAGGTTTCATTTTTGGGGTTCATCTTTTCCCCTTCTACTATCGAGATGGATCCAGTTAAGGTCCAAGCCATCCAGGATTGGATTCAGCCGACATCTCTGAAAAGTCTGCAAAAGTTCCTGGGCTTTGCTAATTTTTATCGTCGCTTCATCTGTAATTTTTCTAGCATTGCCAAACCATTGACCGATTTGACCAAGAAGGGTGCTGATTTGGTTAATTGGTCTTCTGCTGCCGTGGAAGCTTTTCAGGAGTTGAAGCGTCGTTTTTGTTCTGCCCCTGTGTTGTGTCAGCCAGATGTTTCTCTTCCGTTCCAGGTCGAGGTTTATACTTCTGAGATTGGAGCAGGGTCGGTTTTGTCACAGAGAGGTTCTGATTGCTCAGTGATGAAACCATGCGCTTTCTTTTCCAGGAAGTTTTCGCCCGCTGAGCGTAATTATGATGTGGGCAACCGAGAGTTGCTGGCCATGAAGTGGGCATTCGAGGAATGGCGCCATTGGCTTGAAGGAGCCAAGCATCGCGTGGTGGTATTGACTGATCATAAGAACTTGACTTATCTCGAGTCTGCCAAGCGCTTGAATCCTAGACAGGCCCGTTGGTCGTTATTTTTTGCCCGCTTCGACTTTGTGATTTCGTACCTTCCGGGTTCTAAAAATGTGAAGGTGGATGCTCTGTCTAGGAGTTTTGTGCCCGACTCTCCGGGTTTATCTGAGCCAGCGGGTATCCTCAAGGAAGGAGTCATTGTGTCTGCCATCTCCCCTGATTTGCGGCGGGTGCTGCAAAAATTTCAGGCGAATAAACCTGATCGTTGTCTAGCGGAGAAACTGTTCGTCCCTGATAGGTGGACTAATAAACTTATCTCTGAACTTCATTGTTCGGTGTTGGCTGGTCATCCTGGAATCTTTGGTACCAGAGAGTTAGTGGCTAGATCCTTCTGGTGGCCATCTCTGTCACGGGATGTACGTACTTTTGTGCAGTCCTGTGGGATTTGTGCTAGGGCTAAGCCCTGCTGTTCTCGTGCCAGTGGGTTGCTTTTGCCCTTGCCGGTCCCAAAGAGGCCTTGGACACATATTTCGATGGATTTCATTTCTGACCTTCCCGTTTCTCAAAAGATGTCAGTCATTTGGGTGGTCTGTGATCGCTTTTCTAAAATGGTCCATCTGGTGCCCTTGGCTAAATTGCCTTCCTCCTCTGATTTGGTGCCTTTGTTCTTTCAGCATGTGGTTCGGTTGCATGGCATTCCTGAGAATATTGTTTCTGACAGAGGTTCCCAGTTTGTTTCAAGGTTTTGGCGAGCCTTTTGTGGTAGGATGGGCATTGACCTATCCTTTTCCTCGGCTTTCCATCCTCAGACTAATGGCCAGACCGAACGAACCAATCAGACCTTGGAAACATATCTGAGATGCTTTGTTTCTGCTGATCAGGATGACTGGGTGTCCTTTTTGCCGTTGGCTGAGTTCGCCCTTAATAATCGGGCCAGCTCGGCTACCTTGGTTTCTCCATTTTTTTGCAATTCTGGGTTCCATCCTCGTTTCTCTTCAGGACAGGTTGAGTCTTCGGACTGTCCTGGTGTGGATTCTGTGGTGGACAGGTTGCAGCAGATCTGGACTCAGGTAGTGGACAATTTGACCTTGTCCCAGGAGAAGGCTCAACTTTTCGCTAATCGCAGACGCCGTGTGGGTCCCCGACTTCGTGTTGGGGATCTGGTTTGGTTATCTTCTCGTCATATTCCTATGAAGGTTTCCTCTCCTAAATTTAAACCTCGTTTTATTGGTCCGTATAGGATTTCTGAGGTTCTCAATCCTGTGTCTTTTCGTTTGACCCTCCCAGACTCCTTTTCCATACATAATTTATTCCATAGGTCGTTGTTGCGGAGATACGTGGCACCTATGGTTCCATCTGTTGAGCCTCCTGCCCCGGTTTTGGTGGAGGGGGAATTGGAGTATATTGTGGAGAAGATTTTGGATTCTCGTGTTTCTAGACGGAAACTCCAGTATCTGGTTAAATGGAAGGGTTATGCTCAGGAAGATAATTCCTGGGTTTTTGCCTCTGATGTTCATGCTCCCGATCTTGTTCGTGCCTTTCATGCGGCTCATCCTGGTCGGCCTGGGGGCTCTGGTGAGGGTTCGGTGACCCCTCCTCAAGGGGGGGGTACTGTTGTGAATTCTGTGGCTGAATTCACTCCTGTGGTCACAAGTGGTACTGCAGCTTCTGAGCTTCCTTCCTCAGGTGTTCTGGTGAGCTCGTTAACTGCTTCGTTACTTAACTCCGCCTGATGCTGCTATCCCTGCTCCTTGTCAATGTTCCAGTGTTGGATCTGAGCTTCTCCTGATTGTTCCTGTGACCTGCTGCTCTGTATAGCTAAGTGCTTTTTTGCTATTTTGTTGCTTTTTTTCTGTCCAGCTTGTCTTTTGTTTTGCTGGTAGCTCTGAGAAGCAAAGGGTGTACCGCCGTGCCGTTAGTTCGGCACGGTGGGTCTTTTTTGCCCCCTTTGCGTGGTTTTTGCTTTAGGGTTTTTTGTAGACTGCAAAGTTCGCTTTACTATCCTCGCTCTGTCTAAGATTATCGGGCCCCACTTTGCTGAATCTATTTCATCCCTACGTTTTGTCTTTTCATCTTACTCACAGTCATTATATGTGGGGGGCTGCCTTTTCCTTTGGGGTATTTCTCTGGGGGCAAGTCAGGCCTATTTTTCTATCTTCAGGCTAGCTAGTTTCTTAGGCTGTGCCGAGTTGCATAGGTAGTTGCTAGGCGCAATCCACAGCCGCTATTAGTTGTGTTTAGGATAGGATCAAGTGTGCAGTCTACAGAGTTTCCACGTCTCAGAGCTCGTTCTTTTGTTTTTTGGTATTTGTCAGATCACTGTGTGCGCTCGGATCGCTAGGCACACTGTGTCTCTGGATTGCCTTCATTACACCTTTCATTAGCAGACATAACATGGATCGTTCCTGTGGCCTGCTGCTCTGCATAGCTAAGTTCCTCTTTGCTATTTGTTTGCTGTTTTTTTTCTGTCCAGCTTGTCTATTTGTTTTTTCTGCTTGCTGGAAGCTCTGGGACGCAGAGGGTGTACCTCCGTGCCGTTAGTTCGGTACGGAGGGTTTTTTTGCCCCCTTTGCATGGTTTTTGAAGGGTTTTGTGTTGACCGCAAAGTTACCTTTCCTATCCTCGCTTTGTTCAGAAAGTTGGGCCTCACTTTGCTAAGTCTATTTCATCTCTACGTTTGTCTTTTCATCTTAACTCACAGTCATTATATGTGGGGGCTACCTTTTCCTTTTGGGTATTTCTCTTAGGCAAGGTAGGCTTATTTTCTATCTTCAGGCTAGCTAGTTTCTCAGGCCGTACCGAGTTGCATAGGCAGCGTTAGGCGCAATCCACGGCTGCCTCTAGTGTGGTTGGAGAGGATTAGGGATTGCGGTCAACAGAGTTCCCACGTCTCAGAGCTCGTTCTTGTTTTTTGGGTTATTGCCAGGTCACTGTATGTGCGCTGACCTCTATGTCCATTGTGGTACTGAATTACCTTTCATAACAGGTTGAGTCTTCGGACTGTCCTGGTGTGGATACTGTGGTGGACAGGTTACAGCAGATTTGGACTCATGTAGTGGACAATTTGACCTTGTCCCAGGAGAAGGCTCAACGTTTCGCTAATCGCAGACGCTGTGTGGGTCCCCGACTTCGTGTTGGGGATTTGGTTTGGTTGTCATCTCGTCATATTCCTATGAAGGTTTCCTCTCCTAAGTTTAAGCCTCGTTTCATTGGTCCGTATAGGATTTCTGAGGTTCTTAATCCTGTGTCTTTTCGTTTGACCCTTCCAGATTCTTTTTCCATCCATAACGTATTCCATAGGTCATTGTTGCGGAGATACGTGGCACCTATGGTTCCATCTGTTGATCCTCCTGCCCCGGTTTTGGTGGAGGGGGAGTTGGAGTATATTGTGTAGAAGATTTTGGATTCTCGTGTTTCGAGACGGAAACTCCAGTATCTGGTTAAGTGGAAGGGTTATGGTTAGGAAGATAATTCCTGGGTCTTTGCCTCTGATGTCCATGCTGCCGATCTTGTTCGTGCCTTTCATATGGCTCATCCTGGTCGGCCTGGGGGCTCTGGTAAGGGTTCGGTGACCCCTCCTCAAGGGGGGGGTACTGTTGTGAATTCTGTGGCAGAGCTCTCTCCTGTGGTCACAAGTGGTACTTCGGCTGATTCTGTCTATGAGCTTCCGTTGGTGGATGTGAGTGGTACTGCGGCTTCTGAGTTTCCTTCCTCAGGTGATGTGGTGAAGTCGTTAGGTGCTGCTCTATTTAACTCCACCTAGTGCTTTGCTCCTGGCCTCCAGTCAATGTTCTTGTATTGGTCTTGCTTCCTCCTGGATCGTTCCTGTGGCCTGTCTGCTCTGCATAAGCTAAGTTTTGCTTGTGTTATTTTTGTTTGCTATTTTTTTTGTCCAGCTTGCATTATTGTTTTTTCTTGCTTGCTGGAAGCTCTGGGACGCAGAGGGAACACCTCCGTACCGTTAGTCGGTGCGGAGGGTCTTTTTGCCCCCTCTGCGTGGTTGTTTGTAGGGTTTTGTGTTGACCGCAAAGCAATCTTTCCTATCCTCGGTCTGTTCAGTAAGTCGGGCCTCACTTTGCTAAATCTATTTCATCTCTGCGTTTTTTATTTTCATCTCAACTCACAGTCATTATATGTGGGGGGCTGCCTTTTCCTTTGGGGTATCTCTGAGGCAAGATAGGCTTATTTTTCTATCTTCAGGGCTAGCTAGCTTCTCAGGCTGTGCTCGAGGCGCATAGGTCTGGTCAGGAGCGCTCCACGGCTACCTTTAGTGTGGTTGGATAGGATTAGGGATTGCGGTCAGCAGAGTTCCCACGTCTCAGAGCTCGTCCTATGTTTTTTGGTAATTGTCAGGTCACTTTGTGTGCTCTGAACTTCAATGTCCATTGTGGTACTGAATTACCTGTTCATAACAGTTACCCTTGTGAAAATAAAAACTTGGGGGCTACAATATCTTTTTTGTGAAAAAAAAATATTTTTTATTTTCACGACTCTGCATTCTAAACTTCTGTGAAGCACTTGGGCATTCAAAGTTCCCACCACACATCTAGATAAGTTCCTTGGGGGGTCTAGTTTCCAAAATGGGGTCACTTGTGGAGGGTTTCTACTGGTTAGGTACATCAGGGGCTCTGCAAATGCAACATAATGCCCGCAGACCATTCTATCACAGTTTGCATTCCAAAACGGCGCTCCTTCCTTCCGAGCTCTGCCGTGCGCCCAAACAGTGGTTTACCCCCACATATGGGGTACCAGCATACTCAGGACAAATTGGACAACAACTTTTGGGGTCCAATTTCTCCTGTTACCCTTGTGAAAATAAAAACTTGGGGGCTAAAAAATCTTTTTTGTGGAAAAAAAAAAATATTTTTTATTTTCACGACTCTGCATTATAAACTTCTGTGAAGCACTTGGGCATTCAAAGTTCTCACCACACATCTAGATAAGTTCCATGGGGGGTCTAGTTTCCAAAATGGGGTCACTTGTGGGGGATTTCTACTGTTTAGGCACATCAGGGGCTCTCCAAACGTGACATGGCGTCCAATCTCAATTCCAGCCAATTCTACATTGAAAAAGTAAAACGGCACTCCTTCTCTTCCAAGCTCTGCGGTGCGCCCAAACAGTGGTTTACCCCCACATATTGGGTATCAGCGTACTCAGGAGAAATTGCACAACAACTTTTGTGGTTTAATTTCTCCTGTTACCCTTGTGAAAATAATAACTTGTGGGCAAAAATATAATTTTTGTAGAAAAAATGCGATTTTTTTTCTTCACGGCTCTACATTATAAACTTCTGTGAAGCACATGGGGGTTCAAAGTGCTCACCACACATCTAGATAAGTTTCTTAAGGGGTCTAGTTTCCAAAATGGTGTCACTTGTGTGGGGTTTCTACTGTTTAGGCACATCAGGGGCTCTCCAAACGCGACATGGCGTCCAATCTCAATTCCAGCCAATTCTACATTGAAAAAGTAAAACGGCGCTCCTTCACTTCCAAGCTCTGCGGTGCACCCAAACAGTGGTTTACCCCCACACATGGGATATTGGCGTATTCAGGAGAAATCGCACAACAACTTTTGTGGTCTAATTTCTCCTGTTACCCTTGTGAAAATAAGAATTTGTGGGCGAAAAGATCATTTTTGTGTAAACAAAAGCGATTTTTTATTTTCACGGCTCTACGTTATAAACTTCTGTGAAGCACTTGGGGGTTCAAAGTGCTCTCCACACATCTAGATAAGTTCCTTAAGGGGTCTAGTTTCCAAAATGGTGTCACTTGTGGGGGGTTTCCACTGTTTAGGCACATCAGGGGCTCTCTAAGGCTACGTTCACATTAGCGTCATGCGACGCTGCGTCGTCGACGCACGACAGCGCATGCGTCATGCGCCCCTATCTTTATCATTGGGGACGCATGCGTTGCGTTGTCGTGCGTTTTCGGTAAAACGCACGACGCATGCGTCGTTTCACCGCACCTGGGTGGCGTCGGAGACGCTACATGTTGCATTTTTGTAGCATCTAAAAAACGCACTCGTCGCACTTGCGTCGCTCGTGCGTCGTCATTGCGTTACAATTTCCCATTGAAACCCATTGACAACGCACTTGCGTCGCGTGTGTGCGTCGTGCGTGCGTTGTGCGACGCATGCGTCGTTAGATAAAATTAAACAAAAAAGTGTCTAGACAGTGTCTAGACAGTGCAAACAGTGATAAAAACATCCCCCATATATAAAGAAAATGTTTGGATTGTTTGTCACTTCTGCTGCAGGCTACACATCAGGCTACACATCAGACCAGACTGTCTTTTCATCCGCTGTCCAGAGATGTAAGTATAGAATGATTCTCTGCATTTTCTACATGTTTTTTAAAATTGTTTTTGCAAGTTGTGTATTATTGCACTGTGGTTGTTTAAAGATATTGTTGTATTTTTAGTCTGGTTGTGATGTATGGTGTTGTATAGGATGGCGTTTCATTGTCTGCGGCCTTGATTATTGTTCTTTCCAGGATAGATTTTTCATTTCCATTTTTTGGTTTGGTGGTGTTTTTTTGGATTCAGTTGTGATGTTTTATTCTTGCGTTATATGAATTTTATTGTCTCCGGCCATGTTGGTTTTATTGTAAAGTATGGTAGTATAGAATGATTCTGCGCCCTTTTATTAAATGTAATAATTTTTTTTGCAAGTTGTGTATTATGTTCAGCACTGTGGTTGTGTAAAGACATTGTTGTATGTTTCTGGTTGTGATGTATGGCGTTGTATGGCCTTTTATTGTATCCGTCCCTGTTGGATTTATTGTTAAGTATAGTATAGAATGATTCTGCGCCCTTTTATTAAATGTAATAATTTATATTGCAAGTTGTGTATTATGTTCTGCACTGTGGTTGTGTAAAGACATTGTTGTATGTTTCTGGTTGTGCTGTATGGCGTTGTATGGCCTTTTATTGTCTCTGGCCCTGTCGGTTTTATTGTAAAGTATGGTGTGTTATTATCGTTTCTGCCCTTAATTTTTGGGGGTTGTTAATTTTTTCCTTTCAAAAATCTATTGTGTTTTTTGGGTTGCTCCATGCATACTGTATTTTTTTTTTTTTTTAAACTCTCTTTTGGGATTACGAAATAGGGTCTGTTGTAGATTAGTTTTGTTATCTTTAGGCTTTTGTTTACTCTGGCATTGGGTTGTCTCTGCCATTGTTTCTTTTAATCAATGTGGCAGTGTTGTTTGCTCAGCGTTAGTTCAGTTGGAGTGCAATGTTCTTTGTGGTTGAAATGTAAATGTTTTTGTTTGTTTTTTATATATTGCTGTATTATGCATAGGAGCATAGGATAAATGTTATTTTGTTCTTTATTTCAGAACTGCATTATGGCCAGCGATTCCAGCAACACCTCACCGCTGAGGAGTCCGGTGAGTACATGATCTACTATTGCTTACTATTCGCTGTCATTTGTAGATGGGTCACTCAACTTTTTGGTAAACTATTTTGCAGGCTTCTTCAAGTGAGGAGGAGAGCCAGGAGGAACAGAGGGAGCAGGAGCAGAGACCACGGGACCAAGCTGTGGTTGCAGGACGGCGAGTAAGTTTTTATGTCAAACCTATTCCTTTTTTTTCGTTAATTTTTTTGTTTTTGCGGGTATGGGGGGTGGTGGAGGTGGAGGAGGTAGGGACAACATTTTTCATCTTGCAAACATTAATATTTTACATTTATTCTAGGTTTCACAACGGGCCCATGATGACCCACTGGATATCGACATGATGGTGGCATCCATAGAGGAACGGGGCCCGTTGTGGGACAGCCGTGACCCCCGGCACGCGGAGCAGGGCATATTGCGGCGTCTGTGGTTAGAGGTGGCACAATCGCTGTGGGATGGCTTCAACAGCGCTTCCCCCACGGTCCAAACTAAATTTCGTAAGTATTTCCAAAATGCTGCTGTGACCCATCATGCCAGGATTACACAACCGTCTGTGATGTCTTCTATTGGGATTGCACACGGTTGCGTAATCGTTTTCAATATATTCTCTAAAACTTTTTTTTTTTTTTTAATTTATACACAGTTAAACAATTGAAGACCAGATGGCGCTCCATGAAGGACCGTTTCAAGAGGGGCCTGAAAAAGGAGGGACAGATCCGTAGTGGTGCTGCAGCGTCAAGGACCTCTGTCTACAAATACAACCGTATATTGCAGTTCTTGCGACCGGTCCTTGACAGCAGAGAGTAAGTATAGTACCTATGCACACACCTAGTTTTTACAACATTCATATTCACATACTACATTCCAGCCACGTAGCTTATTGCCCAGCCATTTATTTTGGCAAGTACGAAGTTTAGAAATGAAGAAAAAAATGCAAGCTCACCGAGGCGTGAAAAGTAAAAAATAAATACTTTTATCCACTTCAATCATAAGCAGAGGATGAAACATCAGCACAATACAATAGACACCATCTACGCGTTTCAGGTGACAGGGAACATCAGACCTGAAACGCGTAGATAGTGTTTTTATTGTATTGTGCAGATGTTTCATCCTCTGCTTCTGATTGAAGTGAATAAAGTATTTAGTTTTTACTTTTCACGCCTTGGTTAACTTGGATTTTTTTATTCATTTCTGGTCTTCTCACGCTTGACACAGCGTCTCCGTGCTCCGAGCCTTCTGGGATTACTACAATGGTGAGCTTGACTTACTAGTAATTTCCCTGAAATCTGAAGTATACAGAACACAGAAAGATAGTAGATTGGCCATGCCCGGGCAATATTTCATAGTGGAGTAGTATAGTGCCCATCCAGGTGTATCCCAGTTTTTTTACACACAAAAACGTAAAATATAATAGACACGGCATACCTTCTACTGCAAAGCAGGTTATGTTCCCATGGTTGCTCAGCTCGCAGGACCTGTGATGACGTCTCGGTCACATGACCGTGACGTCATGGCAGTTCCAACGTAAGCATAATTGTCGGGCGTTACAAACCGCAACCATGGGTGACTATTTTGAAATAAATAAATGTGTTTTTTTTTTAATATTGATGCGGCATATGCAGTGTCAATATTAAAAATAGTTTAATATTCATGGCGGCAATGGATACCTGGCGGTAAAGTTAATTAATGACACATGTGAAATGTGATATTTAGTATACTAATGGTTTCCTTATGTTTTCACAGAACACACAGCAGCACCCGCGAGACTGTCCGACCCTCTGGAGCGGTCCTTTGTGAAGCGCCATCTGAACAGTCGCAGCCATCCCACAGCGAGAGCAGGTCTGCACCACCACAATCTGGCGAACCGGCAGCCGGTCCATCAGATGTTCCCCTGGCCGAGGCCTCTGTCGCTCCTTCCTTCGGGTCTTCCCGACAGCATCAGCGGGCCTCGGACAGGGCGGTCATGCCTGAATTTTTACATTTGAGCACCGTATTCCAGAATGGTTTCAAGGCGCTGTGCGATAAAATGTCCAATATCGACCGGCGTCTGGAAAACATCGAATCGGAGCTCTCGAGGCCGGCCAAACATTTTTTTAGTGCCATTCACAAGGGCATGGTTGAACATCTTACGCCGGAACTCCAGATTTCGGTCATGCAGGGCTGCAAAAACGCATATGTCACTGCTCTGCAGCAGGCTCGGGTCATGCAGTCAGCGACAAATGTGCCCGCAGTACCATCGCTGGCTGCCATGACTCCGACTCCTGCTGCAGAGCACCACCACAGAGCTCCGCGTGCTGAGGGCCACCGCCACCACAGAACAGAGCCCCAAAGTTCTGATCATGCCAGGCCTTCAAGGGCACACAGACGGGAAGCCGACCCACACCCAGAGGGAGAGAGGAGGAAAAAAAAGAAGAAGACGACGACAAGCACTACAACCTTGGCTATGGCTGCTCCCAAAACAACCACCAGTACACAGCCTGGATCGACCCGGAGCACACCAAGTACCCAGGCTGGGTCTACACGGAGTACACCGAGTACCCAGCCTGGGACTACAAGGAGCACACCAAGTACTCAGCCTGGGTCTACCCGGAGCAGGAGTAGCCAGCCAAGGACACTCGTCGTCCCTCCTCCTCCCTCACCTCCTGCTTTGGCAGTCTCGCCACCGTCAACTGGCTGGATTGATGTCGGCATCCCGTCTAGTGTCATAGACTATGCTGCTTCCTCCCCCTCCTCCTCCTCCTCGGTCTCCTCAACACCCCCCAAAAGTGGGGTATATCAATCCCCCTTAATTGCAGACATAGATACCCCATAACATTTCCCATTTCTTTTTTTTTTTGTGTCCCTAATAAAATTGTTATTTTTTTAAAAAATACTGAGTTTTTACTGTCTCAAATAAAGTTTGCACCAAATCACACCTTGCGCCGTATACACAAATCTTGTCTTTGTAACACCTGATGCAATGTCTGACAATATTTTATAATTTTTTTTTTTTTTTCATTTTTTTATAGGGCTGTCGCTCATTGTACTATCAGATGTTACAAACACAAACAGCATTGCTCAATATGTCAAGTTTAAAATGTACCATCACACAACGATTTCAGTAACGATATAGTTGGTTTTTGTGTGTAACCAACGTTATCTTTTCTGAAATCGTACAACGATTAGGCCCCTGCTGGGAGTTTTTTGGTGTCAGCGAATGATGAGGAATTTTTTGGGGTAACTGATCACACGCTGTCATTGTTGGATCGGCGAGTTATACACCGATCCAGCGATGTCTTTGTTTTAAACAAGGGAATATTGGGTTACTAGCGCACTGTTTTAAACACTCAAATAAGTGAACAATACCCCCCCCCCAAAAAAAAGGGGTCAACCACGTCCCTCGCCGTCATCTTTCCGCAGTGACTGACACTGTGATTCCCGCCCATAAAGCAGAGCACACCGTTGACTGAGGCCGGCTTCACACTTGCGAGTTTTACGGACGTAAGAGCGCAGAAACTACGTCCGTAAAACTCGCAAAAAATACGGCACAATTATTCTCTATGCCCCTGCTCCTATCTGCCGTATTTAACTGATCAGTATTATACGGCTTTCTACGGCCGTACAAAATCGCAGCATGCTGCGTTTGTCACCGTACTGCGCAAGAAATACGCCAATGAAAGTCTATGGAAGCCCCAAAAATACGGATTACACACGGACCAGCAGTGTGACTTGCGAGGAATACGCAGCGCTGTTAGAGAGAAAAGCCGGTAATTCAGTGCGGTGTACAGTAAAATCACACTGACAGGTTCCAGTAGAATAGGTAGAATAAATATGTACACATAGAATAGGTATATATATATATATATATATATATATATATATATATATATATATATATATATAATGTCAGTGAGACACATGTATGTATATATATTCTTACTTCATACAGCCGCGATATAGCAAAAAGCCGGTAATTCAATTACCGGCTTTTTCTTTCTCCTTCCTAAAACCCGACATGATTTGAGACATGGTTTACATACAGTAAACCATGTATTTTCTCCTTTTTTTTTGCAGATTCCACACTACTAATGTCAGTAGAGTGTATCTGCAAAATTTGGCCGTTCTAGCTCTTAAAATAAAGGGTTACATGGCAGAAAAAATTGGCGTGGGCTCCCGCGCAATTTTCTCCGCCAGAGTAGTAAAGCCAGTGACTGAGGGCAGATATTAATAGCCTGGAGAGGGTCCACGGTTATTGGCCCCCCCCTGGCTAAAAATATCTGCCCCCAGCCACCCCAGAAAAGGCATATCTGGAAGATGCGCCTATTCTGGCACTTGGCCACTCTCTTCCCATTCCCGTGTAGCGGTGGGATATGGGGTAATGAAGGGTTAATGCCACCTTGCTATTGTAAGGTGACATTAAGCCTATTTTCACAGAGAAAAAAATATATAAACTTGGGTATATATACAAAAGCTCACAGAAAAATCCCAAGAATTAAAAAGTTAATCTTTATTAATATAATCTTATAAAAAGTATTAGATACCAACTATGTGCACAACCACACCATCACCAAGATTAACAGCATCCCATAGGAAAGGCCAAGTTGGTGCCAATCCCTACACTAGACTAAAATACACCCTACCTGGACAGCGGAGGTTGGCACCCTATAACACCTGCGCAATGGCGCCCCCGATCCTCGTCGACTCTCCCTGCTAACCCTAGTGGGCCCTACTGGGGTCAGGGAACCGAAAACGACAAGTATACAGTGCAACTCAGAAATGATGGGTCAATAACAGTTACCCAGATACCCTATTTTGCTAGCTGCACTACACCTTCCTAGCCGCGGGGGTCGACACCCTAAATGCCAATGGTGCCCCCGCTCCACGATGGCTACACTTATCTTACCCTACAATAACATAAAGGGCAGGCAGGGTGTTATACAAGAATATAGAAGCATATGTCACGAGGATATGCGATGTCTTTTTGATGATGGGGTGTCCTTCCTCTCCTTTTTCCTATAAACCGTGCTGATCATTCATACTCCACATGTTCCAAAGTTATCTGAATTAGCATGTAAATAAATAAATACCAAACCAAAACAAAACAATAAACGATATAAGAGATCATAAAGTTCAATGACTTGCAGGTAAAATGACCTCCCACATTGCAGATGTTAATAGTCCAAGGTATAAGTAAAAGACATCAATAATCCAGAGTATGAGCACATACTAGAAAGACACAATCCTCCTAAAGCCTAAACCAAATCAGTATGGTCAATAGAACATAATACAACCATGGTACCCCCTTTTTTTTCTAACTCAACGCTATGAGCACCATATCCACGAGGGATTGGCCTGATGGTGATACAGATCATTCCACTCACTGGCACCATCTATGAAGGAAGCTAAGTAACCCTATGTTTATTTGATAAACTCCTGATGAACCTCCGGTTATATGCGGAGGGGAAACGCGTTGAGTTAGAAAAAAAAAAAAAAGGGGGTACCATGGTTGTATTATGTTCTATTGACCATACTGATTTGGTTTAGGCTTTAGGAGGATTGTGTCTTTCTAGTATGTGCTCATACTCTGGATTATTGATGTCTTTTACTTATACCTTGGACTATTAACATCTGCAATGTGGGAGGTCATTTTACCTGCAAGTCATTGAACTTTATGATCTCTTATATCGTTTATTGTTTTGTTTTGGTTTGGTATTTATTTATTTACATGCTAATTCAGATAACTTTGGAACATGTGGAGTATGAATGATCAGCACGGTTTATAGGAAAAAGGAGAGGAAGGACACCCCATCATCAAAAAGACATCGCATATCCTCGTGACATATGCTTCTATATTCTTGTATAACACCCTGCCTGCCCTTTATGTTATTGTAGGGTAAGATAAGTGTAGCCATCGTGGAGCGGGGGCACCATTGGCATTTAGGGTGTCGACCCCCGCGGCTAGGAAGGTGTAGTGCAGCTAGCAAAATAGGGTATCTGGGTAACTGTTATTGACCCATCATTTCTGAGTTGCACTGTATACTTGTCGTTTTCGGTTCCCTGACCCCAGTAGGGCCCACTAGGGTTAGCAGGGAGAGTCGACGAGGAGCGGGGGCGCCATTGCGCAGGTGTTATAGGGTGCCAACCTCCGCTGTCCAGGTAGGGTGTATTTTAGTCAAGTGTAGGGATTGGCACCAACTTGGCCTTCCCTATGGGATGTTGTTAATCTTGGTGATGGTGTGGTTGTGCACATAGTTGGTATCTAATACTATTTATAAGATTATATTAATAAAGATTAACTTTTTAATTCTTGACATTAAGCCTAATTAATAATGGAGAGGCGTTAATTATGACACCTATCCATTATTAATCCAATTGTAGTAAAGGGTTAAATAAAACACAAACACATTATTTAAAAATATTTTAATGAAATAAAAACAATGGTTGTTGGAGTATTTTATTCTACGCCCAATCCAATCACTGAAGACCCTCGTTCTGTAAAAGAAAGAAACATAATAAACCAACAATATACTTACCCTCCGCAGATCTGTAACGTCCAACTATGTAAATCCTTCTGAAGGGGTTAAAACATTTTGCAGCAAGGAGTTCCGCTAATGCAGGCTACTCCTTGCTGCAAAACCCCGGGGAATGAGTCTAAATATAGATCAATGATCTATATTTAGCTTCATTTGCGGTGAGGCGCCCTCTGCTGGCTGTTTATAGATCGTGGGAACTTTCCTAGAAAGCCTGGGAGCTGGAGTCTGTGTGACAGCTCTCCAGCAACCATGCGACAACTAAACAACGATCACGGTCCGGTCGTATCACTGGTCGGTATCGTTGGATAATAGTTTTATTACGGTACCTTAAGAATATTGGTCAGGTAAGGTGGTAGCAATGTTCACAGTGTCGCCACTATTTGACTCTGGACGAATTCTAGCATCCTGAGTGCAATAGTGTTAACTCTGTAGAGTTTTGCAAACATGATCGTCTCCCTCCTTGTCAAGCCAGGTTCCATATGCAAATAGTCTGCAGGATTAAAAATGGTTGACAAGGTGGGAGCCGATTATGTTATACGTCAAAACTATGGAACACACGGCTGAAATATTTTTTTTGTTTTGTCACAGTCCATTTGGGTACTGGTGCTCACATAAATTTTGTGGGACACACATTACTTTCCATAACATTGGATTTTACAATTTGATTACTATGGAAAAACATATGGGAGATTTGTTTTGTGAAAACGGAAAGGCACAAGAACTTTATTTCAAAACACAACGCATTAGACAATCGGGGGACATTATAACAATAACCATACATAGGATGGTAAAATGATATGGACTCCACAGTGTTTACATGACATCATAATAACACGAAGAATTAAACCATTTGATCTTGCCATGAAACACGGCCAACAGCTGAAACAAAGTATGCAGCAAATTGGTCCCTCATATGAGCAATCTCCACAGTTGTCCGCAGAGGATGAGCTTGATAATCAGGCAATGGATTTTGTATGGGTTCATCGAGTTCCACGTTGACTCTCTCTTTATCAATAATAAAATTGTGGAGAACCACACACGCCTTCACCACCTCATCCACTGTCTCAATTTTCAAATTTATAGCGGATCCTAAGATACGCCATTTGGAGACAAGGATTCCAAAAGCGCACTCCACAGTTCTTCTGGCCCTGGACAGTCTATAATTAAAAATACTTTTGGTGCGGTCCAACCCCCGACTGGAGTACGGTTTAAGTAGGTTGCCACTCTCATTTGAAAAGCCTCATCCCCAACCACAACAAATGGCAGGGCCGGGCCTTCGGTGTTGGGAAGAGGTCGTGGCTGGGGGAAATTAAAATTGTTCTCGTATAATCTTCGGCCCATGTCTGACTCCTTAAATGTCCGTGAATCATTTGCACGGCCAAACGCTCCAATGTCCACAGCGAGAAACCTGCAGTCCGCACCTGCAATTGCCATGAGCACGGTGGAAAAGTATTTTTTATAATTAAAAAACAGAGATCCACTTCTTGAAGGCTTGGTAATCCTAATGTGCTTCCCATCCACGGCTCCAATACAGTTAGGGAAAGAACACACTTGTTCGAATTTTTGGGCGTTGGCCTGCCATATTTCTGTTGTAGGGATGGGTAAAAATTCCTCCCGGAGATTGTCCCACAATGCGCGGCATGTGTCGGCAATAATACCAGACAGTGTGGAGACTCCAATCCGAAACTGGAAATGCAGTGATCTCAAGGTCTCTCCGGTAGCAAGAAAACTGACAAGAAGAAAAATAAATAAATGTAATTAATTAAATTGTTATGAAAGAATTTTTCATTCTTAATTACAATCCCCCACCCCACAAAACCAAAACACGTTACTTTAAAAAATGGCAAGAACATATAAATCCTTCACATTGCATTACGTACCGTAGAGTCACCAGCAGACGTTCCTCGGGGGAAATCGATTTACGGAGCTGCGTGTCCTGCCTGGAAATGGTTCCTTCCACCAGACGCAGCAGATATCGGAAGCTGTTTTGTGACATCCTGGTGTATTCAAAGTATTTCTCCTGGTTCTCATTTAATTCGCCAAACAGACAATGGTAAGCTCCACGACTCTCTCGGACTTCCACTATAGGGTGTAGCCAAAAACGCCGACGACTCCTTCTCCGTAGTTTGTCTCTTTTCCTCTGTTCATGACAGGCAATAGCATAAGCAATAGCAAGGGCAAAATCCAGCTCCATATTGAGGTAGATACTCTCCATGGGACGATCCATCTTGATGCTGTATGGTTGGAAATAATCTATGCCGGGGTATATATACCACTATTACATTAATACCCACCCTCATCTACCCATTGGTGGCATTATCTATTGTCTAGACACTAGACCCACCCTCTTCTATTCTTTGGTGGTGTTATCTAGTGTCTAGACACTAAATTGTGTGGAAAGATAACATCATTGTTTGACAACGCATGCGTCGTAAAACGCTGCGTTTTTTGGAAAAACGCAACAAAAAACGCTGCATTTTACGACGCATCCGTTTGACGCATGCGTCAAAAATGGTGCGTTTTTGCGTGTGTTTCCGATCCGTCGTGCGTTGCGTCGGCGACGCAGCGTCGCATGACGCTAATGTGAACGTAGCCTAAACATGACATGGTGTCCGATCTCAATTCCAGCCAATTCTGCATTGAAAAAGTCAAACGGCGCTCCTTCACTTCCAAGCTCTGCGGTGCGCCCAAACAGTGGTACCCCCACATATGGGGTATTGGCGTATTCAGGAGAAATTGCATAACAAAATTTATGGTTACATTTCTGTTTTTACACTTGTGAAAATAAAAAAAATGGTTCTGAATTAAGATGTTTGCAAAAAAAGTTAAATGTTCATTTTTTCCTTCCACATTGTTTCAGTTCCTGTAAAGCATGTAAAGGGTTAATAAACTTCTTGAATGTGGTTTTGAGAACCTTGAGGGGTGTAGCTTTTAGAATGGTGTCACACTTCATTATTTTCTATCATATAGACCCCTCAAAATGACTTCACATGTGATGTGGTCCCTAAAAAAAAATGGTGTTGTAAAAATGAGAAATTGCTGGTCAACTTTTAACCCTTATAACTCCCTACCAAAAAAAATTTTGTTTCCAAAATTGTGCTGATGTAAAGTAGACATGTGGGAAATGTTATTTATTAACTATTTTTCGTGACATATCTCTCTGATTTAAGGGCATAAAAATACAAAGTTTGAAAATTGCAAAATTTTCAAAATTTTCGCCATATTTCCGTTTTTTTTTCATAAATAATCGCAAGTAATATCGAAGAAATGTTACCACTAACATGAAGTACAATAGGTCACGAAAAAACAATCTCAGAATCACCGGGATCCGTTGAAGCGTTCCAGAGTTATAACCTCATAAAGTGACAGTGGTCAGAATTGCAAAAATTGGCCCGATCATTAAGTACCAAATTGGCTCTGTCACTAAGGGGTTAATGACCTCATTTTAGCAACTCCACTGCAGACGGATCACTGGTGAGGTGAGTAGATCGGAGTGGATTTTTTGATGATCTCTCTGCAGCTTCTCCATTCTAGACAATTCAGTTTGTATAGTGACGTCCCTCAAAAAATCAACTCCAGTGTTCAGAATGGAGCCGATTCCAGGAGCCTCATAGGCTGCAATGTAGTGGAATTGGAATGTAGACACTGTGTGTGTGTGTGTGTGTGTGTGTGTGTGTGTGTGTGTGTGTGTGTGTGTGTGTGTGTGTGTGTGTGTGTGTGTGTGTGTGTGTGTGTGTATATATAATCAGCTTTATAATTGTAATAATATAATACTTTTATTTTTTAGATACTTGCTTAAACTGTTATATTTGTTATGTATTTCCTAAGGGCAAAAAAATTTTTTTTCATGATTAATCAAACTTGCATTTTATTACTGCTTTTTATAATATAAATAATTACACATAGCGCGGTTTGTTGATTTTTGCCTGAATCTTACTTTTTCTGTATTACCAGTCCTGGCCGCAGCATCGACATTGGAAGAGTGGACGGAGCCTCACCGGGAAAAAACGTAACAGAGAACATCAACAGAATCCTCATAATTTACAACATTGGATCGGAGTGGATTTTTTGAGGACCTCATTTTAGCAACTCCATTCTGATTCACCATTGAGCCGTCTAGATTGGAGTGGAATTTTTGAGGTCCTCAGCGTAGTCTCCAATCTGTACAGTTTGATAAAGTCAGAAGAAATCACTGCACTCGTATGATTTTCAAATGCATTAATTGAAAAGTTTATTTAAATTGGTGAAGAAGAGATACTAGGCGAATTGACGTTTCGGCCAACCCGTGGCCTTGTTCACAAAACCGCTGTAACAAGCAAAGGAACAAAACAATATTACAAACAGGTAAATATATACATATATACAATTATACAAAGGGGGCAAAGAATCCATATCAAGATCGATAAGCTGCCATTGGACATATTATGTAAAGACCAAGACTGAAAAAACGTGTTATATACTGCTGGAATGTACAAAAAAAGAGAAAAGTATAAGGAATTTGCAAAAAACGGTACTGGAGGAAGAACATACCCTGTTTGAACTCTGTTCTGAACTCTGAGTCCTTGTTATTTACAACATTGGATCGTAGTGGATTTTTTGAGGACCGCCACAGCCACGTAGTATATAACAGCCCACGTAGTTTGTTGCACAGGCACGTAGTATATTGCACAGCCCACGTAGTATATTGCACAGCCCACGTAGTATATTGCACAGCCCACGTAGTATATTGCACAGCCTCGCAGTATATTGCACAGCCGACGTAGTATATAACAGCCCACGTAGTATATAGCAATGTGGGCACCATATCACTGTTAAAAAAATAATTAATATAAAAAATCATTATATACTCACCTTCGACGGCCACGGGATACAGCCCAGGCATTCAGCGATGCTCCTCGCGACGCTCCGGTCCCAAGAATGCATTGCGGTCTCGCGAGATGATGATGTCTCAAGACCGCTACATCATCATCTCACGAGACCGCAATGCATGGACCGGAGCATCGCAAGGAGCGGGAAAGGCACCGGAAGCTCATATAATGATTATTTTTAAAAAAATTATTTTTAACATTACATCTTTTTACTACTGATGCTGCATAGGCAGCATCATTAGTAAAAAGTTTGTCACAAAGGGTTAATAGCAGCGTTAACGGAGTACGTTACACCGCGGTCCGTTAACGCTGCCATTAACCCTGTGTGACCACTGACTGTAGGGGAGTATGGAGGGGGCACTGACTGCAGGGGAGTAAGGAGCGGCCATTTCGCTGCCGGACTGTGCCCGTCGCTGATTGGTCGCGGCCAAACAGCGACTTGGGTTCTTCGTGACAGACAGACAGAAAGACGGAAGTGACCCTTAGACAATTATATAGTAGATTATAATACATTTTTATAACGCCATTTATTCCACGGTGCTTTACATGTGAAAGGGGCAGATATAGACAAGCACAAAGAGGATGAGCAAAACAAGGCACACACAAGTACAGAAGGAGGACCCTGCCCACGAGGGCTCACAGTCCACAGGGGATGAGTGAGGATACAGTAGGAGAGGGTAGAGCTGGTCATGCGGCGGTTCAGCAGACTAAGGATCACTGCAGGTTGTAGGCTTGTCAGAAGAGGTGGGTCTTCAGGTTCTTTTTGAAGGTTTCCATGGTAGGCGAGAGTCTGATGTGTTGGGGTAGAGAGTTCCAGAGTATAGGGGAAGCACGGGAGAAGTCTTGGATGCGGTTGTGGGAGGAAGAGATGAGATAGGAGTAGCGAAGAAGATCTTGAGAGGATCGGAGGTTGTGTGTAGGTAAGTACCGGGAGACCATGTCACAGATGTATGGAGGAGACAGGTTGTGGATGGCTTTGTATGTCATAGTTAGGGTTTTGAACTGAAGCCTCTGGACAATAGGAAGCCAGTGAAGGGCTTGGCAGACAGGAGAGACTGGGGAATAACGGGGAGACAGGTGGATTAGTCGGGCAGCAAAGTGTAGGATGCATTGGAAAGGTGCCAGAGTCCTAGAGGGGAGGCCAGAGAGTAGGAGGTTGCAGTAATCAAGGAGGGAGATGATAAGGGCGTGTGTTGAGGGAGGATCTAAAGTGATCCTTCACGGTTAACTCAGTGATTTCCAAATTAATCTACAGGGCGTTGCCGGCAACTGAAAATGACCAGACGGAGACTCGTGCCTCTGTGTGGGGGATCGAGCAGATCTCTGGGCCCCGTTTATTGTGTATGAGTTTTCATAGTCATAGAGATTATACTTCAACCAATCAGCATAAGAATACGCTCACAGTTCTTAACCTATAAGAATACAGGAAAAACTTAACCCATGAGGATACAGGAAAAATGGGAACTACAGATATGGTCATGTCTTTTTGGCATAGAAAAACATATTAACAGATGCCTCAGTCTTGTATAGCGATACCCCCACGAGTCTCTTATCTGGCTCACTCGAGTTAGAATACTCAAGGTCTTTATACCAATTATGAACCATAGACTAGCTGAATAACAAAATATTATCTTCGTGAGAAACAGGACAGTTATTTCATAGCAGCTGTAACCTTCTACCTAAGTAAATAACAGAATTTATCTTTAACCAAAAACAAAATGGAGTCAAAGCACAAAATGGAGAATCTTTCATAATTTGTTCCTTCACATTCCCCCCTAGATAAATTTTGTTAATTAATGTCCAGCATCAGAGGTACTATCCCAAGCTATAAGCTCGAGGGGTACTGGTCTTCACATGACTGGTGTCATGTTACCAGCCATGGCTGTTGCGGCGTACCCGTCCCCCCTGTATACTAGAATTTACGAATAACAATTGTTGATAACGGTGGTGGGGATCTTTTGAAGATAGCCATGCGCTTGGCTTCAACATCTTCATCAAGTAACTTTGTGAAATCGGTGTAGAGAAAAGCAGGCGTGGCAACGCTTTTGGTTTCATCATTAGTTGTCTTAGTGCAGAATTTCCTAATACATACAGAAATACACCAAAGAACAAGTTTTAGTATTACATATATGACAAGGATAAAGGCAGCGATATGTAACAAACTTTGTAAGATTCCAGCTATCCAGCCGCAAGTCCCTCAAACCAATTGGCTGGATTAAGAAAGGAGAAGGTGTCTGCCCACCAACTGTCCTTATTACGGTCATTGTCTTTATCATATTAATCTCTGAGTCTTTGAATATCTTCTAACTTATGTGAATACTGGCAGCCATCTTAAATACAGTTAAATTTGCAAAAGCAAACATAAGGGGAAAAACTTATTGTTTCACAGCATAAGAATATATAAAAGTACAAAAGAGTATAAAGATATATATTTTCACCTTGACAATCCCCCCTAAACACTAAGTTTTCCCTAAAAAGAAAGTTCCTTCGAGACTGTCCATGTGATGGGGAAAGGGAGGTGGATTTCTTCATCCAGACACCTCAGAAGCTCTCCCCTTGTGAGAGGCCTCCAGGCAGCTGAACCCTTCACTAGCTTCACATGGAGTTCTCCCGCTGTCCCTAAACTAAATCTCTTAGCATCATCTGAGAGTAAAGGGTATTGTCTATCTTCTTGAGGGGGACGTACTTGGGGATCTCCCCTGGATCAGTGCCATCGTACTCTGGTGGGTCTACTTCTTGGTTGGGGAAGGTGCCAGTCGGAGTTGCCTCAGTAATAACCTTTTTATACAGGGGAATAACACAACAGAGGATTATCGATCCAACTACAAGGAGAGCAATCAGTGGGCTTTAAATCCTTCAACAGATTCATAACACAGGCAGTGGTATTAAGTATATCCAATATATCCCAAATTTGATCATCTGGATAATCTGTGGCCCTAACCAATTTATCCCACTGTCAAATGTATAATACAGTCTGTATAGAGTCTTGTGCGTGGGTGCCAGGAAACACAGAAGACACAGGCTTGTTTAAGTAGTACTTGTATTACTTCATACAAGTAAGGGTTAACACAGTTGCAGGCAGGATACAAGTCAGGCAGGAATAAACCTTAAGTCCATCTAGTTACAGAAACAGGTTAAAGGTTCTGTCTCTACTTCCCTTGCCAATGTTGATGGTAAGCTGAGAGATTCCTGAGTCCACACATGTCCAAGGATCTGAAGTAGAAGGTGGTAGGATAATAAGTCCAAGTCTTCCAGGAGCATGGTGTCAAGTAAACTGCAGACTTGATTCTGAAGCACTGATTAAACAGCTGATGCTGCTTAAAAGGGCAAGTGGCAGAGAACAGGGCGGAAACATTGAAACTGAGAACTCCATGCAGGTTAAGGGCAAAGTAGATACAGCAGAACAGAAAGCAAAATGGCCGACAGGAAAAACTAGGTTCTACAAAAAATAACAGCAGATATAGCAAATCGTCTAAAACCTTACATTACTCCCCTCTTAGGGACAGCCTCCGGATGACCCCGGACCCGGCTTGTCTGGGTACCTCTTATGGAACTGGCGAAGTAAGCGAGGAGCATTAATGTTATCAACCGGTTCCCATGAGTTGTCTTCAACTGAGTAGCCTTGCCACTTAATCAGGTATTGTAGCTGATTTCTATGCAACCTAGAATCCAGAATCCTTTCCACTACAAATTCCTCCTGACCATCAATCAGCACTGGGTCAGGATGAGGAGAAGAACGTCCAGGAAACATATTGGGTACTGCTGCCTTTAGTAGGGAAACGTGAAAAACAGGGTGAATTCTCATGGTTCTGGGCAGACGAAGACGACAAGCCACGGCACTTACAATCTTATTGATCCTGTAGGGACCAATGTACTTATGTCCCAATTTGGATGATGGAATCCTTAACTTAAGGTTCTTAGTTGACAGCCAGACCAAGTCTCCTACCTTGAAGGCTGGTGCGGGTTTACGAAATTTATCAGCTGCTCTTTTATATTTCTCCTGAGCTGATTTCAGATTCTCTTTTAGAAGATCGACATTCCATTGTAGGGAAGCGATTCTGTCGGTCACAGCTGGCAGAGGCGTATCTATAGGAAATCGAGGAAGTATGTTAGGATGATAACCTAGATTAGCATAAAAAGGAGACTGCTTAGTGGAGGCACTCTGAGCGTTATTATAAGAAAATTCAGCCAAAGGAAGTAAATCCACCCAATCATCCTGTATGTGGCAGATAAAGCAGCGGAGATACTGCTCCAGGGTCTGGTTGGTCCGTTCTGTCTGGCCATTTGTCTGAGGATGAAAGGCAGAAGAAAGATTTACTTTAACATCCAATGCGGCACAGAAGTTCTGCCAAAACCTTGAAGTGAATTGCACCCCTCGATCAGAAATGACCTCATCCGGTAGTCCATGCAAACGAAACACCTCTTGAATTATTAAATCTGCGGTCTGTTTAGCAGTGGGTAAGCCGCTACAGGGAATAAAGTGAGCTGCCTTTGTCAAACGATCCACCACCACCAAAATGGTGTTTTTCCCTTGCGAGGTTGGCAACTCCACAATGAAATCCATGGAAATGGATCCCCATGGACGGGATGGGGTGGGTAAGGGTTGTAATAGACCCGTCGGTGAAGAACGTGGTGTCTTGCATCTCGCACACACTTCGCATGAAGAGACATAATTTAGAACATCTTTTCTATAAGTGGGCCACCAAAAGAAACGAGAAAGGAATTCTTGAGTCTTTAGGACTCCTCTATGTCCCGCTATCTTGGAGTCGTGATGAGCTGTAGTACTCTCAGTCTGACCGTTTCAGGTATATACAAACGTTGGCCTTGAAACCACACACCATTCTTAGAAACAAGACTTACATCCCTAGGAGGTTGAGCCAGAAAGGAATCCGAATGGTATGCCTCCTTGATGTCATTAAGTAGGTCTTGATTGTGAATCACTCCCAGGAACCTGGAATCGGGAAGAATAGTCTTAGAAGTAGTGAGTGGAGAGGTCTCAGTTGAATGGATCCTAGAGAGTGCGTCTGCTTTTCCATTGCACGACCCTGGCCTATAAGAGATTACAAAATTGAATTGATTCAAGAACAGACTCCAACGAGCCTGGCGAGGAGTCAGGCACTTAGCTGATCTGATAAATTCAAGATTGCGATGGTCGGTCAGGACGACTATCTGCTGTGCAGTTCCCTGAAGATGATGTCTCCATTCCTTGAAGGCAGCAATGATGGCCAACAATTCTCTATTGCCCACATCATAGTTCTTTTCTGCTGCAGACAACCGCTGTGAAAAAAAAGCACAGGGATGCAAAACATTCTTCTCACCTGTTCTCTGGGAGAGTATAGCTCCGATGGCACAGTCAGAGGCATCCACCTCTACTATGAAGGCCAGTTCAGGGTTGGGATGCACTAGGATAGGTGCTGTGGTAAATTTACTCTTCAGGTGAGAAAATGCTTCTTGGGCTTGAGGAGTCCAGGTGAAGGTAGATCTTTTACGGGTAAGTTGCGTGATAGGTGACACTACCTCAGAAAAGTTCCTAATAAAACGCCTGTAGAAATTGGCAAACCCGATGAAGCGCTGTACTTCCTTTACATTCTTCGGAACTGGCCAGTTCTTGATGGCTTGGGTTTTACTCTCATCCATACAAATTCCTCGTGATGACATTACATACCCCAAAAATTGAATCTCGGTCTGATGGAATTCGCATTTTTCAAGTTTGATATAAAGATGATTCTGTCGTAAGCGTTCTAAGACCATCTTCACGTGTCCATGATGTTCCTCTGTAGAGTTAGAAAAAAATCAAAATATCATCTAAATAAATCACTACAAAAGTATCCAAAAGATCCCTGAAAATGTCGTTCACTAAATGTTGGAAAGTTGCTGGGGCATTACATAGACCGAACGGCATGACTAAGTATTCGAAATGTCCATAACGTGATCTGAATGCGGTCTTCCATTCATCCCCAGGTCTAATACGGACCAAATTATAGGCCCCACGGAGATCCAGTTTAGAAAAAATCTTGGCATGCCGTACTCTCTCCAATAACTCAGGGATCAAAGGCAGTGGGTAACGGTTTCTGATAGTAACCTTATTAAGCTCCCGGTAATCTATGCAGGGTCTAAGAGATCCATCTTTCTTCTTCACAAAGAAGATGGGTGCACCTGCAGGAGATGAGGAGTGGCGTGTGAAGCCTTTGGCTAAATTCTCATCAATATAGTCCTTCAAAGCCTTTAGCTCGGGCCCTGCCAAAGGGTAGATATTACCAAAGGGTATACCTGCTCCTGGCAATAGTTCAATTGGACAATCATATGGACGATGAGGGGGAAGCTGATCAGCGTTCCTCTTGTCACATACGTCGGCATACTCATGGTACATAGCTGGTAGCTCTGAAAGCGTGGAGGATCCCTCAGGAACAGCACAAACTGCAACTTCTGGACCTATCTGTTTCTCCGGGAAGTGCAACTCCTTGGTCTCCCAGTTAATTGTAGGGTTCTGAGCCTGCAGCCACGGCAACCCTAAAATGATGGGAAAATGGGGAGAAGCAATAAGCATAAAAGACAATCTCTCTTGATGATCTTTACCCATGAACACCTTCAAGGGTTCCGTCTCCTGATCCACTGGTCCAGAGTTTAACAGGGAACCATCCACAGTCTCCATCTGTACAGGAGTAGCTTTCTTCACGGGACGTATCCCATGTTTCTGGGCAAAAGAGATGTCCATAAAATTGCCACTTGCCCCTGAGTCAATCATGGCAGAGCTACACACCCATACCGAGTCAACCCAGAGTTTGATGGAGAGGGAGCAATGAGAGTTATGCTTCTTACAGCTCAACTGGGATACTGATGGGGAAACTTGAAATATTGCTGCATTTATACAATCATCAGGCTCTGAAATAATGGAGTTTAAGTCCGAGAAGTCAGTATCTATAGCTGCAGATCTCCCTAGAACTTGAGATTCAGATTTGACAGATCCCCTTTCGCAGCACTCACAGTGTATGACTGCTGCAGCAGTCTTACGAGAACGGTTGGGGCAGCTTGTAATGAAGTGCCCTGACTTACCACAATAGAAACATAGATTTTCTTTTAGTCGATGTTCCTTGCGGGCATCACTCACCCGTCTCTGTAAGGAGTCCACCTGCATTGGTTCAGGTTCTGGTTCCCGTGTGGTCCGGCTCACAGACTCCTTAGCTGGGGAGGAAGGCAGGAAATGATTAGAAAGATTAATTTCAGACCATCTCTCCTGTCTGCGTTCAGTAAGACGGGCATCAATACGGATGCAGTAGTTAATAAAATCTCCCAACGCGGTGGGAGGGTCGGCACGAGCAAGTTCGTCTTTAATCATAGGAGACAACCCTTTACGGAAAATTGATTTCTTCGCGGAACTGTCCAAAGTGGTATCAAGAGCCCATCTCCTGAAATCAAAGGCATATTCAGCTACTGAGCGCTTACCTTGGCGCAAAGCCAACATGGCTGCTTCAGCTGTAGCACCTCGGTTTGGGTCATCAAAAACCTGCCCCATAGCTGAAATGAAAGCTTCAAGATTATTTAGACATTCATCCTCAGTCTCAATCAGGGGGTTTGCCCACATCAGAGCTTTGTTGGAGAGCAGCATGATTATGGTTAGCACCTTGGATCGTTCGGAGAGAAATTGTGAAGCATGAGCAGAGAAAAACAGTTTGCATTGATTAATAAATCCCCTAAATTTTTCCCGTTCACCGCCAAAACGGAAAGGTGGCAACTTTGGAAACCCAGAACCCGGGGATGTGGATGGTGCCAGGACTCGTTCCTCCAGAGCCTCAATCCTGTTTCGCAATTCCTGCGTATTTTGTCCGAAAACTTGCAAGTTGTGATTATTAAGATCTTGCTGGCTTGCAAAGCTGGTCTTTAAAGCCTGAATATCCGCAAGAATCTTATCAGTAACTCCACATAAATCTTTTACGCGAGCCTCCATCTTCCCAGATATTTTACGGCAGAAAAGCTGGAAAAGAGGAAAGAGCGCACAATAGTGTTTACCTGTGGTAACACACCTGGCTGAAAAAAGGGAATGCGCACACCTGAAATGGTTGTGAGAAGTCACAACCACTGTCGTCACAGAATGTATAAATTAATATCTTCCCAGATCCTTTAAGATAGAAATGCTGGAAAAGAAACAAGGGCGCACAATAGTGTTTACCTGTGGTAACACACCTGGCGGAGAGAAAAAAAAAAAAAAAAAAAAAAGAATGTGCTCACCTGAAATGGTTGTGAGAAGTCACAACCACTATCATCACAGAATGTATAACTGGATATCTGGCATTCACAGTCCACAGCAGACTCTAACGTTGGCTTCAGAATCTTGTCAAATGTATAATACAGTCTGTATAGAGTCTTGTGCGTGGGTGCCAGGAAACACAGAAGACACAGGCTTGTTTAAGTAGTTCTTGTATTACTTCATACAAGTAAGGGTTAACACAGTTGCAGGCAGGATACAAGACAGGCAGGAATAAACCTTAAGTCCATCTAGTTACAGAAACAGGTTAAAGGTTCTGTCTCTACTTCCCTTGCCAATGTTGATGGTAAGCTGAGAGATTCCTGAGTCCACACATGTCCAAGGATCTGAAGTAGAAGGTGGTAGGATAATAAGTCCAAGTCTTCCAGGAGCCAGGTGTCAAGTAAACTGCAGACTTGATTCTGAAGCACTGATTAAACAGCTGATGCTGCTTAAAAGGGCAAGTGGCAGAGAACAGGGCGGAAACATTGAAACTGAGAACTCCATGCAGGTTAAGGGCAAAGTAGATACAGCAGAACAGAAAGCAAAATGGCCGACAGGAAAAACTAGGTTCTACAAAAAATAACAGCAGATATAGCAAATCGTCTAAAACCTTACACCCACATTTGTGTAATCATAGGGTAAATGAAAATAGAACTGACAATTTTATTGGCTATACCCATCTGTACTATTAATTTTTCATGATATTGTACAAACTTATTATTCAAGGATGTTGGAGAATTTAGGCTGTCCCATGCGGTTACCAATATTATTATATGGAAATACGAAAAACTAAAACATTATGTCCCCTTATTTGCTACTGGTCTGTTTGACCAGCTTGCAGTGCGATACGTAGATCCACGTCGGCCTTCCTTCCAGCTTTACTGACATAGGAATAATGAGGAGGACTTGGTAGGGACCATCCTACAAGGGTTCTAGTCCGTGTTTTCTGACATAGCTTTTCACGACCATAAAACCACCAGACTTCAAATTATAACCAATATCGGTTTCTGCTGAATCTGGAAGGAAAGAAGAAACTAAAACATGGGTGTTAGCAACATTTTTACTAAGCTGAATAACATTTTAAACAGCACGGTCAGTTTCTTCTGACTACTACTGAGACTGAAAATTTACAACTGAGAACCTAGCACCAAACAATATCTCATATGGGGACAGGCCATGTTTTGCAATAGGGGTAGTACGAATATATAAGAGCCCTGGCCATGGAGCCGTAGTCTCCTGCATCATTTTGGTCAATTGTCCCCTCAGTGTGCCGTTCAGCCTCTTAACTTTCCCACTGGATTGTGGATAGTATGGAGTATAGAGGGCTACAGTGGATCCAAGCATTGTCAGAACCTCCTGATACACATGAGAAGGAAAGTCCGGGTCTTGGTCACTTTCAACAACTTCTGGAACACCATATCTGCATTTGACTTCTATCATCAGTTTCTTTGCTGTGGTCTTTGCAGTCACGTTGGTAACGGGGAATGCTTCTGGCCAACTGGAGAACATGTCGACAACCACCAGACAATATTCATACCTTCCAGACTTAGGCAACATGATGTGGTCCACCTGGAGCCTTTGGAAAGGATAGTCGGGCTTAGCAAGGTGCTTCGGGGTTACACGTTGAAGTTGACCGGGATTGCAGGTCTGACAGATACCTCGATGTGTGGGCCCATGCGCCCACGTGGCAATAGCAGGGTACATCCGCTTAGGGAGACACACAAGTTGGTCCTTTTTCCAGCGACCATTGTCCATACGTGCTCCATCAGCTTTCCACTGCTTCACTTCTTCCTTTGGAGACATTCTCTGCATCGTCATTAAGCGGTCTCGCGGGGTCCGGCAGAAAACCTCAGTCTGGCATAGATCATCAGGTTCCTGTAGAGTCAGTGTTTCTTGTAACTGTTTACGCTGAGAGCGTGTGGTCACCATAGCTGGTATGGTCAGTTCAACGGGTAGGAGAGCAGCGGCTTTTGCTTGCATATCCGCAAAGGTGTTACCAACAGTCTGTGGCCTGTTCCATAGTACCGTGCTCCTTAACTTTGATAATGGCCACCTGGGTAGGTAATTTGATTGAGTCCATGAGGGCTTTAACAGCTTCAACATTCTTCACTGAGTCCCGGCGGTAGTAACAAACCCTCGATTGGTCCATAGGGCTCCAAAATCATGAGCAATACCAAATGCATACTGTGAGTCCGTATATATTAGCCCGCCTGTCTTTGGCCAAAGTACATGCAGTAGACAGATCCTGAAGTTCTGCTTCTTGTCCTGACAGGGAGGGAGGGAGTGCAGCTCCGAGCAATACAGTATCTTCCGTGGTAACAGCTTATCCGGTGTGGAATCTGCCAAAATCATCAGCATATCTTGAACAGTCTTTCAGGGCCTGGTAGAGAGGTAGCATTATGCGGGATGCGTCCAGTATTCACTGACACAATAAGTACATAGTCCAAGAAAACGCTGGAGTTCAGTCTCATCTTTTGGAAATGGAAGGGAGCTGACGGCTATTTTTTTTTTTTTCTTCTGTGAGGTGTCTGGCACCCTGAAGGAGACAGTGACCCAAAAATATCACTTGACCAAGGCAGAACCGAAGTTTCGAGGCCGAAACCCGACAGTTCAGATCTGCCAGATACTTGTGAAAACTAACAGTGGCAACAATGGCTTCCTGCTCTGTCTGTGCACACAACAAAAAAAAATTACCCACATACTGAAGCAGCGTGACATAGAGATATTCTAACTGACAGGGTTAAAGACACTCGCCCATATTTTTTGCAAACTGATTGGGACTGTTTTGGGCCCCTTGTGGCATAACTGTCCACATCAATTGTCGTCCCTGATAAGTGAATGCAAACAAACTGGCAATCTGGGTGTAATGGAATGCTGAAGAAGGCAGTGGCGAGGTCGATGACTGTGAACCAAGCAGCATCCTGAGATATCTGGGACAAGAGTATATGGATTAGGCACCACCGGAGTTTCTAGAACAGTAGCTGCATTAACTGCCCGTAGGTCTTGTACCAGCCGGTACACTGGGGGTTAGCCGGGTGGGGTCTTTTTCTTAACGGGAAATGTTGTGAGTTCTGTTTTTGGGCTCCCTCTGGTGGTTACTGATGGTACTGGGTGACTTGTCTTTCCTGGGTTTCTGGGTTCCACCTGTTCCATCAGCATATGGGAGTTTCCTATTTAACCTGGCTTTGCTGGCATTTCCTCGCCGGTTATCAATGTATCCAGTGTGTCTTGTTACCTCTGCTCCCTGCTCCTAGAACCTTCTGGACAAGCTAAGTTTGGATTTTCCTGTTTTGTGTTTTGCTTAATTTGGTTTTTAGTCCAGCCTGCAGATATGTGATTCTCTGCTGCTGGTTGCTCTAGTGGGCTGAAATTGCTTTTCATGTACCATGAGTTGGCACATGAGTTCAAGTAATTTCAGGATGGTTTTTTTAAGGGTTTTTCGCTGACCGCGCAGTTCACTTTTGTATCCTCTGCTATCTAGCTTTAGCGGGCCTCATTTTGCTGAAACTGTTTTCATACTACGTATGTGCTTTCCTCTCATTTCACCGTCATTATATGTGGGGGGCTGCTATTTGCTGTGGGGTATTTCTCTGGAGGCAAGAGAGGTCTGTGTTTCTTCTGATAGGGGAAGTTAGATCTTCGGCTGGAGCGAGACGTCTAGGATCATCGTAGGCACGTTCCCCGGCTACTTTTATTTGTGTGTTAGGTTCAGGGTCGCGGTCAGCTCAGGTTCCATCGCCCTAGAGCTTGTTTGTATCTGTGCTTGTCCTTTTTGTGATCCCCTGCCATTGGGATCATGACAGTATAACCGGCCCACAAAGTGTTAATTGTATTGGCTGAAGTAGGAGGATAAGTAGTCTGAGGAAGTTTTTTTTTTTTTTTTTTTCCCCTCAGAGTTTGCTGCCTAGCCTTATTGCAGCCTGGCTACTTCCTCCTCCTCTTAATCTTTGAATGGCTCTGATCTCAGCTGTTTATCATGGACGTCCAGAGTTTGGCTTCCAGCCTGAATAATCTTGCCACTAAGGTTCAAAATATACAGGATTTTGTTGTACATGCTCCTATGTCTGAACCTAGAATTCCTGTCCCAGAGTTTTTTTCTGGAGATAGATCTCGTTTTCTGAATTTTAGGAACAATTGCAAGTTGTTTCTTTCTTTGAAATCTCGCTCCTCTGGAGACCCTGCTCAGCAAGTCAAGATAATTATATCTTTCCTGCGGGGTGACCCTCAGGATTGGGCATTTGCATTGGCACCAGGGGACCCTGCGTTGCTTAATGCAGATGCGTTTTTTCTGGCATTGGGTTTGCTCTATGAGGAACCTAACCAAGAGATTCAGGCTGAAAAAGCTTTGTTGGCCCTCTCTCAGGGGCAAGATGAAGCAGAAATTTATTGTCAAAAATTTCGGAAGTGGTCGGTACTTACTCAGTGGAATGAGTGCGCTCTGGCTGCAAAGTTTAGAGATGGCCTTTCTGAGGCCATTAAAGATGTTATGGTGGGGTTCCCTGCGCCTGCTGGTCTGAATGAGTCTATGACTATGGCTGTTCAGATTGATCGGCGTTTACGGGAGCGCAAACCTGTGCATCATTTGGCGGTGTCGTCTGAACCGTCACCTGAGATAATGCAATGTGATAGAATTCAGTCCAGAAGTGAACGGCAAAAGTATAGGCGGAAAAAAGGGTTGTGCTTTTATTGTGGTGATTCAGCTCATGTTATATCAGCATGCTCTAAACGCACAAAAAAGGTTGATAAGTCTGTTGCCATTAGTACTTTACAGTCTAAGTTCATTCTGTCTGTGACTCTGATTTGTTCATTATCATCCATTTCCGTCGATGCCTATGTGGATTCAGGCGCTGCCCTGAGTCTTATGGATTGGTCATTTGCCAATCGCTGTGGGTTTAGTCTGGAGCCTCTGGAAGTCCCTATTCCTTTGAAGGGAATTGACTCTACACCTTTGGCTATGAATAAACCTCAGTACTGGACACAAGTGACCATGCGTATGACTCCCGTTCATCAGGAGGTGATTCGCTTCCTGGTACTGTATAATTTGCATGATGTTCTAGTACTTGGTCTGCCATGGTTACAAACTCATAATCCAGTCCTTGACTGGAAATCAGTGTCTGTGTTAAGCTGGGGTTGTCAGGGGGTTCATGATGATGCACCTCCGATTTCTATCGCTTCATCTACTCCTTCTGAGATTCCTGTGTTTTTGTCTGACTGTCGGGATGTTTTTGAGGAGCCTAAGCTCAGTTCGCTTCCTCCTCACAGGGATTGCGATTGTGCTATAAATTTAATTCCGGGCAGTAAATTTCCTAAAGGTCGTTTGTTCAATCTGTCAGTGCCAGAGCATACTGCTATGCGGGATTATGTTAAGGAGTCCTTGGAAAAGGGACATATCCGTCCATCTTTGTCCCCTTTGGAGCAGGTTTTTTTTTCGTGGCCAAGAAAGATGGTTCCTTGAGGCCTTGTATAGATTATCGTCTTTTGAATAAGATTACCGTAAAATATCAGTATCCTTTGCCATTGTTGACTGATTTGTTTGCTCGCATTAAGGGGGCTAAATGGTTCACTAAGATTGATCTTCGGGGTGCGTATAATCTTATACGAATAAAGCAAGGTGATGAGTGGAAAACCGCATTTAATACGCCTGAGGGCCATTTTGAGTATTTGGTAATGCCTTTTGGACTTTCTAATGCTCCTTCAGTCTTCCAGTCCTTTATGCACGATATTTTCCGTGAATATCTGGATAAATTTATGATTGTGTATTTGGATGATATTTTGTTTTTTTCTGATGACTGGGAGTCTCATGTTCAGCAGGTCAGGAAGGTGTTTCAGGTCCTGCGGGCCAATTCCTTGTTTGTAAAAGGCTCAAAGTGTCTCTTTGGAGTCCAGAAGATTTCTTTCTTGGGGTATATTTTTTCCCCTTCTACTGTTGAGATGGATCCCGTCAAGGTTCAGGCTATTTGTGACTGGACGCAGCCTACATCTCTTAAGAGTTTGCAGAAGTTCTTGGGCTTTGCTAATTTCTATCGTCGTTTTATAACTAATTTTTCTAGTGTTGTTAAGCCTTTGACGGATTTGACTAAGAAGGGTGCTGATGTTGCTAATTGGTCTCCTGCGGCTGTGGAGGCCTTTCAGGAACTTAAGCGCCGGTTTTCTTCTGCTCCTGTGTTGCGTCAGCCAGATGTTTCGCTCCCTTTTCAGGTTGAGGTTGATGCTTCCGAGATTGGAGCGGGGGCGGTTTTGTCACAGAGAAGCTCCGATGGCTCAGTGACTAGAAAGTTTTCGCCGGCTGAGCGGAATTATGATGTTGGTAATCGGGAACTTTTGGCCATGAAGTGGGCATTTGAGGAGTGGCGTCATTGGCTAGAGGGTGCTAGACATCGTGTGGTGGTCTTGACTGATCACAAAAATTTGATTTACCTTGAGTCTGCCAGGCGTCTGAATCCTAGACAGGCTCGTTGGTCACTGTTTTTCTCTCGTTTCAATTTTGTGGTTTCATACCTGCCAGGTTCAAAGAATGTGAAGGCGGATGCTCTTTCTAGGAGTTTTGTGCCTGACTCCCTTTGAAATTCTGAGCCCTCTGGTATCCTTAGGGATGGGGTGATTTTGTCTGCTGTCTCCCCAGACTTGCGACGTGCTTTGCAGGAGTTTCAGGTGGCTAAACCTGATCGTTGTCCGCCTGAGAGACTGTTTGTTCCGGATAATTGGACCAGTAGAGTCATCTCCGAGGTCCATTCTTCTGCGTTGGCAGGTCATCCTGGAATATTTGGTACTAGAGACTTGGTGACCAGGTCTTTTTGGTGGCCTTCCTTGTCGAGGGATGTGCGTTCTTTTGTGCAGTCTTGTGAGGTTTGTGCTCGGGCTAAGCCTTGCTGTTCTCGGGCCAGTGGATTGTTGTCACCTTTGCCTATCCCGAAGAGGCCTTGGACGCACATTTCCATGGACTTTATTTCGGATCTCCCTGTCTCTCAAAAAATGTCCGTCATCTGGGTTGTGTGTGATCGCTTTTCTAAAATGGTTCATCTGGTACCCTTGCCTAAGTTGCCTTCCTCCTCTGAGTTGGTCCCTCTGTTTTTTCAGAATGTGGTTCGTTTGCATGGGATTCCTGAGAACATCGTTTCTGACAGGGGATCCCAGTTTGTGTCTAGATTTTGGCGGACTTTCTGTGCTAAGATGGGCATTGATTTGTCCTTTTCGTCTGCATTCCATCCTCAGACGAATGGCCAGACTGAACAAACTAATCAGACCTTGGAAACTTATTTAAGGTGTTTTGTTTCTGCTGATCAGGATGACTGGGTTACCTTTTTGCCGCTGGCCGAGTTTGCGCTTAATAATCGGGCTAGTTCTGCTACCTTGGTTTCTCCTTTCTTTTGTAATTCGGGGTTTCATCCTCGTTTTTCCTCTGGTCAGGTGGAACCTTCTGATTGTCCTGGAGTGGACATGGTGGTGGATAGGTTGCATCGGATTTGGAGTCATGTGGTGGACAATTTGAAGTTGTCCCAGGAGAAGGCTCAGCAGTTTGCTAATCGCCGTCGCCGCGTGGGTCCTCGACTTCTTGTTGGTGACTTGGTGTGGTTGTCTTCTCGTTTTGTTCCTATGAAGGTCTCTTCTCCTAAGTTCAAGCCTCGGTTCACCGGTCCCTATAGGATCTTGGAAATTCTTAACCCTGTGTCGTTTCGTTTGGATCTCCTGGCATCGTTTGCTATTCATAATGTGTTTCATCGGTCGTTGTTGCGGAAGTATGAGGTACCTGTTGTTCCTTCTCTTGAGCCTCCTGCTCCAGTGCTGGTGGAGGGAGAATTGGAGTATATTGTGGAGAAGATCTTGGATTCTCGTGTTTCCAGACGGAAACTCCAGTATTTGGTCAAGTGGAAGGGTTATGGTCAGGAGGATAATTCTTGGGTGGTTGCCTCGGATGTTCATGCTGATGATTTGGTTCGCGCTTTTCATAGGGCTCATCCTGGTCGCCCTGGTGGTTCTCGTGAGGGTTCGGTGACCCCTCCTCAAGGGGGGGGTACTGTTGTGAGTTCTGTTTTTGGGCTCCCTCTGGTGGTTACTGATGGTACTGGGTGACTTGTCTTTCCTGGGTTTCTGGGTTCCACCTGTTCCATCAGCATATGGGAGTTTCCTATTTAACCTGGCTTTGCTGGCATTTCCTCGCCGGTTATCAATGTATCCAGTGTTGTGAATTCTGTGGCTGAGTTCACTTCTGTGGTCACAAGTGGTATTGCAGTCTCTGGGCTTCCTCCCTCAGGTGTTTTGGTGAGCTCGTTGGCTGCCTTGCTATTTAGCTCCACCTGAGTCTGTCTTCCTTGCTCCTTGTCAATGTTCCAGTGTTGGATCTGAGCTACTGCATCTTTCCTTGGGCCTGCTGCTCTGCTAGATAAGTGCTTCTAGTTTGTTTTCTGTTTTTTCTGTCCAGCTTGCTATTAACTTTTGCTGGAAGCTCTGAGAAGCAAAGGGGTGCACCACCGTGCTGTTAGTTCGGCACGGTGGGTCTTTTTGCCCCTTTGCGTGGTTTTCGTTTTAGGGTTTTTTGTAGACTGCATAGTTCTCTTTGCTATCCTCGCTCTGTCTAGAATATCGGGCCTCACTTTGCTGAATCTATTTCATTCCTACGTTTGTCTTTTCATCTTGCTAACAGTCATTATATGTGGGGGGCTGCCTATTCCTTTGGGGTATTTCTCTGAGGTAAGTCAGGCTTGTATTTCTATCTTCAGGCTAGTCAGCTCCTCAGGCAGTGCCGAGTTGCATAGGTAGTGATAGGCGCAATCCACTGCTGCTTATAGTTGTGTGAGGATAGATCAGGTACTGCAGTCTACAGAGATTCCACGTCTCAGAGCTCGTCCTATTGTTTTTGGTTATTGCCAGATCTCTGTATGTGCGCTGATTACTGCACGCTGTGTTGCCTGATTGCCGGCCATAACAGTACAAGGAGCCTAACCAATGATTCCCAATAGAGGGAAAAAAGAAATCCTGACATCATTTTTTTTTCTTAGCTCTGTCTTCAGTCTTTTTTTTCCCCTAGACATTAGAGTGCTTCAGGACACAGCTGTGGACATGGATATTCAGGCTCTGTGCTCCTCAATGGATAATCTCGTTGTAAATGTACAAAAGATTCAAGATACTATTGATCAGAAATCGATGCTATAACCAAGAATTCCGATTCCTGATTTGTTTTTTGGTGACAGAACTAAGTTCCTGAGCTTCAGAAATAATTGTAAGCTATTTTTGGCCTTGAAACCTCATTCTTCTGGTAATCCTATTCAACAGGTTTTGATTATTATTTCTTTTTTGCGCGGCGACCCACAGGACTGGGCGTTTTCTCTTGCACCAGGAGATTCTGCATTGAGTAATGTTGATGCATTTTTCCAGGCGCTGGGATTGCTTTACGATGAGCCTAATTCAGTGGATCAGGCTGAGAAAAATCTGCTGGCTTTATGCCAGGGTCAGGATGATGTAGAAGTATATTGTCAGAAATTTAGGAAGTGGTCAGTACTCACTCTGTGGAATGAATCTGCACTAGCGGCTTTGTTCAGAAAGGGTCTCTCTGAAGCTCTTAAGGATGTAATGGTGGGATTTCCTATGCCTGCTGGTTTGAATGAGTCTATGTCCTTGGCCATTCAGATCGGTCGTCGCTTGCGCGAGCGTAAATCTGTGCACCATCTGGCGGTATTGTCTGAGAGTAAACCTGAGCCTATGCAGTGCGACAGGACTATGACTAAAGTAGAACGGCAAGAACACAGACGTCTGAACAGACTGTGTTTCTATTGTGGTGATTCTACTCATGCTATTTCTAATTGTCCTAAACGCACTAGGCGGTTCGATAGCTCTGCCGTTATTGGTACTGTACAATCCAAATTCCTTTTGTCCATTACCTTAATGTGCTCTTTGTCATCGTATTCTGTCATGGCGTTTGTGGATTCAGGCGCTGCCCTGAATCTGATGGATTTGGATTATGCTAAACGTTGTGGATTTTTCTTGGAGCCTTTGCGGTGTCCTATTCCGTTGAGAGGAATTGATGCTACACCTTTGGCCAAGAATAAGCCTCAGTACTGGGCCCAGCTGACCATGTGCATGGCTCCTGCACATCAGGAAGTTATTCGCTTTCTGGTACTGCATAATTTGCATGATGTGGTCGTGTTGGGGTTGCCATGGCTACAAACCCATAATCCAGTATTGGATTGGAACTCTATGTCGGTAACCAGCTGGGGTTGTCAGGGAGTACATGGTGATGTTCCATTTTTGTCTATTTCGTCATCCATTCCTTCTGACATCCCAGAGTTCTTGTCGGACTTTCAGGATGTATTTGAAGAGTCCAAGTCTGATGCCCTACCTCCGCATAGGAATTGTGATTGTGCTATCGATTTGATTCCTGGTAGTAAATTCCCTAAGGGTCGTTTATTTAATTTGTCCGTACCTGAACACACCGCTATGCGCAGTTATGTGAAGGAGTCCCTGGAGAAGGGACATATTCGCCCATCGTCGTCACCATTGGGAGCAGGGTTCTTTTTTGTAGCCAAGAAGGATGGTTCGCTAAGACCGTGTATTGATTACCGCCTTCTTAATAAGATCACTGTTAAGTTTCAGTATCCCTTGCCATTGATTTCTGACTTGTTTGCTCGGATTAAGGGGGCTAGTTGGTTTACTAAGATTGATCTTCGTGGTGCGTATAATCTGGTGAGAATCAGGCAGGGAGATGAATGGAAAACGGCATTTAATACGCCCGAGGGTCATTTTGAGTATCTGGTGATGCCGTTCGGACTTGCCAATGCTCCATCTGTTTTTCAGTCTTTTATGCATGACATTTTCCGTGAGTATCTGGATAAATTCTTGATTGTTTACTTGGATGACATTTTGATCTTCTCAGATGATTGGGACTCTCATGTGAAGCAGGTCAGAATGGTTTTCCAGGTCCTGCGTGCTAATTCCTTGTTCGTGAAGGGATCAAAGTGTCTCTTCGGTGTGCAGAAAGTTTCATTTTTGGGGTTCATCTTTTCCCCTTCTACTATCGAGATGGATCCGGTTAAGGTTCAGGCCATCCAGGATTGGACTCAGCCGACATCTCTAAAAAGTCTGCAGAAATTCCTGGGCTTTGCTAATTTTTATCGTCGCTTCATCTGTAATTTTTCTAGCATTGCCAGACCATTGACCGATTTGACCAAGAAGGGTGCTGATTTGGTTAATTGGTCTTCTGCTGCCGTGGAAGCTTTTCAGGAGTTGAAGCGTCGTTTTTGCTGTGCCCCTGTGTTGTGTCAACCTGATGTTTCTCTTCCGTTCCAGGTCGAGGTTGATGCTTCTGAGATTGGTGCAGGGGCGGTTTTGTCACAGAGAGGTTCTGGTTGCTCAGTGTTCAAACCATGTGCTTTCTTTTCCAGGAAATTTTCTGCTGCTGAGCGTAATTATGATGTGGGCAACCGAGAGTTGCTGGCCATGAAGTGGGCATTCGAGGAGTGGCGTCATTGGCTTGAGGGTGCTAAGCATCGCGTGGTGGTATTGACTGATCATAAGAACCTTACTTATCTTGAGTCTGCCAAGCGCTTGAATCCTAGACAGGCCCGTTGGTCGTTATTTTTTGCTCGTTTTGATTTTGTGATTTCATACCTTCCGGGCTCTAAAAATGTGAAGGCGGATGCTCTGTCTAGGAGTTTTGTGCCCGACTCTCCGGGATTATCTGAGCCGGCGAGTATCCTCAAGGAAGGAGTCATTGTGTCTGCCATCTCCCCTGATTTGCGGAGAGTGTTGCAGAAATTTCAGGCTAATAAACCTGATCGTTGTCCGGCCGAGAAACTGTTCGTCCCTGATAGGTGGACTAGTAAAGTTATCTCTGAACTTCATTGTTCGGTGCTGGCCGGTCATCCAGGAATCTTTGGTACCAGGGAGTTGGTTGCTAGATCCTTCTGGTGGCCATCTCTGTCACAGGATGTGCGTGCTTTTGTGCAGTCCTGTGGAATTTGTGCTAGGGCTAAGCCCTGCTGTTCACGTGCCAGTGGGTTGCTTTTGCCCTTGCCGGTCCCGAAGAGGCCTTGGACACATATTTCGATGGATTTCATTTCTGACCTTCCCGTTTCTCAAAAAATGTCGGTCATTTGGGTGGTCTGTGATCGCTTTTCTAAAATGGTCCATCTGGTGCCCTTGGTTAAATTGCCTTCCTCCTCTGATTTGGTGCCTTTGTTCTTCCAGCATGTGGTTCGTTTACATGGCATTCCTGAGAATATTGTTTCTGACAGAGGTTCCCAGTTTGTCTCGAGGTTCTGGCGAGCCTTTTGTGGTAGGATGGGCATTGACCTATCTTTCTCCTCGGCCTTCCATCCTCAGACTAATGGCCAGACCGAACGAACCAATCAGACCTTAGAAACATATCTGAGATGTTTTGTTTCCGCTGACCAGGATGATTGGGTGTCATTTTTGCCGTTGGCTGAGTTCGCCCTTAATAATCGGGCCAGCTCGGCTGCCTTGGTCTCTCCATTTTTCTGCAATTCTGGGTTCCATCCTCGTTTCTCTTCAGGACAGGTTGAGTCTTCGGACTGTCCTGGTGTGGATTCTGTGGTGGACAGGTTGCAGCAGATCTGGACTCAGGTAGTGGACAATTTGACCTTGTCCCAGGAGAAGGCTCAGCTTTTCGCTAATCGCAGACACCGTGTGGGACCCCGACTTCGTGTTGGGGATCTGGTTTGGTTATCTTCTCGTCATATTCCTATGAAGGTTTCCTCTCCTAAATTTAAACCTCGTTTTATTGGTCCGTATAGGATTTCTGAGATTCTCAATACGGTGTCTTTTCGTCTGACCCTCCCAGACTCCTTTTCCATACATAATGTATTCCATAGGTCGTTGTTGAGGAGATACGTGGCACCTATGGTTCCATCTGTGGAGCCTCCTGCCCCTGTTTTGGTGGAGGGGGAATTGGAGTATATTGTGGAGAAGATTTTGGATTCTCGTGTCTTTAGACGGAAACTCCAGTATCTGGTCAAATGGAAGGGTTATGCTCAGGAAGATAATTCCTGGGTTTTTGCCTCTGATGTCCATGCCCCAGATCTTGTTCGTGCCTTTCATGTGGCTCATCCTGGTCGGCCTGGGGGTTCTGGTGAGGGTTCGGTGACCCCTCCTCAAGGGGGGGGTACTGTTGTGAATTCTGTGGCTGAGTTCACTTCTGTGGTCACAAGTGGTATTGCAGTCTCTGGGCTTCCTCCCTCAGGTGTTTTGGTGAGCTCGTTGGCTGCCTTGCTATTTAGCTCCACCTGAGTCTGTCTTCCTTGCTCCTTGTCAATGTTCCAGTGTTGGATCTGAGCTACTGCATCTTTCCTTGGGCCTGCTGCTCTGCTAGATAAGTGCTTCTAGTTTGTTTTCTGTTTTTTCTGTCCAGCTTGCTATTAACTTTTGCTGGAAGCTCTGAGAAGCAAAGGGGTGCACCGCCGTGCTGTTAGTTCGGCACGGTGGGTCTTTTTGCCCCTTTGCGTGGTTTTCGTTTTAGGGTTTTTTGTAGACTGCATAGTTCTCTTTGCTATCCTCGCTCTGTCTAGAATATCGGGCCTCACTTTGCTGAATCTATTTCATTCCTACGTTTGTCTTTTCATCTTGCTAACAGTCATTATATGTGGGGGGCTGCCTATTCCTTTGGGGTATTTCTCTGAGGTAAGTCAGGCTTGTATTTCTGTCTTCAGGCTAGTCAGCTCCTCAGGCGGTGCCGAGTTGCATAGGTAGTTATAGGCGCAATCCACTGCTGCTTATAGTTGTGTGAGGATAGATCAGGTACTGCAGTCTACAGAGATTCCACGTCTCAGAGCTCGTCCTATTGTTTTTGGTTATTGCCAGATCTCTGTATGTGCGCTGATTACTGCACGCTGTGTTGCCTGATTGCCGGCCATAACAATCCAGTGTGTCTTGTTACCTCTGCTCCCTGCTCCTAGAACCTTCTGGACAAGCTAAGTTTGGATTTTCCTGTTTTGTGTTTTGCTTAATTTGGTTTTTAGTCCAGCCTGCAGATATGTGATTCTCTGCTGCTGGTTGCTCTAGTGGGCTGAAATTGCTTTTCATGTACCATGAGTTGGCACATGAGTTCAAGTAATTTCAGGATGGTTTTTTTAAGGGTTTTTCGCTGACCGCGCAGTTCACTTTTGTATCCTCTGCTATCTAGCTTTAGCGGGCCTCATTTTGCTGAAACTGTTTTCATACTACGTATGTGCTTTCCTCTCATTTCACCGTCATTATATGTGGGGGGCTGCTATTTGCTGTGGGGTATTTCTCTGGAGGCAAGAGAGGTCTGTGTTTCTTCTGATAGGGGAAGTTAGATCTTCGGCTGGAGCGAGACGTCTAGGATCATCGTAGGCACGTTCCCCGGCTACTTTTATTTGTGTGTTAGGTTCAGGGTCGCGGTCAGCTCAGGTTCCATCGCCCTAGAGCTTGTTTGTATCTGTGCTTGTCCTTTTTGTGATCCCCTGCCATTGGGATCATGACAGGGAAACAAGGGCGTGTTACATGGAGAAACACAGGGTACCAGGGCACCATTATCGAATAACGTTTGTATTTGCCCCTTGATGCCCCGCTCCTGATCATGTTTCAAAGGGTACTGATGGACTTTGGGAAAAGGGGGCACCAGGTTTGAGAAACACTTTTACTGGTTTTACAGGTATTATTGGGGTGAATCTGGGCCTATCAGGGCCATCATAACCGTGGGAAGGGCATGTAAGATACACATCTCATTATGTTCATCTGCATAGGGGTTATATAACATAAATACCATTTGACCATCATCTTGGCTCACCAACTCTCTAGGTCTGCTCAGGTGCACTTATACATCCATCATATTGTCTTTGTCTGAGAATTAACATGGCGAGGGAGTTTTCCAGACACAGGGTTAAAATGGATATTGGAGTATGAGACTGGATTTGTGTAAGGGAGGGGGGCTGGAGCTGAAATCTTCTGCTTGGGCCACTGATAAGGAACCAAGCTGCGTCCTTGAAGCTGCGGCGGGGGCTAGAGAGCGAGCAGAGATCGCTGCAGCTGCTTATTTAGAGTGCGTTAAGTTCTTCTGAAAACTTAATACTACTTTTTTCAATGCATCGTCCAGAATGGAAGTCTCAATATCGGATCTAACTGACATTATTGCCTCTTTCAATTCAGATTTAAGGCTGGACATCAAAGCTACTACAAAAAAAGGTGTGTATGGGCTTTATTATACAGTGAAAACCCCAGATCTTTATACACTACCATAAGACGCCCATAGAACTTCTCGGCAGTCTAGGATATATTGGTGCCTTGGGGTTAAGGGGCACAGAGCTTACAGTTGGGAGAAGAGACTTAATTTCCTGGGGAGGGACCATATTACCTAACAGGGAGCCCCCCTGTACCAAATTTCTTATTGTTTGCTTTCCCAACACATTGATCTCAGTCACTTTCTCAGTTCCTTCCTGTACCACAAACATCCAGTTTTTTTGTCATAGTAATACACAACTTTCCTTTTTTTTTTTCAACGTAACAAAAACAGATCCGAATTCACTTTCTCTGTTAATCCTTAATTTACTATATATCAACCACTCAACTTGAAGCAGGTGAATCTTTTACCAATCTTTCAATCACTTACACTGATAACCAAACAATCTCTTACATGTTTTCTTCTAAAATAGGCACAATTCTTTCACTTTCAAATTCCAACTTGAACTTACGATATTTCTTTCTAATTCAATACAACATTGTACTATTGCACATACTACACAACACAAGGATAGAAAATTCCGAGAGGACGCAGCGACTCGCCCCCTCCATACCAGAAACACAGATAAGAACATCACAGCATTCCTCAACACAAAAGAAAGCAATAGCGCAGATGTTTGACCCCTCCCATCCCAAATTTCACACAGAAACAGAATACAGCAGTTCTCAGACTTAATTAATTTCTACAAAACCTTCATTACACAATTCATATGAAAAACCAGACCACCTTAGAAAAACCAATGATTGAGAATATTTTCCCCATCTTTGGGCTAACAATATCAGATTCAACACACAAATTCAAAGTCTTCTCTTACTTCCATGGAAACATGATTCTCCTTTAGAGCTAAATATCCTTACTTTGTCGTGCATAGTACCAGAGCGGCCGTATATAGTCTATTCCACTAGGTTTACCTGTCCACCACTGGGACAACCCAAAAACGCGGTACTCAGTGAAAGGAGGAGGGCGTCTTAGACATCCCTCCGAATACCTCTGGATATATATATACTGTATACTTCTATATATTCCTGAGTTACGTATCCTACCCAATCTTCGATCACCTCACCGCGCCTGATTCTAACAGTGATCAGGAATTCAGGATATTTTGACTATAAAGAGAATTACATCAATGGTCAATCCGGGGTGTCCGTCCCTTATGAGGTACGGTTCGAGCACTGGGCTCCCAACGGAACTACACCTCTATATGATTCCACCCAAAAATCACCCCACCATCGGGGACAAACCTCAGATCCTCTTTGCAGCAACAAACACAGGAAAACCACACCAAACGGTCAGTCTGGACAGTATAACTGCCAACTTACCGTGGTTGTTGTGGGGGATGATCAGTCCCAATTTTCCAGTGCCTGTGTCCGCTCCGAGGGTCCTTTGTCTGGTTGTCCTCCGGGGGGCAGAGGCGTTCCTGTTTGGGGCCCCACGTTTTCGGGTGCCAAGCTGTTGAGGGAGGATCTAAAGTGATCCTTCACGGTTGACTCAGTGATTTCCAAATTAATCTACAGGGCGTTGCCGGCAACTGAAAATGACCAGACGGAGACTCGTGCCTCTGTGTGGGGGATCGAGCAGATCTCTGGGCCCCCGTTTATTGTCTGACTTTTCATAGTCATAGAAATTATACTTCAACCAATCAGCATAAGAACACGCTCACAGTTCTTAACCTATAAGAATACAGGAAAAACTTAACCCATGAGGATACAGCAAAAATGGGAACTACAGATATGGTCATATCTTTTTGGCATAGAAAAACATATTAACAGATGCCTCAGTCTTGTATAGCGATACCCCCACGAGTCTCTTATCTGGCTCACTCGAGTTAGAATACTCAAGGTCTTTATACCAATTATGAACCATAGACTAGCTGAATAACAAAATATTATCTTCGTGAGAAACAGGACAGTTATTTCATAGCAGCTGTAACCTTCTACCTAAGTAAATAACAGAATTTATCTTTAACCAAAAACAAAATGGAGTCAAAGCACAAAATGGAGAATCTTTCATAATTTGTTCCTTCACACGTGCAGTAGCGTTTTTGTGATTTCATGGTCAAGGAATGCACGGATTTGGGAAATATTACTGAGTTTAAATCAAAAGGAGGAGGCAAGGGCTTGGATATGAGGCTTGAAAGATAGGGCAGAGTCGAGGATCACCCCGAGGAACCGAGCATGCGGGACTGGGGAAAGTGAGCAGCCATTGACATTGATGGATAGGCCTCGAGGAGGGGCAGATTGAGATGGGGAAAGATGATGAATTCTGTTTTGTCCATGTTCAGTTTTTGAAAGCAAGCAGAAAAAGCTGAAACTGGCTAAGACGATGGTGCAGACAACAAGGATTTGGATTCCTGGACCACGGTGTGAATTACTTGTACGATGGACTCCTCGCCAGAGACGGACTACACCTCAACAAACCTGGGAAACACACATTCGCCAGAAGACTCGCTACACTCATCAGGAGGGCGTTAAACTAGAAGAAGAGGGGACGGGAAGAAAAACATTAGACTCGAACAAAGACGACCCAGGAAAACATACTCAGAAGGGAGGTAAGAACATTTCTAAAACAATCCACAGTGAGGAGATTGGAACAAAACAAAATCCTCTAAACTGCATGCTCGCAAACGCCAGAAGCCTGACAAACAAGATGGAAGAACTAGAAGCAGAAATATCTACAGGTAACTTTGACATAGTGGGAATAACCGAGACATGGTTAGATGAAAGCTATGACTGGGCAGTTAACTTACAGGGTTACAGTCTGTTTAGAAAGGATCGTAAAAATCGGAGAGGAGGAGGGGTTTGTCTCTATGTAAAGTCTTGTCTAAAGTCCACTTTAAGGGAGGATATTAGCGAAGGGAATGAGGATGTCGAGTCCATATGGGTTGAAATTCATGGAGTGAAAAATGGTAACAAAATTCTCATTGGGGTCTGTTACAAACCCCCAAATATAACAGAAAGCATGGAAAGTCTACTTCTAAAGCAGATAGATGAAGCTGCAACCCATAATGAGGTCCTGGTTATGGGGGACTTTAACTACCCGGATATTAACTGGGAAACAGAAACCTGTGAAACCCATAAAGGCAACAGGTTTCTGCTAATAACCAAGAAAAATTATCTTTCACAATTGGTGCAGAATCCAACCAGAGGAGCAGCACTTTTAGACCTAATACTATCTAATAGACCTGACAGAATAACAAATCTGCAGGTGGTCGGGCATTTAGGAAATAGCGACCACAATATTGTGCAGTTTCACCTGTCTTTCACTAGGGGGACTTGTCAGGGAGTCACAAAAACACTGAACTTTAGGAAGGCAAAGTTTGAACAGCTTAGAGATGCCCTTAATCTGGTAGACTGGGACAATATCCTCAGAAATAAGAATACAGATAATAAATGGGAAATGTTTAAGAACATCCTAAATAGGCACTGTAAGCGGTTTATACCTTGTGGGAATAAAAGGACTAGAAATAGGAAAAACCCAATGTGGCTAAACAAAGAAGTAAGACAGGCAATTAACAGTAAAAAGAAAGCATTTGCACTACTAAAGCAGGATGGCACCATTGAAGCTCTAAAAAACTATAGGGAGAAAAATACTTTATCTAAAAAACTAATTAAAGCTGCCAAAAAGGAAACAGAGAAGCACATTGCTAAGGAGAGTAAAACTAATCCCAAACTGTTCTTCAACTATATCAATAGTAAAAGAATAAAAACTGAAAATGTAGGCCCCTTAAAAAATAGTGAGGAAAGAATGGTTGTAGATGACGAGGAAAAAGCTAACATATTAAACACCTTCTTCTCCACGGTATTCACGGTGGAAAATGAAATGCTAGGTGAAATCCCAAGAAACAATGAAAACCCTATATTAAGGGTCACCAATCTAACCCAAGAAGAGGTGCGAAACCGGCTAAATAAGATTAAAATAGATAAATCTCCGGGTCCGGATGGCATACACCCACGAGTACTAAGAGAACTAAGTAATGTAATAGATAAACCATTATTTCTTATTTTTAGTGACTCTATAGCGACAGGGTCTGTTCCGCAGGACTGGCGCATAGCAAATGTGGTGCCAATATTCAAAAAGGGCTCTAAAAGTGAACCTGGAAATTATAGGCCAGTAAGTCTAACCTCTATTGTTGGTAAAATATTTGAAGGGTTTCTGAGGGATGTTATTCTGGATTATCTCAATGAGAATAACTGTTTAACTCCATATCAGCATGGGTTTATGAGAAATCGCTCCTGTCAAACCAATCTAATCAGTTTTTATGAAGAGGTAAGCTATAGACTGGACCACGGTGAGTCATTGGACGTGGTATATCTCGATTTTTCCAAAGCGTTTGATACCGTGCCGCACAAGAGGTTGGTACACAAAATGAGAATGCTTGGTCTGGGGGAAAATGTGTGTAAATGGGTTAGTAACTGGCTTAGTGATAGAAAGCAGAGGGTGGTTATAAATGGTATAGTCTCTAACTGGGTCGCTGTGACCAGTGGGGTACCGCAGGGGTCAGTATTGGGACCTGTTCTCTTCAACATATTCATTAATGATCTGGTAGAAGGTTTACACAGTAAAATATCGATATTTGCAGATGATACAAAACTATGTAAAGCAGTTAATACAAGAGAAGATAGTATTCTGCTACAGATGGATCTGGATAAGTTGGAAACTTGGGCTGAAAGGTGGCAGATGAGGTTTAACAATGATAAATGTAAGGTTATACACATGGGAAGAAGGAATCAATGTCACCATTACACACTGAATGGGAAACCACTGGGTAAATCTGACAGGGAGAAGGACTTGGGGATCCTAGTTAATGATAAACTTACCTGGAGCAGCCAGTGCCAGGCAGCAGCTGCCAAGGCAAACAGGATCATGGGGTGCATTAAAAGAGGTCTGGATACACATGATGAGCGCATTATACTGCCTCTGTACAAATCCCTAGTTAGACCGCACATGGAGTACTGTGTCCAGTTTTGGGCACCGGTGCTCAGGAAGGATATAATGGAACTAGAGAGAGTACAAAGGAGGGCAACAAAATTAATAATGGGGATGGGAGAACTACAATACCCAGATAGATTAGCGAAATTAGGATTATTTAGTCTAGAAAAAAGACGACTGAGGGGCGATCTAATAACCATGTATAAGTATATAAGGGGACAATACAAATATCTCGCTGAGGATCTGTTTATACCAAGGAAGGTGACGGGCACAAGGGGGCATTCTTTGCGTCTGGAGGAGAGAAGGTTTTTCCACCAACATAGAAGAGGATTCTTTACTGTTAGGGCAGTGAGAATCTGGAATTGCTTGCCTGAGGAGGTGGTGATGGCGAACTCAGTCGAGGGGTTCAAGAGAGGCCTGGATGTCTTCCTGGAGCAGAACAATATTGTATCATACAATTATTAGGTTCTGTAGAAGGACGTAGATCTGGGTATTTATTATGATGGAATATAGGCTGAACTGGATGGACAAATGTCTTTTTTTCGGCCTTACTAACTATGTTACTATGTTACTATGTTACTATGAAATAGCAGACATTGTGGGATTTTGGTAAGGATGTGAGGTCGGGTCCAGATCGGTAGATCTGCGTGTCATCAGCGTAGAGATGATATTGCAAACTGTGGGATTCTATGAGCTGTCCCAGACCGAAGGTGTAGATGGAGAAGAGCAGGGGCCCTGGGACTGAGCCTTGGGGAACACCGACAGACAGGGGGCGAGGTAAGGAGGTGGTGTGTGAGAGGGAGACACTGAATGTTCGGTTTGTTAGATATGACGAGATCCAGCATAGAGCCAAGTTTGTGATGCCAAGAGATGAAAGAATCTGTAGTAGGAGGGAATGGTCGACAGTATCGAAGGCAGAACACTGGTCCAGGAGGAGGACAGAGTAGTGTCGCTTGCTCTTGGCAGTTAGTAGGTCGTTGGTGACTTTAGTTAGGGCAGTATCAGATGAGTGATGCAGTCGGAAGCCAGATTGTAACCGGACAAAGGGAGCAGGAGGAGAGGAAGGAGGACAGTTCAAGATGGACATGCAGTTCAAGTAGTTTTGAGGCATAAGGGAGAAGAGATATTGGGTGATAGCTAAACACAGAGGATGGGTCAAGGGAGGGCTTTTTGAGGATGGGTGTGATCAAGGCATGCTTGAAGGATGAGGGGAATTTGAGTGAGAGATTGAAGAGGTGTGTTAGGATTGGGATGAAGACTGTAGCGAGGTTAGGGATGAGGTGGGATGGGAACGGGTCAAGCGTGCAAGTGTTGAGATGCGATCTTGAAAAGAGGGTGGAGAGCACATCTTCTGTCATGGAGGAGAAGCTGGTTTTGGAAGAACAGTTTTGAGCAGCTAAGAGGGGTATTGGGGGCTGCGGGCCAAAGCTTTCTCTGATCGTATCAATCTTCTGCTTAAAGGGACACTGTCACCTGAATTTGGAGGGAACAATCTTCAGCCATGGAGGCGGGGTTTTGGCGTGTTTGATTCACCCTTTCCTTACCCGTTGGCTGCAATATTGGATTGAAGTTCATTCTCTGTCCTCCGTAGTACATGCCTGCACAAGGCAATCTTGCCTTGCGCAGGCATGTACTATGGAGGACAGAGAATGAACTTCAATCCAATATTGCAGCCAGCATGCAGCCAGCGGGTAAGGAAAGGGTGAATCAAACACGCCAAAACCCCGCCTCCATGGCTGAAGATTGTTCCCTCCAAATTCAGGTGACAGTGTCCCTTTAAAGAGGCAAAGTCTTCAGCAGAAATGAGAGGAGAGGGGGAGGTGCTGGGGGACATAGTAGAGAATTGAAAGTGTTGAAAAGCTGTTTAGGGTTGTGGGATAGGTAGAATGTGAGAGATGAGAAGTTTGCGTGAGCGTGGACTTAAAGCTGGCAAGGGACTGCTTGTATGCGATGAAGTGTTCGGCAGAGCGGGATCGCTTCCATCTCTGCTCAGTGACCCTGGAAGCCCGCCTCAGTTCTGTGGTCAGGCTGGTCAGCCAGGGCTGCCTGTTGATTGTACAAGTTTTGCTATGAGTGAGGGGGCAGCCGAGTCAAGTGTTGCTGTCATTGTGGTGTTATAAAAAGTGATAGCAGTATCTGTGTCATGAAGGGAAGCTATGTCTGTTAGAGGGAGAAGGGACTCAGAGTGATTTTAAATTGAGGTGTTAGATTTCTGCGAGGGTGAGTGAGTTTGTGGAGTAGGGGTTGCACACTAGGAGAGGAGAGAGAAGAGAATGTCAGTAGGTTGTGGACAGACAGGGGGAGGGGTTAGTTAGTGAGATTAGTAAGGTAACAGGCGGGTGGAGATAAGGTCCAGCATCATTGTGAGTGGCCGTGGAGGATCATTGAGTGAGGACAAAGGAGGCAGTGATAGTTTAGAGGCAGCTTGGGTGGGAGCATCAATGGGGATGTTGAAGTAGACCATGATGATAGTGAGAATGTCAGCAGAAAGGAAATGAAATAGCCAGGTGGTGAAGTGGTCGAGAAAGGTGGAGATGGCTAGTTCTGGGGGGTGGCATATGAAGGCCAGCTAGAGGTTGGAGGGGGAGTAGATGCGGACGGAGTGCACCTCAAATGAGGGAAGAGTAGCGGAGGGTGGTACTGGAATTGGGGTAAAGGAGCAGGTATCGGACAGGAGCAAGCCAACTCCTCCACCGCATTTGTTGCTGGGGCGAGGGTTGTGAGAGATGGAATCCGCCATAGGAAAGTGCAGCTGGAGAGGCTGAGTCAGAGGTAGTGAGCCAGGTTTCAGTGACGGCAAGGAAGGAGTTTGTTGGTGATAAAGAGGTCATGGATAAACAGCAGTTTGTTGCAGACAGAGCGTGCGCTCCATAGAGCGCCAGCTAAGGGGACTGGGGGCTGGATGAGTGGGTATGAGGTTATCATCATCGAGAAAACATGTAGAGGATCGTGGTAGGGTGTTCAAAATGAGTGTGGGGATGTGTTGAGGAGGGTCAGGATTTGGGGATATGTCGCCAGCAACGAGGATTAGCAGAAAGAGCATTAGAAGGTGGAAGCAGGATAGGACATGATGAACTGTCTAGACTGGCCTCTATTCTGTAGTTTGGTGCTGAGGCGACTGGAATTGAGTTTTTCAAACAGTGAGCGGAGTTTTTCCTTGTAGCCTCTATTCTGTACAGTTCATTGCTGACATGACTAGAATGGAGTTGCTGCAGTAATGTCCTCATAGGATCAAATCTAATCTAGACGGCTCAGAGTTATGACTGAAACTTCCAGAATGGAGTTAACTCCGGGAGCTCCTCCTAGATTCCAATCTAGTGGCATAGGAATTATAAATGTATTCATATATGTATTGTCAGTTTTTGTGAAAAAAAATAACTACACACAGCACTGATTGTTCAGTTTTGCCGAATTTGACTTTTACTGTATTCCAACCAGTCCCAGCTCCGACATTTCTGGAGTGGGTGAAGTTAGACCGGCTGATAACTTCTGAAAGAGCATGCGACTTTTGCCATTTTTTTGTGTGCCTGATTTTGCCTATCGGGACTTTGCGACGCGTCGGACCCTTCTGATAAGGATGTGGAGAGGCATCCAGAGGAGGGTGTTATAGCGCTACTGTAATCAACATTATTGTTGGGATATGAAAGAGCGGGGGTTAATAGAAATTCTTTATTAGCTATCTGGGCTATAGGGAATGATGTAGGATGCCCCAAGATTGCCATAGAAACACAGCTGTGACCTAATAAAATAGTCTGTAGGATGAAAAAGATCTACATTATTGCAGACCTGTTATTGTGGCTATTTATGTAAATAGTTCTGGATTTTTTTAAGGGTATGTGCACACGTTCAGGTTTTTTTCACGGTAAAAACGCTATAAAACTCATTAAAAACGCATACATTATGCATCCTAGCATTAAGAATGCATTCTGCATGTTTTGTGCACATGATGCGCTTTTTTCCGTGAAAAAAACGCATTGCGGTAAAAAAAGCAGCATGTTCATTAATTTTGCGGATTTTCTGCGTTTTTCCTTGCTATTCTACGCATTTGGGAAAAAACGCACAAAAACGCATGAAAAAACGCAATAAAAAACGCATGCGGATTTCTGGCTGAAATGTCCGTTTTTTTGTCAGGAAAATTTCTGCAAGAAATCCTGACGTGTGCACATCGCCTAAAGATTTTGCAAGAAAACACAACATTTACACACCTTGATAGAGATCAAACAGCCAGTAACCTGTCAATGCCCCAACAAGCTTCTCAGGCCGGTTTCACACATCAGTGGCTCCAGTACATGAGGTGACAGTTTCCTCACGTACCGGAGACACTGACTCACGTAGACACATTAAAATCAATGTGTCTCTGCACATGTCAGCGTGTTTTCACGTACCGTCTGTCCGTTTGGGAAACATGGAGACATGTCAGTGTTCGTGGGAGCGCACGGATCACAAGGACCCATTAAAGTCAATGGGTCCGTGTAAAACACATACCGCACAAGGATGCTGTCCGTGTGCAGTCCGTGTGCCGTGCAGGAGACAGCGCTACAGTAAGCCCCATAGGGGTGGAGCCGCATATTCATCACTGTAATAAGCAGCACCACGTGACCGCTCATACAGGAAGAGCTGCGACGCTGAGAGGAAGCATCGAGGGATCTGGGTAAGTATTTTAATGCCAGCAGGCGGGCGCACAGGGGGTGGGAGATTACTGGGAACTTTATTTTAACAACAAAAAAACTTAAAAAAAACGATGATTTTTCATTCCTTCGCTCCAGCGAACCTGCTGGGAAGAAGGAATGAATTCCGGATTCAGCACCCAAAGCAGGGGACAGCGCTTAACTCTATCGCTGTCTCCTGCACGGTGCGTGTGGTACCCAGTCGGCACACGGCTGCCGCACGTGTGCCACACTGATGTGCCACGTGAGCACACGGACAACTCCGGTACCGATTTTTCCGGTACCGGAATTATCTGGACGTGTGGGACAGGCCTCAGACTGTTTAATTAACCCCTTGGTGACAGAACCAATTTTTACAATTCTGACCACTGTCACTTTATGAGGTTATAACTCTGGAACGCTTTAACGGATCCCGCTGATTCTGAGATTGTTTTTTGGTGACATATTGTACTTCATGATAGTGGTAACATTTCTTCGATATTACTTGCGATTATTAAAAAAATTAAAATATGGATACAATTTTTAAAATTTAGCAATTTTCAAACTTTGAATGTATATGCCCTTAAATCAGAAAGATATGTCACACAAAATAGTCAAATAAAAATTTTTTTAGGGACCATCTCACATTTAAAGTCACTGAGGGGTGTACATGACAGAAAATACCCAAACTTAACACCATTCTAAAAACTACACTCCTCAAGGTGCTCAAAACCACATTCAAGAAGTTTATTACCCTTTACATGCTTCATAGGAACTGAAACAATGTGGAAGGAAAAAATGAACATTTAACTATTTTTTGCAAACATTTTACTTCAGAATCAATATTTTTTATTTTCACAAGTGTAAAAAGAGAAAATGAACTACAAAATTTGTTGTGCAATTTTTCCTGAGTACGTCGATACCATATATGTGGGGGTAAACCACTGTTTGGGCGCACGGCAGGGCTTGGAAGAGAAGGAGCACCATTTGACTTTTTCAATGCAGAATTGCAGATCTCCTGATGTACCTAAACAGTAGAAACCCCCCACAAGTGACCCCATTTTGGAAACTAGACCCCACAAAGAGCTTATCTAGATGTGTGGAGAGCACCATGAAGCCCAAATTGTTTCACTAGTTTATAACGCAGAGCCGTGAAAATACAAAATCATTTTTTTCCCCACAAAAATAATTAGTCCACATTTTTTTTCCCAAGGGTAACAGGAGAAATTAGACCCCCAAAGTTGTTGTGCAATTTTTCCTGAGTACACTTATGCTCCATGTTTGGGTAAACCACTGTTTGGGCGCACGTCGGAGCTCGCAAGGGAGGGAGCACCATTGGACTTTTTGAATGCAAGATTGGCTGGAATCAATGGTGGCGCCATGTCGCGTTTGGAGAGCCCCTGATGTGCCTAAACAGTGGAAACCCGTCAATTCAATCTCCAACACTAACCCCAACACACACGTAACCCTAATACCAACCATAACCCTAACCACAAGCCTAACCCTAACACACCCAACCCTAATCCCAAACCTAACACGCCCCTAACCCTAATACGATACAATACACTTTATTGATCCCGTGGGAAATTATGGTATCACAGCAGCACAACTTAAATCATAAAAATCATAAAGGAATTACATAGTTGACATGACAGTGGAGTTGACAGAAGAACATTATACATTAGAATAGGACATACACAACGAGTGAACTGAAATGTAGAGAAATAAGTAGACATTCACCTTTATAATTTAACCCTAATGTTGTTGTTGTACATTCCCATGGCAGTTGCCACAAACGATTTCCTATATTTTTCCTTCTTACACCTCAGAAGTATTATCCGGTTGCTGAAGGTGCTCTTCTGTCTCATGAATAGCTCATATAATGGATGTGCATTATTGTTCATAATTGCCATACACTTTTTCAGAGTTCTTCTCTCCACTACCTCCCCAAAAGAGTCCAGATTACAGCCCACAGCAGAACTTGCCTTCTTAATAATCTTATTCAGCTTATTAGCATCAGAGGCCGCACACTACTACCCCAGCACGTGATTGCAAAAAAGATGGCACTTGCCACCACAGACTGGTAGAACATTTCTAACATTTTGCTGTACACATTAAAAGACCTCAGTTTCCTTAGGAAATACAATCTGCTCATCCCCTTCTTGTAGACAAACTCTGAGTGGCATCTCCAGTCCAGTTTGCTATCCAAATGGACCCCCAAATATTTGTACCTCTCCACCTGCTCGACCTCCTGACCAGCAATAGTGATCGGTAAGCATTCCAACTTACTCCTGCTATAGTTGGCCACCAACTCCTTGGTTTTCTTAACATTTAGTTGTAGATAGTTACCATTGCACCAATCCACGAAATTCGACACCACCCTTCTATATTCCTCATCCCCCCGATCTCCCCTAATGCATCCCACAACCACGGAATCATCTGAAAATTTTTGAAGGTGGCAAAGTTCAGATATATACTGAAAGTCTGAAGTATACAGTGTGAATAGAAAGGGCGCAAGCACCGTTCCCTGGGGGGCACCTACACTGCTCAATAATCTGCTTGACACCACTGCTCCCATCTGTACAAACTGTGGCCGATCTGATAGGTCGTCAGTTATCCAATTTCTCATCCCCTCCTCAACCTTCATATCAGTCATCTTTTTGTGTAGTAAAAGTGGCTGCAGGGAGTTAAATGCACTCGAGAAATCGAAGAACATCGCTCGCACCGTGGTTCCGTCAGTCTCCATAAATGAATGTACCCTATGTAACAGAGAAAGGATAGCATCATCCACCCCCAATCTATGTCGGTAGGCAAACTGAAGGGGATCGATAAAAGCATTGACCCTCGGTCTTAAGTGAGCAAGCACTAATCTTTCCAAGGCCTTCATAGCGTGAGATGTTAAGGCTACAGGACGATAGTCATTTAGGGTTGCAGGAGAAGAAGTCTTGGGTACCGGCACCAGACAGGAAGTTTTCCATAACACTGGTACCCTCTGTGTTTGTAGACTTCCATTAAATAGGCGCGTAAAGACAGTACACAGCTGGTCTGCACAAACTTTAAGGACACGTGAGCTGAGTCCATCTGGTCCTGCAGCTTTACCAATGTTAAGTGACTTAAACTGCCTCCTCACATCATTTTCGGATACTCTAAAATAGGTCTGCTCATCCTTCAATATCGATGTTGCAGAATTTGCACCCAGGTCCCCTCCACTATCAGTTGGCATTACACATGTACTGCTGAACCTGTTGAAATACTCGTTCATCTCATTAGCCTTGTCTAGATTTCCACCATGATTTTCAGGCCTCAGCTTAAGCCCAGTCAGTAATTTCATTCCTGACCAAACCTCTCTGGTATTATTGTGGGACAGTTTCTTTTCAAGTTTAATTCGGAAGGCTTCCTGGGCCTCCTTTATTTTGTGCTTCAATTCATGCTGTATCATTTTAATTTTCTCTTTGTCACCTACTTTAAATGCCTTTTTTTCCTGTTGAGCAAATGCTTCAATTCCTTTGTTATCCATGGCTTGTTGTTTGCAAAACACCTAATCTTTTTAGCCGGCACCAACATATCCCTGCAGTAGTTAATGTAGTCAGTCACTCTGCCAACCACTTCATTAACATTTGTATACTCGTCCATTGTCCCAAGCAGCACATCCCAGTCTGTAAGATGAAAGCAATCCTGCAAAGCCTGTTCATTTGTTGGACACCAGATTCTAACTGATTAAGGTAGCCAGCTGTTTTCTAACAACAGGTTGGTAGACTGGTGACAATAGCACAAGATTGTGATCAGACTTCCCCAAGGGCGGCAGGGTAGACGATGAATAAGCATTCTTGACATTCGCATAGAGCAAGTCTAAAGTAATATTGTCACGTGTTGTAATACCAACCATAACCCTAACCACAAGCCTAACCTTAACCCCAACACACCACTAACCCTAATTCCAAACCTAACTCTAGTTCCAACCGTAACCCTAAGTGCCAACATTGCGGATTCGTGTGCAAATTTTTCAGCAGTTTTTGAAAAATCCGCAGGCAAAACGCACTGCATTTTACTTGCGGATTTACAATGTTTTCTGTGCGGATTCCTATTGAGGAACAGGTGTAAAACGCTGCGGAATCCGCACAAAGAATTGACATGCTGCGGAAAATACAACGCAATGTTCCCGCGCGGTATTTTCCGCACCATGGGCACAGCGGATTTGGTTTTCCATAGGTTTACATGGTACTGTAAACGTGATGGAAAACTGCTACGAATCCGCAGCGGCCAATCCACACAGCCTAATTCTAACCCCAACCCTAGGAGAAAAATAAAAATATATTTTATTTTATTATTTTGCCTACCCATGGGGGTGATAAAGGGGGGGGGGGGGTTATTTACTATCTTTTTATTTTGATCACTGTGATAGGTTGTATCACAGTTATCAAAATGTACCTGGAATGAATCTGCCGGCCGATTCGGTGGGCGCACTGCGCATGTGCCCGCCATTTTGGAAGATGGCGGCGCCCATGGAGAAGATGGACAGACACCCGGAGAGACACCGGGACTCGGTAATTATGGGGTGGTGGGATCGGACAGCGGGAGGGGTGAGGGCGCGCGGGCGGAGAAGACTGGTGGCGGTGGATCGCAGCTGTCAGTCGGTGGAGGGGGCAGATCAGGGTCTCCAGCCGTGGCCGATGATATTGCAGCAACGGCCATGGCTGGATTGTAATATTTCACCAATTTTCTGTTAACTCTTTCACCCAATCAGCAGGAACGCGATCCTGCCATGACGCCACATAGGCATCACAGGTCGGATTAAGGCTATGTGCACACGTTGCAGATTATTTGCGGTTTTCTAGCGTTTTTGCGCTATAAAACCGCAAATAATCTGCTTACATTAAGCATCCTATCATTTTTAATGAAATCCGCAATTTCTGTGCACATGATGTGCGTTTTTCCGCATGAAAAACGCATTGCGGAAAAATAATGAACCTGTTCTATAATTTTGCGGTTTTTTCACAGATTTCACACTGTCTAATCCATTGGGAAATGTCCGGAAAAAACCGCGCAAAAACCGCGTCAAAACAGCGCAAAAAAAACGCATGCGGAAATCTGGCAGAAATGTCCGGATTTCCACAGGAATTTTCTGCATGAATTCCTGAACGTGTGCACATAGCCTAACTCTGTGTACCATTTTATTATGTTCATTACTAAACACCGGGCTTGGTATTATCTATACATCTATCTATAGATTTATCTATTATCTATGTGTGTGTAAACATTATTCTTCAATGGAGTATAAAAAGGAAAAGGTTGAACAAGAAATGACATCACAATTCTTTCTTTTTTTTGGTTAAATAATAGATCTTTATTTATTATTATTTATTGTTATAGCGCCATTTGTTCCATGGCGCTTTACATGTAAGGAGGGGTATACATAATAAAAACAAGCACAATAATCTTAAAACAATACAAGTCATAACTGGTACAGGAGGAATGAGGACCCTGCCCGCGAGGGCTCACAATCTACAAGGGGTGGGTGAGAATACAGTAGGTGAGGATAGAGCTGGTCGTGCAGCGGTTTGGTCGATCGGTGGATTACTGCAGGTTGTAGGCTTGTCTGAAGAGGTGGGTCTTCAGGTTCTTTTTGAAGGTTTCGCTGGTAGGTGAGAGTCTGATATGTTGGGGGAGAGGGTTCCAGAGTAGGGGGGATATGCGAGGGAAATCTTGTATACGATTGTGGAAAGAGCAGATAAGAGGGGAGTAGAGTAGGAGATCTTGTGAGGATCGGAGGTTGCGTGCAGGAAAGTACCGGGAGACGAGGTCACAGATGTATGGAGGAGACAGGTTGTGGATGGCTTTGTACGTCATGGTTAGGCTTTTGTACTGGAGTCTCTGGGCAATGGGGAGCCAGTGAAGGGATTGACAGAGGGGAGAGCTTACAAAAAACGCACACAAAGCCGCATGAAAAAAAGCATCAAATCTGCACGGATTTTTCTGCCAAGAGATGCAGAATCTGCACAGAAAATTCCACAGGCAGATCTGCAACGTGTGCACATACCCTAAGGTACACTTTCCCCCCCAAATTGGTGCAAAAACAGGGTGCATTTTATAATCTGAACCTTAAAAGAAAAAAAAAAAAAAACTTACTGAGGGGGGTTGCGGTGGTGGAGCAGTGATGCATGCCCCCTCACACCAGCCCCCTGAATGCCCCTCTACATACCCCACGCCTCCTCACAACAGCCCCCTGGATGCCCCTCTACATACCCCATGTCCCCTCACACCATCCACACAGCACCCTGGATGCCCCTCTACAAGACCCATGCTTTCTCACAGCAAATTACAACCTCAAGAGCACTCACACTGATTCCTGCGTCCTCATTCCCTTAAACAAGGCTCCACGCTGCAGCCCCTCGGTCCTCTCCTCACACTGCTCCACGCTGCAGCCCCTCGGTCCTCTCCTCACACTGCTCCACGCTGCAGCCCCTCGGTCCTCTCCTCACACTGCTCCACGCTGCAGCCCCTCGGTCCTCTCCTCACACTGCTCCACGCTGCAGCCCCTCGGTCCTCTCCTCACACTGCTCCACGCTGCAGCCCCTCGGTCCTCTCCTCACACTGCTCCACGCTGCAGCTCCTCGGTCCTCTCCTCACACTGCTCCACGCTGCAGCCCCTCGGTCCTCTCCTCACACTGCTCCACGCTGCAGCCCCTCGGTCCTCTCCTCACACTGCTCCATGCTGCGGCCCCTCGGTCCTCTCCTCACACTGCTCCATGCTGCAGCCCCTCGGTCCTCTCCTCACACTGCTCCACGCTGCAGCCCCTCGTTCCTCTCCTCACACTGCTCCATGCTGCAGCCCCCCCGGTCCTCTCCTCACACTGCTCCATGCAGCCCCTCGGTCCTCTCCTCACACTGGCTCCACGCTGCAGCCCCTCGGTCCTCTCCTCACACTGCTCCATGCTGCAGCCCCCCGGTCCTCTCCTCACACGGCTCCACGCTGCGGCCCCCCGGTCCTCTCCTCACACTGCTCCATGCTGCAGCCACTCGGTCCTCTCCTCACACTGCTCCATGCTGCAGCCCCTCGGTCCTCTCCTCACACTGCTCCATGCTGCAGCCCCTCGGTCCTCTCCTCACACTGCTCCATGCTGCAGCCCCTCGGTCCTCTCCTCACACTGCTCCATGCTGCAGCCCCTCGTTCCTCTCCTCACACTCCTCCAAGCTGCAGCCTCCCGGTCCTCTCCTCACACTGCTCCACGCTGCAGCCCCCCGGTCCTCTCCTCACACTGCTCCATGCTGCAGCCCCCCGGTCCTCTCCTCACACTGCAGCCCCTCGTTCCTCTCCTCACACTGCAGCCCCTCGTTCCTCTCCTCACATTGCTCCATGCTGCAGCCCCTCGTTCCTCTCCTCACACTGCTCCATGCTGCAGCCCTTCGGTCCTCTCCTCACACTTCTCCACGCTGCAGCCCCTCGTTCCTCTCCTCACACTGCTCCACGCTGCAGCCCTTCGGTCCTCTCCTCACACTGCTCCATGCTGCAGCCCCCCGGTCCTCTCCTCACACTGCTCCACACTGAAGCCCCTCGGTCCTCTCCTCACACTGCTCCATGCTGCAGCCCCTCGGTCCTCTCCTCACACTGCTCCATGCTGCAGCCCCTCGGTCCTCTCCTCACACTGCTCCATGCTGCAGCCCCTCAGTCTTCTCCTCACACTGCTCCATGCTGCAGCCCCTCGGTCCTCTCCTCACACTGCTCCATGCTGCAGCCCCTCGTTCCTCTCCTCACACTGCTCCATGCTGCAGCCCCCGCTCCTCTCCTCACACGGCTCCATGCTGTAGCCCCTCGTTCCTCTCCTCACACTGCTCCATGCTGCGGCCACTCAGTCCTCTCCTCACACTGCTCCATGCTGCAGCCCCCAGGTCCTCTCCTCACACTGCTCCATGCTGCAGCCCCCCCCCCCGGTCCCCTCCTCACACTGCTCCATGCTGCAGCCCCTCGTTCCTCTCCTCACACTGCTCCATGCTGCAGCCCCCCCGGTCCTCTCCTCACACGGCTCCATGCTGCAGCCCCTCGTTCCTCTCCTCACACTGCTCCATGCTGCAGCCCCTTGGTCCTCTCCTCACACTGCTCCATGCTGCAGCCCCTCATTCCTCTCCTCACACTTCTCCATGCTGCAGCCACTCAGTCCTCTCCTCACACTGCTCCATGCTGCAGCCCCCCCCGGTCCTCTCCTCACACTGCTCCATGCTGCAGCCCCTCAGTCCTCTCCTCACACTGCTCCATGCTGCAGCCCCCCCGGTCCTCTCCTCACACGGCTCCATGCTGCAGCCCCTCGTTCCTCTCCTCACACTGCTCCACGCTGCAGCCTCCCGGTCCTCTCCTCACACTGCTCCACGCTGCAGCCCCCCGTTCCTCTCCTCACATTGCTTCATGCTGCAGCCCCTCGTTCCTCTCCTCACACTGCTCCATGCTGCAGCCCTTCGGTCCTCTCCTCACACTTCTCCACGCTGCAGCCCCTCGTTCCTCTCCTCACACTGCTCCACGCTGCAGCCCTTCGGTCCTCTCCTCACACTTCTCCACGCTGCAGCCCCTTGGTCCTCTCCTCACACTGCTCCATGCTGCAGCCCCCCGGTCCTCTCCTCACACTGCTCAACACTGCAGCCCCTCGGTCCTCTCCTCACACTGCTCCATGCTGCAGCCCCTCGGTCCTCTCCTCACACTGCTCCATGCTGCAGCCCCTCGGTCTTCTCACACTGCTCCATGCTGCAGCCCCTCGGTCTTCTCCTCACACTGCTCCATGCTGCAGCCCCTCGGTCCTCTCCTCACACTGCTCCATGCTGCAGCCCCTCGTTCCTCTCCTCACACTGCTCCATGCTGCAGCCCCCGGTCCTCTCCTCACACGGCTCCATGCTGCAGCCCCTCGTTCCTCTCCTCACACTGCTCCATGCTGCAGCCCCCAGGTCCTCTCCTCACACTGCTCCATGCTGCAGCCCCCCCCGGTCCTCTCCTCACACTGCTCCATGCTGCAGCCCATCGGTCTTCTCCTCACACTGCTCCATGCTGAGGCCACTCAGTCCTCTCCTCACACTGCTCCATGCTGCAGCCCCCCCCCGTCCTCTCCTCACACGGCTCCATGCTGCAGCCCCTCGTTCCTCTCTTCACACTGCTCCATGCTGCAGCCCCTCGGTCCTCTCCTCACACTGCTCCATGCTGCAGCCCCTCAATCCTCTCCTCACACTTCTCCATGCTGCAGCCACTCAGTCCTCTCCTCACACGGCTCCATGCTGCAGCCCCTCGTTCCTCTACTCACACTGCTCCATGCTGCAGCCACTCAGTCCTCTCCTCACACTGCTCCATGCTGCAGCCCCCGGTCCTCTCCTCACACTGCTCCATGCTGCAGCCCCCCCGGTCCTCTCCTCACACTGCTCCATGCTGCAGCCCCTCGGTCTTCTCCTCACACTGCTCCATGCTGCAGCCCCTCGTTCCTCTCCTCACACTGCTCCATGCTGCAGCCCCCCCGGTCCTCTCCTCACACTGCAGCCCCTTGGTCCTCTCCTCACACGGCTCCATGCTGCAGCCCCTCGTTCCTCTCCTCACACTGCTCCATGCTGCAGCCCCTCGGTCCTCTCCTCACACTGCTCCATGCTGCAGCCCCTCATTCCTCTCCTCACACTTCTCCATGCTGCAGCCACTCAGTCCTCTCCTCACACTGCTCCATGCTGCAGCCCCCCCGGTCCTCTCCTCACACGGCTCCATGCTGCAGCCCCTCGTTCCTCTCCTCACACTGCTCCATGCTGCGGCCACTCAGTCCTCTCCTCACACTGCTCCATGCTGCAGCCCCCCGGTCCTCTCCTCACACTGCTCCACGCTGCAGCCCCTCGTTCCTCTCCTCACACTGCTCCACGCTACAGCCCCCCGGTCCTCTCCTCACACTGCTCCATGCTGCAGCCCCTCGTTCCTCTCCTCACACTGCTCCACGCTGCAGCCTCCCGGTCCTCTCCTCACACTGCTCCACGCTGCAGCCCCCCGTTCCTCTCCTCACACTGCAGCCCCTCGTTCCTCTCCTCACATTGCTCCATGCTGCAGCCCCTCGTTCCTCTCCTCACACTGCTCCATGCTGCAGCCCTTCGGTCCTCTCCTCACACTTCAACACGCTGCAGCCCCTCGTTCCTCTCCTCACACTGCTCCACGCTGCAGCCCTTCGGTCCTCTCCTCACACTTCTCCACGCTGCAGCCCCTCGTTCCTCTCCTCACACTGCTCCACACTGCAGCCCTTCGGTCCTCTCCTCACACTTCTCCACGCTGCAGCCCCTTGGTCCTCTCCTCACACTGCTCCATGCTGCAGCCCCCCGGTCCTCTCCTCACACGGCTCCATACTGCAGCCCCCCGGTCCTCTCCTCACACTGCTCCACGCTGCGGCCACTCGGTCCTCTCCTCACACTGCTCCATGCTGCAGCCCCTCGGTCCTCTCCTCACACTGCTCCATGCTGCAGCCCCTCGGTCTTCTCCTCACACTGCTCCATGCTGCAGCCCCTCGTTCCTCTCCTCACACTGCTCCATGCTGCAGCCCCTCGTTCCTCTCCTCACACTGCTCCATGCTGCAGCCCCCGGTCCTCTCCTCACACGGCTCCATGCTGCAGCCCCTCGATCCTCTCCTCTCACTGCTCCATGCTGCGGCCACTCAGTCCTCTCCTCACACTGCTCCATGCTGCAGCCCCCAGGTCCTCTCCTCACACTGCTCCATGCTGCAGCCCCCCCGGTCCTCTCCTCACACTGCTCCATGCTGCAGCCCCTCGGTCTTCTCCTCACACTGCTCCATGCTGCGGCCACTCAGTCCACTCCTCACACTGCTCCATGCTGCAGCCCCCGGTCCTCTCCTCACACTGCTCCATGCTGCAGCCCCCCCGGTCCTCTCCTCACACTGCTCCATGCTGCAGCCCCTCGTTCCTCTCCTCACACTGCTCCATGCTGCAGCCCCCCGGTCCTCACACGGCTCCATGCTGCAGCCCCTCGTTCCTCTCCTCACACTGCTCCATGCTGCAGCCCCTCGGTCCTCTCCTCACACGGCTCCTTGCTGCAGCCCCTCATTCCTCTCCTCACACTTTTCCATGCTGCAGCCACTCAGTCCTCTCCTCACACTGCTCCATGCTGCAGCCCCCCCGGTCCTCTCCTCACACTGCTCCATGCTGCAGCCCCTCAGTCCTCTCCTCACACGGCTCCATGCTGCAGCCCCTCGTTCCTCTACTCACACTGCTCCATGCTGCAGCCACTCAGTCCTCTCCTCACACTGCTCCATGCTGCAGCCCCCGGTCCTCTCCTCACACTGCTCCATGCTGCAGCCCCCCCGGTCCTCTCCTCACACTGCTCCACGCTGCAGCCCCTCGGTCCTCTCCTCACACTGCTCCATGCTGCAGCCCCCCCGGTCCTCTCCTCACACTGCTCCATGCTGCAGCCCCTCAGTCCTCTCCTCACACGGCTCCATGCTGCAGCCCCTCGTTCCTCTACTCACACTGCTCCATGCTGCAGCCACTCAGTCCTCTCCTCACACTGCTCCATGCTGCAGCCCCCCCCGGTCCTCTCCTCACACTGCTCCATGCTGCAGCCACTCAGTCCTCTCCTCACACTGCTCCATGCTGCAGCCCCTCGTTCCTCTCCTCACACTGCTCCATGCTGCAGCCCCTCGGTCCTCTCCTCACACTGCTCCATGCTGCAGCCACTCGGTCCTCTCCTCACACTGCTCCATGCTGCAGCCCCTCGTTCCTCTCCTCACACTGCTCCATGCTGCAGCCACTCGGTCCTCTCCTCACACTGCTCCATGCTGCAGCCACTCAGTCATCTCCTCACACTGCTCCATGCTGCAGCTCCCCCCCCCCCCCCCCGTCCTCTCCTCACACTGCTCCATGCTGCAGCCCCTAGGTCCTCTCCTCACACTGCTCCATGCTGCAGCCACTCAGTCCTCTCCTCACACTGCTCCATGCTGCAGCCCCTCGTTCCTCTCCTCACACTGCTCCATGCTGCAGCCCCTCGGTCCTCTCCTCACACTGCTCCATGCTGCAGCCCCTCGTTCCTCTCCTCACACTGCTCCATGCTGCAGCCCCTCAGTCCTCTCCTCACACTGCTCCATGCTGCAGCCCCTCGGTCCTCTCCTCACACTGCTCCACGCTGCAGCCCCTAGGTCCTCTCCTCACACTGCTCCACGCTGCAGCCACTCAGTCCTCTCCTCACACTGCTCCACGCTGCAGCCCCTCAGTCCTCTCCTCACACTGCTCCACGCTGCAGCCCCTTGGTCCTCTCCTCACACTGCTCCACGCTGCAGCCCATCGGTCCTTTCCTCACACTGCTCCACTCTGCAGCACCCCGGTCCTCTCCTCACACTGCTCCACGCTGCAGCCCCTCGGTCCTCTCCTCACACTGCTCCATGCTGCAGCCCCTCGTTCCTCTCCTCACACTGCTCCATGCTGCAGCCCCCCCGGTCCTCTCCTCACACTGCTCCACGCTGCAGCCCCTCGGTCCTCTCCTCACACGGCTCCATGCTGCAGCCCCTCGTTCCTCTCCTCACACTGCTCCATGCTGCAGCCCCTCGGTCCTCTCCTCACACTGCTCCATGCTGCAGCCCCTCATTCCTCTCCTCACACTGCTCCATGCTGCAGCCCCCCCGGTCCTCTCCTCACACGGCTCCATGCTGCAGCCCCTCGTTCCTCTCCTCACACTGCTCCATGCTGCGGCCACTCAGTCCTCTCCTCACACTGCTCCATGCTGCAGCCCCTCGGTCCTCTCCTCACACTGCTCCACGCTGCAGCCCCTCGTTCCTCTCCTCACACTGCTCCACGCTACAGCCCCCCGGTCCTCTCCTCACACTGCTCCATGCTGCAGCCCCTCGTTCCTCTCCTCACACTGCTCCACGCTGCAGCCTCCCGGTCCTCTCCTCACACTGCTCCACGCTGCAGCCCCCCGTTCCTCTCCTCACACTGCAGCCCCTCGTTCCTCTCCTCACATTGCTCCATGCTGCAGCCCCTCGTTCCTCTCCTAACACTGCTCCATGCTGCAGCCCTTCGGTCCTCTCCTCACACTTCTCCACGCTGCAGCCCCTCGGTCCTCTCCTCACACTGCTCCATGCTGCAGCCCCTCGTTCCTCTCCTCACACTGCTCCATGCTGCAGCCCCCCCGTTCCTCTCCTCACACTGCTCCACGCTGCAGCCCCTCGGTCCTCTCCTCACACGGCTCCATGCTGCAGCCCCTCGTTCCTCTCCTCACACTGCTCCATGCTGCAGCCCCTCGGTCCTCTCCTCACACTGCTCCATGCTGCAGCCCCTCATTCCTCTCCTCACACTGCTCCATGCTGCAGCCCCCCCCGGTCCTCTCCTCACACGGCTCCATGCTGCAGCTCCTCGTTCCTCTCCTCACACTGCTCCATGCTGCGGCCACTCAGTCCTCTCCTCACACTGCTCCATGCTGCAGCCCCTCGGTCCTCTCCTCACACTGCTCCACGCTGCAGCCCCTCGTTCCTCTCCTCACACTGCTCCACGCTACAGCCCCCCGGTCCTCTCCTCACACTGCTCCATGCTGCAGCCCCTCGTTCCTCTCCTCACACTGCTCCACGCTGCAGCCTCCCGGTCCTCTCCTCACACTGCTCCACGCTGCAGCCCCCCGTTCCTCTCCTCACACTGCAGCCCCTCGTTCCTCTCCTCACATTGCTCCATGCTGCAGCCCCTCGTTCCTCTCCTAACACTGCTCCATGCTGCAGCCCTTCGGTCCTCTCCTCACACTTCTCCACGCTGCAGCCCCTTGGTCCTCTCCTCACACTGCTCCATGCTGCAGCCCCCCGGTCCTCTCCTCACACTGCAGCCCCCGATCCTCTCCTCACACGGCTCCATGCTGCAGCCCCTCGTTCCTCTCCTCACACGGCTCCATGCTGCGGCCACTCAGTCCTCTCCTCACACTGCTCCATGCTGCAGCCCCCCGATCCTCTCCTCACACTGCTCCACGCTGCAGCCCCTCGTTCCTCTCCTCACACTGCTCCACGCTACAGCCCCTCGTTCCTCTCCTCACACTGCTCCATGCTGCAGCCCCTCGGTCCTCTCCTCACACTGCTCCATGCTGCAGCCCCTCATTCCTCTCCTCACACTTTTCCATGCTGCAGCCACTCAGTCCTCTCCTCACACTGCTCCATGCTGCAGCCCCCCCGGTCCTCTCCTCACACTGCTCCATGCTGCAGCCCCTCAGTCCTCTCCTCACACGGCTCCATGCTGCAGCCCCTCGTTCCTCTACTCACACTGCTCCATGCTGCAGCCACTCAGTCCTCTCCTCACACTGCTCCATGCTGCAGCCCCCGGTCCTCTCCTCACACTGCTCCATGCTGCAGCCCCCCCCCCGGTCCTCTCCTCACACTGCTCCATGCTGCAGCCCCTCGTTCCTCTCCTCACACGGCTCCATGCTGCAGCCCCCCCGGTCCTCTCCTCACACTGCTCCATGCTGCAGCCCCTCATTCCTCTCCTCACACTTCTCCATGCTGCAGCCACTCAGTCCTCTCCTCACACTGCTCCATGCTGCAGCCCCCCCGGTCCTCTCCTCACACTGCTCCATGCTGCAGCCCCTCAGTCCTCTCCTCACACTGCTCCATGCTGCAGCCCCTCGTTCCTCTACTCACACTGCTCCATGCTGCAGCCACTCAGTCCTCTCCTCACACTGCTCCATGCTACAGCCCCCCCCCCCCCCGTCCTCTCCTCACACTGATCCATGCTGCAGCCCCTAGGTCCTCTCCTCACACTGCTCCATGCTGCAGCCACTCAGTCCTCTCCTCACACTGCTCCATGCTGCAGCCCCCCCCGGTCCTCTCCTCACACTGCTCCATGCTGCAGCCACTCAGTCCTCTCCTCACACTGCTCCATGCTGCAGCCCCTCGTTCCTCTCCTCACACTGCTCCATGCTGCAGCCCCTCGGTCCTCTCCTCACACTGCTCCATGCTGCAGCCACTCGGTCCTCTCCTCACACTGCTCCATGCTGCAGCCACTCGGTCCTCTCCTCACACTGCTCCATGCTGCAGCCCCTCGTTCCTCTCCTCACACTGCTCCATGCTGCAGCCACTCGGTCCTCTCCTCACACTGCTCCATGCTGCAGCCACTCAGTCCTCTCCTCACACTGCTCCATGCTGCAGCCCCCCCCCCCCCCCCGGTCCTCTCCTCACACTGCTCCATGCTGCAGCCCCTAGGTCCTCTCCTCACACTGCTCCATGCTGCAGCCACTCAGTCCTCTCCTCACACTGCTCCATGCTGCAGCCCCTCGTTCCTCTCCTCACACTGCTCCATGCTGCAGCCCCTCGGTCCTCTCCTCACACTGCTCCATGCTGCAGCCCCTCGTTTCTCTCCTCACACTGCTCCATGCTGCAGCCCCTCAGTCCTCTCCTCACACTGCTCCATGCTGCAGCCCCTCGGTCCTCTCCTCACACTGCTCCACGCTGCAGCCCCTAGGTCCTCTCCTCACACTGCTCCACGCTGCAGCCACTCAGTCCTCTCCTCACACTGCTCCACGCTGCAGCCCCTCAGTCCTCTCCTCACACTGCACCACGCTGCAGCCCCTCGGTCCTCTCCTCACACTGCTCCACGCTGCAGCACCCCGGTCCTCTCCTCACACTGCTCCACGCTGCAGCCCCTCGGTCCTCTCCTCACACTGCTCCATGCTGCAGCCCCTCGTTCCTCTCCTCACACTGCTCCATGCTGCAGCCACTCAGTCCTCTCCTCACACTGCTCCATGCTGCAGCCCCTCGTTCCTCTCCTCACACTGCTCCATACTGCAGCCCCCCCGGTCCTCTCCTCACACTGCTCCACGCTGCAGCCCCTCGGTCCTCTCCTCACACTGCTCCATGCTGCAGCCCCTCGGTCCTCTCCTCACACTGCTCCATGCTGCAGCCCCTCATTCCTCTCCTCACACTGCTCCATGCTGCAGCCCCCCCGGTCCTCTCCTCACACGGCTCCATGCTGCAGCCCCTCGTTCCTCTCCTCACACTGCTCCATGCTGCGGCCACTCAGTCCTCTCCTCACACTGCTCCATGCTGCAGCCCCTCGTTCCTCTCCTCACACTGCTCCATGCTGCAGCCCCTCGGTCCTCTCCTCACACTGCTCCACGCTGCAGCCCCTCGTTCCTCTCCTCACACTGCTCCACGCTACAGCCCCCCGGTCCTCTCCTCACACTGCTCCATGCTGCAGCCCCTCGTTCCTCTCCTCACACTGCTCCACGCTGCAGCCTCCCGGTCCTCTCCTCACACTGCTCCACGCTGCAGCCCCCCGTTCCTCTCCTCACACTGCAGCCCCTCGTTCCTCTCCTCACATTGCTCCATGCTGCAGCCCCTCGTTCCTCTCCTCACACTGCTCCATGCTGCAGCCCTTCGGTCCTCTCCTCACACTTCTCCACGCTGCAGCCCCTTGGTCCTCTCCTCACACTGCTCCATGCTGCAGCCCCCCGGTCCTCTCCTCACACTGCTCCACACTGCAGCCCCCGGTCCTCTCCTCACACGGCTCCATGCTGCAGCCCCTCGTTCCTCTCCTCACACTGCTCCATGCTGCGGCCACTCAGTCCTCTCCTCACACTGCTCCATGCTGCAGCCCCCCGGTCCTCTCCTCACACTGCTCCACGCTGCAGCCCCTCGTTCCTCTCCTCACACTGCTCCACGCTACAGCCCCTCGTTCCTCTCCTCACACTGCTCCATGCTGCAGCCCCTCGGTCCTCTCCTCACACTGCTCCATGCTGCAGCCCCTCATTCCTCTCCTCACACTTTTCCATGCTGCAGCCACTCAGTCCTCTCCTCACACTGCTCCATGCTGCAGCCCCCCCGGTCCTCTCCTCACACTGCTCCATGCTGCAGCCCCTCAGTCCTCTCCTTACACGGCTCCATGCTGCAGCCCCTCGTTCCTCTACTCACACTGCTCCATGCTGCAGCCACTCAGTCCTCTCCTCACACTGCTCCATGCTGCAGCCCCCGGTCCTCTCCTCACACTGCTCCATGCTGCAGCCCCCCCCGGTCCTCTCCTCACACTGCTCCATGCTGCAGCCCCTCGGTCTTCTCCTCACACTGCTCCATGCTGCAGCCCCTCGTTCCTCTCCTCACACGGCTCCATGCTGCAGCCCCCCCGGTCCTCTCCTCACACTGCTCCATGCTGCAGCCCCTCATTCCTCTCCTCACACTTCTCCATGCTGCAGCCACTCAGTCCTCTCCTCACACTGCTCCATGCTGCAGCCCCCCCGGTCCTCTCCTCACACTGCTCCATGCTGCAGCCCCTCAGTCCTCTCCTCACACGGCTCCATGCTGCAGCCCCTCGTTCCTCTCCTCACACGGCTCCATGCTGCAGCCCCTCGTTCCTCTACTCACACTGCTCCATGCTGCAGCCCCCCCCCCGTCCTCTCCTCACACTGCTCCATGCTGCAGCCCCTAGGTCCTCTCCTCACACTGCTCCATGCTGCAGCCACTCAGTCCTCTCCTCACACTGCTCCATGCTGCAGCCCCCCCCCCCCCCGGTCCTCTCCTCACACTGCTCCATGCTGCAGCCACTCAGTCCTCTCCTCACACTGCTCCATGCTGCAGCCCCTCGTTCCTCTCCTCACACTGCTCCATGCTGCAGCCCCTCGGTCCTCTCCTCACACTGCTCCATGCTGCAGCCACTCGGTCCTCTCCTCACACTGCTCCATGCTGCAGCCCCTCGTTCCTCTCCTCACACTGCAGCCACTCGGTCCTCTCCTCACACTGCTCCATGCTGCAGCCACTCAGTCCTCTCCTCACACTGCTCCATGCTGCAGCCCCTAGGTCCTCTCCTCACACTGCTCCATGCTGCAGCCACTCAGTCCTCTCCTCACACTGCTCCATGCTGCAGCCCCTCGTTCCTCTCCTCACACTGCTCCATGCTGCAGCCCCTCAGTCCTCTCCTCACACTGCTCCATGCTGCAGCCCCTCGGTCCTCTCCTCACACTGCTCCACGCTGCAGCCCCTAGGTCCTCTCCTCACACTGCTCCACGCTGCAGCCACTCAGTCCTCTCCTCACACTGCTCCACGCTGCAGCCCCTCAGTCCTCTCCTCACACTGCTCCACGCTGCAGCCCCTCGGTCCTCTCCTCACACTGCTCCACGCTGCAGCCCCTCGGTCCTTTCCTCACACGGCTCCATGCTGCAGCCCCTCGTTCCTCTCCTCACACGGCTCCATGCTGCAGCCCCTCGTTCCTCTACTCACACTGCTCCATGCTGCAGCCCCCCCCCGTCCTCTCCTCACACTGCTCCATGCTGCAGCCCCTAGGTCCTCTCCTCACACTGCTCCATGCTGCAGCCACTCAGTCCTCTCCTCACACTGCTCCATGCTGCAGCCCCCCCCCCCGTCCTCTCCTCACACTGCTCCATGCTGCAGCCACTCAGTCCTCTCCTCACACTGCTCCATGCTGCAGCCCCTCGTTCCTCTCCTCACACTGCTCCATGCTGCAGCCCCTCGGTCCTCTCCTCACACTGCTCCATGCTGCAGCCACTCGGTCCTCTCCTCACACTGCTCCATGCTGCAGCCCCTCGTTCCTCTCCTCACACTGCAGCCACTCGGTCCTCTCCTCACACTGCTCCATGCTGCAGCCACTCAGTCCTCTCCTCACACTGCTCCATGCTGCAGCTCCCCCCCCGGTCCTCTCCTCACACTGCTCCATGCTGCAGCCCCTAGGTCCTCTCCTCACACTGCTCCATGCTGCAGCCACTCAGTCCTCTCCTCACACTGCTCCATGCTGCAGCCCCTCGTTCCTCTCCTCACACTGCTCCATGCTGCAGCCCCTCAGTCCTCTCCTCACACTGCTCCATGCTGCAGCCCCTCGGTCCTCTCCTCACACTGCTCCACGCTGCAGCCCCTAGGTCCTCTCCTCACACTGCTCCACGCTGCAGCCACTCAGTCCTCTCCTCACACTGCTCCACGCTGCAGCCCCTCAGTCCTCTCCTCACACTGCTCCACGCTGCAGCCCCTCGGTCCTCTCCTCACACTGCTCCACGCTGCAGCACCCCGGTCCTCTCCTCACACTGCTCCACGCTGCAGCCCCTCGGTCCTCTCCTCACACTGCTCCATGCTGCAGCCCCTCGTTCCTCTCCTCACACTGCTCCATGCTGCAGCCACTCAGTCCTCTCCTCACACTGCTCCATGCTGCAGCCCCTCGTTCCTCTCCTCACACTGCTCCATACTGCAGCCCCCCCGGTCCTCTCCTCACACTGCTCCACGCTGCAGCCCCTCGGTCCTCTCCTCACACGGCTCCATGCTGCAGCCCCTCGTTCCTCTCCTCACACTGCTCCATGCTGCAGCCCCTCGGTCCTCTCCTCACACTGCTCCATGCTGCAGCCCCTCATTCCTCTCCTCACACTGCTCCATGCTGCAGCCCCCCCGGTCCTCTCCTCACACGGCTCCATGCTGCAGCCCCTCGTTCCTCTCCTCACACTGCTCCATGCTGCGGCCACTCAGTCCTCTCCTCACACTGCTCCATGCTGCAGCCCCTCGGTCCTCTCCTCACACTGCTCCACGCTGCAGCCCCTCGTTCCTCTCCTCACACTGCTCCACGCTACAGCCCCCCGGTCCTCTCCTCACACTGCTCCATGCTGCAGCCCCTCGTTCCTCTCCTCACACTGCTCCACGCTGCAGCCTCCCGGTCCTCTCCTCACACTGCTCCACGCTGCAGCCCCCCGTTCCTCTCCTCACACTGCAGCCCCTCGTTCCTCTCCTCACATTGCTCCATGCTGCAGCCCCTCGTTCCTCTCCTCACACTGCTCCATGCTGCAGCCCTTCGGTCCTCTCCTCACACTTCTCCACGCTGCAGCCCCTTGGTCCTCTCCTCACACTGCTCCATGCTGCAGCCCCCCGGTCCTCTCCTCACACTGCTCCACACTGCAGCCCCCGGTCCTCTCCTCACACGGCTCCATGCTGCAGCCCCTCGTTCCTCTCCTCACACTGCTCCATGCTGCGGCCACTCAGTCCTCTCCTCACACTGCTCCATGCTACAGCCCCCCGGTCCTCTCCTCACACTGCTCCACGCTGCAGCCCCTCGTTCCTCTCCTCACACTGCTCCACGCTACAGCCCCTCGTTCCTCTCCTCACACTGCTCCATGCTGCAGCCCCTCGGTCCTCTCCTCACACTGCTCCATGCTGCAGCCCCTCATTCCTCTCCTCACACTTTTCCATGCTGCAGCCACTCAGTCCTCTCCTCACACTGCTCCATGCTGCAGCCCCCCCGGTCCTCTCCTCACACTGCTCCATGCTGCAGCCCCTCAGTCCTCTCCTTACACGGCTCCATGCTGCAGCCCCTCGTTCCTCTACTCACACTGCTCCATGCTGCAGCCACTCAGTCCTCTCCTCACACTGCTCCATGCTGCAGCCCCCGGTCCTCTCCTCACACTGCTCCATGCTGCAGCCCCCCCCGGTCCTCTCCTCACACTGCTCCATGCTGCAGCCCCTCGGTCTTCTCCTCACACTGCTCCATGCTGCAGCCCCTCGTTCCTCTCCTCACACGGCTCCATGCTGCAGCCCCCCCGGTCCTCTCCTCACACTGCTCCATGCTGCAGCCCCTCATTCCTCTCCTCACACTTCTCCATGCTGCAGCCACTCAGTCCTCTCCTCACACTGCTCCATGCTGCAGCCCCCCCGGTCCTCTCCTCACACTGCTCCATGCTGCAGCCCCTCAGTCCTCTCCTCACACGGCTCCATGCTGCAGCCCCTCGTTCCTCTCCTCACACGGCTCCATGCTGCAGCCCCTCGTTCCTCTACTCACACTGCTCCATGCTGCAGCCCCCCCCCCTCCTCTCCTCACACTGCTCCATGCTGCAGCCCCTAGGTCCTCTCCTCACACTGCTCCATGCTGCAGCCACTCAGTCCTCTCCTCACACTGCTCCATGCTGCAGCCCCCCCCCCCCCCCCGGTCCTCTCCTCACACTGCTCCATGCTGCAGCCACTCAGTCCTCTCCTCACACTGCTCCATGCTGCAGCCCCTCGTTCCTCTCCTCACACTGCTCCATGCTGCAGCCCCTCGGTCCTCTCCTCACACTGCTCCATGCTGCAGCCACTCGGTCCTCTCCTCACACTGCTCCATGCTGCAGCCCCTCGTTCCTCTCCTCACACTGCAGCCACTCGGTCCTCTCCTCACACTGCTCCATGCTGCAGCCACTCAGTCCTCTCCTCACACTGCTCCATGCTGCAGCCACTCAGTCCTCTCCTCACACTGCTCCATGCTGCAGCCCCTAGGTCCTCTCCTCACACTGCTCCATGCTGCAGCCACTCAGTCCTCTCCTCACACTGCTCCATGCTGCAGCCCCTCGTTCCTCTCCTCACACTGCTCCATGCTGCAGCCCCTCAGTCCTCTCCTCACACTGCTCCATGCTGCAGCCCCTCGGTCCTCTCCTCACACTGCTCCACGCTGCAGCCCCTAGGTCCTCTCCTCACACTGCTCCACGCTGCAGCCACTCAGTCCTCTCCTCACACTGCTCCACGCTGCAGCCCCTCAGTCCTCTCCTCACACTGCTCCACGCTGCAGCCCCTCGGTCCTCTCCTCACACTGCTCCACGCTGCAGCCCCTCGGTCCTTTCCTCACACGGCTCCATGCTGCAGCCCCTCGTTCCTCTCCTCACACGGCTCCATGCTGCAGCCCCTCGTTCCTCTACTCACACTGCTCCATGCTGCAGCCCCCCCCCGTCCTCTCCTCACACTGCTCCATGCTGCAGCCCCTAGGTCCTCTCCTCACACTGCTCCATGCTGCAGCCACTCAGTCCTCTCCTCACACTGCTCCATGCTGCAGCCCCCCCCCCGTCCTCTCCTCACACTGCTCCATGCTGCAGCCACTCAGTCCTCTCCTCACACTGCTCCATGCTGCAGCCCCTCGTTCCTCTCCTCACACTGCTCCATGCTGCAGCCCCTCGGTCCTCTCCTCACACTGCTCCATGCTGCAGCCACTCGGTCCTCTCCTCACACTGCTCCATGCTGCAGCCCCTCGTTCCTCTCCTCACACTGCAGCCACTCGGTCCTCTCCTCACACTGCTCCATGCTGCAGCCACTCAGTCCTCTCCTCACACTGCTCCATGCTGCAGCCCCCCCCCCCCGGTCCTCTCCTCACACTGCTCCATGCTGCAGCCCCTAGGTCCTCTCCTCACACTGCTCCATGCTGCAGCCACTCAGTCCTCTCCTCACACTGCTCCATGCTGCAGCCCCTCGTTCCTCTCCTCACACTGCTCCATGCTGCAGCCCCTCAGTCCTCTCCTCACACTGCTCCATGCTGCAGCCCCTCGGTCCTCTCCTCACACTGCTCCACGCTGCAGCCCCTAGGTCCTCTCCTCACACTGCTCCACGCTGCAGCCACTCAGTCCTCTCCTCACACTGCTCCACGCTGCAGCCCCTCAGTCCTCTCCTCACACTGCTCCACGCTGCAGCCCCTCGGTCCTCTCCTCACACTGCTCCACGCTGCAGCCCCTCGGTCCTTTCCTCACACTGCTCCACGCTGCAGCCCCTCGGTCCTCTCCTCACACTGCTCCACGCTGCAGCCCCTCAGTCCTCTCCTCACACTGCTCCACGCTGCAGCCCCTCGGTCCTCTCCTCACACTGCTCCACGCTGCAGCCCCTCGGTCCTCTCCTCACACTGCTCCACGCTGCAGCCCCTCGGTCCTCTCCTCACACTGCTCCACGCTGCAGCCCCTCGGTCCTCTCCTCACACTGCTCCATGCTGCAGCCCCTCGTTCCTCTCCTCACACTGCTCCATGCTGCAGCCCCCCCGGTCCTCTCCTCACACTGCTCCACGCTGCAGCCCCTCGGTCCTCTCCTCACACGGCTCCATGCTGCAGCCCCTCGTTCCTCTCCTCACACTGCTCCATGCTGCAGCCCCTCGGTCCTCTCCTCACACTGCTCCATGCTGCAGCCCCTCATTCCTCTCCTCACACTTTTCCATGCTGCAGCCACTCAGTCCTCTCCTCACACTGCTCCATGCTGCAGCCCCCCCGGTCCTCTCCTCACACTGCTCCATGCTGCAGCCCCTCAGTCCTCTCCTCACACGGCTCCATGCTGCAGCCCCTCGTTCCTCTACTCACACTGCTCCATGCTGCAGCCACTCAGTCCTCTCCTCACACTGCTCCATGCTGCAGCCCCCGGTCCTCTCCTCACACTGCTCCATGCTGCAGCCCCCCCCCCCGGTCCTCTCCTCACACTGCTCCATGCTGCAGCCCCTCGGTCTTCTCCTCACACTGCTCCATGCTGCAGCCCCTCGTTCCTCTCCTCACACGGCTCCATGCTGCAGCCCCCCCGGTCCTCTCCTCACACTGCTCCATGCTGCAGCCCCTCATTCCTCTCCTCACACTTCTCCATGCTGCAGCCACTCAGTCCTCTCCTCACACTGCTCCATGCTGCAGCCCCCCCGGTCCTCTCCTCACACGGCTCCATGCTGCAGCCCCTCGTTCCTCTCCTCACACTGCTCCACGCTACAGCCCCCCGGTCCTCTCCTCACACTGCTCCATGCTGCAGCCCCTCGTTCCTCTCCTCACACTGCTCCACGCTGCAGCCTCCCGGTCCTCTCCTCACACTGCTCCACGCTGCAGCCCCCCGTTCCTCTCCTCACACTGCAGCCCCTCGTTCCTCTCCTCACATTGCTCCATGCTGCAGCCCCTCGTTCCTCTCCTCACATTGCTCCATGCTGCAGCCCCCAGGTCCTCTCCTCACACTGCTCCATGCTGCAGCTCCTCGGTCCTCTCCTCACACTGCTCCACGCTGCAGCCCCCCGTTCCTCTCCTCACACTGCAGCCCCTCGTTCCTCTCCTCACATTGCTCCATGCTGCAGCCCCTCGTTCCTCTCCTCACACTGCTCCACACTGCAGCCCCTCGGTCCTCTCCTCACACTGCTCCATGCTGCAGCCCCTCGGTCCTCTCCTCACACTGCTCCACGCTGCAGCTCCTCGGTCCTCTCCTCACACTGCTCCATGCTGCAGCCCCCAGGTCCTCTCCTCACACTGCTCCATGCTGCAGCCCCTCGGTCCTCTCCTCACACTGCTCCATGCTGCAGCCCCTCGGTCCTCTCCTCACACTGCTCCATGCTGCAGCCCCTCGGTCTTCTCCTCACACTGCTCCATGCTGCAGCCCCTCGGTCCTCTCCTCACACTGCTCCATGCTGCAGCCCCTCGTTCCTCTCCTCACACTGCTCCATGCTGCAGCCCCCGGTCCTCTCCTCACACGGCTCCATGCTGCAGCCCCTCGTTCCTCTCCTCACACTGCTCCATGCTGCAGCCACTCAGTCCTCTCCTCACACTGCTCCATGCTGCAGCCCCCAGGTCCTCTCCTCACACTGCTCCATGCTGCAGCCCCCCCGGTCCTCTCCTCACACTGCTCCATGCTGCAGCCCCTCGGTCTTCTCCTCACACTGCTCCATGCTGCGGCCACTCAGTCCACTCCTCACACTGCTCCATGCTGCAGCCCCCGGTCCTCTCCTCACACTGCTCCATGCTGCAGCCCCCCCGGTCCTCTCCTCACACTGCTCCATGCTGCAGCCCCTCGTTCCTCTCCTCACACTGCTCCATGCTGCAGCCCCCCCCGGTCCTCTCCTCACACGGCTCCATGCTGCAGCCCCTCGTTCCTCTCCTCACACTGCTCCATGCTGCAGCCCCTCGGTCCTCTCCTCACACTGCTCCATGCTGCAGCCCCTCATTCCTCTCCTCACACTGCTCCATGCTGCAGCCCCCCCGGTCCTCTCCTCACACTGCTCCATGCTGCAGCCCCTCAGTCCTCTCCTTACACGGCTCCATGCTGCAGCCCCTCGTTCCTCTACTCACACTGCTCCATGCTGCAGCCCCCGGTCCTCTCCTCACACTGCTCCATGCTGCAGCCCCCGGTCCTCTCCTCACACTGCTCCATGCTGCAGCCTTCCCGGTCCTCTCCTCACACTGCTCCATGATGCAGCCCCTCGGTCTTCTCCTCACACTGCTCCATGCTGCAGCCCCTCGTTCCTCTCCTCACACTGCTCCATGCTGCAGCCCCTCAGTCCTCTCCTCACACTGCTCCATGCTGCAGCCCCTCATTCCTCTCCTCACACTTCTCCATGCTGCAGCTACTCAGTCCTCTCCTCACACTGCTCCATGCTGCAGCCCCCCCGGTCCTCTCCTCACACTGCTCCATGCTGCAGCCCCTCGGTCCTCTCCTCACACTGCTCCATGCTGCAGCCCCTAGGTCCTCTCCTCACACTGCTCCATGCTGCAGCCCCTCATTCCTCTCCTCACACTGCTCCATGCTGCAGCCACTCAGTCCTCTCCTCACACTGCTCCATGCTGCAGCCCCTCGTTCCTCTCCTCACACTGCTCCATGCTGCAGCCCCTCGGTCCTCTCTTCACACTGCTCCATGCTGCAGCCACTCGGTCCTCTCCTCACACTGCTCCATGCTGCAGCCCCTCGTTCCTCTCCTCACACTGCTCCATGCTGCAGCCACTCGGTCCTCTCCTCACACTGCTCCATGCTGCAGCCACTCAGTCCTCTCCTCACACGGCTCCATGCTGCAGCCCCCCCCCCCGGTCCTCTCCTCACACTGCTCCATGCTGCAGCCCCTAGGTCCTCTCCTCACACTGCTCCATGCTGCAGCCAGTCAGTCCTCTCCTCACACTGCTCCATGCTGCAGCCCCCCCCCCCGGTCCTCTCCTCACACTGCTCCATGCTGCAGCCCCTAGGTCCTCTCCTCACACTGCTCCATGCTGCAGCCCCTCGTTCCTCTCCTCACACTGCTCCATGCTGCAGCCCCTCGTTCCTCTCCTCACACTGCTCCATGCTGCAGCCCCTCGTTCCTCTCCTCACACTGCTCCATGCTGCAGCCCCTCGTTCCTCTCCTCACACTGCTCCACGCTGCAGCCCCTAGGTCCTCTCCTCACACTGCTCCACGCTGCAGCCACTCAGTCCTCTCCTCACACTGCAGCCCCTCAGTCCTCTCCTCACACTGCTCCACGCTGCAGCCCCTCGGTCCTCTCCTCACACTGCTCCACGCTGCAGCCCCCGGGTCCTCTCCTCACACTGCTCCATGCTGCAGCCACTCAGTCCTCTCCTCACACTGCTCCATGCTGCAGCCCCCGGTCCTCTCCTCACACTGCTCCATGCTGCAGCCCCCCCCGGTCCTCTACTCACACTGCTCCATGCTGCAGCCCCTCGGTCTTCTCCTCACACTGCTCCATGCTGCAGCCCCTCGTTCCTCTCCTCACACGGCTCCATGCTGCAGCCACCCCGGTCCTCTCCTCACACTGCTCCATGCTGCAGCCCCTCATTCCTCTCCTCACACTTCTCCATGCTGCAGCCACTCAGTCCTCTCCTCACACTGCTCCATGTTGCAGCCCCCCCGGTCCTCTCCTCACACTGCTCCATGCTGCAGCCCCTCAGTCCTCTCCTCACACGGCTCCATGCTGCAGCCCCTCGTTCCTCTCCTCACACGGCTCCATGCTGCAGCCCCTCGTTCCTCTACTCACACTGCTCCATGCTGCAGCCCCCCCCCCCGTCCTCTCCTCACACTGCTCCATGCTGCAGCCCCTAGGTCCTCTCCTCACACTGCTCCATGCTGCAGCCACTCAGTCCTCTCCTCACACTGCTCCATGCTGCAGCCCCCCCCCCCCCCCCCGGTCCTCTCCTCACACTGCTCCATGCTGCAGCCACTCAGTCCTCTCCTCACACTGCTCCATGCTGCAGCCCCTCGTTCCTCTCCTCACACTGCTCCATGCTGCAGCCCCTCGGTCCTCTCCTCACACTGCTCCATGCTGCAGCCACTCGGTCCTCTCCTCACACTGCTCCATGCTGCAGCCCCTCGTTCCTCTCCTCACACTGCAGCCACTCGGTCCTCTCCTCACACTGCTCCATGCTGCAGCCACTCAGTCCTCTCCTCACACTGCTCCATGCTGCAGCCCCTAGGTCCTCTCCTCACACTGCTCCATGCTGCAGCCACTCAGTCCTCTCCTCACACTGCTCCATGCTGCAGCCCCTCGTTCCTCTCCTCACACTGCTCCATGCTGCAGCCCCTCAGTCCTCTCCTCACACTGCTCCATGCTGCAGCCCCTCGGTCCTCTCCTCACACTGCTCCACGCTGCAGCCCCTAGGTCCTCTCCTCACACTGCTCCACGCTGCAGCCACTCAGTCCTCTCCTCACACTGCTCCACGCTGCAGCCCCTCAGTCCTCTCCTCACACTGCTCCACGCTGCAGCCCCTCGGTCCTCTCCTCACACTGCTCCACGCTGCAGCCCCTCGGTCCTTTCCTCACACGGCTCCATGCTGCAGCCCCTCGTTCCTCTCCTCACACGGCTCCATGCTGCAGCCCCTCGTTCCTCTACTCACACTGCTCCATGCTGCAGCCCCCCCCCGTCCTCTCCTCACACTGCTCCATGCTGCAGCCCCTAGGTCCTCTCCTCACACTGCTCCATGCTGCAGCCACTCAGTCCTCTCCTCACACTGCTCCATGCTGCAGCCCCCCCCCCCCGTCCTCTCCTCACACTGCTCCATGCTGCAGCCACTCAGTCCTCTCCTCACACTGCTCCATGCTGCAGCCCCTCGTTCCTCTCCTCACACTGCTCCATGCTGCAGCCCCTCGGTCCTCTCCTCACACTGCTCCATGCTGCAGCCACTCGGTCCTCTCCTCACACTGCTCCATGCTGCAGCCCCTCGTTCCTCTCCTCACACTGCAGCCACTCGGTCCTCTCCTCACACTGCTCCATGCTGCAGCCACTCAGTCCTCTCCTCACACTGCTCCATGCTGCAGCCCCCCCCCGGTCCTCTCCTCACACTGCTCCATGCTGCAGCCCCTAGGTCCTCTCCTCACACTGCTCCATGCTGCAGCCACTCAGTCCTCTCCTCACACTGCTCCATGCTGCAGCCCCTCGTTCCTCTCCTCACACTGCTCCATGCTGCAGCCCCTCAGTCCTCTCCTCACACTGCTCCATGCTGCAGCCCCTCGGTCCTCTCCTCACACTGCTCCACGCTGCAGCCCCTAGGTCCTCTCCTCACACTGCTCCACGCTGCAGCCACTCAGTCCTCTTCTCACACTTCTCCACGCTGCAGCCCCTCAGTCCTCTCCTCACACTGCTCCACGCTGCAGCCCCTCGGTCCTCTCCTCACACTGCTCCACGCTGCAGCCCCTCGGTCCTCTCCTCACACTGCTCCACGCTGCAGCCCCTCGGTCCTCTCCTCACACTGCTCCATGCTGCAGCCCCTCGTTCCTCTCCTCACACTGCTCCATGCTGCAGCCCCCCCGGTCCTCTCCTCACACTGCTCCACGCTGCAGCCCCTCGGTCCTCTCCTCACATGGCTCCATGCTGCAGCCCCTCGTTCCTCTCCTCACACTGCTCCATGCTGCAGCCCCTCGGTCCTCTCCTCACACTGCTCCATGCTGCAGCCCCTCATTCCTCTCCTCACACTTTTCCATGCTGCAGCCACTCAGTCCTCTCCTCACACTGCTCCATGCTGCAGCCCCCCCGGTCCTCTCCTCACACGGCTCCATGCTGCAGCCCCTCGTTCCTCTCCTCACACTGCTCCATGCTGCAGCCCCCCGGTCCTCTCCTCACACTGCTCCACGCTGCAGCCCCTCGTTCCTCTCCTCACACTGCTCCACGCTACAGCCCCCCGGTCCTCTCCTCACACTGCTCCATGCTGCAGCCCCTCGTTCCTCTCCTCACACTGCTCCACGCTGCAGCCTCCCGGTCCTCTCCTCACACTGCTCCACGCTGCAGCCCCCCGTTCCTCTCCTCACACTGCAGCCCCTCGTTCCTCTCCTCACATTGCTCCATGCTGCAGCCCCTCGTTCCTCTCCTCACATTGCTCCATGCTGCAGCCCCCAGGTCCTCTCCTCACACTGCTCCATGCTGCAGCTCCTCGGTCCTCTCCTCACACTGCTCCACGCTGCAGCCCCCCGTTCCTCTCCTCACACTGCAGCCCCTCGTTCCTCTCCTCACACTGCTCCACACTGCAGCCCCTCGGTCCTCTCCTCACACTGCTCCATGCTGCAGCCCCTCGGTCCTCTCCTCACACTGCTCCACGCTGCAGCTCCTCGGTCCTCTCCTCACACTGCTCCATGCTGCAGCCCCCAGGTCCTCTCCTCACACTGCTCCATGCTGCAGCCCCTCGGTCCTCTCCTCACACTGCTCCATGCTGCAGCCCCTCGGTCCTCTCCTCACACTGCTCCATGCTGCAGCCCCTCGGTCTTCTCCTCACACTGCTCCATGCTGCAGCCCCTCGGTCCTCTCCTCACACTGCTCCATGCTGCAGCCCCTCGTTCCTCTCCTCACACTGCTCCATGCTGCAGCCCCCGGTCCTCTCCTCACACGGCTCCATGCTGCAGCCCCTCGTTCCTCTCCTCACACTGCTCCATGCTGCAGCCACTCAGTCCTCTCCTCACACTGCTCCATGCTGCAGCCCCCAGGTCCTCTCCTCACACTGCTCCATGCTGCAGCCCCCCCGGTCCTCTCCTCACACTGCTCCATGCTGCAGCCCCTCGGTCTTCTCCTCACACTGCTCCATGCTGCGGCCACTCAGTCCACTCCTCACACTGCTCCATGCTGCAGCCCCCGGTCCTCTCCTCACACTGCTCCATGCTGCAGCCCCCCCGGTCCTCTCCTCACACTGCTCCATGCTGCAGCCCCTCGTTCCTCTCCTCACACTGCTCCATGCTGCAGCCCCCCCCGGTCCTCTCCTCACACGGCTCCATGCTGCAGCCCCTCGTTCCTCTCCTCACACTGCTCCATGCTGCAGCCCCTCGGTCCTCTCCTCACACTGCTCCATGCTGCAGCCCCTCATTCCTCTCCTCACACTGCTCCATGCTGCAGCCCCCCCGGTCCTCTCCTCACACTGCTCCATGCTGCAGCCCCTCAGTCCTCTCCTTACACGGCTCCATGCTGCAGCCCCTCGTTCCTCTACTCACACTGCTCCATGCTGCAGCCACTCAGTCCTCTCCTCACACTGCTCCATGCTGCAGCCCCCGGTCCTCTCCTCACACTGCTCCATGCTGCAGCCCCCCCGGTCCTCTCCTCACACTGCTCCATGATGCAGCCCCTCGGTCTTCTCCTCACACTGCTCCATGCTGCAGCCCCTCGTTCCTCTCCTCACACTGCTCCATGCTGCAGCCCCCCGGTCCTCTCCTCACACTGCTCCACGCTGCAGCCCCTCGGTCCTCTCCTCACACGGCTCCATGCTGCAGCCCCTCGTTCCTCTCCTCACACTGCTCCATGCTGCAGCCCCTCAGTCCTCTCCTCACACTGCTCCATGCTGCAGCCCCTCATTCCTCTCCTCACACTGCTCCATGCTGCGGCCCCTCGGTCCTCTCCTCACACTGCTGCCCCTCGGTCCTCTCCTCACACTGCTCCACGCTGCAGCCCCTCGGTCCTCTCCTCACACTGCTCCACGCTGCAGCTCCTCGGTCCTCTCCTCACACTGCTCCACGCTGCAGCCCCCCGGTCCTCTCCTCACACTGCTCCACGCTGCAGCCCCCCGGTCCTCTCCTCACACGGCTCCATGCTGCGGCCCCTCGGTCCTCTCCTCACACTGCTCCACGCTGCAGCCCCCCGGTCCTCTCCTCACACTGCTCCATGCTGCAGCCCCTCGTTCCTCTCCTCAAAAGCTCCATGCTGCAGCCCCTCGGTCCTCTCCTCACACTGCTCCATGCTGCAGCCCCACGGTCCTCTCCTCACACTGCTCCACGCTGCAGCCCCCCGATCCTCTCCTCACACTGCAGCCCCCCGATCCTCTCCTCACACTGCTCCACGCTGCGGCCCCTCGGTCCTCTCCTCACACTGCTCCACGCTGCTGCCCCTCGGTCCTCTCCTCACACTGCTCCACGCTGCAGCCCCTCGGTCCTCTCCTCACACTGCTCCACGCTGCAGCCCCCCGGTCCTCTCCTCACACTGCTCCACGCTGCAGCCCCCCGGTCCTCTCCTCACACTGCTCCACGCTGCAGCCCCTCGGTCCTCTCCTCACACTGCTCCATGCTGCGGCCCCTCGGTCCTCTCCTCACACTGCTCCACGCTGCTGCCCCTCGGTCCTCTCCTCACACTGCTCCACGCTGCAGCCCCTCGGTCCTCTCCTCACACTGCTCCACGCTGCAGCTCCTCGGTCCTCTCCTCACACTGCTCCACGCTGCAGCCCCCCGGTCCTCTCCTCACACTGCTCCAAGCTGCAGCCCCCCGGTCCTCTCCTCACACTGCTCCACGCTGCAGCCCCCGGGTCCTCTCCTCACACGGCTCCATGCTGCGGCCCCTCGGTCCTCTCCTCACACTGCTCCACGCTGCAGCCCCCCGGTCCTCTCCTCACACTGCTCCATGCTGCAGCTCCTCGGTCCTCTCCTCACACTGCTCCAAGCTGCAGCCCCCCGGTCCTCTCCTCACACTGCTCCAAGCTGCAGCCCCCCGGTCCTCTCCTCACACGGCTCCATGCTGCGGCCCCTCGGTCCTCTCCTCACACTGCTCCACGCTGCAGCCCCCCGGTCCTCTCCTCACACTGCTCCATGCTGCAGCCCCTCGGTCCTCTCCTCACACTGCTCCACGCTGCAGCCCCCCGATCCTCTCCTCACACTGCAGCCCCCTGATCCTCTCCTCACACTGCTCCACGCTGCGGCCCCTCGGTCCTCTCCTCACACTGCTCCACGCTGCAGCCCCCCGGTCCTCTCCTCACACTGCTCCACGCTGCAGCCCCCCGGTCCTCTCCTCACACTGCTCCACGCTGCAGCCCCTCGGTCCTCTCCTCACACTGCTCCACACTGCAGCCCCCCCGGTCCTCTCCTCACACTGCTCCATGCTGCAGCCCCCCCGGTCCTCTCCTCACACTGCTCCATGCTGCAGCCCCCCGGTCTTCTCCTCACACTGCTCCATGCTGCAGCCCCCCGGTCCTCTCCTCACACTGCTCCATGCTGCAGCCCCTCGGTCCTCTCCTCACACTGCTCCAAGCTTCAGCCCCTCGGTCCTCTTCTCACACTGCTCCACGCTGCAGCCCCCCGGTCCTCTCCTCACACTGCTCCACGCTGCAGCTCCTCGGTCCTCTCCTCACACTGCTCCATGCTGCGGCCCCTCGGTCCTCTCCTCACACTGCTCCACGCTGCAGCCCCCGGGTCCTCTCCTCACACGGCTCCATGCTGCGGCCCCTCGGTCCTCTCCTCACACTGCTCCACGCTGCAGCCCCCCCGGTCCTCTCCTCACACTGCTCCATGCTGCAGCCCCTCGTTCCTCTCCTCAAAAGCTCCATGCTGCAGCCCCTCGGTCCTCTCCTCACACTGCTCCATGCTGCAGCCCCTCGGTCCTCTCCTCACACTGCTCCACGCTGCAGCCCCCCGATCCTCTCCTCACACTGCAGCCCCCCCGATCCTCTCCTCACACTGCGGCCCCTCGGTCCTCTCCTCACACTGCTCCACGCTGCAGCCCCCCGGTCCTCTCCTCACATTGCTCCACGCTGCAGCCCCCCGGTCCTCTCCTCACACTGCTCCACGCTGCAGCCCCCCGGTCCTCTCCTCACACTGCTCCACGCTGCAGCCCCCCGGTCCTCTCCTCACACGGCTCCATGCTGCAGCCCCACAGTCCTCTCCTCACACTGCTCCAAGCTGCAGCCCCTCGGTCCTCTCCTCACACTGCTCCACGCTGCAGCCCCTCGGTCCTCTCCTCACACTGCTCCATGCTGCAGCCCCTCGTTCCTCTCCTCACACTGCTCCATGCTGCAGCCCCCCCGGTCCTCTCCTCACACTGCTCCATGCTGCAGCCCCTCGGTCCTCTCCTCACACTGCTCCATGCTGCAGCCCCTCGTTCCTCTCCTCACACTGCTTCATGCTGCAGCCCCCCCGGTCCTCTCCTCACACTGCTCCATGCTGCAGCCCCTTGGTCCTCTCCTCACACTGCTCCATGCTGCAGCCCCTCGTTCCTCTCCTCACACTGCTCCATGCTGCAGCCCCCCCGGTCCTCTCCTCACACTGCTCCATGCTGCAGCCCCTCGGTCCTCTCCTCACACGGCTCCATGCTGCAGCCCCCCCGGTCCTCTCCTCACACTGCTCCATGCTGCAGCCCCCCCGGTCCTCTCCTCACACTGCTCCATGCTGCAGCCCCTCGGTCCTCTACTCACACGGCTCCATGCTGCAGCCCCCCCGGTCCTCTCCTCACACTGCTCCATGCTGCAGCCCGCCCGGTCCTCTCCTCACACTGCTCCATGCTGCAGCCCCTCGGTCCTCTCCTCACACTGCTTCATGCTGCAGCCCCCCGGTCCTCTCCTCACACTGCTCCATGCTGCAGCCCCCCCGGTCCTCTCCTCACACTGCTCCATGCTGCAGCCCCTCGGTCCTCTCCTCACACTGCTCCATGCTGCAGCCCCTCGGTCCTCTCCTCACACTGCTCCATGCTGCAGCCCCCCCGGTCCTCTCCTCACACTGCTCCATGCTGCAGCCCCTCGGTCCTCTCCTCACACTGCTCCATGCTGCAGCCCCTCGTTCCTCTCCTCACACTGCTTCATGCTGCAGCCCCCCCGGTCCTCTCCTCACACTGCTCCATGCTGCAGCCCCTTGGTCCTCTCCTCACACTGCTCCATGCTGCAGCCCCTCGTTCCTCTCCTCACACTGCTCCATGCTGCAGCCCCCCCGGTCCTCTCCTCACACTGCTCCATGCTGCAGCCCCTCGGTCCTCTCCTCACACGGCTCCATGCTGCAGCCCCCCCGGTCCTCTCCTCACACTGCTCCATGCTGCAGCCCCCCGGGTCCTCTCCTCACACTGCTCCATGCTGCAGCCCCTTGGTCCTCTCCTCACACTGCTCCATGCTGCAGCCCCTCGTTCCTCTCCTCACACTGCTCCATGCTGCAGCCCCCCCGGTCCTCTCCTCACACTGCTCCACGCTGCAGCCCCTCGGTCCTCTCCTCACACTGCTCCACGCTGCAGCCCCTCGGTCCTCTCCTCACACTGCTCCACGCTGCAGCCCCTCGGTCCTCTCCTCACACTGCTCCACGCTGCAGCCCCTCGGTCCTCTCCTCACACTGCTCCATGCTGCAGCCCCTCGGTCCTCTCCTCACACTGCTTCATGCTGCAGCCCCCCGGTCCTCTCCTCACACTGCTCCATGCTGCAGCCCCTTGGTCCTCTCCTCACACTGCTTCATGCTGCAGCCCCCCGGTCCTCTCCTCACACTGCTCCATGCTGCAGCCCCTTGGTCCTCTTCTCACACTGCTCCATGCTGCAGCCCCTCGGTCCTCTCCTCACACTGCTTCATGCTGCAGCCCCCCGGTCCTCTCCTCACACTGCTCCATGCTGCAGCCCCTCGGTCCTCTCCTCACACTGCTCCACGCTGCGGCCCCTCGGTCCTCTCCTCACACTGCAGCCCCCCGGCCCTCTCCTCACACTGCTCCATGCTGCAGCCCCTTGGTCCTCTCCTCACACTGCTCCACGCTGCAGCCCCTCGGTCCTCTCCTCACACTGCTTCATGCTGCAGCCCCTCGGTCCTCTCCTCACACTGCTCCATGCTGCAGCCCCTTGGTCCTCTCCTCACACTGCTCCATGCTGCAGCCCCTTGGTCCTCTCCTCACACTGCTCCATGCTGCAGCCCCTCGTTCCTCTCCTCACACTGCTCCATGCTGCAGCCCCCCGGTCCTCTCCTCACACTGCTTCATGCTGCAGCCCCCCGGTCCTCTCCTCACACTGCTCCATGCTGCAGCCCCTCGGTCCTCTCCTCACACTGCTCCATGCTGCAGCCCCTTGGTCCTCTCCTCACACTGCTCCATGCTGCAGCCCCTCGGTCCTCTCCTCACACTGCTCCATGCTGCAGCCCCTTGGTCCTCTCCTCACACTGCTCCATGCTGCAGCCCCTCGGTCCTCTCCTCACACTGCTTCATGCTGCAGCCCCCCGGTCCTCTCCTCACACTGCTCCATGCTGCAGCCCCTCGGTCCTCTCCTCACACTGCTCCACGCTGCGGCCCCTCGGTCCTCTCCTCACACTGCAGCCCCCCGGCCCTCTCCTCACACTGCTCCATGCTGCAGCCCCTTGGTCCTCTCCTCACACTGCTCCACGCTGCAGCCCCTCGGTCCTCTCCTCACACTGCTTCATGCTGCAGCCCCTCGGTCCTCTCCTCACACTGCTCCATGCTGCAGCCCCTTGGTCCTCTCCTCACACTGCTCCATGCTGCAGCCCCTTGGTCCTCTCCTCACACTGCTCCATGCTGCAGCCCCTCGTTCCTCTCCTCACACTGCTCCATGCTGCAGCCCCCCGGTCCTCTCCTCACACTGCTTCATGCTGCAGCCCCCCGGTCCTCTCCTCACACTGCTCCATGCTGCAGCCCCTCGGTCCTCTCCTCACACTGCTCCATGCTGCAGCCCCTTGGTCCTCTCCTCACACTGCTCCATGCTGCAGCCCCTTGGTCCTCTCCTCACACTGCTCCATGCTGCAGCCCCTTGGTCCTCTCCTCACACTGCTCCATGCTGCAGCCCCTTGGTCCTCTCCTCACACTGCTCCATGCTGCAGCCCCTCGTTCCTCTCCTCACACTGCTCCATGCTGCAGCCCCCCGGTCCTCTCCTCACACTGCTTCATGCTGCAGCCCCCCGGTCCTCTCCTCACACTGCTCCATGCTGCAGCCCCTCGGTCCTCTCCTCACACTGCTCCATGCTGCAGCCCCTTGGTCCTCTCCTCACACTGCTCCATGCTGCAGCCCCTCGGTCCTCTCCTCACACTGCTCCATGCTGCAGCCCCTTGGTCCTCTCCTCACACTGCTCCATGCTGCAGCCCCTTGGTCCTCTCCTCACACTGCTCCATGCTGCAGCCCCTTGGTCCTCTCCTCACACTGCTCCATGCTGCAGCCCCTCGTTCCTCTCCTCACACTGCTCCATGCTGCAGCCCCCCGGTCCTCTCCTCACACTGCTTCATGCTGCAGCCCCCCGGTCCTCTCCTCACACTGCTCCATGCTGCAGCCCCTTGGTCCTCTCCTCACACTGCTCCATGCTGCAGCCCCTTGGTCCTCTCCTCACACTGCTCCATGCTGCAGCCCCTTGGTCCTCTCCTCACACTGCTCCATGCTGCAGCCCCTCGTTCCTCTCCTCACACTGCTCCATGCTGCAGCCCCCCGGTCCTCTCCTCACACTGCTTCATGCTGCAGCCCCCCGGTCCTCTCCTCACACTGCTCCATGCTGCAGCCCCTCGGTCCTCTCCTCACACTGCTCCATGCTGCAGCCCCCCGGTCCTCTCCTCACACTGCTCCATGCTGCAGCCCCTTGGTCCTCTCCTCACACTGCTCCACGCTGCAGCCCCCCGGTCCTCTCCTCACACTGCTTCATGCTGCAGCCCCCCGGTCCTCTCCTCACACTGCTCCATGCTGCAGCCCCTCGGTCCTCTCCTCACACTGCTCCACGCTGCAGCCCCCGGTCCTCTCCTCACACTGCAGCCCCTCAGTCTTCTCTTTTCCCGCGTCTTTTCTCCAGCAGCCTATCAAAACGCAGCTTCCTTCCTGCTATCGGCTCATCGTCATTGGAGTAAAGGAGGACCCGCCCCTTCCGGTGACGTCATGATTTCATGGACTCCCCTCCATTCTCGCCGCCCCCCGGCGCTGCACACGCAGCCTCTTCCTTCACTCCGCTGCTCCTCCGTCTCCAGGCCGCCATGTTCCTCCGCGCAGGATCCGCTGCCGCCGTGTGAGGCCCAGTAAGTCCTGCACTATCCGGTCTATGTAATGGAGGATTAGCTCCGCTGTACATCTCCCAGTATGACCAGTCTATGTAATGGAGGATTAGCTCCACTGTACATCTCCCAGTATGACCGGTCTATGTAATGGAGGATTAGCTCCGCTGTACATCTCCCAGTATGACCAGTCTATGTAATGGAGGATTAGCTCCGCTGTACATCTCCCAGTATGACCAGTCTATGTAATGGAGGATTAGCTCCACTGTACATCTCCCAGTATGACCGGTCTATGTAATGGAGGATTAGCTCCACTGTATGTACATCTCCCAGTATGACCAGTCTATGTAATGGAGGATTAGCTCCACTGTACATCTCCCAGTATGACCAGTCTATGTAATGGAGGATTAGCTCCGCTGTACATCTCCCAGTATGACCGGTCTATGTAATGGAGGATTAGCTCCTCTGTACATCTCCCAGTATGACCGGTCTATGTAATGGAGGATTAGCTCCGCTGTACATCTCCCAGTATGACCAGTCTATGTAATGGAGGATTAGCTCCACTGTACATCTCCCAGTATGACCAGTCTATGTAATGGAGGATTAGCTCCACTGTACATCTCCCAGTATGACCAGTCTATGTAATGGAGGATTAGCTCCGCTGTACATCTCCCAGTATGACCAGTCTATGTAATGGAGGATTAGCTCCGCTGTACATCTCCCAGTATGACCAGTCTATGTAATGGAGGATTAGCTCCGCTGTACATCTCCCAGTATGACCGGTCTATGTAATGGAGGATTAGCTCCACTGTACATCTCCCAGTATGACCGGTCTATGTAATGGAGGATTAGCTCCGCTGTACATCTCCCAGTATGACCAGTCTATGTAATGGAGGATTAGCTCCACTGTACATCTCCCAGTATGACCGGTCTATGTAATGGAGGATTAGCTCCGCTGTACATCTCCCAGTATGACCGGTCTATGTAATGGAGGATTAGCTCCACTGTACATCTCCCAGTATGACCAGTCTATGTAATGGAGGATTAGCTCCACTGTACATCTCCCAGTATGACCGGTCTATATAATGGAGGATTAGCTCCACTGTACATCTCCCAGTATGACCGGTCTATGTAATGGAGGATTAGCTCCACTGTACATCTCCCAGTATGACCCGTCTATGTAATGGAGGATTAGCTCCGCTGTACATCTCCCAGTATGACCAGTCTATGTAATGGAGGATCAGCTCCGCTGTACATCTCCCAGTATGACCAGTCTATGTAATGGAGGATTAGCTCCTCTGTACATCTCCCAGTATGACCGGTCTATGTAATGGAGGATTAGCTCCTCTGTACATCTCCCAGTATGACCAGTCTATGTAATGGAGGATTAGCTCCGCTGTACATCTCCCAGTATGACCAGTCTATGTAATGGAGGATTAGCTCCTCTGTACATCTCCCAGTATGACCAGTCTATGTAATGGAGGATTAGCTCCTCTGTACATCTCCCAGTATGACCGGTCTATGTAATGGAGGATTAGCTCCACTGTACATCTCCCAGTATGACCGGTCTATGTAATGGAGGATTAGCTCCACTGTACATCTCCCAGTATGACCAGTCTATGTAATGGAGGATTAGCTCCGCTGTACATCTCCCAGTATGACCGGTCTATATAATGGAGGATTAGCTCCACTGTACATCTCCCAGTATGACCGGTCTATGTAATGGAGGATTAGCTCCGCTGTACATCTCCCAGTATGACCGGTCTATGTAATGGAGGATTAGCTCCACTGTACATCTCCCAGTATGACCAGTCTATGTAATGGAGGATTAGCTCCGCTGTACATCTCCCAGTATGACCGGTCTATGTAATGGAGGATTAGCTCCACTGTACATCTCCCAGTATGACCAGTCTATGTAATGGAGGATTAGCTCCACTGTACATCTCCCAGTATGACCAGTCTATGTAATGGAGGATTAGCTCCGCTGTACATCTCCCAGTATGACCAGTCTATGTAATGGAGGATTAGCTCCGCTGTACATCTCCCAGTATGACCAGTCTATGTAATGGAGGATTAGCTCCGCTGTACATCTCCCAGTATGACCGGTCTATGTAATGGAGGATTAGCTCCACTGTACATCTCCCAGTATGACCGGTCTATGTAATGGAGGATTAGCTCCGCTGTACATCTCCCAGTATGACCAGTCTATGTAATGGAGGATTAGCTCCACTGTACATCTCCCAGTATGACCAGTCTATGTAATGGAGGATTAGCTCCGCTGTACATCTCCCAGTATGACCGGTCTATGTAATGGAGGATTAGCTCCGCTGTACATCTCCCAGTATGACCGGTCTATGTAATGGAGGATTAGCTCCACTGTACATCTCCCAGTATGACCAGTCTATGTAATGGAGGATTAGCTCCACTGTACATCTCCCAGTATGACCGGTCTATATAATGGAGGATTAGCTCCACTGTACATCTCCCAGTATGACCGGTCTATGTAATGGAGGATTAGCTCCACTGTACATCTCCCAGTATGACCCGTCTATGTAATGGAGGATTAGCTCCGCTGTACATCTCCCAGTATGACCAGTCTATGTAATGGAGGATCAGCTCCGCTGTACATCTCCCAGTATGACCAGTCTATGTAATGGAGGATTAGCTCCTCTGTACATCTCCCAGTATGACCGGTCTATGTAATGGAGGATTAGCTCCTCTGTACATCTCCCAGTATGACCAGTCTATGTAATGGAGGATTAGCTCCGCTGTACATCTCCCAGTATGACCAGTCTATGTAATGGAGGATTAGCTCCTCTGTACATCTCCCAGTATGACCAGTCTATGTAATGGAGGATTAGCTCCTCTGTACATCTCCCAGTATGACCGGTCTATGTAATGGAGGATTAGCTCCACTGTACATCTCCCAGTATGACCGGTCTATGTAATGGAGGATTAGCTCCACTGTACATCTCCCAGTATGACCAGTCTATGTAATGGAGGATTAGCTCCGCTGTACATCTCCCAGTATGACCGGTCTATATAATGGAGGATTAGCTCCACTGTACATCTCCCAGTATGACCGGTCTATGTAATGGAGGATTAGCTCCGCTGTACATCTCCCAGTATGACCGGTCTATGTAATGGAGGATTAGCTCCACTGTACATCTCCCAGTATGACCAGTCTATGTAATGGAGGATTAGCTCCGCTGTACATCTCCCAGTATGACCGGTCTATATAATGGAGGATTAGCTCCGCTGTACATCTCCCAGTATGACCAGTCTATGTAATGGAGGATTAGCTCCACTGTACATCTCCCAGTATGACCGGTCTATGTAATGGAGGATTAGCTCCTCTGTACATCTCCCAGTATGACCAGTCTATGTAATGGAGGATTAGCTCCACTGTACATCTCCCAGTATGACCGGTCTATGTAATGGAGGATTAGCTCCACTGTACATCTCCCAGTATGACCAGTCTATGTAATGGAGGATTAGCTCCGCTGTACATCTCCCAGTATGACCGGTCTATGTAATGGAGGATTAGCTCCACTGTACATCTCCCAGTATGACCAGTCTATGTAATGGAGGATTAGCTCCACTGTACATCTCCCAGTATGACCAGTCTATGTAATGGAGGATTAGCTCCACTGTACATCTCCCAGTATGACCAGTCTATGTAATGGAGGATTAGCTCCACTGTACATCTCCCAGTATGACCGGTCTATGTAATGGAGGATTAGCTCCACTGTACATCTCCCAGTATGACCGGTCTATGTAATGGAGGATTAGCTCCGCTGTACATCTCCCAGTATGACCGGTCTATGTAATGGAGGATTAGCTCCGCTGTACATCTCCCAGTATGACCGGTCTATGTAATGGAGGATTAGCTCCGCTGTACATCTCCCAGTATGACCGGTCTATGTAATGGAGGATTAGCTCCACTGTACATCTCCCAGTATGACCGGTCTATGTAATGGAGGATTAGCTCCGCTGCACATCTCCCAGTATGACCGGTCTATGTAATGGAGGATTAGCTCCGCTGCACATCTCCCAGTATGACCGGTCTATGTAATGGAGGATTAGCTCCGCTGTACATCTCCCAGTATGACCCGTCTATGTAATGGAGGATTAGCTCCACTGTACATCTCCCAGTATGACCGGTCTATGTAATGGAGGATTAGCTCCACTGTACATCTCCCAGTATGACCGGTCTATGTAATGGAGGATTAGCTCCGCTGCACATCTCCCAGTATGACCGGTCTATGTAATGGAGGATTAGCTCCGCTGCACATCTCCCAGTATGACCGGTCTATGTAATGGAGGATTAGCTCCACTGTACATCTCCCAGTATGACCGGTCTATGTAATGGAGGATTAGCTCCGCTGTACATCTCCCAGTATGACCAGTCTATATAATGGAGGATTAGCTCCGCTGCACATCTCCCAGTATGACCGGTCTATGTAATGGAGGATTAGCTCCGCTGTACATCTCCCAGTATGACCAGTCTATGTAATGGAGGATTAGCTCCACTGTACATCTCCCAGTATGACCGGTCTATGTAATGGAGGATTAGCTCCACTGTACATCTCCCAGTATGACCAGTCTATGTAATGGAGGATTAGCTCCACTGTACATCTCCCAGTATGACCGGTCTATGTAATGGAGGATTAGCTCCACTGTACATCTCCCAGTATGACCGGTCTATGTAATGGAGGATTAGCTCCGCTGTACATCTCCCAGTATGACCGGTCTATATAATGGAGGATTAGCTCCGCTGCACATCTCCCAGTATGACCAGTCTATGTAATGGAGGATTAGCTCCACTGTACATCTCCCAGTATGACCGGTCTATGTAATGGAGGATTAGCTCCGCTGTACATCTCCCAGTATGACCAGTCTATGTAATGGAGGATTAGCTCCACTGTACATCTCCCAGTATGACCGGTCTATGTAATGGAGGATTAGCTCCGCTGTACATCTCCCAGTATGACCAGTCTATGTAATGGAGGATTAGCTCCACTGTACATCTCCCAGTATGACCGGTCTATGTAATGGAGGATTAGCTCCACTGTACATCTCCCAGTATGACCAGTCTATGTAATGGAGGATTAGCTCCACTGTACATCTCCCAGTATGACCGGTCTATGTAATGGAGGATTAGCTCCGCTGTACATCTCCCAGTATGACCGGTCTATGTAATGGAGGATTAGCTCCGCTGTACATCTCCCAGTATGACCGGTCTATATAATGGAGGATTAGCTCCACTGTACATCTCCCAGTATGACCAGTCTATATAATGGAGGATTAGCTCCACTGTACATCTCCCAGTATGACCGGTCTATGTAATGGAGGATTAGCTCCTCTGTACATCTCCCAGTATGACCGGTCTATGGAGGATTAGCTCCACTGTACATCTCCCAGTATGACCGGTCTATGTAATGGAGGATTAGCTCCACTGTACATCTCCCAGTATGACCGGTCTATGTAATGGAGGATTAGCTCCACTGTACATCTCCCAGTATGACCGGTCTATGTAATGGAGGATTAGCTCCGCTGTACATCTCCCAGTATGACCAGTCTATGTAATGGAGGATTAGCTCCGCTGTACATCTCCCAGTATGACCGGTCTATGTAATGGAGGATTAGCTCCGCTGTACATCTCCCAGTATGACCGGTCTATGTAATGGAGGATTAGCTCCGCTGTACATCTCCCAGTATGACCGGTCTATGTAATGGAGGATTAGCTCCACTGTACATCTCCCAGTATGACCGGTCTATGTAATGGAGGATTAGCTCCGCTGTACATCTCCCAGTATGACCAGTCTATGTAATGGAGGATTAGCTCCGCTGTACATCTCCCAGTATGACCGGTCTATGTAATGGAGGATTAGCTCCGCTGTACATCTCCCAGTATGACCGGTCTATGTAATGGAGGATTAGCTCCACTGTACATCTCCCAGTATGACCGGTCTATGTAATGGAGGATTAGCTCCGCTGTACATCTCCCAGTATGACCAGTCTATGTAATGGAGGATTAGCTCCGCTGTACATCTCCCAGTATGACCGGTCTATATAATGGAGGATTAGCTCCACTGTACATCTCCCAGTATGACCGGTCTATGTAATGGAGGATTAGCTCCGCTGTACATCTCCCAGTATGACCGGTCTATGTAATGGAGGATTAGCTCCGCTGTACATCTCCCAGTATGACCGGTCTATGTAATGGAGGATTAGCTCCGCTGTACATCTCCCAGTATGACCAGTCTATGTAATGGAGGATTAGCTCCGCTGTACATCTCCCAGTATGACCGGTCTATGTAATGGAGGATTAGCTCCGCTGTACATCTCCCAGTATGACCGGTCTATGTAATGGAGGATTAGCTCCGCTGTACATCTCCCAGTATGACCGGTCTATGTAATGGAGGATTAGCTCCGCTGTACATCTCCCAGTATGACCGGTCTATGTAATGGAGGATTAGCTCCGCTGTACATCTCCCAGTATGACCAGTCTATGTAATGGAGGATTAGCTCCGCTGTACATCTCCCAGTATGACCGGTCTATGTAATGGAGGATTAGCTCCACTGTACATCTCCCAGTATGACCGGTCTATGTAATGGAGGATTAGCTCCGCTGTACATCTCCCAGTATGACCGGTCTATGTAATGGAGGATTAGCTCCGCTGTACATCTCCCAGTATGACCAGTCTATGTAATGGAGGATTAGCTCCACTGTACATCTCCCAGTATGACCGGTCTATGTAATGGAGGATTAGCTCCGCTGTACATCTCCCAGTATGACCGGTCTATGTAATGGAGGATTAGCTCCGCTGTACATCTCCCAGTATGACCAGTCTATGTAATGGAGGATTAGCTCCGCTGTACATCTCCCAGTATGACCAGTCTATGGAGGATTAGCTCCGCTGCACATCTCCCAGTATGACCAGTCTATGTAATGGAGGATTAGCTCCTCTGTACATCTCCCAGTATGACCGGTCTATGTAATGGAGGATTAGCTCCACTGTACATCTCCCAGTATGACCGGTCTATGTAATGGAGGATTAGCTCCGCTGTACATCTCCCAGTATGACCGGTCTATGTAATGGAGGATTAGCTCCGCTGTACATCTCCCAGTATGACCAGTCTATGTAATGGAGGATTAGCTCCGCTGCACATCTCCCAGTATGACCGGTCTATGGAGGATTAGCTCCACTGTACATCTCCCAGTATGACCAGTCTATGTAATGGAGGATTAGCTCCGCTGTACATCTCCCAGTATGACCAGTCTATGTAATGGAGGATTAGCTCCACTGTACATCTCCCAGTATGACCAGTCTATGTAATGGAGGATTAGCTCCGCTGTACATCTCCCAGTATGACCAGTCTATGTAATGGAGGATTAGCTCCACTGTACATCTCCCAGTATGACCGGTCTATGTAATGGAGGATTAGCTCCGCTGTACATCTCCCAGTATGACCAGTCTATGTAATGGAGGATTAGCTCCGCTGTACATCTCCCAGTATGACCAGTCTATGTAATGGAGGATTAGCTCCACTGTACATCTCCCAGTATGACCAGTCTATGTAATGGAGGATTAGCTCCGCTGTACATCTCCCAGTATGACCAGTCTATGTAATGGAGGATTAGCTCCGCTGTACATCTCCCAGTATGACCGGTCTATGTAATGGAGGATTAGCTCCGCTGTACATCTCCCAGTATGACCAGTCTATGGAGGATTAGCTCCGCTGCACATCTCCCAGTATGACCAGTCTATGTAATGGAGGATTAGCTCCTCTGTACATCTCCCAGTATGACCGGTCTATGTAATGGAGGATTAGCTCCACTGTACATCTCCCAGTATGACCGGTCTATGTAATGGAGGATTAGCTCCGCTGTACATCTCCCAGTATGACCAGTCTATGTAATGGAGGATTAGCTCCACTGTACATCTCCCAGTATGACCAGTCTATGTAATGGAGGATTAGCTCCGCTGTACATCTCCCAGTATGACCGGTCTATGTAATGGAGGATTAGCTCCGCTGTACATCTCCCAGTATGACCGGTCTATGTAATGGAGGATTAGCTCCGCTGTACATCTCCCAGTATGACCGGTCTATGTAATGGAGGATTAGCTCCACTGTACATCTCCCAGTATGACCGGTCTATGTAATGGAGGATTAGCTCCGCTGTACATCTCCCAGTATGACCCGTCTATGTAATGGAGGATTAGCTCCACTGTACATCTCCCAGTATGACCAGTCTATGTAATGGAGGATTAGCTCCTCTGTACATCTCCCAGTATGACCAGTCTATGTAATGGAGGATTAGCTCCGCTGTACATCTCCCAGTATGACCAGTCTATGTAATGGAGGATTAGCTCCGCTGTACATCTCCCAGTATGACCGGTCTATGTAATGGAGGATTAGCTCCGCTGTACATCTCCCAGTATGACCGGTCTATGTAATGGAGGATTAGCTCCACTGTACATCTCCCAGTATGACCGGTCTATGTAATGGAGGATTAGCTCCACTGTACATCTCCCAGTATGACCGGTCTATGTAATGGAGGATTAGCTCCACTGTACATCTCCCAGTATGACCAGTCTATGTAATGGAGGATCAGCTCCGCTGTACATCTCCCAGTATGACCAGTCTATGTAATGGAGGATTAGCTCCACTGTACATCTCCCAGTATGACCGGTCTATGGAGGATTAGCTCCGCTGTACATCTCCCAGTATGACCAGTCTATGTAATGGAGGATTAGCTCCGCTGTACATCTCCCAGTATGACCGGTCTATGTAATGGAGGATTAGCTCCACTGTACATCTCCCAGTATGACCGGTCTATGTAATGGAGGATTAGCTCCACTGTATGTACATCTCCCAGTATGACCAGTCTATGTAATGGAGGATTAGCTCCGCTGTACATCTCCCAGTATGACCGGTCTATGTAATGGAGGATTAGCTCCGCTGTACATCTCCCAGTATGACCGGTCTATGTAATGGAGGATTAGCTCCACTGTACATCTCCCAGTATGACCAGTCTATGTAATGGAGGATTAGCTCCGCTGTACATCTCCCAGTATGACCGGTCTATGTAATGGAGGATTAGCTCCGCTGTACATCTCCCAGTATGACCAGTCTATGTAATGGAGGATTAGCTCCGCTGTACATCTCCCAGTATGACCAGTCTATGTAATGGAGGATTAGCTCCGCTGTACATCTCCCAGTATGACCGGTCTATGTAATGGAGGATTAGCTCCGCTGTACATCTCCCAGTATGACCAGTCTATGTAATGGAGGATTAGCTCCGCTGTACATCTCCCAGTATGACCGGTCTATGTAATGGAGGATTAGCTCCTCTGTACATCTCCCAGTATGACCGGTCTATGTAATGGAGGATTAGCTCCGCTGTACATCTCCCAGTATGACCGGTCTATGTAATGGAGGATTAGCTCCGCTGTACATCTCCCAGTATGACCAGTCTATGTAATGGAGGATTAGCTCCGCTGTACATCTCCCAGTATGACCAGTCTATGTAATGGAGGATTAGCTCCACTGTACATCTCCCAGTATGACCGGTCTATGTAATGGAGGATTAGCTCCGCTGTACATCTCCCAGTATGACCAGTCTATGTAATGGAGGATTAGCTCCACTGTACATCTCCCAGTATGACCAGTCTATGTAATGGAGGATTAGCTCCGCTGTACATCTCCCAGTATGACCAGTCTATGTAATGGAGGATTAGCTCCTCTGTACATCTCCCAGTATGACCAGTCTATGGAGGATTAGCTCCGCTGTACATCTCCCAGTATGACCGGTCTATGTAATGGAGGATTAGCTCCGCTGTACATCTCCCAGTATGACCGGTCTATGTAATGGAGGATTAGCTCCGCTGTACATCTCCCAGTATGACCCGTCTATGTTATGTAATGGAGGATTAGCTCCACTGTACATCTCCCAGTATGACCGGTCTATGTAATGGAGGATTAGCTCCACTGTACATCTCCCAGTATGACCAGTCTATGTAATGGAGGATTAGCTCCGCTGTACATCTCCCAGTATGACCAGTCTACATTACAGACTAATAATAGACACGTTACCTTCGGATGGACATTGGTGAATTATCAGCGGTTTTCTGTGAGAATTCCATCGTATAATTCTGTAGGTTTCCATCCTCTCGGCCTCCAGTTACAATCATGGCTGCAGTTCACTGAGGGATGAACAGATTCTCCTCATCCTGGATTCTCTGCCGCTTCTCACAGGTTCCCACAGGTCTGTACCTGCCGGCAGCGTTCATCTATCTCTGGGGCGCTAGTATATACATATATACATAATTGTCTGTCTGTCCTTCTGTCTGTAACGGTTATTCGTTCGCTGATTGGTCTCGGCAGCTGCCTGTCATGGCTGCCGCGACCAATCAGCGACGCGCAGAGTCCGGAAGAAAATGGCCGCTCCTTCCTCCCCGCACTGACTGCCCGGCGCCCGCATACACCTCACCGCTCACACAGGGTTAATGCCCGCGATAACGCACTCCGTTACCGCTGCTATTAACCCCGTGTGACCAAGTTTTTTTTACTATTGACGCGGCCTATGCAGCACCAATAGTAAAAAACATCTAATGTTATAAATAATTTAAAAGATTAAATACTCACCTACGCCGCCTTTCGCGCTCCGCGTGACAAAACCGCCACGTTCCGTTGCCACAGATCGTCTGGCAGAAGGACCTGCCGTGACGTCACGGTCATGTGACCGCGACGTCATCCCAGGCCCTGCGCGACCAGGCTGGGACCGGAAACCGCCGCCTGTACCTCGCACAGGCGACAGAACTACAAGGGGACCTCGGATCGGAAGGTGAGTATGTGTTTTTTTTTTTTTTTTAACCGTGCACATACCTGGCTAGCCAGTATACTATGTGGCTGGGCAATATACTACGTGGCTCTGTGCTGTATACTACGTGGCTGGGCAATATACTACATGCCTGTATACTACGTGCCTCTGGGCTGTATATTACATCGCTGTGCACTATACTACGTGGCTGGGCAATATACTACGTGGATATGCATACTCTAGAATACCCAATGCATTTGCATTGGGCCACCATCTAGTATATATATATATATATAAAGCTGAATGTGTGTGTATGTACAAAATTTTGCACAGTCTCACGTCTGGACCCCGAGAGCGTCATAGGCTATATTGTGAGGCGAAATTTTAACCCCGCGCTTTCCAATTCACCAAACAATTTTGCCCCTATCTACATAATGGGGAAAAAGTGAAAGGAAAAGTGTTGGAGGCGTCGCAGCTACAGCCACAAAATTTTGCACAGTCACACGTCTGGACCCTGAGAGCGTCATAGGCTATGTTGTGAGGTGAAATTTTAACTCCGTGCTTTCCAATTCACCAAACAATTTTTCCCCTATCTACATAATGGGGAAAAGTGAATGGAAAAGTGTTGGAGGCAAATTGACAGCTGCCAGATGTGAACAAGTGGGACTTAAAGATTGAGAGCGATGGCGCCAAGGAGTATATACCGATCAGTTGCTAAGGTGGGCCCCCGACATGGCATACTCACCACACACGGGGATATGAACACACACACAAAATGCGCCACAAACTACAATGTGCTTGAACACATATACCACCCTCAGCACACATTTCACCACACATACACCAACCTCGCCACATAAAAGTCGAAACACAAAAGTTGCCGCTCAAAACTCGCCACATGCAAAACTACGCTCACGTAAAACTCGCCACACGTGCAAAACTCACCTCATGGAAAACTCGCCACATGCAAAACTTGCACACGCAGAAAAATTGCCACATGCACAAAATTTGCAACACATGCAAAAGTTGCCTCACACAAAACTTGCACATACTCAGAAGGCACCAGACATAAAACTCACCACGCGCAAAACTCGCCATGCGCAAAACTTGCTGCACACAACTTGCTACACTAACCTGTTACATGCAACTCGACACACAAAAAGTTGCTACACGCATGTTGCCACACAAAACTCATCTCACAAGTCGCTACATGCATGTCGCCACACACAACTCAACACACACAACTTGACAAACGAAACTCGCCCTAAAACACACACAAGTCTGGTATTAGCCATCAAAAATAAAAATCTGATTAATAAGCAGACAAACTACAAGAGCAACAAATGTACCATATAGGAAATACGGCAGCTGTCAGTCACATGACCTGTCTATTATGTGTATGTGTGAGCTAATATATACTGCCAGGGGGAGGGCTTCCTGTTGGCTGGGGATTTATCAGGCTGCCAATTTATCTCACAAATACTGAGGTAAAAATACTGAGCAAATAACGTGTTAACGAGGTCTAATACAGGAGATCACACAGGTATATACTATATACAGGGGAGATGACACACAAATATATACTATATACAGGAGAGATAACACACAGGTATATACTATATAGAGGAGGAGATGACCTACAGGTACATACTATATACAGGAGGAGATGACACACAGGTATATACTATATACAGGAGCAGATTACCTACAGGTATATACTATATACAGGAGGAGATGACATACAGGTATATGCTATATATAGAAGATGACATACAGGTATATACTATATACAGGAGGAGATGACACACAGATATATACTATATACAGGGGAGATGACACAGGTATATATTATATACAGGAGGAGATGACATACAGGTATATACTATATATAGAAGGAGATGACATACAGGTATATACTATATACAGGGGAGATGACACACAGCAGGTATATACTATATACAGGGGAGATGACATACAGGTATATACTATATACAGGAGATGACATACAGGTATATACTATATATAAGGGAGATGACAAACATGTATATACTGAGGTGAAAATGAAAAGGTGTGAGTGCAAAATGAGAGGAGTGAGGGAAAATAGTGGAGTGATCGGAAAATGACAGATGTGAGGTCGAAATGACAAGTGTTAGGGGGGAATGAGAGGTGTGAGGGAGAAAATGAGAGATGTGAGGGGGAAAATTAAAGATGTGATTGGGAAAATGAGAGGCGTGATGTGAAAATAAGAGAAGTGAGGTGCTATAACTAACCACAGATATTTACTATACCCAGGCAACGCCGGGCTCTTCAGCTAATATATATATATATATATCTCTCTCTATCTCTCTATCCAGGGCAGCACGGTGGCTCAGTCGTTAGCACTGCAGAGCTGGAGTCCTGGGTTCAAATTCCAACAAGGACATCTGTAGGGAGTCGGTATGTTCTCCCAGTGTTTGCGTGGGTTTCCTCTGGGTTCTCCAGTTTACTCCCACATTCCAAAGACCTACTGATAGGAAATAGATTGTGAGTCCCGATGGGGACAGTGATGATAACGAACCTGAAGACTCGCCTCTTCCGACAAGCCTACAGCCTGCAGTGATCCTGAAGTTACTGAACCGCCGCACAACCTGCCCTACCCTCTCCTAGTGTTTCATCACCCATCCCCTGCAGACTAGTTTCTCCGGGCTGTGCCGAGTTGCATAGGGAGCGTTAGGCGCAATCCACGGCTGCCTCTAGTGTGTGTTGGAGAGGATTAGGGATTGCGGTCAGCAGAGTTTCCACGTCTCAGAGCTCGTTCTATGTTTTTGGGTTATTGTCAGGTCACTGTATGTGCTCTGGCTTCTATGTCCATTGTGGTACTGAATTGCCTTATCATAACAGATCGGGGCCTTAGTTACAGGATCCATCAGTCACTGACGTCTCATCGATGTGATCGGAGCCTTAGTTACGGGATCCATCGGTCGTGGTCGGTGATGTCTTGTAGATGTGATCGGTGCCTTAGTTACAGGATCCATTGGTCGATGACATCTTGTAGATGTGATCGGAGTCTTAGTTACAGGATCCATCGGTCGTGGTCGGTTACGTCTTGTAGATGTGATCGGAGCCTTAGTTGCAGGATCCATCGGTCGTGGTCGGTGACGTCTTGTAGATGTGATCGGAGCCTTAGTTACAGGATCCATCGGTCGTGGTTGGTGACGTCTTGTAGATGTGATCGGAGCCTTAGTTACAGGATCCATCGGTCGTGGTCGGTGACGTCCTGTAGATGTGATCGGAACCTTAGTTACAGGATCCATCGGTCGTGGTTGGTGACGTCTTGTAGATGTGATCGGAGCCTTAGTTACAGGATCCATCGGTCGTGGTCGGTGACGTCTTGTAGATGTGATCGGAGCCTTAGTTACAGGATCCATCGGTCGTGGTTGGTGACGTCTTGTAGATGTGATCGGAGCCTTAGTTACAAGATCCATCGGTCGTGGTCGGTGACGTCCTGTAGATGTGATCGGAACCTTAGTTACAGGATCCAACTGTTGTGGTCGGTGACGTCTTTTAGATGTGATCAGAGCCTTAGTTACAGGATCCATCGGTCGTGGTCGTGACGTCTTGTAGATGTGATCGGAGCCTTAGTTACAGGATCCATCGGTCGTGACGTCTTTTAGATGTGATCGGAGCCTTAGTTACAGGATCCATCGGTCGTGGTCAGTGACGTCTTGTAGATGTGATCGGAGACTTAGTTACAGGATCCATCGGTCGTGGTCGGTGACGTCTTGTAGATGTGATCGGAGCCTTAGTTACAGGATCCATCGGTCATGGCCGGTGACGTCTTGTAGATGTGCTTGGAGCCTTAAGGTACCTTCACATTTAGCGACGCTGCAGCGATCCAGACAACGATCCGGATCGCTGCAGCGTCGCTGTTTAGTCGCTGGAGAGCTGTCACACAGACAGCTCTCCAGCGACCAACGATGCCGGTAACCAGGGTAAACATCGGGTTAATAAGAGCATGGCCGCGCTTAGTAACCCAATGTTTATCCTGGTTACCAGCGTAAAAGTAACAAAAAAAAAACACTTCATACTTACCTTCCGCTGTCTGTCCTCCGGCGTTCTGCTTCTCTGCACTGTGTAAGCACAGCGGTGACGTCAACGCTGTGCTCTGCTTTCCGGCTGGCCGGCGCTCACAGTGCAGAGAGGCAGAACGCCGGAGGACAGACAGCGGAAGGTAAGTATGAAGTGTTTTTTTTTTTTTTTACTTTTACGCTGGTAACCAGGGTAAACATCGGGTTACTAAGCGCTGCCCTGCGCTTAGTAACCCGATGTTTACCCTGGTTACCAGTGAAGACATCGCTGAATCGACGTCACACACGCCGATTCAGTGATGTCTGCAGGAGGTCCAGCGACGAAATAAAGTTCTGGCCTTCTAGCTCCGACCAACGATGGCACAGCAGGATCTTGATCGCTGCTGCGTGTCAAACTGAGCGATATCACTATCCAGGACGCTGCAACGTCACGGATCGCTAGCGATATCGTTCAGTGTGAAGGTACCTTAAGTTACAGGATTCATCGGTCGTGGTCGGTGACGTCTTGTAGATGTGATCCGAGCCTTAGTTACATTGTCATATTCACTCCAGAATGAGTGACAGAATTCCAGAAGCCATTGCTGCAGACATTTTCCTTTTTGGTAGCTCTATAAGTCCATAAAGTCAGCACATTTTGGCCTCACAATGCATTTATCAAGCCATATAAATAGAGAGATTTGCATTCTGGATCTCACGTTATATTGTTTTTTATATTTTCCATCTTCTCCTTCATCATGAAGACGCCGGCAGGACGAGATCCCTCCAGCTGATCCAGTGCTCATCCCTCCTCCTGAATGACCCCGAGGATGGACGAGGACAGGGATGAGACCACCAGAAGATTATTCCACTTCGCCCTGGAGATCATCTCCCTGCTGAGCGGAGAGGTAACTCCTCTACATTTCTATCAGCTTTATTGTGTTCTGTGACATGTCCGACATCCGGAAGAGGAAATCCAGAATAGAGAGAAGGATTCTTTACTGTAAGGCTACGTTCACATTTGCGTTGTTGGGCGCAGCGTCAGCGACGCAACCAACAACGCATGTGCACAACGCTGCGTTTTGCGACACATGCGTTGTCATAAGAAAGCACAGAGCAGGAATTTTGGCGCAGGGAAAATGCTACAAGTAGCGTCCTCTGCACCCTGTCTGTGCATCTATATGACGCATGCGTTGTAAACGCAGTACAACGCATACCGGCGCATGTCCATGCGCCCCCCATGTTAAAGATAGGGGCGCATGACGCATGCGTCGGTATGAGTCGACAACGCTGCGCCCAACAACGCAAATGTGAACGTAGCCTATGAGCACTGATTGTGTGGAGTTCTCTGCCCGGAGGAGTTGTCATGGGGATTCCCTATAAGAGCTGTAGAGGGGCCGGGATGTCTGTCCGGAGGGGAATAATATTCCCAGTTATGGCCCCAGATTACTGGAGACGGTTATTGATCCCGGGATTTCTACTGATTGTCAGATCTGGAGTCGGGAAGGAATCTTCTCCCTAAGTGTCTCTCTCCATACACAGGATTACACAATAGTGAGGAAGACACCGGGGGACGGTGTGACTCCCATCATCCATCTCCAGGAGTCAGGAGGGCGGAGCCCGGGCCCCATCACAGACCCTCCCCCGCAGTCCCTGCTACATGAGAGGAACAAGAAGATCCTGGAGCTCAGCAACAAGATGATTGAGCTGCTGAGCGGAGAGGTGACTGCTGGGACATTATATAGGACTGGAGGATTCTGGGTGATGAGCGGAGAGGTGACTGCTGGGAGATTATACAGCACTGGAGGATTCTGGGTGATGAGCGGAGAGGTGACTGCTGGGAGATTATACAGGACTGGAGGATTCTGGGTGATGAGCGGAGAGGTGACTGCTGGGACATTATACAGCACTGGAGGATTCTGGGTGATGAGCGGAGAGGTGACTGCTGGGACATTATACAGGACTGGAGGATTCTGGGTGATGAGTGGAGAGGTGATTGCTGGGGCATTATACAGCACTGGAGGATTCTGGGTGATGAGCGGAGAGGTGACTTCTGGGACATTATACAGGACTGGAGGATTCTGGGTGATGAGCGGAGAGGTGACTGCTGGAACATTATACAGCACTGGAGGATTCTGGGTGATGAGCGGAGAGGTGACTGCTGGGACATTATACAGGACTGGAGGATTCTGGGTGATGAGCGGAGAGGTGACTGCTGGAACATTATACAGGACTGGAGGATTCTGGGTGATGAGCGGAGAGGTGACTGCTGGAACATTACACAGCACTGGAGGATTCTGGGTGATGAGCGGAGAGGTGACTGCTAGGACATTATACAGGACTGGAGGATTCTGGGTGATGAGCGGAGAGGTGACTGCTTGGGACATTATACAGGACTGGAGGATTCTGGGTGATGAGCGGAGAGGTGACTGCTTGGGACATTATACAGGACTGGAGGATTCTGGGTGATGAGCGGAGAGGTGACTGCTGGGACATTATACAGGATGGCACTGGAGGATTCTGGGTGATGATCAGGGAGGTGACTGCTGGGAAAGTATACAGGACATCACTGGAGGATTCTGGGTGATGAGCTGAGAGGTGACTGCTGGGACATTATACAGCACTGGAGGATTCTGGGTGATGAGCGGAGAGGTGACTGCTGGGACATTATACAGCACTGGAGTATTCTGGGTGATGAGCGGAGAGGTGACTGCTGGGACATTATACAGCACTGGAGGATTCTGGGTGATGAGCGGAGAGGTGACTGCTGGGACATTATACAGCACTGGAGGATTCTGGGTGATGACGGTGTGGCTCTTGTCAGGTTCCTATAAGGTGTCAGAACGTCGCTGTCTATCTCTCCATGGAGGAGTGGGAGTATCTAGAAGGACACCAGGATCGGTACCAGGATGTGATGATGGAGGAGCTCCGGCCTCTTACACCACGAGGTGAGAAGCGAGGCTCCTTGTTGGCTCCGGTGGATGTGATGACGTCTCTCCGGAGTCGTCCTATAATAGATGAGTTTTCTCCAGACTTGCTCTGGTTTTCTCTACATTTTCTCCGTCTGACAACAGCTTTCATTTCCTGATTATTTCCTTCTGATCTGTGAGTCGCGGTTTCTCCTCTGTTGTTTCGTCTTCATCAGTCTTGAGTCTTCGTCCTTCTTCTTTCAGAATCTTTCTCCTTCCTTAGAGCCTCGGTCACATTTTCTCTGCAGATGTCCCGTCCTTCTGTCCGTTCTCTGCTGTGAGTTCTTTCCCTAAGTCTAAGTAAATAGGGCAGCACACTGCAGCGCTAAAACATGTAAACTTGAAAACACGAAATTTGAACTGCATTACTGCACTAGAAATATGAAAAATGAGAGCTTTTAGCGCATAAAAATGGCCAATTTTATGTGTACCTGGTAGCCTCTTTACGGCATCTCTCTTATACCAGGTCCTACACTTGCCTTACCTCGCTGAGAATAAACGTCTCCATCTGAATGGGTACATGTGAAACCTCTTCTTAGACTAAAATTCTCTTTCTCTATGGAGGGGAATTGGACCTGCTGTAATTAAAACACCTGTAGGCTAGGAGGCGGAGTGCACGATCAGAAGGCTAGAGAATACGAGTTGGCGACTCTAGGTTCAGCACCTGTTCACACTGAGTCTATGTTTGGATGTGCCGGTCAGGTTTTTGGAATGCTTTCCCTAAGTCTGTCGTGGATTGTTACTCAGCAGAGTCGGGGTTAATTTACAGGTGATTTTCCCCCTAATCCGCTGTCGCTCGTCCGTCCCTCGGAATCTCATCATCGGTCGTGGTCGGCGTCCGGCTCCTCCTTCTTGGCTGACACTTGTGCCCCATGGGAAATAAGATATGCAAATTTCCTCTCCCCAGATACAGAGAAGGGTCTCTAGCGCCTCCTATAGGACGCAGCAATCCTAGAAATCAATATCAATGTTTCAGCCTCATCCTGATGGGGCAAATTTCCATTTTTGCAGTTTTTCCTCCTCTTCTTCCATAAGACATAACATTCTTATTTTCCATCCACAGACGTTTGAGATCTTGTGTTTTTTTGCATCATGGATTTTTCATTTTACCGTATAATGTGCTGAAAAACTGGAAAAAAAATTCTGATGCTGAGAAACGGTTAATAAAAAAATTATTTTCCCTTTATTTTTTGGGATTTTGCTTCTCGGCATTTATTGGGCGGTAAGAACGACCTCGCTGTGATTTTCTGGGTCAGTTATGGTGACACCAATCTTGTTTGTGGTTTTATATATTTTCTGGATTATAATATCAGCCGTTTCCCTGAGACCGATCACTTTATCTTCCGTTATCGGAGCGGTGTGACGGCTTCTCTTCTTGAATGCAGCGCTGACCTTTAGGGATCATTTTGGGGCATCTGTGACTTTTTGATCGTTGTGTTTTCATTGCATCTTTGGGGAGGTGTTTGTGATGTGTTTACTGTGTGGGATAAATCCTCATGTGACAATGACAAATATGATACATTTATTTTTTTGTTCTCATTTTTGGAAATAAAGTAACACTACTGGGGACTTTAACCTGAGATCCTGTTCATACTGGACGTCATAGGAAAACCTTGGCGGCAGAGACAAGGGTCTTCTGGAGGCCACAGATGGTCATAGCCGACTCTTATGCCTGAGCTGGCTGTCAGTCATATCTGGCTCTAATGCTGAGCTGGCTGTCAGTCAGTGCCGGCTCTAATGCTGAGCTGGATGTCAGTCAGTGCCGGCTCTAATGCTGAGCTGGATGTCAGTCAGTGCCGGCTCTAATGCTGAGCTGGATGTCAGTCAGTGCCGGCTCTAATGCTGAGCTGGCTGTCAGTCAGTGCCGGCTCTAATGCTGAGCTGGCTGTCAGTCAGTGCCGGCTCTAATGCTGAGCTGGCTGTCAGTCAGTGCTGGCTCTAATGCTGAGCTGGCCGTCAGTCAGTGCCGGGGCCGCGGTAACAGCTGCCGCTCTCTATACACTGAGCGATGACTGTAGCTGCTTCAGCTGAAACTTTATGACTGGAAGATGAACTCTGCTGAGTGGGACTAAAGTTAGTTTCCTCTCAGTTCTGACACTGGACAGGTTCAATATGTTATTAACCTGCCGGTTAGCCCCATGTCTGCAGGTTATTACCATTATTTTACATGACAGGTTCCCTTTAAATGTCGCTGTCAGCAGCGGTGAAGTGGTGAAAGAGCAGGAATCTGAGCTCAATCCACAGATGCGCACCTGGCCTCCTCCATGCATGAACACCAGATATCAGGAAGGGGTTAACGAGCTTTATCACATGACGTCAGAATGCACGAGACGGGGTGTCCTAGCCTCAAGGGATAAACGACATCAAAATGTCAGAAGGTCCGCTCTTCCTTTACATGGGGTCTGACCATAACGATATAAGTGGGATGGTGACGCAGGTGTTGGCCCCGCAGGGACATCGGGCCGCACAATGGTGATAATAATCAGTGTAAGTCTCCCGTAAAGGTTTGTTCATTCAGTACAATACGTATTATGGGGTTTTTCTGTGGAATCTGACCAGACAATCTCTCCTTGGCTCCCCGTGTTCACCAGTAAGCGCCCATGACCCCGGTGCCTGCTCTCTAGTTGTCCTTTCTGCACATTGATGGGCACTAACCGTTGTATACCGGGGGCTCCACACAACACCGTCCTCCCGCGCGCTTGCTGCCTGTTTTACTCTTTATATTGAGGCAGATGTTGAGATTTCTCTCTTTAAAAAAGAATAAAAACGCAGTAATTCGTCTATTAATAGGAGGACGGCAGGTTCTCTCCTCTTAGTGACCCCAGAGGATCCTGTCCAGGATGGAGGCCGTGTCCTCATGGTGACGTCATGAGCTCTCAGAAAACAATCACTGGTAAATGGTAACCGTCCTTCCTCCAATCTCCATAACGGCGAATTAGGAGACAAGAAACCGCTGGATAGAAATGTGGAGCTTTCTCCAGCTCCTCTGTGGTTCCATCTCTGGTGGAGGGAACTTGGAGAAGTTGTGTTTCTTAGTGCGGCTCCTCCATCTGACTGACGAGGGTCTTCTCTGTCCCCTCCTCAGGGTCCTCATCCTCCGAGTGCAGAGCAGAGAGCATTAGGCTTTGGCCTCGCTGATTATCACTTCATACTTGGGGCCACAATGTGCTGGGACCTCGGTACTGGTGGTGAGGACCACAACAATGTAATTTAGTCCCTGATACATAAACCTAGAATTTCCGGTTCCGATAGACGTGTCTCATATATAGATAGATACACGGCAGGTCATGTATTCAGTCTGTGTCTCCACAGATGGATCCAGGAGGATAAATCCACCAGAGAGATGTCCCCGTCCTCTGTATCCCCAGGACTGTCCGGAGGAGAATCACAACATCCCGGAGGATCATCAGGTAGATGACACTGAAGCCTCCAGAACATCTGACCATGAAGTGATGGGACCTGAGCTCATCTTACATTTTTCTTTTTAGGGTGAAGATCTGATTGATATTCAGGTTGAGGTTATACATGGAGCACAAGAGGCGATCGCAATATGGGCCGGTCAGCAGGGTGAGGAGGGGAGACTGTCATGTCTGTTCTGTGGTCACCTACTACTACTCCCATCATATCATCACATGACATAATCTATTCCATCACTGTGTGTCTCCACAGATGGATCCAGGAGGAGAAATCCACCAGAGAGATGTCCCCGTCCTCTGTGTCCCCAGGACTGTCCAGAGGAGAATCACAACATCCCGGAGGATCATCAGGTAGACGGTGCTGAGCCCTGTACACGATCTGTATATGGGGGGACATTTCTGATCGAGGTCATAGAGGTCACATATTTTGGTGGTTTTTTGTATTGTGCTGATTGTTACATCTGATATATCAGGAGGAAGATCCGACTAAGAATAAAGTGAAGGAAGAGACAGAAGAAGAAGCGATGACGAGGGGGGATCAGCCGTGTGTGAGGGACGGGAAGGAGGAGATTCCGGGAGATGTTTCCACAGGTATGTAATAATGACCGACGTGTGACGATGATGACCTGCATGCGATGAGGATGATGAGCAACGGCTGATGATGAGCAGCGTGTAATAATAATGACCGGCGTGTGATGATCATTTCCAGCATGTGATAATGACGACCGGCATATGATGAATATGACCGACGTGTGATAATGATATCCGGCATGTGATAATGATATCCGGCATGTGATGATGATGTCCAGCGCGTGATGATGACAATGACTGACGTGTGATGATGATGTCCGACATGTGAGTATGATGACCTGCGTGTGATGAACGGCATGCAATGAGGATGATGAGCAACGTCTAATGATGAGCAGCGTGTGATGATGATGACCGGTGTGTGATATTGTGTGGAATCTCCGATGCAGTGAAGCTTTATCCGCTGTCCACATCACAGCAGAAGCGTCCGGTGATGGCGCGGCTGCTGCTGTAGAGTCCGGCGGTGCACTGATGAATGATGGATCCGCCTTCACACTTCTTAATGATTTAGGAAGCACAGATTTAGTTTTCCTTTACCTTTGTTAATATTCCTTCCATCCTTTCCGTCCATATTTTTCTTCCACAAGTCCCGTGCTCCCATATAAATGACTGAGCTTGTGATTCAGATGGAACCTCTGATGGAAGATTCCCTATAATAAGGCAGATAGAGACACTGTGGACGCCATAGAGCTGGTGATCCGGCGGTGTCAAACGTGCATGAAAGTGATGTTGGCCACAGTTTTGTGCATCTTTGAAGAGACGGACAATGCTGAACAAAGGCTAGACAGTAACTGTGCTGTTTTATTAGTGATTTGATCCCTCGAGGTTTCGTCTGGATCACGTATTTTGTATATTTAGACGGAAACCCCGATGTAAGTGCTCAGTGTAGAGCGCAGGATAAATGTGAATCAAAATGGTTTTTAAAATGTTCCCAATAAAAGCTTCATCTCAGTTCACTCCCGAATCCAAATACCTCTTCCTCCTGGGCCCCATATTATGCGTAAACCGCAGTTAGCGTCTATATATTTGGCAATTCTGTAACAAGTAGAGACTGCTTAATTTACAGGGTGGGCGTCTCCAGAAGGGCAAGCTGGGTATAATGTATGGGCACTACAATGTACAGGCACTACAAGGTACTGGCAGTACAATGTCCTGGGTGCTACAATGTACTGGGCATAACGCACTTGGCATTACAATATATGGGCACTACAATGTACTGGGCACTACAATCTACTGGGTGCTACAATGTACTGGGCACTACAGTGTACTGGGCATAATGTACTGGGCACTACAACATACTGGGCACTACAATGGCATATTTGCATTTTCACTTAGCAACATCCACTGCTGCTTGTTTCTGGAGAACACCCATGGAGTCAATTACATCACTGAACCTGTGGATAAATTCTCAGAGGGGTGAAATTTCAAAAATGGGGTCACTTGAGGGGAATTCTGCTCTTCTAGCACTTATGGGTTCTGTATATGGAGTCCGCAAACTATTCTAGGAAAATCTGCGCTCCAGGAGGGAAATAACACTGCTTTCCTCCCAAGTCTCACCGTGTAGCTACGCAGTACTGCACAGCATCATATGGGATATTTCCACGTTCAGCAGAAATTGTGTAACAAATGTGGTCATTTCTACCGATTTCCCCTTGTGAAAATGTAAAATCTGGGGCTGAAACAACAATATAATGGTAAAAATGTAACTTTTTCTCCACAGTTCAATGTATAACATTTTGTGAAACCATATCTCTAGATATATTCCTTGAGGGGTCTAGTTTTCAAATTGCGCTGCAAAAGTCAAATGGTTCTCCTTCCTTTCTGAGCCCCACCATGCGCCCATACAGTAGTTTCCCCCCACATATGGGGTAACGGCATACTTAGGAGAAATTGTACAACAAATTTTATGGCGCATTTTCTGCTATTACTTTTTTGAAAATTACAAGTTTGGAGCTAAAGCAACATTTTTTGTGGTGGAAAAATTAAAATGTTTATTTTTTTCCTTCCACATTTTATTAATTCCTGTGAAGAACCGGAAGGGTAATAAACCTCTTGAATCTGGTTTTCAGCACCTTGAGGGGTGCAGTTTTTCGAATGGTGTCACTTTTGGTATTATCTGTCACATAGGCCCCTCAGTCACTTCAAATGTGAGGTGGTCTCTAAATTAATAAGGTTTTGTAAATTTTGTTGGAAAAAAAGAGAAATTGCTCATAAACTTTTAACCCTTATAACTTCCTAACAAAAAAATGATGTTTCAAAAACGATTCTGATGTAAAGTAGACATGTGGGAAATGTTATTTATGAACTACTTTTGGTTATTGAACTATATGGTTTAAGGGGATAAAAATTTGTAAACTCCGAAATACTCTTAATTTTTGTTGTCAAATTTTTGATATTTTCATAAATAAACGCAAATAACAAACATGAAGTACAATGTCACAGAAAACAAGCTCGGAATCAGTGGGACGTGTGGAAGCTCCAGAGTTATCACATAAAGTGACGCTGGTCAGGATGCGGCTCGGTCATTAACATAAGTAACTTACAATGTGGCTTGGTCCTAAGGAGTTAATGTTCCTTCAGAGCTATTGCAGTCTTCTAAGGTTTCCTATCCTGCCCTTCGGCATACTGAGGACATGATTACGGTGGCTGGAGCTCGGCTACTCACGGATGTACGGTCACCTTTGGGACTAGTCTTTCTCATTTGCATACAGTAATGAAATATTAAAACTCCATTTTTAATTGCATGGACACTTTTCTACACTAAGAGCAAGATAGGAAGCTTGAGAGAGTGAAATGGCACTGGTGGTATATTGAGGGGTAAATCCTGATGGAGGGGTCCCTTTAAGAACTATTTATTGTCTAATCTCTGCCACCCCTGATTGTGCCAATGTCACCAGTGTATAAGTGTTCCTCACTTTACCTGTCATTGTGCTAATGTTATAGTTACATAGTATTTAACCCCTTTACCCCCAAGGGTGGTTTCCACGTTAATGACCGGGCCAATTTTTACAATTCTGACCACTGTCCCTTTATGAGGTTATAACTCTGGAACGCTTCAACGGATCCCGGTGATTCTGACATTTTCTCGTGACATATTGTACTTCATGTTATTGGTCAAATATCTTTGATATTACCTGCATTTATTTGTGAAAAAACTGAAAATTGATGAAAATTTTGAAAATTTCACAATTTTCCATCTTTGAATTTTAATACCCTTAAATCAGAGTTATGTCACACAAAATACTTGTAAAGTAGACATGTGGGAAATGTTACTTATTATCAGCGCAATTTTGGAACCAACATTTTTTTTGTTAGGAAGTTATAATGGTTAAAAGTTGACCAGCAATTTCTCATTTTCACAACACCATTTTTTTTAGGGGCCACATCACATTTGAAGTCACTCTGAGGGGTCTATATGGTAGAACATACCCAAGTGTGACACCATTCTAAAAACTACACCCCTCAAGGTGCTCAAAACCACATTCAAGAAGTTTATCAACCCTTCAGGTGCTTCACAGGAATTTTTGAAATGTTTAACCCCTTAATCCCATATGCCGTACTATCCCGTCGAGGTGGGGTGGGCCTTAATTCCCACCGACGGGATAGTACGTCATAGCGATCGGCCGCGCTCACGGGGCGAGCGCGGCCGATCGGCCAGGTGTCAGCTGCCTATCGCAGCTGACATCCGGCACTATGTGCCAGGAGCGGTCACGGACCGCTCCCGGCACATTAAACCCCGGCACACCACAATCAAAGATGATCGCAGTGTACCGGCGGTAGAGGGAAGCATCGCGCAGGGAGGGGGCTCCCTGCGGGCTTCCCTGAGACGATCGGTACAAGGTGATCTTCTCACCTTGTACCGAGCGTCTTCTCCCTGCAGTCCCCGGACCCAAAATGGCCGCGGGGCTGCATCCGGGTCCTGCAGGGAGTACTTCCGAGTCAGGAGCAGGCTGCAGCTGCAGCTCTAATCCTGCACGGCTGTTTGTCAGATCACCGATCTGACAGGGTGCTGTGCACACTGTCAGATCGGCGATCTGTGATGTCCCCCCCCGGGACAAAGTGAAAGAGTAAAAAAAAAAAAAAATTTCCACACGTGTAAAAAAAAAAATTCCTAAATAAAGAAGAAAAAAAAAAATATTATTCCCATAAATACATTTCTTTATCTAAAAAAACCCCCAAAAAACAAACAATAAAAGTACACATATTTAGTATCGCCGCGTCCGTAACGACCCAACCTATAAAACTGTCCCACTAGTTAACCCCTTTAGTGAACACCGTAAGAAAAAAAAAACGAGCCAAAAAACAACGCTTTGTTATCATACCGCCGAACAAAAAGTGGAATAACACGCGATCAAAAAGACGGATATAAACGTCATCTTGTCCCGCAAAAAACGAGCCGCCATATAGCATCATAACCAAAAAAATAAAAAAGTTATAGTCCTCAGAATAAAGCAATGCCAAAATAAAAGCTATTTTATACAAAAAAAATAATTATCGTATAAAAGTGCCAAAACATAAAAAAATGATATAAATGAGGTATCGCTGTAATCGTACTGACCCGAAGAATAAAACTGCTTTATCCATTTTACCAAACGCGGAACGGTATAAACGCCTCCTCCAAGAAATTCATGAATAGCTGTTTCTCAGTCTCCCATGACCGCACCACGGAGAGAGGGGATCCGCCCTTCAGGGACAGGAAACCTACAGATAAAAGGGCCGTACCTCTCCCTCGCATCAGTTGGTTTCCTGTCCCTGACGGAAACCTTCATTGCGGAACCTTCACGAATATGTCTACCAGACGAAGATAAAGGACCAGGGCCGGCCAGTCGGGATGCGGCAGCGAGGAGGCTCCTGCCGCGGCTGATCCAGTACTTGAGGCCGCCACCGCTGGGACTGATGGGTCCTTCAGGGTGAGTGGGGGGGAGCGCTGTCACCCCTCCAGAATGGAGTATGGGGCACCTGGATTCCCTAGGAGTACACGCGCCGACAGCGTGCACAGTAGGTGCGCCAAGATGGCCACCGCCCCGGAAGTAGAGCGCGACTTCTGGGGTGGGCGCATGCGCAGTAGCGCTCCACTCTTTCCCAATGAGCGCAGGAGGAGGGGGGCAGGAACGGAGGTGACGCTGCAGGGCGGCAAATTTTAAAAGGAGACCGATGCAGACAGCTTTTGCCGCATGCGGTCTCCATGAACATGGAAGGCAGTGACGAGCAGCTCCAAGAGCAGCAGCAGCACCACCAGCTTAAGCAGCAACAACAGAGGCGCCATCATAAACAGCAGGATGGCCCAGCGGAGTAGCTGTTCCAGTAACCGCTCCACGCAGAGCAGCAGATCGGCTGCAGCGAACAAGTCACCATCTATGGATCCCTCGGTCCAGGATCCAGCTCCCCTCCAGAACCGGTACCTGCGATTTCATCTAATGGTGAGTGAACGTCGAGAAACTCCATCATTGTAATGGGGTTCCTTCTGTTCCCTTAATAGGGAAAGAAGAAGTCGGGGAAAATGAGAAACCGGTGTTGCCCCACTTGTAATAGACCCTTATCAGAATCTTGGGATAAGAAGCTCTGTAGATCATGCATACAAATAATAGTATGTGAGGAGACCCCGGATTTTACTTCTGAACTAAGATCCGCAATTAGATCTGAAGTTCAGAACGCCTTCTCAACCATCACCCAGGGGGAAAAATCAGTAAATAAAGATCCTGTATACTCAGTCTGACCCCTCTACTTCAGGGGAACTGGATTCAGATGCCTCAGACTCCTCAGCTTCATCCTGGGGTGAAGATAAAGGAGGACGTCACTGCTTTCCCCTAGACGAAGTGGAGGGTCTGGTAAAAGCAGTGAGATCCACCATGGGAATGGAAGACCCCCATCCGGATAGAACAATCCAGAACATAATGTTTGGGGGCTTAGGACAGAAGAAACAGAGTGTTTCCAATAAATCCAAATGTCGAAACCCTAATAAAAAAAAAATGGGAAACAACGGATAGGAAAAACTTGTCAGTTCCTTCCCTCAAAAGAAAATACCCCTTTGAGGAGGAGGCATCCACATCCTGGCACAAAGCTCCTAAGCTTGATGTAGCGGTGGCCAAAGCTTCAAAAAAGTTTGCACTCCCCTTTGAAGATATGGGTACGCTTAAGGATCCCCTAGATAAGAAAGCTGATACCCTACTGAAAGGGGCCTGGGAATCAGCGGGGGGAAATCTTAGGCCGGCTATAACTGCAACATGTACCTCCAGATCTCATGGTATGGGTGGATCAACTGGAGAAACAACCGAGGGACACCAAGGAACAAAATCCTGGAATCCCTACCCATGATAACGGGCAGCAGCATTCCTAGCGGACTCATCGGCAGATTCAGTCCGTTTAACATCAAAATCGGCAGCACTTTCAGACACGGCCAGGCGACCCCTATTTCTCAAAAGCTGGCCTGGAGACCTTCAAATCAAGCTTAAACTATGCTCAATTACCTTTGAGGGTAAATATTTGTTTGGTGAAACTTTGGATGATATACTCCAAAAAGCAGGAGATAAAAAGAAAGGATTCCCGAACCTAGGTCCAACATCATTCCAACGGCCCTTTCGGAATAAGAAATTCTTCTGTACAAAACCCACACAGGAAAAAATTAGATGGGAGGAAGGACAGGGGATTTCTCTTCGGCAACCCCTCCTGAGATAAAAAAAATCCCCCAAGTGACTGTCTTCCCAGGTTGGGGGGGAAGATTAACTTTTTTCCTCCCAGCCTGGGAAAAAATATCAAACAGCCCTTGGATCCTAGGTCTGATCGGATCGGGGTTGAAGATAGATTTCTCCTCCTTTCCCCCTCAAAACGAAGTCATAACTCCCCTAAGGTCTTCAGCAAAGGAACAAAGAGCATTAGAAAACGAGGTCTTAAATTTAGTAAAGAAAGCGGTTCTACAGCGTGTTCCACCTCACGAAATGGGGAAAGGATTTTATTCCCCGCTATCCTTGGTATCAAAACTAGACGGTACATATCGGACAATAATAAACCTACGGAAATTGAACAACTATGTCCGAAACCTAAAATTCAAGATGGAATCAATAAGATCCACCATCAAGATACTGTTTCCAGGATGCTTTATGAGGGTATTAGAGATGCGTATTATCACGTACCTGTCCACATGGAATATTGGAAATTCCTCAGGCTGGCAGTCTTCTTAAAATGGGGAGGTGGAAGAATTCCAATACAGAGATCTTCCATTTGGAATATCAATAGCCCCCCAGGTGTTTACAAAATTAGTAGCAGAAATAATGGCCCATCTGAGGGAACAAGACATTCTAATCATTCCATACTTATATGATCTGCTAATAGTGAGCGACTCAGCCCAGAACTGCAGAGTTCAAAGAGACAGAGTGATGAGAACCCTGGAAAATCTAGGATGGCTCCTAAACTTTAAAAAAACAAGATTGGAACCCAGCAAAATTCAAGAGTTTCTAGACCTAACACTGGACTGACAAAAACAAGAATGCCACCTTCCAGTGTGCAAAACACAGAACATCTTACACATAGTAACAAAAGCCTTACGGAATCCCTCCATGACATTGAGAGGTAATGTCACTACTGAGCTCTCTCTCGGCATGCTTACCGGTGGTACAGTGGGCCCAGCTACACACAAGAGACCTCCAATGGGACATATTGGAGAATCAGTACAAGTTGAGAGGCCACTTAGAAAGGCAGATAACTCTAAATTCCTCTTCTATTCATTCCCTACTTTGGTGGACAGATGCCCACAATTTATCCAAAGGGATCCCCTGGGCAACAAAGATATCCCATATAATTACTACAGATGCAAGCCCCACAGGATGGGGAGCTCACATGAACAACCTAGTTACTCAGGGGACATGGGAAAATCAGGAGCTAGAAGCTTCTTCGAATCAGAAAGAGCTATGGACTGTGGGTCAGGCTCTCTCAGCTTTCCTACCCCAACTATGGGGTCACCATGTCAGCATATTTTCGGACAACCAAGTAGCAGTAGCTTATGTAAACCATCAGGGAGGTACCAGGTCCCACCTCTGCCAGGATCCTCAGACTAGCGGAAGAGAATCTTCTATCCCTCTCGGCACTACATATTCGCGGGGTAGAAAATCAAAATGTGGATTATCTGAGTCGTACTCAAGTAAAGCGAGGCGAATGGGTCTTGAATCAATCCATCTTTCAAAAAATAACAAAGATGTGGGGAACTCCAACGATAGACTTGTTTGCCGATCACAAAAAACAAGAAGTCTTCTGCTCCCTTAATCCCAAGGGAAATCCTCAGGTTCTAGATGCCTTTATGCTTCCATGGACTCAGAATCTGACATATGCCTTCCCCCCCCCCCCATCATCCTTATACCAGCACTAATACGGAAAGTCAGAGAAGACAGGGCAAGGATGATACTAATAGACCCATTCTGGCCGAAGAGAACCTGGTTCTCTTGGCTGAGGATGCTATCTATCATCGACCCTTGGGTGCTACCGGACTTCCCGGACCTCCTGTCTCAGGGACCAGTCTTACACCCTCAAGCAGCGAACCTCCATTTAACAGCGTGAAATTTGAAAGGACACTGCTGAGGGAAAGAGGGTTCTCAGACAAACTGATTTCTACACTACAAAAAAGTATGAAACCAGTTACCACTAGAACTTACGGCAAAACCTGGAGGAAATTCCTATCCACCTCCAAGGTAAAGATCCAGGAGGGGTCCTAAATTACGGAAGTACTTGAATTCTTACAAAAAGGTCTAGAAAAGGGCCTAGCAGTTAGCACGTTAAAAGTACAGGTATCAGCCTTAGGTGCACTTTATAATCAGGACATTGCAGGCAACCCTTGGGGAGCAAGATTCATCAAAGCAGCAACAAGATCTAAACCATTGGTCAGCCAAAAACTGCCATCCTGGGATCTGAATCTGGTCCTATCTGCCCTAACAGGACCCCCGTTTGAACCGATAGACACAACCTCCCTTGAAATGTTATCCTTAAATACCATACTACTGGTAGCCTTAACATCGGCCCGTAGAGTAAATGACATTCAGGCCCTATCGGCAACACCCCCATTGACGAAGATCCTAGATGATGGGGTTATATTAAAACCTGACCCAGCCTATTTACCTAAGGTGGCATCTCGGTTACACAGGTCCCAAGAGGTAGTCCTTCCTTCATTTTGCCCAAATCCTAGAAATGGTAAAGCGGAGGAATTCCACACTCTAGATGTCAAAATATGCCTAGTTCAGTACCTAGAGTCCACCAAGAGCTGTAGGAAGAAAGGATCTCTTTGTCTGCTTTCAGGGGCCAAGGAAGGGACTTAAAGCATCCAAGGATACCCTGGCAAGGTGGATAAAGGAAGCGATAACCCTGGCCTACTCATCCACTGGGAACACAATCCCGGATGGTCGAAAGGCTCATTCTACAAGGGCCATAACGACCTCATGGGCAGAGAGGTCAGAGGTATCTATAGAACAAATCTGTACGGCGGCCACCTGGTCATCACCTTCAACCTTTTTTAGACACTACAGATTAGATTTAACTTCTACATCTGATTTGACCTTTGGGAGAAGAGTCCTTCAGGCGGTGGTCTCTCCCTAAGCTTCCATTCTCTGAAATGCTCTCCGTGGTGCTGTCATGGGCTCTGAGAAACACCGCTATCGGTGAGTAACTATGACTTTTTTCATTCTGCCTCCCCAAAATCGTAATAAAAAGTGATCAAAAATGTCATGGTACCGATAAAAAGTCAACTCGTCCCGCAAAAAAAAGACCTCACATGACTCTGTGGGCCAAAATATGGAAAAATTATAGCTCTCAAAATGTGGTGATACAAAAACAATTTTTGCAATAAAAAGCGTCATTTAGTGTGTGACAGCTGCCAAACAAAAACCCGCTATAATAACCCTCTATAAATAGTAAATCAAACCTCCCTTTATCACTGCCCTAGGGAAAATAATAAAATAAAAAAATGTATTTATGTCTATTTTCCAATTAGGGTAAGGTTTGTTTTACACATACCGTTGTTTTGTGGCCCCATTAGATTTCTATGGGGCTGCAAAAACGGTAATAATAATAATTTCACGGTGTGCCGTATAGCCGTGAGGGCCATGTTTACAGCCATCAAAAAAAGATCGAGCCTGCTCTTTTTCCCGGCTTACAGACATGGCCCCCATTCAAAATCAATGGGGCCGCAAAGACAACAGAAGTTTGTTTTTGCGGTGCACCGTGACTTCCGGTTTTGCAGAAGGATGATTTCTGAAACCCGAAAAACAGCGATCCGCAAGTTTTTTGCAGTCCATTGTGGCAGATTGTGAAAATTGCGGCGATACGGCCCGCAATAATGGGCCACATAAAACCCGGTATGTGTAAAAGAAGCCTTAGGGTTAGGACTAAAGTTAGGGTTGGGGCTAAGCTTAGGGTTGGGGCTAATGGTAGGGTTAGGGCTGGGGCTAGAGATGGGGTTAGGGTTTGGATTACGTTTACGCTTGGGATTAGGGTTAGGGGTGTGTCAGGGTTAGGGGTGTGGTTAGGGTTGGGATTAGGGTTAGGGGTATGGTTAGGGTTGGGATTAGGGCTAGGGGCGTGTTGGGGTTAGGGGTGTGGTTGGGATTAGGGTTAGGGGTATGGTTAGGGTTGGGATTAGGGCTAGGGGCGTGTTGGGGTTAGGGGTGTGGTTAGGGTTGGGATTACTGTTAGGGGTGTGATAAAGTTGGAGTTAGAATTGGGGGGTTTCCACTGTTTAGGCCCATCAGCGGCTCTCCAAATGCAACATGGCGTCCAATCTCAATTCCAGCCTATTCTGCGTTGAAAAAGTAAAACAGTGCTCCTTCCCTTCCGAGCTCTGTCGTGCGCCCAAACAGTAGTTTACGCTCACATATGGGGTATCAGCGTACTCAGGACAACTTGGACAACAACTTTTGATGTCCAATTTCTCCTGTTACCCTTGGGAAAAATACAAAACTGGGGGCTAAAATATGAATTGTGAAAAAAAAAATAAAAAATTATTTTCACTGCTCTGCGTTAGAAACTGTAGTGAAACACTTGGGGGTTCAAATTTCTCATAACACATCTGGATAAGTTCTATGGGGGTCTAGTTCCCAATATGGGGTCACTTATGGGGGGTTTCTACTGTTTAGGTACATCAGTGGCTCTGCAAACGCAACGTGACGCCCACAGACTATATCATCTAAGTCTGCATTCCAAACGGCGCTCCTCTTCCGAGCTCTGCCATGCCCCCAAACAGTGGTTCCCCCCACATATCGGGTATCAGCGAACTGAGGACAAATTGAACAACTTTTGGGGTCCAATTTCTCCTGTTACCCTTGAAAAAATAAAAAATTGGAGGCAAAAAATAATTTTTGTGAAAAAAAAAAATATATGATTTTTTTATTTTTACGGCTCTACATTCTAAACTTCTGTGAAGCACTTGGGGGTTCAAAGTGCTCTCCACACATCTAGATGAGTTCCTCAGGGGATCTACTTTCCAAAATGGTGTCACTTGTGGGGAATTTCCACAGTTTTAGGCACATCAGGGGTTCTCCAAACGCAACATGGCGTCCTATCTCAATTCCAGTCAATTTTGCATTGAAAAGTCAAATGGCGCTCCTTCCCTTCCGAGCTCTGACATGCGCTCAAACAGTGGTTTACCCCCAGAAATGGAATCGGCATACCCAGGACAAATTGCGCAACAACTTTTGGGGTCCAATTTCTCCTGTTACCCTTAGTAAAATAAAACAAATTGGATCTGAGTAATTTTTTTGTGAAAAATAGTTAAATGTTCATTTTTTTTAAAACATTCCAAAAATTCCTGTGAAGCACCTGAAATTAAATAAATAATAAACTTCTTGAATGTGGTTTTGAGCACCTTGATGGGTGCAGTTTTTAGAATGATGTCACTTTTGGGTATTTTCTATAATATAGCCCCCTCAAAGTGACTTCAAATGTGATGTGGTCCCTAAAAAAAAAAATGGTGTTGTAAAAATGAGAACTCGCTGGTCAACTTTTAACCATTATAACTTCCTAAAAAAAAAATAAAAATGTGGGTTCTAAAATTGTGCTGATGTAAAGTAGACATGTGGGAAATGTTATTTATTAACCCCTTCCCGACCTTTGACGCCACGTAGGCGTCAAGAAAGTCGGTGGCAATCCGACCCATGACGCCTATGTGACGTCATGGAAAGATCGCGTCCCTGCAGATCGGGTGAAAGGGTTAACTTCCATTTCACCCGATTTGCAGGGACAGGGGGAGTGGTAGTTTAGCCCACCCCCCCCCCCCCCCCCCCCCGTGGCTACGATCGCTCTGATTGACTGTTGAAAGTGAAACTGCCAATCAGCGATTTGTAATATTTCACCTAAAAAAACTGGTGAAATATTACAATCCAGCCATGGCCGATGCTGCGATATCATCGGCCATGGCTGGAAACACTGATGTGCCCCCCCCCCCCCCCACCGATCGCCCCCCCCTAAGCCACCGATCTGTGGTCCGCTCCCCTCCGTTCTGCGCTCCGCTCCCCCGTCCTCCTGTCTGCTCCCCCTGTGCTCCTATGCCACCCCCGTGCTCTGACGCCCCCCCCCCCCCCCGTGCCCCGATCTCCCCCCCCCTCTTATACTTACCGAGGCTCCCGGGGTCCGTTCGTCTTCTTCATGGGCGCCGCCATCTTCCAAAATGGCGGGCGCATGCGCACTGCGCCCGCCAAATCTGCCGGCCGGCAGATTCGTTTCAAGTGCATTTTGATCACTGTGATAAAACCTCACAGTGATCAAAATAAAAAAAATACTAAATGACCCCCCCCTTTATCACCCCCATAGGTAGGGACAATAATAAAATAAAGAAATATTTTTTTTCTTCCACTAAGGTTGGGGTAAGAACTAGGGTTAGGGTTAGGGTTTCGGTATGTGCACACGTATTCTGGTCCTCTGCGGATTTTTCCGCAGCGGATTTGATAAATCCACAGTGCTAAACCGCTGCGGATTTATCGTGGATTTACCGCGGTTTTCTGCGCATTTCACTGCGGTTTTACAACTGCGGTTTACTATTGGAGCAGTTGTAAAACCGCTGCGGAATCCGCAGAAAGTGACATGCTGCGGAATGTAAACCCCTGCGTTTCCGTGCAGTTTTTCCGCATGTGTACAGCGATTTTTGTTTCCCATAGGTTTACATTGAACTGTAAACTCATGGGAAACTGCTGCGGATCCGCAGCGTTTTCCGCAGCGTGTGCACATACCTTTAGAATTAGGCTATGTGCACACGGTGCGGATTTGGCTGCGGATCCGCAGCGGATTGGCCGCTGCGGATTCGCAGCAGAGTTCCATCAGGTTTACAGTACCAAGTAAACCTATGGAAAACCAAATCCGCTGTGCCCATGGTGCGTAAAATACCGAGCGGAAACGCTGCATTGTATTTTCCGCAGCATGTCAATTCTTTGTGCGGAGCGTTTTACACCTGTTCCTCAATAGGAATCCGCAGGTGAAATCCGCACAAAAAACACTGGAAATCTGTGGTAAATTCTCAGGTAAAACGCAGTGCCTTTTACCCACGGATTTTTCAAAAATGGTGCGGAAAAATCTCACACGAATCCGCAACGTGGGCACATAGCCTTAGGGTTGGAATTAGGGTTGTGGTTAGGGTTGTGATTAGGGGTGTGTTGCGGTTAGTGTTGGAGGTAGAATTGAGGGGTTTCCACTGTTTAGGCACATCAGGGGTCTCCAAACGCAACATGGCGCCACCATTGATTCCAGCCAATCTTGTATTCAAAAAGTCAAATGGGGCTCCCTCACTTCCGAGCCCCGACGTGTGCCCAAACAATGGTTTACCCCCACATATGGGGTACCAGCATACTCAGGATAAACTGCGCAACAATTATTGGGGTCCAATTTCTCCTGTTACCCTTGTGAAAATAAAAAATTGCTTGCTAAAACATCATTTTTGAGGAAAGAAAAATGATTTTTTATTTTCACGGCTCTGAGTTGTAAACGTCTGTGAAGCACTTGGGGGTTCAAAGTGCTCACCACATATCTAGATAAGTTCCTTGGGGGGTCTAGTTTCCAAAATGGGGTCACTTGTGGGGGGTTTCTACTGTTTAGGCACATCAGGGGCTCTGCAAACGCAACGTGACGCCCACAGAGCATTCCATCAAAGTCTGCATTTCAAAAGTCACTACTTCCCTTCCGAGCCCGGCATGTGCCCAAACAGTGGTTTACCCCCACACATGGGGTATCAGCGTACTCAGGAGAAACTGGACAACAACTTTTGGGGTCCAATTTCTCCTGTTACCCTTGGGAAAATAAAAAATTCTGGGCTAAAAATTATTTTTGAGGAAAGAAAACGTATTTATTATTTTCACGACTCTGCGTTGTAAACTTCTGTGAAGCACTTGGGGGTTCAAAGTGCTCACCACACATCTAGCTAAGTTCCTTTCGGGGTCTAGTTTCCAAAATGGGGTCATTTGTGGGGGATCTGCAATGTTTAGGCACACAGGGGCTCTCCAAACGCGACATGGTGTCCGCTAATGATTGGAGCTAATTTTCCATTTAAAAAGCCAAATGGCGTGTCTTCCCTTCCAAGCCCTGCCTTGCGCCCAAACAGTGGTTTACCCCCACATATGGGGTATCTGCGTACTCAGGACAAACTGGACAACAACATTTGGGGTCCAATTTCTCCTAATACCCTTGGCAAAATAGGAAATTCCAGGCTAAAAAATCATTTTTGAGGAAAGAAAATTATTTTTTATTTTCATGGCTCTGCGTTATAAACTTCTGTGAAGCACCTGGGGGTTTAAAGTGCTCAGTATGCATCTAGATAAGTTCCTTGGGGGGGTCTAGTTTCCAAAATGGGGTCACTTGTGGGGGAGCTCTAATGTTTAGGCACACAGGGGCTCTCCAAACGCGACATGGTGTCCGCTAACAATTGGAGCTAATTTTCCATTCAAAAAGTCAAATGGCGCGCCTTCCCTTCCGAGCCCTGCCGTGTGCCCAAACAGTGGTTTACCCCCAATGTGAGGTATCGGTGTACTCAGGAGAAATTGCCCAACAAATTTTAGGATCCATTTTATCCTGTTGCCCATTTGAAAATGAAAAAATTGAGGCTAAAATAATTTTTTTGTGAAAAAAAAAAAAAGTACATTTTCATTTTTACGGATCAATTTGTGAAGCACCTGAGGGATTAAAGTGCTCACTATGCATCTATACAAGTTCCTTGGGGGGGTCTAGTTTCCAAAATGGGGTCACTTGTGGGGGAGCGACAATTTTTAGGCACACGGGGGCTCTCCAAACGCGACATGGTGTCCGCTAAAGAGTGGAGCCAATTTTTCATTCAAAAAGTCAAATGGCGCTCCTTCCCTTCCAAGCCGTGCCGTGCGTCCAAACAGTGGTTTACCCCCACATATGAGGTATCAGGACAAATTGGACAACAACTTTCGTGGTTCAGTTTCTCCTTTTACCATTGGGAAAATAAAAAAATTGTTGCTAAAATATCATTTTTGTGACTAAAAAGTTAAATGTTCATTTTTACCTTCCATGTTGCTTCTGCTGCTGTGAAGCACCTGAAGGGTTAATAAACTTCTTGAATGTGGTTTTGTGCACCTTGAGGGGTGCAGTTTTTTTAGAATGGTGTCACTTTTGGGTATTTTCAGCCATATAGACCCCTGAAACTGACTTCAAATGTGAGGTGGTCCCTAAAAAAATGGTTTTGTAAATTTCGTTGTAAAAATGAGAAATTGCTGGTCAAATTTTAACCCTTATAACTTCCTAGCAAAAAAAAAATTTTGTTTCCAAAATTGTGCTGATGTAAAGTAGACGTGTGGTAATGTTATTTATTAACTATTTTGTGTCATATCTCTGGTTTAACAGATTAAAAATTCAAAATGTGAAAATTGTGACATTTTCAAAATTTTCACCAAATTTCCATTTTTATCACAAATAAACGCAGAATTTATTGACCTAAATTTACCACTAACATGAAGCCCAATATGTCACGAAAAAACAATCTCAGAACCGCTAGGATCCGTTGACGTGTTCCTGAGTTATTACCTCATAAAGGGACACTGGTCAGAATTGCAAAAAACAGCCAGGTCATTAAGGTCAAAATAGGTTGGGTCATAAAGGGGTTAAGCATTTTGTGTAACATATCTCTGTGATTTAAGGGCATGAAAATTCAAAGTTGGAAAATTGTGAAATTTTCAAAATTTTTGCCAAGTTTCTGTTTTCTTAAACAATAAACGCAAGTTATAATGAGGAAATTTTACCACTAACATGAAGTACAATCTGTCATGAGAAAATGTCAGAATCACCAGGATCCATGAAAGTGTTCCAGAGTTATAACCTCATAAAGGGACAGTGGTCAGAATTGTAAAAATTGGCCCAGTCATAAATGTGCAAACCACCCTTAAGGGTTAAGGGGTTAATAAATATGTTAAAAAGAAGCGGGCCCAATACTGACCCCTGTGGAACCCCACTGCTAACCGCGACATAGTCCAAGTATGCTCCATTAATAACCACCCTTTGTTTCCTATCCCTGAGCCAGCTCTTAACCCACTTACACATATTTTCCCCTATCCCCATTGTTTTCATTTCATGTAGCAACCTTTTGTGTGGCACCGTATCAAAAGCTTTTGAAAAGTCCATATACACCTTATTACCGTTCCTTTCACTGATGAGGTTCTTCATTGTGAGCTCCATAAAGTAAATGTAGAAATCTCTTTGGATGTGAATTTCTTCTACAACTCAAATCTACCTTTCTTTCTTATAGTAAATCCTTGTGGTATTAATGGTTTATCACTAAATTGTATAAAAGAAGATATCAGGAAGCACTCTAATGGAGAAAACCTCTTTACCCTTCATGGACCTCCTGGACTTCACAGCACTTCACTTTGTAATAATCCTCCTAATCATGAGGAATCCTCTCTTGACCAATATCGCATTATTACCACAATTTCAGGAGCCAAAGTGGATACAAGATTTCAGTGTGACCAGCAAATTATTAGAAGCTCAGATTTTTTAACACAAAGAAAACACAAAGGAGAAAAACCATACTCCTGTTTAGAATGTGGGAAATGCTTTACAAAGAAATCAAAATTTGTTAGACATGAGAGAAGTCACACAGGAGAAAAGCCATTTTCATGTTCAGAATGTGGGAAATGTTTTTTATATAAATCACAAGTTGCTGTGCATAAGAGAACTCACACAGGAGAGAAGCCATTTTCATGTTCAGAATGTGGGAAGGCCTTCATATTAAAAGGGAATCTTATTTCACATCAGAGAATTCACACAGGAGAAAAGAAGCCATTTTCATGTTCAATATGTGAGAAGGCCTTCACATATAAAGGGTATCTTATTAAACATCAGAGAATTCACACAGGAGAGTTGCCATTTTCATGTTCAGAATGTGGGAAATGTTTTTTAAAGAAATCACAAGTTGCTGTGCATGAGAGAACTCACACAGGAGAGAAGCCATTTTCATGTTCAGAATGTGGGAAATCCTTCACAGGTAAAGGGTGTCTTATTTCACATCAGAGAATTCACACAGGAGAAAAACCATTTTCATGCTCAGTATGTGGGAAGTCCTTCAGGGAAAAAGGGACTTTGATTACACATCAGAGAATTCACACAGGAGAGAAGCCATTTTCATGTTCAGAATGTGGGGAGGCCTTCACATATAAAGGAAGTCTTATTAAACATCAGAGAATTCACACAGGAGAGAATCCTTTTTCATGTTCAGAATGTGGGAAGTTCTTCAAAGAAAAATGGAGTGTTATTAAACATCAGAGAATTCACACAGGAGTGAAGCCATTTTCATGTTCAGAATGTGGGAAGGCCTTCAAAGGGAATGGGGAACTTATTAGACATCAAAGAATTCATACAGGAGAGAAGCCATTTTCATGTTCAGAATGTGGGAAGGCCTTCAAAGGGAATGGGGAACTTATTAGACATCAGAGAATTCACATAGGAGAAAAGCCATTTTCATGTTCAGAATGTGGGAAGTCCTTCAAAGAAAAAAAGAGTCTTATTATACATCAGAGAATTCACACAGGAGAGAAGCCATATTCATGTTCACAATGTGGGAAATCCTTCACAGGTAAAGCGTGTCTTATTTCACATCAGAGAATTCACACAGAAGAAAAACCATTTTCATGCTCAGTATGTGGGAAGTCCTTCAGAGAAAAAGGGACTTTCATTACACATCAGAGAATTCACACAGGAGAGAAGCCATTTTCATGTTCAGAATGTGGGAAGTCCTTCAAAGAAAAAAAGAGTCTTATTATACATCAGAGAATTCACACAGGAGAGAAGCCATATTCATGTTCACAATGTGGGAAATCCTTCACAGGTAAAGCGTGTCTTATTTCACATCAGAGAATTCACACAGGAGAAAAACCATTTTCATGCTCAGTATGTGGGAAATGTTTTAGAGATAAATCACATCTTGTTAGACATCAAAGAATTCACACAGGAGAGAAACCTGTTTACAATGTGGAATGTGCTTTACAAAAAAATCAGGTCTTGTGAGCCACGAGAGAAGTCACGCATTGAAGCATGTTCAGAATGTGGGAAATCTTTCATACACAAATCATATCTTGTAAAACATGAGAGAAGACATGCAAGAAAGATACTGTAATTATGTTCTGTGTTTTATAGATGTTAATAAACATTGCTCGGTATAAATGAGTACACCCCCTTTGATAAGATGTAATTAATATCTCACTGAACTTCAGAACAATTTCTAACATTTTGCCAACACTAAGTTTCATAGAACATGTTGGTGGGGGGATATGATGGATAGGAGCTGTTTGGGAATATGATGGATAGGAGCTGTGTGTGTGAGAGGGCAATATAAGAGGAGCAGTATGTGTGGGGAAAAATATAACAGAGGAACTGTGTGTGGGCAATATGGCAAAGAGAAGCTGTGTGTGGGGGAGAATATGACAGAGGAACTGCGCACGGTTGAAATATGACAGGAGCTGCGTGTGTGGGAAATTTAACAGGAGCTGTGTGTGGAGTATTTAGGAGGAGATGAGGGGGGAATATGATGGAGAGGAGCTGTGTGTGTGTGAGGATATGATGGAGGAGATGTATGGGGGAATATAATGGAGAGGAGCTGTGGAAGAGAATATAACAGGAGCTTTTTGTGTGGGGGAATGTGATGGAGTGGAGCTATGTGTGGGAAATATGATGGAGTGGAGTTGTATGTGTGGGGGGAATACAACAGAAGAGCTCTGTGTGAGGGGGTATATGAGAGAGGACCTGTGTGTGTGTTAGCTTCAGTGATAGCAACCTAGGAAAATGCTCCAGCATAAGAAGTGCTGAGAGGGGTTAATCGGCCATGTTTAGTGCTAGGTTGATTGAACAGCTGTAGAGAGAGGATTCCAGAGGATAAATACCCAGCCTTAGGGCTCATACCCATATGTGTGAAAAAAGTTCCAATATCAGGGCGTAAAAAACGGACAAGTGTCATGTGAGTACAATCCGATTTACATCCGTCTGCAATGCGAATTAAACATAAGCCTTTACATAGAGAAATTCTCTCGTTACACATCGTTTTCAAAGGAAAATTTTTTCAAAACACATCTACAGCTGATTCTCACAAAATTATGGAAAAAGAAACACATGGGCTACTTGCACAGTGAACAAGTCTCTGTAGGAACATGTTCACACACCACCAAGAAATTTGAAGACACAAAAGAGCACAGTAAAACCAAAAACACTCAGTTGCAAAAAAAAATCACAGTAATCAAGTTCTAGTAAAAAGATGTAAAAAACAGCATATTTGGTTGATACGTTTTTGCAAAAAATGTATACTAAGCTGCTCCACCAAACGTCAAGGTATACCCATATAGAGCAGTCCTAACTGATGTATGCAATCCCTATCTGATGTATTTAAAAACCTGATGATCTGTATACCTGTATGAGCAGGGTTCAGAGAGGAAATGTCCATGTGGACACGCTGAATGGAACAGCTTTTGTGCAAATGGCCCACAAGGAGTGGTGGATAACTCCCTAGTCTTGTAGACACAAGAGAACAATTATGGAAACAGAAACACATAGGCTACTTGCACAGTGAACAAGTCTGTAGGAACCACTCCTTGTGGGCTATCTGCACAAAAGCTGTTCCATTCAGCGTGTCCACATGGACATTTCCTCTCTGAACCCTGCTCATACAGGTAATATACAGATCATCAGGTTTTTAAATACATCAGATAGGGATTGCATATATCAGTTAGGACTGCTCTATATGGGTATACATTGACGTTTAGTGGAGCAGCTCAGTATACATTTTTTGCAAAAAAGTATCGACCAAATACCCTGTTTTTTTTACATCTTTTTGCTAGCACTTGATGATTACTGTGATTTTTTTGCAACGGAGTGTTTTAGGTTTTACTGTGCTCTTTTGTGTCTTCTCACAAAATTAGAATATCATTAAAAAGTGAATTTATTTCAGTTCTTTAATACAAAAAGTGAATCTCCTATATAGAGTCATTACACAAAGAGTGAACTATTTCACATGTTTATTTATGTTAATGTTGATGATTATAGCTTACAGCCAATGAAAACCCAAAAGTGATTATCTCAGTAAATTAGAATACTTTATAACACCGGCTTGAAAAATGATTTAAAAAATCCAAAATGTTGGCCTACTGAAATATATGTTCAGTAAATGCACTCAATACTTGGTCGGGGCTCCTTTTGCATCAATTACTGCATCAATGCGGCGTGGCATGGAGGCGATCAGCCTATGGCTCTGCTGAGCGGTTATGGAAGCCCAGGTTGCTCTGATAGCAGCCTTCAGGTCGTCTCCATTGTTGGGTCTGGTGTCTCTCATCTTCCTCTTGACAATACTCCATAGATTCTCTATGGGGTTAAGGTCAGACGAGTTTGCTGCCAATCAAGCCCAGTGATACTGTTGTTTGTAAACCAGGTATTGGTACTTTTGGCAGTGTGGACAGGGGCCAAGTCCTGCTGGAGAATTAAATTTCAATCTCCAAAAAGCTTGTCGGCAGAGGTAAGCATGAAGTGCTCTAAAATTTCCTGGTAGGTGGCAGCGCTGATTATCGTCTTGATAAAACACCATTTACCTACACCAGCGGATGACATGGCTCCCTAAAACAATCACTGATTGTGGAAATTTCACGCTAGACCTCCAGCAGCTTGGATTGTGGCCTCTTCACTCTTCCTCCAGACTCTGGGACCTGGATTTCCAAATTAAATGCAAAAATTACTTTCTTAAAACAACACCTTGGATAACTGACAACAGTGCAGTTCTTTTCTCTTTGGCCCAGGTAAGACGCTTCTGGTGTTGTCTATTGGTCACGAGTGGCTTGACACAAGGAAAGCGACACTTGTAGCCCATGTCCTGGATACGTCTGTGTGGTGACTCTTGAAGCAATGACTCCAGCAGCAGTCCACTCCTTGTGAATCACCCCCAAATTTTTGAATGGCCTTTTCTTAACAATCCTTTCCAGGCTGCGGTTATGCCGGTCGCTTGTGCACCTTTTTCTACAACACTTTTTTCTTCCATTCAACCTTCCATTAATATGCTTGAATGCAGCACTCTGTGAACAGCCGGCTTCTTTAGCAATTACCTTTTGTGTCTTATCCTCCTTGTGGAGTTTGTCAGTGACTGCCTTCTGGACATCTGTCAGGTCAGCAGTCTTCCCCATGATTGTGGAGCAACTGAAACAGACTAAGGGACCTTAATAAATGCTGAGGAAGCCATTGCAAGTGTTTTTTGTTAATTGTCCTAATTTACTGAGATAATGACTTTTGGGTTTTCATTGGCTGTAAGCCATAATCATCGACATTAACAGAAATAAACACTTGAAATCGATCACTCTGTCTGTAATGATTCTATATAATATATGAGTTTCACTTTTTGTATTGAAGAACTGAAATAAACGTTTTGTGTGGAGTAATTGTATATATACAGTAGAGACCCAAAGTTTGGACACATCTTCTCATTTCTGGCAGAAATGTCCGGTTTTTGTCAGGAAATTTCTGCAAGAAATATTGACGTGTGCACATACCCTTATAGGTATATTTTTTAGTAAAATGTAAATTGTTCTTTCATTCTATAAACTACTGACATGTCTCTGAAGTTCCAATCAATAAATTTTGTATTTATTTCCTGAAAATGAGAAATGGTCAAAATAACAAAAAATGCATTGCTTGCAGACCTCAAATAATGCAAAAAAAACAAGTTCAGAATCATTTTGAAACAACGATACTAATGTTTTAACTTGGGAAGATAATTCAATCTCACGTAGTCATTGTGATCCCTTTTTTCAGGCCTCCCTTCACAACCCCAACCTCCCCGCCCCTTCCCCACCACCACCACCTTTTTTACTTTCCGGTCAGTCCCTGTCATAACTTTTACTCACCATGTTTCCAGATGTACAGTGTGGTTAATTCTTACTATTGATTCAATATAGGTCCAACACACAGGGCAGCAAGCCACGTTTGGCCATATACCGCCTTACCATCTACTGGGTATTTAACCTGGGACCTTCCTTTCATTGCCTTCTATCCTTATTATTCCTTACCTGCATACTATGCTTATTTTTAACCCCTGTCAATCCTTTGCAGCACCACCTATACTTTAAAGCGAGGGATTTGCGATGCTTATTTATCATTGTTATACCAAGGTAACGAGTGCCTACTGTCTCTCTCCTCATCTCCTCTCGAACTCAAACCTCCTTGATCTTTAAACCACCTATGGTCCCACGTCTGACATAACTTTATGAATTTTATTCACTTCGGTGCATCCTTGGTGCGTGGAAGACTTGATGGTTGCTTTCCATTCCTTTGTACTTTGGCGTAATGTTCGTTGTTACATTATGCACGGATGCTGTATATATGTATATTTTTCTTGTTTATATTTACCCTTGTCATGTTTTTTGTTTTTAGGGATGTTATGATTAAGGCTCGGGAGAGTCGAAACGTCAATGTTACTACTGTGGTCGCTTATCCGATATTTGTATATTGCTCCCATGTGTTACTAGTGTAAAGTTTTGTCTAACAAATTTGCACCATTTGCATAAGCAGCAACTAGAGTGTGCGGTGTCTTCCAAGTATTACTTAACTCAGGAAGAGTTCAGAAATCAATTATTTGTGGAATAACCATGATTTTTAATCCCAGATTTCATGTGTCTTGGCAGCTTTCCACCAGTCTTTCACTCTTTTGGGTGACCTTATGCCACTCATGGTACAAAAATGTCAGCAGTTCTTTGTTTGATGGCTCGTGACTATCCATCTTCCTCTTGATTACATTCCAGAAGTTTTCTCTTGTCATAAGGTTTTCATTCTAGTCACAAGCCATCAAAGAAGAACTACTTACTTTTTTTTACCAGGAGTGGCATAAAGTAACCCAAAAGCAGTGTGAAAGACTGGTGGAAAGCTGCCAAGACACATGAAAGCTGTGATCAAAAATCATGGTTATTCCACAAAATATTGATTTCTGAACTCTTCCCGAGGTAAAATATTAGTATTGATGTTTCTAAATGATTATGAACTTGGTTTTTCTTGCATTATTTGAGGTCTGCAAGCAATGCATTTTTTGTTATTTTGACCATTTCTCCTTTTCAGAAAAAAATAAAAAATTTACTGTTTGGAACTGCGGAGACATGTTGTCAGTAGTTTATGGAATACAAGAACAATTTACATTTTACTCAAAAATATAAAGAGAAAAATCAGACAAACTGAACATTTTACAGTGGTCTCTTAATTTTTGCTAGAGCTGTGTATATATATATATATATATACACACACACACAGCAGCTATGAGGCAGACAGGTAAGACTGGTGTATTACCTGTATGCCCATAGTAATCAATCAAAATTGTCTGGGGGTGACAGATTCCCTTTAATGGGATTTTTAAATTTTTTAATGAAGGAAATTGCTTTCCACGTGCCTGAGGACCCAAATACTCAAAATTAATAATTAAATATATTTTAGGATCTTCATTTGTAAATTCACTCATGTTATTGAACATATTGGGAAATTTACAGGGAGAGCTCATTTTTCCATTACAAACACTGTTTAATATTTATGCAAACAAGCAACTTCAGACATTAGTAATTCAATTTATGTATTTTAACATAGTATAAGTCATAACAGTATCGATTAACTAATTGCCAAATTCTAAGGAAAATAAGGATACTATACTGTGAATAATATTAGAGACATAATCCCATGTCAATTATCTGTATACTATTGGGCCTGTAATAATAAAACATCCTTCAGCACATACTGTGGTAACATGACACCTGGCCAGCTTCATCAAAAGTTTCACACCTTCCCTAGCTAGCTGAAGTGCAACCTTCTACAGGAAAACCCCCTGTGGATCCAAGCCATGTGGCCCAAGTCCTTTGATCAGCCAGCTAGGAATTCATAAAGGAGTTATACACATACTATATGTCCTAGCTGTACAATGTGTATATTTCCGAGATCCCCAGAACAGGGCAATCACCTGTCTTGGTCTCGAGTCATTCTAGCATGCATGGGAAGGGAGATACATAGAACAACCACTAGGAGCTAGGTAGCAAAATTATGTTTAGTCTCTAGGAGTAGCAGGGGCCCGATCAGATCCAATGGCACCTAAACTGTTGCAATAAGACTGCCCAGTAAGGAGTTATGATCCTTCATAGGGTTTGGAAGATTTATCTCCAAACTAACAGTGGAAGGGAGTAAGGTTTAGCCTAGAGGGCAGGAGGGGAGTGACCCAGCGGGTTAAATGCTTGTGTCACGATAATGTAAAAATGTCATAGTGTGCGATTAGTTCTAGAAAGCACCATGTCAGACAAACACTGCAGCTTCAACCTCCCTTTTCTCCCCCCCCCCCCCCCCTGCACTCGCTCATACAACAAACAAAGCCCTATGGCAGAGACACTGCAACTTGATACTAATGGGTGAGCAAGGTGTGGCTTTTAAACTGCAGATGACCAATCCTGTAAAGCCACTTGTTTTCCCCTCCCCTTGCCAAGGAATGCCTTTGTCTGGAGGCTTCCAAAAACGTAAATTCTGAGAAAAGAGTGCATATCATTTCTCAGCCCACTTAATGATGTCACGACGAGAAGGCATGTCTTACGCCTGCTGAGTTGTGTTTTAGTCTTGGTCCAGGAAGCGAGCTAACAACAGCTCGGCAAAGCGGTGCTAATGGACCTGGATGTATCTCCTGAGCACACAGCCGCCATGCTGATATGAAATCATCTGAATGACCTGTAAGTGTTCTCTATTCAATGTTAATCCTACTTTTTTTGTAATCTGCAAGGTAAACATGAATTTGTCTTTGTAATATCTTTAATACTTTGTAAACACTGCCTAACTTTTTATGGAGTAAAATATATAATTTACTAGCTATCTTTCCTGCTCTATGCGCGAACTGTCGCTTCTTATGAAGTGAATTACGCTACTAATTTGGGTTGGCTCTGGACCCATTAACCTTTGGTGGAGTCGGAGCTGGTGGCAGCATACTTTGTTCTGTGCGATTGGGAATCTTTGAAGCGACAGTGGCGTTGATAATTATTGTTCCCGCTTGCAAGGGAGCAGTTAGGGCTTGTGATATGATAAATCCACAGTGCAAAACCGCTGCGGTTTTTACTGCGGATTTATCGCGGTTTCTAGTGCGGTTTCCTCTGTGGGTTTTCACCTGCAGATTTTTATTGGAGCAGGTGGAAACCCGCAGCGGAATCCGCACAAACAATTGACAAGCTGCGGAATATAAACCGCTGCGTTTCCGTGCGTTTTTTCCACAGCATGTGCACTGTGGATTTAGTTTCCCATAGGTTTACAATGGAGGGCACCAGAGAGCTGCAAGTTCCAAACCGGAACTGGGATATCGATAAATCCCCTTCAGAAGGAACCAGGGGCAACCAAACAACCCCGATTCGTGATAATTTGGTGTGAGTAGTGGGGACAATAAAGGTATCCTCTCCAGGATCCCTGACATATTGATGGGATCCGTGACAGTGTTGGCAGCATGGTGTGAACCATGACAGCTTGTGTGATGCATATCCTATTGCTTTTCCACTGGGATGTCACATCTTATGAGGACAAGTCACACATCAAGGGGAACACAAGCCTCCCATGTGGCAGCTCCAGCCTCGCAAGCCAGGCCTTTCATCTAACTGGTAACTGATTATATGTTCTGCTTATACCCTTTGTCCTGCCACTATTGTATTTGCATATCTGAACATCATGTATTTATAACCAGTGTGTATATAGTGTATTATCTTGTGTACCCTTAAGGCGATTAAATATATAATTTTACCTTGGCCTGCTCTTATATCTCTAGCCACGAATCCACACATGTTTCTCGGCCTAATCACACAATACTGGGGGCTGGCTCCTGGCTTGATATAACCCTGTTAACAGACCAGGTATATATTGAACAAGGAACTGGTGGCAGTCCTACCGGGCTGATAAGGATCTGTTTCACTAGGTCTACTGAAAGGGGCCTCTCAGGGCTGTGAGAGTGCGGTGCCATGTCAGTGACTGCGTGGGCCACCTCTCACTCCCCGTCCCTCTCTGGGCCCGTGTGGATAGGAAGCGGGGGGCTGTGTAAAATTATACCAAGCTGACCTTACGCATCCCTAAGGTGTGCGGAACGTTACGTTGGTACAAGTGGGGAGATCTTACCACGTGATGTGTTGTGAATTCTGTGGCTGAATTCACTCCTGTGGTCACAAGTGGTACTGCAGCTTCTGAGCTTCCTCCCTCAGGTGTTCTGGTGAGCTCGTTGGCTGCTTTGTTATTTAACTCCGCCTGATTCTGTCTTCCTTGCTCCTGATCAATGTTCCAGTGTTGGATCTGAGCTTCTGGATCTTTCCTGTGGCCTGCTGCTCTGCTTAGATAAGTGCTTCTTTGCTTTTGTTGCTGCTTTTTCTGTCCAGCTTGTCAATTCATTTTGCTGGAAGCTCTGAGACGCAAAGGGTGTACCGCCATGCCGTTAGTTGGGCACGGTGGGTCTTTTTGCCCCCTTTGCGTGGTTTTTTGCTTTAGGGTTTTTTGTAGACTGCAAAGTTCTCTTTGCTATCCTCGCTCTATCTAGAATATCGGGCCTCACTTTGCTGAATCTATTTCATCCCTACGTTTGTCTTTTCATCTTGCTAACAGTCATTATATGTGGGGGGCTGCCTTTTCCTTTGGGGTATCTCTCTGAGGCAAGTCAGGCTTGTTTTTCTATCTTCAGGCTAGTCAGCTCCTCAGGCTGTGCCGAGTTGCATAGGTAGTGTCAGGCGCAATCCACAGCCACCTTTAGTTGTGTTTAGGATAGGTTCAGGTTTGCAGTCTACAGAGATTCCACGTCTCAGAGCTCGTTCTATTGTTTTTGGGTTATTGTCAGATCACTGTATGTGCTCTGATTGCTGGTACACTGTGTCACTGGATTGCCTACATAACAGTATCAGGAGCCAACCTAATGATTCTCAATAGAGGGAAAAAAGAAGTTCTGACATCATTTTTTTTCCTCAGCTCTGTGTTCACTCTTTTTTTTCCCCTAGACATTTGGGTGTTTCAGGACACAGGTGTGGACATGGATATTCAGGGTCTGTGCTCTTCAACGGATAATCTCGTTACAAATGTACAAAGGATTCAAGATACTATTGATCAGAAATCTATGTTAGAACCAAGAATTCCTATTCCTGATTTGTTTTTTTGGTGATAGAACTAAGTTTCTTAGTTTCAAAAATAATTGTAAGCTATTTCTGGCCTTGAAACCTCATTCTTCTGGTAATCCTATTCAACAGGTTTTGATTATTATTTCTTTTTTGCGCGGCGACCCTCAGGACTGGGCATTTTCTCTTGCGCCAGTAGACCCTGCATTGAGTAATGTCAATGCGTTTTTCCTGGCGCTCGGATTACTTTACGATGAGCCTAATTCAGTGGATCAGGCTGAGAAAAATTTGCTGGCTTTATGCCAGGGTCAGGATGATATAGAAGTATATTGTCAGAAATTTAGGAAGTGGTCAGTACTCACTCTGTGGAATGAATCTGCGCTGGCAGCTTTGTTCAGAAAGGGTCTCTCTGAGGCTCTTAAGGATGTCATGGTGGGATTTCCTATGCCTGCTGGTTTGAATGAGTCTATGTCTTTGGCCATTCAGATCGGTCGACGCTTGCGCGAGCGTAAATCTGTGCACTATTTGGCGGTATTGTCTAAGTTTAGACCTGAGCCTATGCAGTGCGATAGGACTATGACCAGAGTTGAACGGCAAGAACACAGACGTCTGAATGGTCTGTGTTTCTACTGTGGTGATTCCACTCATGCTATTTCTGATTGTCCTAAGCGCACTAAGCGGTTCGATAGGTCTGCCGTCATTGGTACTGTACAATCCAAATTCCTTCTGTCCATTACCTTGATATGCTCTTTGTCATCGTATTCTGTCATGGCGTTTGTGGATTCAGGCGCTGCCCTGAATCTGATGGATTTGGATTATGCTAAACGTTGTGGGTTTTTATTGGAGCCTTTGCGGTGTCCTATTCCGTTGAGAGGAATTGATGCTACACCTTTGGCCAAGAATAAACCTCAGTACTGGACCCAGCTGACCATGTGCATGGCTCCTGCACATCAGGAGGTTATTCGCTTTCTGGTGCTACATAATCTGCATGATGTGGTCGTGTTGGGGTTGCCATGGCTGCAAACCCATAATCCAGTATTGGATTGGAACTCTGTCGGTGTCCAGCTGGGATTGTCAGGGGGTACATGGCGATGTTCCATTTTTGTCTATTTCGTCATCCTCTCCTTCTGAGGTCCCAGAGTTCTTGTCTGATTATCAGGATGTATTTGAAGAGCCCAAGTCCGATGCCCTACCTCCGCATAGGGATTGTGATTGTGCTATCAATTTGATTCCTGGTAGTAAATTCCCTAAAGGTTGATTATTTAATTTATCCGTGCCTGAACACGCCGCTATGCGCAGTTATGTGAAGGAATCCCTGGAGAAGGGACATATTCGCCCATCGTCATCACCACTGGGAGCAGGGTTCTTTTTTGTAGCCAAGAAGGATGGTTCGCTGAGACCGTGTATTGATTACCGCCTTCTTAATAAGATCACTGTTAAATTTCAGTATCCCTTGCCATTGTTATCTGACTTGTTTGCTCGGATTAAGGGGGCTAGTTGGTTCACTAAGATAGATCTTCGTGGTGCGTATAATCTGGTGAGAATCAGGCAAGGAGATGAATGGAAAACTGCATTTAATACGCCCGAGGGTCATTTTGAGTATCTAGTGATGCCGTTCGGACTTGCCAATGCTCCATCTGTGTTTCAGTCTTTTATGCATGACATCTTCCGTGAGTATCTGGATAAATTCCTGATTGTTTACTTGGATGACATTTTGATCTTCTCAGATGATTGGGACTCTCATGTGAAGCAGGTCAGAATGGTTTTCCAGGTCCTGCGTGCTAATTCTTTGTTTGTGAAGGGATCAAAGTGTCTCTTCGGTGTGCAGAAAGTTTCATTTTTGGGCTTCATCTTCTCCCCTTCTACTATCGAGATGGATCCGGTTAAAGTCCAAGCCATCCAGGATTGGACTCAGCCGACATCTCTGAAAAGTCTGCAAAAATTCCTGGGCTTTGCTAATTTTTATCGTCGTTTCATCTGTAATTTTTCTAGCATTGCCAAACCATTGACTGATTTGACCAAGAAGGGTGCTGATTTGGTTAATTGGTCTTCTGCTGCTGTGGAAGCTTTTCAGGAGTTGAAGCATCGTTTTTGTTCTGCCCCTGTGTTGTGTCAACCAGATGTTTCTCTTCCGTTCCAGGTCGAGGTTGATGCTTCTGAGATTGGAGCAGGGGCGGTTTTGTCACAGCGAGGTTCTGGTTGCTCAGTGTTGAAACCATGTGCTTTCTTTTCCAGGAAGTTTTCGGCTGCTGAGCGTAATTATGATGTGGGCAACCGAGAGTTGCTGGCCATGAAGTGGGCATTCGAGGAATGGCGTCATTGGCTTGAAGGAGCTAAGCATCGCGTGGTGGTATTGACTGATCATAAGAACCTTACTTATCTCGAGTCTGCCAAGCGCTTGAATCCTAGACAGGCCCGTTGGTCGTTATTTTTTGCCCGCTTCGATTTTGTGATTTTGTACCTTCCGGGCTCTAATAATGTGAAGGCGGATGCTCTATCTAGGAGTTTTGTGCCCGACTCTCCGGGTTCATCTGAGCCGGCGAGTATCCTCAAGGAAGGAGTCATTGTGTCTGCCATCTCCCCTGATTTGCGGCGAGTGTTGCAAAAATTTCAGGCGAATAAACCTGATCGTTGTCTGGCGGAGAGACTGTTCGTCCCTGATAGGTGGACTAGTAAAGTTATCTCTGAACTTCATGGTTCGGTGTTGGCTGGTCATCCTGGAATCTTTGGTACCAGAGAGTTAGTGGCTAGATCCTTCTGGTGGCCATCTCTGTCACGGGATGTACGTACTTTTGTGCAGTCCTGTGGGATTTGTGCTAGGGCTAAGCCCTGCTGTTCACGTGCCAGTGGGTTGCTTTTGCCCTTGCCGGTCCCAAAGAGGCCTTGGACACATATTTCGATGGATTTCATTTCTGACCTTCCCGTTTCTCAAAAGATGTCAGTCATTTGGGTGGTCTGTGATCGCTTTTCTAAAATGGTCCATCTGGTGCCCTTGGTTAAATTGCCTTCCTCCTCTGATTTGGTGCCTTTGTTCTTCCAGCATGTGGTTCGTTTGCATGGCATTCCTGAGAATATTGTTTCTGACAGAGGTTCCCAGTTTGTTTCAAGATTTTGGCGAGCCTTTTGTGGTAGGATGGGCATTGACCTATCTTTTTCCTCGGCTTTCCATCCTCAGACTAATGGCCAGACCGAACGAACCAATCAGACCTTGGAAACATATCTGAGATGTTTTGTTTCTGCAGACCAGGATGATTGGGTGTCCTTTTTGCCGTTGGCTGAGTTCGCCCTTAATAATCGGGCCAGCTCGGCTACCTTGGTCTCTCCATTTTTCTGCAATTCTGGGTTCCATCCTCGTTTCTCTTCAGGACAGGTTGAGTCTTCGGACTGTCCTGGTGTGGATTCTGTGGTGGACAGGTTGCAGCAGATCTGGACTCAGGTAGTGGACAATTTGACCTTGTCCCAGGAGAAGGCTCAACTTTTCGCTAATCGCAGACGCCGTGTGGGTCCCCGACTTCGTGTTGGGGATCTGGTTTGGTTATCTTCTCGTCATATTCCTATGAAGGTTTCCTCTCCTAAATTTAAACCTCGTTTTATTGGTCCGTATAGGATTTCTGAGATTCTCAATCCTGTGTCTTTTCGTCTGACCCTCCCAGACTCCTTTTCCATACATAATGTATTCCATAGGTCGTTGTTGCGGAGATACGTGGCACCTATGGTTCCATCTGTTGAGCCTTCTGCCCCGGTTTTGGTGGAGGGGGAATTGGAGTATATTGTGGAGAAAATTTTGGATTCTCGTGTTTCTAGACGGAAACTCCAGTATCTGGTTAAATGGAAGGGTTATGCTCAGGAAGATAATTCCTGGGTTTTTGCCTCTGATGTCCATGCTCCAGATCTTGTTCGTGCCTTTCATGTGGCTCATCCTGGTCGGCCTGGGGGCTCTGGTGAGGGTTCGGTGACCCCTCCTCAAGGGGGGGTACTGTTGTGAATTCTGTGGCTGAATTCACTCCTGTGGTCACAAGTGGTACTGCAGCTTCTGAGCTTCCTCCCTCAGGTGTTCTGGTGAGCTCGTTGGCTGCTTTGTTATTTAACTCTGCCTGATTCTGTCTTCCTTGCTCCTGATCAATGTTCCAGTGTTGGATCTGAGCTTCTGGATCTTTCCTGTGGCCTGCTGCTCTGCTTAGATAAGTGCTTCTTTGCTTTTGTTGCTGCTTTTTCTGTCCAGCTTGTCAATTCATTTTGCTGGAAGCTCTGAGACGCAAAGGGTGTACCGCCGTGCCGTTAGTTGGGCACGGTGGGTCTTTTTGCCCCCTTTGCGTGGTTTTTTGCTTTAGGGTTTTTTGTAGACTGCAAAGTTCTCTTTGCTATCCTCGCTCTATCTAGAATATCGGGCCTCACTTTGCTGAATCTATTTCATCCCTACGTTTGTCTTTTCATCTTGCTAACAGTCATTATATGTGGGGGGCTGCCTTTTCCTTTGGGGTATCTCTCTGAGGCAAGTCAGGCTTGTTTTTCTATCTTCAGGCTAGTCAGCTCCTCAGGCTGTGCCGAGTTGCATAGGTAGTGTCAGGCGCAATCCACAGCCACCTTTAGTTGTGTTTAGGATAGGTTCAGGTTTGCAGTCTACAGAGATTCCACGTCTCAGAGCTCGTTCTATTGTTTTTGGGTTATTTTCAGATCACTGTATGTGCTCTGATTGCTGGTACACTGTCACTGGATTGCCTACATAACAGTGATGCCACTGATGTAATATTGACGTCAGATCGGGTGGCAAGGTGTGTATCCTTTGCGTTTTCTTCACATGTACCATATCAGCTGAATTCACAGTACAGTAGACATCTCCAGATAGTAAGTCAAAATTCTGATCTATTTGTGCAATTTTATGATATGCTCAAAAAAGTAAATACAGCCTTGTAAGAATGTATATGCTTAATGAAATGATAATTTATATGTGAAAGAAAGCAACGTTTAGATCAGGGGACTCAAACTAGGCTGGGTATATGGGCTGCACATAAACAAAAAGTTGAATTTGGAGGGCCACATTCTTTGCAGGAAAAAATGTCATTTTTAGTGATACCATTTTTTCTCTATATACCTTTTGCTAATTTTTTTGGAACATTTTTGGTATGATTTGCTAATTTTTTTCAAAATGGCATTAATCATATGGGTTATGGTACAGATTTATAACTTGGGTCGTTCTGGAAGTGGCGATAACAAACGTTCACTTGTTTGCTTTAAGTTCTATATAAAACAGCATCTTTAATGGCAAAATACATTTTCATGCTTTCTTTGTATTTTTGTTTTACAATTTTGTTTATCCCAATTAATGGTTTTTAACAGGTAGAAATGCAGAGTACTACATCTGGGCAGTAAAAATGAAAAAAGCATACACAGAATGGGATGAATAGGGCTAAGCATCAGAACATGTGAAAAAGACTTGGGTATACTAATAGATCACAGACTAAACATGAGCCAACAGTGTGATGCAGCAGCAAAAAAGGCAAATGCAATTCTGGGATGTATTAACAGAAGCATACAGTCTAGATCACGTGAAGTCATTATTGCCCTCTACTCCTCTCCTCTTTGGTCAGACCTCATCTGGAATACTGTGTCCAGTTTTGGGCACCACATTTTAAAAAAAGACATCAACAAACTGGAGCAAGTTCAGAGAAGAGCTACCAGAATGGTGACCGGTCTGCAAACAATGTCCTATGAGGAACGGTTACAGGATTTGGGAATGTTTAGCTTGCAAAAAAGAAGACTGCCAGGAGACTTAATAGCCGTCTACAGATATCTCAAAGGCTGTCACATTGTAGAAGGATCATCTTTATTCTCATTTGCACAAGGAATGACTAGAAGCAATGGGATGAAACTGAATGGGAGGAGACACAGATTAGATATTAGAAAAAAACTTTTTGACAGTGAGGGTGATCAATGAGTGGAACAGGCGGCCACAAGAGGTGGTGAGTTCTCCTTCAATGGAAGTCTTCACACAGAGGCTGGACAGACATCTGTCTGGGGTGATTTAGTGAATCCTGCTTTGAGCAGGGGGTTGGACCAGATGACCCCGGAGGTCACTTCCAACTCTACCATTCTAGGATTCTATGAATTAGCCACGCACAGTAATAAAACCAATATCTTCAATCTTAAGTGGTTAGGCCTAAAAAGCTTAGATAAACAAAACATTGAACAAGACCCTTTTTTATGCAAAGGCTAAAAACAATATTTTATTAAGATACATTAACCCCTTTACCCCCGAGGGTGGTTTGCACGTTAATGACCGGGCCAATTTTTACAATTCTGATCACTGTCCCTTTATGAGGTTATAACTCTGGAACGCTTTCATGGATCCTGGTGAACGCTTTCATGGATCCTTGTGATTCTGACATTGTTTTCTCATGACATATTGTGGGCAGCACGGTGGTGCAGTGGTTAACACAGCAGCCTTGCAGCGCTGGAGTCCTGGGTTCTAATCCCACTCAGGACAACATGTGCAAAGAGTTTGTATGTTCTGTGTTTGCGTGGGTTTCCTCCGGGTTCTCCGGTTTCCTCCCACATTCCAAAGACATACTGATAGGGATTCTAGATTGTGAGCCCCATCGGGGACAGTGATGATAAAGTGTGCAAAACTGTAAAGCGCTGCGGAATATGTTAGCGCTATATAAAAATAAAGATTATTATTATTACTTCATGATAGTGGTAAAATTTCCTTGACATTACTTGAGTTTATTTGTGAAAAAAAGCAGAAATTTGGCAAAAAATTCAAAATTTTCCAACTTTGAATTTTTATGCCCTTAAATCACAGAGATATGTCACACAAAATACTTAATAAGTAACATTTCCCACATGTATACTTTACATCAGCACACTTTTGGAAACAAAGTTTTTTTTTGTTAGGAAGTTATAAGGGTTAAAATTTGACCAGCAATTTCTCATTTTTACAACAAAATTTTTTTAGAGACCACATCACATTTGAAGTCACTTGGTTTGGATGTGGGCTGAATCCAATCATGAATGGCCTGAACCTTAACCGGATCCATCTCTATAGACGAGGGAGAAAAAATAAAGCCCAAAAAGGAAACCTTCTGCACCCCAAAAAGACACTTAGACCCTTTCACAAACAAGGCATTGTCACGAAGGATCTGAAATACCATCCTGACCTGCTGCACATGAGACTCCCAATCATCGGAAAAAATCAAAATATCGTCCAAATATACAATCAAGAATTTATCAAGATAATTCCGGAAGATATCATGCATGAAGGACTGAAAAACAGATGGAGCATTAGAGAGTCCGAATGGCATCATAAGGTATTCAAAATGGCCTTCGGGCATGTTAAACGCAGTTTTCCATTCATCACCCTGCTTTATACGAACAAGATTATAAGCCCCCCGAAGGCCAATCTTCGTAAACCAACTAGCTCCCTTAATCCTAGCAAACAAATCGGAAAGCAAAGGTAAAGGGTATTGAAACTTGACCGTGATCTTATTCAAGAGGCGATAATCAATACAGGGTCTTAAGGAACCATCTTTTTTAGCAACAAAAAAGGACCCCGCTCCCAACGGTGAAGAAGATGGCTGAATATGCCCTTTCTCCAAAGACTCCTTAATATAGCTCCGCATGGTGGTATGTTCAGGTACAGACAGGTTGAAAAGTCGACCCTTAGGAAACTTACAGCCTGGAATCAAGTCAATAGCACAATCGCAGTCCCTGTGAGGTGGACGGAAACTGGACTTGGGCTCATCGAATACATCCTGAAAATCAGACAAAAACTCCGGAATTTCAGAAGAGGAAGAAGGGGCGATAGACATCAGAGGAACATCATTATGAACCCCCTGACAACCCCAACTAGTCACAGACATGGACTTCCAATCCAAAACAGGATTATGTACCTGTAACCACGGAAAACCCAGCACGATAGCATCATGCAAATCATGCAACACCATAAATCGACAATCTTCCTGATGGGCTGGCGCCATGCGCATGGTCACCTGTGTCCAAAACTGGGGCTTATTTTTAGCCAAGGGTGTAGCATCAATGCCCCTTAAAGGAATAGGGTTCTGCAAAGGCTGCAAGGGAAAACCACAATGCCTAGCAAAGTCAAAGTCCATTAAGTTCCAGGCAGCGCCTGAATCCACAAACGCCATGACAGAAAATGATGACAATGAGCAGATCAAGGAAACAGATAACAGAAATTTAGGTTGTACAGTACTGATGGTAAATGAACTGGCGATCCTCTTTGTCCGCTTAGGGCAGACAGAAATGACATGGGAAGCGTCACCACAATAACATAACCTATTGAGACGTCTGAAACCTTGTCGTTCTGTTTTAGACAGAATCCTATCACACTGCATAGGCTCAGGAATTTGCTCTGAGGATAACGCCATAGCGCGCACAGTTCTGCGCTCCCGCAAGCGCCGGTCAATTTGAATGGCAAGAGACATAGAATCACTCAGATTGGAGGGTGTGGGAAACCCCACCATAACATCTTTAATGGATTCACAAAAATTGCCACCAAAGCATCATTATTCCATTTAGTCAACACAGAATTTCTGACAATACAATTCAGCCGCCTCTTGCCCCTGAGACAGGGCCAACAAGGTCTTCTCAGCTTGATCCACCGAATTAGGTTCATCATACAATAAGCCTAACGCCTGAAAGAAGGAATCTACATTAAGCAAAGCCGGATCACCAGATTCCATGGAAAATGCCCAGTCCTGTGGATCACCACGCAGCAGGGAGATGATGATTTTAACCTGCTGAATGGAATCACCGGAGGATCGAGGTTTCAATGCAAAAAAAACAGTTTACAGTTGTTTTTAAAACTCAAAAATTTGGACCTGTCACCAAAAAGAAATCAGGAGTAGGAATCTTCGGTTCTAAAGCAGGAGTCTGAACAATGTAATCAGAAATACCCTGTACCCTAGCAGCAAGCTGGTCTACACGAGAAGCTAATTCCTGAACATTCATGCTAGCACAAGGCTCCTCAGCCACCCAGAAATAAAGAGGGAGAAGACAATACAGACTGAAGAAAAAAAAAATGGCTCAAGACCTTTCCTCCCTTCTTCTGAGATGCATTTAACTCATTGTGGGCCAGTAGTACTGTTATGATTAGGTGGCCTTGCAGCAGCATGAAAACCTTCACTGGAGTAGGTGGTAACTATACTGACCGCAAACCCTGATCTTATCATCGCAACTAGAAGTAGCCGTGGGGTGTGCCTAACAAAACCTAGACACCTCGACACAGCCGGAGGACTAAATACCCCTAAAGATGGAAATAGGAAAACTATCTTGCCTCAGAATAGACCCCCAAAGGATAGGCAGCCCCCCACAAATAATGACTGTGAGTAGGAGAGGAAAAGACACACACAGGCAGAAAACAAGCTTTAGCAAAGGAGGCCACTTCTAGCTAAATAGAAAAGGACAGGACAGGATACTAAGCGGTCAGCATAAAAAATACTACAAAAATATCCACAGCAGAAAATACAAAACTCCACCACCTAAAGATGTGGAGAGTATATCTGCAACTCCAGAGAATCCAACCAGACTGAGAAAAAACAACTGACACAGTCTAAGCTGGACAAATAGAAACAAAAGATCAGTACTGAAAATAAGCACACAGCATGTGTGCTTCAGAAAAAGAAAGACACTTATCTTTGCTGAATTGGCAGCTAAGCAGGAGAGGCCAGGCAGAGATCCAACACTTCCAAAGAAACATTGACTACTGGCATGGACTAATGAGTCCTGGAAAGCTAAATAGCCCAGTCAGAATTGCAATTAGCAGATACACCTGTCCAAGACTGCAGCCCAGGGACAACTGCATTACCATCTACAACCACCGGAGGGAGCGCAAAAGCAGAATTCACAACAGGACACCATGTCGCATTTGGAGAGCCCCTGATGTGCCTAAACATTGAACCCACCACAAGTGACACCCTCATGGAACTTATCTAGATGTGTGGTGAACAGTTTGAACCCCCAAGTGTTTCACTAAAGTTTATAACGCAGAGCTGTGAAAATAAAAAATCTTTTTTTCCCACAACAACGATTTTTTTGCCCCCAGTTTTGTATTTTTCCAAGGGTAACAGGAGAAATTGGACCCCTCACGTTGTTCCGAGGGTCTCAGGGAAGTACGCAGGGGGCCCCCTCCCTGCGCGATGCTTCCCTATGCTGCTGAAACACTGCGATCATATTGGATCGCAGTGTTCAGGGGTTAATGTGCCAGGAGCGGTCCGTGACTGATCCTGGCACATAGTGGCGGATGTCAGCTGTGATAGTCAGCTGACACCTGACTGCGATCGGCCGCACTCCCCCCGTGAGCGCAACTGATTGGTGATGACGTACTATCCCGTCGATGGTCATAGGGGCCCAGACCACCTCAACTCGATAGTACGTCGGATGTCAGAAAGGCATTAAAAAAGAGAACAGAGTACTTGTAAAAATAGACAAAAAATGGGGAATGCAAGCGTAGCACAAGAAAGGTGAGTAAGCCTGGTGGTAATGAGCGTATAATACACTCGTAGGATAATTGCTCTATCAATAGGGATTATTAAAAGCTTGAAAATCAGAACAGTACAGTAGGCTATAGTACATGTCACAGAACTCTGAGACTCCATAGTGGGTCCATATAATGGGCTATACAAACTGCAAGTTATATAAATGTACTAGAAAATATTATGTGTAGATGTAAAGACAAGCGTCACAATGGAAACTATTAATCACAGTGAATGTCTATACACAATCTCCCCAGAGAAGGTGACAGGCGGAATTTAAACAAAGCGTGCAAGCCTAATTAGACACACAGTAATGGTAAAGATATAATTACCAGCCGAGCACTGGACCAGGAACCCACCACCCCAGACGCGCGTTTCGCTAATGGTCATCTTTTCGGCTCCTTCAGGACACCGTACCCTGCACACACGCCTTTCTAGTACCACCATCCATCTTGGATTTAGATACTAAGGGACGCTACCAGTCGGAGCGCCCCTGGCTCTACAAACGCTGCCCCGTCACTTTGCTGCTTCTCTGCTGATGTGCCTCCGTATCCAAGGGCGGCAATGTTCCTCCACGCACGATCTGCTGACGCCATTTAAAGGCACAGTAAGTACTGTAATTTTTAGAATATGTAACGCTGCTCCACTAATGAAGATAGGCAGAATTTCTTCCACTTTACATCTTGCCAGTATTACCAGTTTCTTTGGCACAGAGCACAGTGAGTCTACATTACAGACTTTTAATAGACAAATTAACTTTACTTTGGATGGACAATTGCCTTATGAATTATCAGTTTTATGTGAGAATTACATAAGGCTTTATACATCTGTCTTTATATAGGTGTCATGTCTAGGTTTCCATACTCTTGGTCTCCAGTTACATATAATCATGGCTGCATTTCATTGAGGGATTAGCGCTACAGATTCTCCTTGCAGCTTTTATCTATCTCTGGGGCGCTAGAGTTTATATATATAATTATTTTTATTATTATACATTCATATAGCGCCATTTATTCCATGGCGCTTTACATGTGAGAACGGGCTAATATAGACAAGCACAATAAACATGAGCAATACAAGGCACAGTTACAGAAGGAGAGAGGTCCCTGCTTGCGAGGGCTCACAGTCTACAGGGGATGTGTGAGGATACACTAAGAGAGGGTAGAGCTGGTCGTGCGGCGGTTCAGCAAACTAAGGATCATTGCAAGCTGTAGGCTTGTTAGAAGACCTGGGTCTTCAGGTTCTTTTTGAAGGTTTCCGTGGTAGGTGAGAGTCTGGTGTGTTGTGGTAGAGAGTTCCAGAGTATGGGGGAAGCACGGGAGAAGTCTTGGATGCGGTTCTGGGAAGATGAGATGAGAGTTGTTGTGAGTTCTGTTTTTGGGCTCCCTCTGGTGGTTACTGATGGTACTGGGTGATTTGTGTTCTGCTGTCTCTGGTGTCCACCTGTTCTATTAGGATATGGGAGTTTCCTATTTCACCGGGCTTTCTTGTCATTTCCTGGCCGGCTATCAAGGTTATCAGAGTGTTTTGTTTCCTCAGCTTCTGGCTTCAGTAATCTTCAGGACAAGCTAAGTTTTTGATTTTCTTGTTCCATGTTTTGCTTTATTTTTGTCTTGTCCAGCTTGCATATAATTGTTTCTTTGCTGCTGGTTGCTCTAGTGGGCTGTAATTGCTCCTCATGTTCCATGAGTTGGAACATGAGTTCAAGTAATTACAGGATGGTTTTTTGAAGGGTTTTTTGCTGACCGCGCAGTTTACTTTTGTATCCTCTGCTATCTAGTTTTAGCGGGCCTCATTTTGCTTAATCTGTTTTCATACTGTGTATGTGCCTTCCTCTCATTTCACCGTCATTATATGTGGGGGGCTGCTATTTCTGTGGGGCATTTCTCTGGAGGCAAGAGAGGTCTGTGTTTCTTCTAATAGGGGAAGTTAGATCTTCGGCTGGTGCGAGACGTCTAGGATCAACGTAGGCACGTTCCCCGGCTATTGTTATTTGTGTGTTCAGGTTTAGGGTCGTAGTCAGCTCAGGTTCCATCACCCTAGAGCTCGTTGGTGCTTGTCCTTTTGTGATTCCCTGCCATTGGGATCATGACAGGGAGTAGAGGAGATCTTGAGAGGATCGAAGGTTGCATGTTGGTAAGTACCGGGAGACCATGTCGAAGATGTATGGAGGAGATAGGGTGTGGATGGCTTTATATGACAAAGTAAGGGTTTTGAACTGGAGTCTCTGGATTATAGGAAGCCAGTGAAGGGATTGGCAGAGAGGAGAGCCTGTGGAATAGCGGGGAGACAGGTAGATTAGTCGAGCAGCAGAGTGTAGGATGGATTGGAGTGGTGCCAAATGGGAGGCCAGAGAGTAGGAGGTTGCAGTAATCGAGGCGGGAGATGATAAGGGCGTGCACTAGTGTTTTTGTGGTTTCATGGTCAAGGAATGCACGGATGCAGGAAATATTTTTGAGTTTGAGTTGACAGGAGGAGACAAGGCTTGGATATGTGGCTTGAAAGAAAGGGCAGAGTCGAGGATCACCACGAGGCACCGAGCATGTGGGACCGGGGAAAGTGAGCAGCCATTGACATTGATGGATAGGTCGGGTGGAGGGGTAGAGTGAGATGGGGAAAGATGATGAATTTTGTTTTGTCCATGTTCAGTTTTAGAAAGCGAGCAGAAAAGAAAGCTGAAATAGACAAACATTGTGGGATTTTGGTAAGTAAGGAGGTGAGGTCAGGTCCGGATAGGTAGATTTGCATGTCATCGGCTTAGAGATGGTACTGCAAACCATGGGATTCTATGAGCTGTCCCAGGCTGAAGGTGTAGATGGAGAAGAGCAGGGGCCCTAGGACTGAGCCTTGGGGAACACCGACAGACAGGGGGCGAGGTAAGGAGGTGGTGTGTGAGAGGGAGACACTGAATGTCCGGTCTGTCAGATATGATGAGATCCAGGATAGGGCCAAGTCTGTGATGCCGAGAGATGAGAGAATCTGTAGCAGGAGGAAATGGTCGACAGTGTCGAAGGCAGAAGACAGGTCCAGGAGAAGGACAGAGTAGAGTCGCTTGCTCTTGGCAGTTAGGTCATTGGTGACTTTAGTTAGGGCAGTTTCACTTGAGTGATGGGGGTCGGAAGCCTGATTGTAATCGGTCAAAGAGGGAGCAGGAGGAGAGGTGGGAGGACAGTTCAAGATGGACATGCTGGTCCAGAAGTTTTGAGGCATAAGTGAGAAGAGATATTGGGTGATAGCTCGACACAGAGGATGGGTTGAGGGAGGGGTTTTTGAGGATGGGTGTGATCTTGGCATGCTTGAAGGATGAGAGGAAAACACCTGTTGTGAGAGGTTGAAGAGGTGTAAGCTTATAATGACCCACAGGCAAGAGGGAGCTCCCTCTTGCCTGTTGGTAATTATAAGCTTACACCTCCTCAACCTCTCACAACAGGTGTCTTCCCCTCATCCTTCAATCAAGTGCATGTATTGTTTATAGCATCAGGGATAGAAGGGTAGCAGTAGCCTAGGACAATAGTGGGATTAGAATAGTGGGGCACACTAGAGACAGGGAATGAGAGTGCCAGCACAAGCAGTGAGGCCAAGTCCACATTAGCGTCTGTGTGCGCAGCGCATGATCTGCATGCCAGAACGCATGGTTATGTAGCATTTTTTATCCACATCAGCCTGCGCATGATGCAAAAAACGCTGCATGTTAATGCGCATGCGTTTTTGCATGTGTTTGCGTTTTTCAGTGCATGCGCTCAAAGTTTCAAAGAATTTTGTCATGCGGCAAATGCTGTTCCAGGAGAATTTCCTTGAAAAATCCACACCCAATGGGCATGTCTCATGGGGATTCTGTATATATAGACCCTACACAGATAAAATCCTCATATTTTGCGGCTGTATACAGCTACAAGATGGATCTTGGCATGGAGAGCTTCTATCGTAATCTGGATTTGGAACTGAAATTAGCTTTTGCCTTTGCTGTGGCTTGCGAAGAAGGAGGCAGATAAAGACGGAGAAGACGTCGTTGTCGTCGCTACAACACCCCATCATTGAAGTCCAAGAGCGCCGTGGAGCCTACCACTTGTACACCGAGCTACGTGAAAACCCGGAGACGTTTTTCAAATACACAAGGATGTCTAAACAGAGCTTCGATGAATTGCTGCAAGGTGTGCGAGGATCCATCACCAAGAAGTAGACAGCACATTAGGAGCTGAACCGTGGGAAGGGATAGACATATTGAAAGGGGGACAGCAAAAGAAAGATAGTGACATATTAGAGAACAGAAACACATTGGGAGGCGAGGGTGGAGGTGGAAGGAGCATTTTTGTCTAAGATTTCTTGCTCCTGGTCTTACTGTGGGGCGCAAAGTCAAAAGTTGGAGTCCTTCTGAGTTTCTTTGTTTTGGTCTCTGTAGCAGTGCGTGGTGCTGGACTGTGCAAGGTGGATGCTGATGGTTGAGGCTCCACTCCGGAGCATGGTGGAGGCTCCACTCCGGAGCATGGTGGAGGCTCCACTCCGGAGCATGGTGGAGGCTCCACTCCGGAGCATGGTGGAGGCTCCACTCTGGAGCATGGTGGAGGCTCCACTCCGGAGCATGGTGGAGGCTCCACTCCGGAGCATGGTGGAGGCTCCACTCCGGAGCATGGTGGAGGCTCCACTCCGGAGCATGGTGTAGCTGTGAACTGGGGGAACAGGCCAGTGATGCCGTGCTTGTTGATGCTGGTAAAATCTGGCCTGTGGCTGATAGCTTTAAGACTGCTGCGGCTGTAATGCCTGGCTGAAAGCAGCCTGGCAGGCCTGTATATAAGGTTTTCCAACACGCCCCGCTCTGTTGCTGAAAAAAAATGTCTTGCCGATCTCTGGAGGTCGGCTTCCAGGCGGTCAAGACGTCTGTGGACATCCTGGAAAAGTGTGTTCTCCTGAGTGAACCCACTGTCCAGTCTATGTCCAATCACCTTCATCCCTTCCTGGAAGACCGAGCTTAAGTGAATAAACTCGATCATGACTGACCTCTCCCAGGCCGAGAAGTCCCAATAAAAGCAGTGGCAGAGGGCTGGGAAAGGGAAACGTGATAGACCGGCTGCCTGTTCCTCAGCCTGTGAAGCCTGCCTGACTGCTCCATCAATGGTGGATGATTGGGAAAGTTCGGTGGCTGGTCGATGAGGGGCCGCTACAACTGAGGAAGATCCAGCTTCTATAGTGCTGCTCGAGGTTGTGTGTAAAATAAAAGAAAAACATTACTGAAAAAAAATTAAGTTTATATAATAGACCACAGAACAGATACGTTCGCTGAGCAAGCGCAGACCTCAGAAAAGAAAGCATATGGTTGTATCTATAGTTGGAAAGCTTTGGAGCAGCACCACTGCTAACCCACATCTCCTGTCTGATACCGCTATTGAAGCGATCCTTCATCGAACGTCAAAAAACTTTTACTCTCTTCACTGTGAAGGAGGAAGAAAAAAAAAATTGTAAAAAAAAGACAACATTTACAGCAAAACAGAGACCACATTGCAATACTGACGAAAATCCGTTCTGACTTGTGGCGTTGCATGGTCCCAATCATCCAACAGCGATCTCGCCACTTCTTCCCAGAGTCGTCGGATCAATATGGAGTCGGAATGATTCCGATCACGGGGATCCCACAACTCTACTCGTTCATGCACCAGTGGAATGAGTAGGTCATTGTCAATAAATGATGACCTTCCTCACATTGTCGAATCTGTAAATCAAAGAAAAAAAGAAATAAAATAATAAGTCTGACAGTTTTTTTAAAAATCCGAACCTCAAAAAAAAAAATCCAATTACAAGTCTTATAATGAAAAGAATACTACACCCAGTCTTTCCTCCTCAGGAATTTGAACCCGACGACCCTGGGAAGATTCATTTCCACTTGACTGCTCCTGCTCTTCCGCACTGGAAGGTTCCTGTAAAGAAAATACATGATTTACCACATGTGTAGCATTGCCAGTCAATACATATCAATCAGTAAATCAACTGTGATTACATAAACAGTGTCATGTCCACCCTGGGAAGCAGTCACGTCTTCACTGGAGGACATGCTGGAAGAGCAGGCAGCAGTCAAGTGAAACACTACAAAAAAGAACAGAGAAGAAAAATTGAACTTGTAGAAGAGCCAAAGCAAAACTATAAAAATGTGAAGGCCAATACTTATATTGCAGGCAGCAGTCCAAGAGCACAGCAGCCAGCACAGCACCGGGACAGCAGCATAACATGGGTACAGCAGCCAGCACAGCAGCGGGACAGCAGCCAGCACAGCACCGGAACAGCAGCATAACATGGGGACAGCAGCCAGCACAGCACCGGAACAGCAGCATAACATGGGGACAGCAGCACAGCACCGGAACAGCAGCATAACATGGGGACAGCAGCACAGCACCAGGACAGCAGCATAACATGGGGACAGCAGCACAGCACCGGGACAGCAGCATAACATGGGGACAGCAGCACAGCACCGGAACAGCAGCATAACATGGGGACAGCAGCACAGCACCGGAACAGCAGCATAACATGGGGACAGCAGCACAGCAGCGGGACAGCAGCATAACATGGGGACAGCAGCCAGCACAGCACCGGGACAGCAGCATAACATGGGGACAGCAGCAGAGCACCGGAACAGCAGCATAACATGGGGACAGCAGCACAACATGGGGACAGCAGCACAACATGGGGACAGCAGCACAACATGGGGACAGCAGCCAGCACAGCAGCGGGACAGCAGCATAACATGGGGACAGCAGCCAGCACAGCAGCGGGACAGCAGCATAACATGGGGACAGCAGCACAGTACAGTCTACAAGGAAAAAAAAGGAACAAATAAGGCACAAAGTGACAAAGAGTGTGAAACTGGGCAGAGCAACATAGTACACACACTGATACACAGGAGCAATCCACAACAGGTAATCAAGGACAGGAAGGAGCAAGCGAGGCAAGGAGTCCAGGACAGGAAAACAAAACATAAGTACAGAATGCAATGAGACCTTTTCAAAGCTTCCATCCTTCCAGAGAGTAATGGATTCCTGTGTCCACACCCCTTTTATACATCAAGGATTCTGCAGGTGGTGACATCATGTCCCGGACATTAGTGTGAAGTGCGCATGCTTATCGAACGCACGTCATTGCGCATCAATGCGTTCCCATAGACAGTAATGCGTTGTTTTGACGCACTCATCCGCATGCGTATGTCTGCACTAAATTGGAGCCTAAAAAAATGCAACAAGTAGCATTCGCCGCACACCGCGAAACGACGCATATGTACGCATCCGCAGGAGAACGCATATCGCTGCGTACACAATGTTAAATATATGTACACAAGACTCATGCGGATCGGTACGCAGGTATACGCTGCGCACACAACTGTGAACCCAGCCTCAGCACAGGGGTCTCCAGACCGGGAGGAGGTGCAGGTGGTTGTACTGCAGAGCAGGGAGGGATGGAGACGAGACTTCCTGTTCAGTGAGGAGCAGTGAGAGAAGACAGACAGCAGCGGGGGTGAAGGTCCTGAGGCAGCAGTGACCCCAGGCTGAGCAGCGTGCAAGTGGTCACCGTCTTATGTGGTAACCATCCCAAGGAGGATTCGGGGCCTACGGCCGGGACTAGGCACAGCTGAGCGCGCCTTTCCTATTGAAACCAGACAAGGGGACTGGGAGGAAGTTGGTGGATCTGAGGGAACGGACGCCGCACACGGGAAAGCTCTAGGAACGCCATTGTGTGCGAGCTGTGCTGCAACTGTAACAAACACCCTGCTGTCAAGGGAAGTTGGGCTGTGAAATATAGACATGGAGTCTGGAGTCATCTGTGCAAACCAGGAATATGGAGCCAGAGGGGGCTCCGGTGATGGAAGAGCTCTGCTGCACACGCTGCATATACAGCAGAAGGGACATTATGTTTCCTTTGTGGGGTGCCAGGGTGTGGGACCAGAACAGCCCCTCGCCACCGAACAGCAGCCCCATGCATCAACTGCCCCCCAGCAGCAGCCCCATGCATCAAGCGCCCCCCAGCAGCAGCCCCATGCATCAAGCGCCCCCCAGCAGCAGCCCCATGCATCAAGCGCCCCCCAGCAGCAGCCCCATGAATCAACCGTCCCCCAGCAGCAGCCCCATGAATCAACCGCCCCCCAGCAGCAGCCCCATGCACCAACCGCCCCCCAGCAGCAGCCCCATGCATCAACCGTCCCCCAGCAGCAGCCCCATGCACCAACCGCCCCCCAGCAGCAGCCCCATGCATCAACCGCCCCCCAGCAGCCCCATGCATCAACCACCCCCCAGCAGCCCCATGCATCAACCACCCCCCAGCAGCAGCCCCATGCACCAACCGCCCCCAGCAGCCCCATGCATCAACCACCCCCCAGCAGCCCCATGCATCAACCACCCCCCAGCAGCCCCATGCATCAACCGCCCCCCAGCAGCCCCATGCATCAACCGCCCCCCAGCAGCAGCCCCACGCATCAACCGCCCCCAGCAGCCCCATGCATCAACCGCCCCCCAGCAGCCCCATGCATCAACCGCCCCCAGCAGCCCCATGCATCAACCGCCCCCCAGCAGCCCCATGCATCAACCGCCCCCCAGCAGCCCCATGCATCAACCGCCCCCCAGCAGCCCCATGCATCAACCACCCCCCAGCAGCCCCCTGCATCAACCGCCCCCCAGCAGCAGCCCCATGCACCAACCGCCCCCAGCAGCCCCATGCATCAACCGCCCCCCAGCAGCCCCATGCATCAACCACCCCCCAGCAGCCCCATGCATCAACCACCCCCCAGCAGCCCCCTGCATCAACCGCCCCCCAGCAGCAGCCCCATGCACCAACCGCCCCCCAGCAGCCCCATGCATCAACCGCCCCCCAGCAGCCCCATGCATCAACCGCCCCCCAGCAGCCCCATGCATCAACCGCCCCCCAGCAGCAGCCCCATGCATCAACCGCCCCCCAGCAGCCCCATGCATCAACCACCCCCCAGCAGCCCCCTGCATCAACCGCCCCCCAGCAGCAGCCCCATGCATCAACCGCCCCCCAGCAGCCCCATGCATCAACCGCCCCCCAGCAGCCCCATGCATCAACCGCCCCCCAGCAGCCCCATGCATCAACCGCCCCCCAGCAGCCCCATGCATCAACCGCCCCCCAGCAGCAGCCCCATGCACCAACCGCCCCCCAGCAGCCCCATGCATCAACCGCCCCCAGCAGCCCCATGCATCAACCGCCCCCCAGCAGCCCCATGCATCAACCGCCCCCCAGCAGCCCCATGCATCAACCGCCCCCCAGCAGCCCCCTGCATCAACCGCCCCCCAGCAGCAGCCCCATGCACCAACCGCCCCCAGCAGCCCCATGCATCAACCGCCCCCCAGCAGCCCCATGCATCAACCACCCCCCAGCAGCCCCATGCATCAACCACCCCCCAGCAGCCCCCTGCATCAACCGCCCCCCAGCAGCAGCCCCATGCACCAACCGCCCCCCAGCAGCCCCATGCATCAACCGCCCCCCAGCAGCCCCATGCATCAACCGCCCCCCAGCAGCCCCATGCATCAACCGCCCCCCAGCAGCCCCATGCATCAACCGCCCCCCAGCAGCCCCATGCATCAACCGCCCCCCAGCAGCCCCATGCATCAACCGCCCCCCAGCAGCCCCATGCATCAACCGCCCCCCAGCAGCCCCATGCATCAACCACCCCCCAGCAGCCCCATGCATCAACCGCCCCCAGCAGCCCCATGCATCAACCGCCCCCCAGCAGCCCCATGCATCAACCGCCCCCCAGCAGCCCCATGCATCAACCGCCCCCCAGCAGCCCCATGCATCAACCACCCCCCAGCAGCCCCCTGCATCAACCGCCCCCCAGCAGCCCCATGCATCAACCGCCCCCCAGCAGCCCCATGCATCAACCACCCCCCAGCAGCCCCATGCATCAACCACCCCCCAGCAGCCCCATGCATCAACCGCCCCCCAGCAGCCCCATGCACCAACCGCCCCCCAGCAGCCCCATGCATCAACCGCCCCCCAGCAGCCCCATGCATCAACCGCCCCCCAGCAGCCCCATGCATCAACCGCCCCCCAGCAGCCCCATGCATCAACCGCCCCCCAGCAGCCCCATGCATCAACCGCCCCCCAGCAGCCCCATGCATCAACCGCCCCCCAGCAGCCCCATGCATCAACCGCCCCCCAGCAGCCCCATGCATCAACCGCCCCCCAGCAGCCCCATGCATCAACCGCCCCCCAGCAGCAGCCCCATGCATCAACCGCCCCCCAGCAGCAGCCCCATGCATCAACCAGCCCCCAGCAGCCCCATGCACAAACCTCCAATCACACCATTATCCCCCACAAAAAATAAGCAGAACCCCACGTGTTCCGGTGTGACGTCACTAACAGCGCTGATTACAGCTACACTGCGCGCCACTCGCCAGCTACACTAAACCCCGCCCACAACACGCCCACCGCCGGTGACGTCACACCTGAAACCGCCTCCATTCTACCGTCCTAGAAGAGCCAAAACTCCTCCAGACACAGAGAACAGCGCCCAGCACGGAGCTCCGCCCCAATCACATGACACTGACGTCACCACAGGTCCTTCATCCCACATAGCATTCTAATGAGCTCCGCCCCAATCACATGATACTGACGTCACCACAGGTCCTTCATACCACATAGCAATCTAATGAGCTCCGCCCCAATCACATGACACTGACGTCACCACAGGTCCTTCATCCCACAAAGCAATCTAATGAGCTCCGCCCCAATCACATGACACTAACGTCACCACAGGTCCTAAACCAGCAAAAAACTAATTTTCCAGATATCAACCAATAACCTCAGCACTGAGCCCAACAGAGGCCGAATGTACAGAGAGCGGGAGACTGCACAGTACTGAGCGAGAACCAGCACCGGAGTGACGGCAGCACCGAGGAGAGGAGCGACAGAGACTCCGGTACAGGATCCATCAGTCACTGACGTCTCATAGATGTGATCGGAGCCTTAGTTACAGGATCCATCGGTCGTGGTCGGTGACGTCTTGTAGATGTGATCGGAGCCTTAGTTACAGGATCCATCGGCCGTGGTCGGTGACGTCTTGTAGATGTGATCGGAGCCTTAGTTACAGGATCCATCGGCCGTGGTCGGTGACGTCTTGTAGATGTGATCGGAGCCTTAGTTACAGGATCCATCGGCCGTGGTCGGTGACGTCTTGTAGATGTGATCGGAGCCTTAGTTACAGGATCCATCGGTCGTGGTCGGTGACGTCTTGTAGATGTGATCGGAGCCTTAGTTACAGGATCCATCGGCCGTGGTCGGTGACGTCTTGTAGATGTGATCGGAGCCTTAGTTACAGGATCCATCGGCCGTGGTCGGTGACGTCTTGTAGATGTGATCGGAGCCTTAGTTACAGGATCCATCGGTCGTGGTCGGTGACGTCTTGTAGATGTGATCGGAGCCTTAGTTACAGGATCCATCTGTCGTGGTCAGTGACGTCTTGTAGATGTGATCGGAGCCTTAGTTACAGGATCCATCGGTCGTGGTCGGTGACGTCTTGTAGATGTGATCGGAGCCTTAGTTACAGAATCCATCGGTCGTGGTCGGTGACGTCTTGTAGATATGATCGGGGCCTTAGTTACAGGATCCATCGGTCGTGGTCGGTGACGTCTTGTAGATGTGATCGGGGCCTTAGTTACAGGATCCATCGGTCGTGGTCGGTGACGTCTTGTAGATGTGATCGGAGCCTCAGATACAGGATCCATCGGTCGTGGTCGGTGTCGTCTCGTAGATGTGATCGGAGCCTTAGTTACAGGATCCATCGGTCGTGGTCGGTGACGTCTTGTAGATGTGATCGGAGCCTTAGTTACAGGATCCATCGGTCGTGGTCGGTGACGTCTTGTAGATGTGATCGGAGCCTTAGTTACAGGATCCATCGGTCGTGGTCGGTGACGTCTTGTAGATGTGATCGGAGCCTTAGTTACAGGATCCATCGGTCGTGGTCGGTGACGTCTTGTAGATGTGATCGGAGCCTTAGTTACAGGATCCATCGGTCGTGGTCGGTGACGTCTTGTAGATGTGATCGGAGCCTTAGTTACAGGGTCCATCGGTCGTGGTCGGTGACGTCTTGTAGATGTGATCGGAGCCTTAGTTACAGGATCCATCGGTCGTGGTCGGTGACGTCTTGTAGATGTGATCGGAGCCTTAGTTACAGGGTCCATCGGTCGTGGTCGGTGACGTCTTGTAGATGTGATCGGAGCCTTAGTTACAGGGTCCATCGGTCGTGGTCGGTGACGTCTTGTAGATGTGATCGGAGCCTTAGTTACAGGGTCCATCGGTCGTGGTCGGTGACGTCTTGTAGATGTGATCGGAGCCTTAGTTACAGGATCCATCGGTCGTGGTCGGTGACGTCTTGTAGATGTGATCGGAGCCTTAGTTACAGGGTCCATCGGTCGTGGTCGGTGACGTCTTGTAGATGTGATCGGAGCCTTAGTTACAGGATCCATCGGTCGTGGTCGGTGACGTCTTGTAGATGTGATCGGAGCCTTAGTTACAGGGTCCATCGGTCGTGGTCGGTGTCGTCTCGTAGATGTGATCGGAGCCTTAGTTACAGGATCCATCGGTCGTGGTCGGTGACGTCTCGTAGATGTGATCGGAGCCTTAGTTACAGGATCCATCGGTCGTGGTCGGTGACGTCTTGTAGATGTGATCGGAGCCTTAGTTACAGGATCCATCGGTCGTGGTCGGTGACGTCTTGTAGATGTGATCGGAGCCTTAGTTACAGGATCCATCGGTCGTGGTCGGTGACGTCTTGTAGATGTGATCGGAGCCTTAGTTACAGGATCCATCGGTCGTGGTCGGTGACGTCTTGTAGATGTGATCGGAGTCTTAGTTACAGGATCCATCTGTCGTGGTCGGTGACGTCTTGTAGATGTGATCGGAGCCTTAGTTACAGGATCCATCGGTCGTGGTCGGTGACGTCTTGTAGATGTGATCGGAGCCTTAGTTACAGGATTCATCGGTCGTGGTCGGTGACGTCTTGTAGATGTGATCGGAGCCTTAGTTACAGGATCCATCGGTCGTGGTCGGTGACGTCTTGTAGATGTGATCGGAGCCTTAGTTACAGGATCCATCGGTCGTGGTCGGTGACGTCTTGTAGATATGATCGGAGCCTTAGTTACAGGATCCATCGGTCGTGGTCGGTGACGTCTTGTAGATGTGATCGGAGCCTTAGTTACAGGATCCATCGGTCGTGGTCGGTGACGTCTTGTAGATGTGATCGGAGCCTTAGTTACAGGATCCATCGGTCGTGGTCGGTGACGTCTTGTAGATGTGATCGGAGCCTTAGTTACAGGATCCATCGGTCGTGGTCGGTGACGTCTGTAGATGTGATCGGAGCCTTAGTTACAGGATCCATCAGTCACTGACGTCTTGTAGATGTGATCGGAGCCTTAGTTACAGGATCCATCAGTCACTGACGTCTTGTAGATGTGATCGGAGCCTTAGTTACAGGATCCATCGGTCGTGGTCGGTGATGTGTTGTAGATGTGATCGGAGCCTTAGTTACAGGATTCATCGGTCGTGGTTGGTGACGTCTTGTAGATGTGATCGGAGCCTTAGTTACAGGATTCATCGGTCGTGGTCGGTGACGTCTTGTAGATGTGATCGGAGCCTTAGTTGCAGGATTCATCGGTTGTGGTCGGTGACGTCTGTAGATGTGATCGGAGCCTTAGTTACAGGATCCATCGGTCGTGGTCGGTGACGTCTCGTAGATGTGATCGGAGCCTTAGTTACAGGATTCATCGGTTGTGGTCGGTGACGTCTGTAGATGTGATCGGAGCCTTAGTTACAGGATCCATCGGTCGTGGTCGGTGATGTGTTGTAGATGTGATCGGAGCCTTAGTTACAGGATTCATCGGTCGTGGTTGGTGACGTCTTGTAGATGTGATCGGAGCCTTAGTTACAGGATTCATCGGTCGTGGTCGGTGACGTCTTGTAGATGTGATCGGAGCCTTAGTTACAGGATTCATCGGTTGTGGTCGGTGACGTCTGTAGATGTGATCGGAGCCTTAGTTACAGGATTCATCGGTCGTGGTTGGTGACGTCTTGTAGATGTGATCGGAGCCTTAGTTACAGGATCCATCGGTCGTGGTCGGTGACGTCTGTAGATGTGATCGGAGCCTTAGTTACAGGATCCATCGGTCGTGGTCGGTGACGTCTTGTAGATGTGATCGGAGCCTTAGTTACAGGATCCATCGGTCGTGGTCGGTGACGTGTTGTAGATGTGATCGGAGCCTTAGTTACAGGATCCATCAGTCACTGACGTCTTGTAGATGTGATCGGAGCCTTAGTTACAGGATCCATCGGTCGTGGTCGGTGACGTCTGTAGATGTGATCGGAGCCTTAGTTACAGGATCCATCAGTCACTGACGTCTTGTAGATGTGATCGGAGCCTTAGTTACAGGATCCATCAGTCGTGGTCGGTGACGTCTTGTAGATGTGATCGGAGCCTTAGTTACAGGATCCATCGGTCGTGGTCGGTGACGTCTTGTAGATGTGATCGGAGCCTTAGTTACAGGATCCATCGGTCGTGGTCGGTGACGTCTTGTAGATGTGATCGGAGCCTTAGTTACAGGATCCATCGGTCGTGGTCGGTGACGTCTTGTAGATGTGATCGGAGCCTTAGTTACAGGATCCATCGGTCGTGGTCGGTGACGTCTTGTAGATGTGATCGGAGCCTTAGTTACAGGATCCATCGGTCGTGGTCGGTGACGTCTTGGAGATGTGATCGGAGCCTTAGTTACAGGATCCATCGGTCGTGGTCGGTGTCTTGGAGATGTGATCGGAGCCTTAGTTACAGGATCCATCGGTCGTGGTCGGTGTCTTGTAGATGTGATCGGAGCCTTAATTTCAGGATCCATCGGTCGTGGTCGGTGACGTCTTGTAGATGTAATCGGAGCCTTAATTACAGGATCCATCGGTCGTGGTCGGTGACGTCTTGTAGATGTGATCGGAGCCTTAGTTACAGGATCCATCTGTCGTGGTCGGTGACATCTTGTAGATGTGATCGGAGCCTTACTTACAGGATCCATCGGTCACTGACATCTTGTAGATGTGATCAGAGCCTTAGTTACAGGATCCATCGGTCGTGGTTGGTGACGTTTTGTAGATGTGATCGGAGCCTTAGTTACAGGATCCATCGGTCGTGGTCGGTGACGTCTTGTAGATGTGATCGGAGCCTTAGTTACAGGATCCATCTGTCGTGGTCGGTGACATCTTGTAGATGTGATCGGAGCCTTACTTACAGGATCCATCGGTCACTGACATCTTGTAGATGTGATCAGAGCCTTAGTTACAGGATCCATCGGTCGTGGTCGGTGACGTCTTGTAGATGTGATCGGAGCCTTAGTTACAGGATCCATCGGTCGTGGTTGGTGACGTTTTGTAGATGTGATCGGAGCCTTAGTTACAGGATCCATCGGTCGTGGTCGGTGAAGTCTTGTAGGTGTGATCGGAGCCTTAGTTACAGGATCCATCGGTCGTGGTCGGTGACGTCTTGTAGATGTGATCGGAGCCTTAGTTACAGGATCCATCTGTCGTGGTCGGTGACATCTTGTAGATGTGATCGGAGCCTTACTTACAGGATCCATCGGTCACTGACATCTTGTAGATGTGATCAGAGCCTTAGTTACAGGATCCATCGGTCGTGGTCGGTGACGTCTTGTAGATGTGATCGGAGCCTTAGTTACAGGATCCATCGGTCGTGGTTGGTGACGTCTTGTAGATGTGATCGGAGCCTTACTTACAGGATCCATCGGTCACTGACATCTTGTAGATGTGATCAGAGCCTTAGTTACAGGATCCATCGGTCGTGGTCGGTGACGTCTTGTAGATGTGATCGGAGCCTTAGTTACAGGATCCATCTGTCGTGGTCGGTGACATCTTGTAGATGTGATCGGAGCCTTAGTTACAGGATCCATCGGTCGTGGTTGGTGACGTCTTGTAGATGTGATCGGAGCCTTAGTTACAGGATCCATCGGTCGTGGTTGGTGACGTCTTGTAGATGTGATCGGAGCCTTAGTTACAGGATTCATCGGTCGTGGTTGGTGACGTCTTGTAGATGTGATCGGAGCCTTAGTTACAGGATTCATCGGTCGTGGTCGGTGACGTCTTGTAGATGTGATCGGAGCCTTAGTTACAGGATTCATCGGTTGTGGTCGGTGACGTCTGTAGATGTGATCGGAGCCTTAGTTACAGGATCCATCGGTCGTGGTCGGTGACGTCTTGTAGATGTGATCGGAGCCTTAGTTACAGGATTCATCGGTTGTGGTCGGTGACGTCTGTAGATGTGATCGGAGCCTTAGTTACAGGATCCATCGGTCGTGGTCGGTGATGTGTTGTAGATGTGATCGGAGCCTTAGTTACAGGATTCATCGGTCGTGGTTGGTGACGTCTTGTAGATGTGATCGGAGCCTTAGTTACAGGATTCATCGGTCGTGGTCGGTGACGTCTTGTAGATGTGATCGGAGCCTTAGTTACAGGATCCATCGGTTGTGGTCGGCGACGTCTGTAGATGTGATCGGAGCCTTAGTTACAGGATTCATCGGTCGTGGTTGGTGACGTCTTGTAGATGTGATCGGAGCCTTAGTTACAGGATCCATCGGTCGTGGTCGGTGACGTCTGTAGATGTGATCGGAGCCTTAGTTACAGGATCCATCGGTCGTGGTCGGTGACGTCTTGTAGATGTGATCGGAGCCTTAGTTACAGGATCCATCGGTCGTGGTCGGTGACGTGTTGTAGATGTGATCGGAGCCTTAGTTACAGGATCCATCAGTCACTGACGTCTTGTAGATGTGATCGGAGCCTTAGTTACAGGATCCATCGGTCGTGGTCGGTGACGTCTGTAGATGTGATCGGAGCCTTAGTTACAGGATCCATCAGTCACTGACGTCTTGTAGATGTGATCGGAGCCTTAGTTACAGGATCCATCAGTCACTGACGTCTTGTAGATGTGATCAGAGCCTTAGTTACAGGATCCATCGGTCGTGGTTGGTGACGTCTTGTAGATGTGATCGGAGCCTTAGTTACAGGATTCATCGGTCGTGGTTGGTGACGTCTTGTAGATGTGATCGGAGCCTTAGTTACAGGATTCATCGGTCGTGGTCGGTGACGTCTTGTAGATGTGATCGGAGCCTTAGTTACAGGATTCATCGGTTGTGGTCGGTGACGTCTGTAGATGTGATCGGAGCCTTAGTTACAGGATTCATCGGTCGTGGTTGGTGACGTCTTGTAGATGTGATCGGAGCCTTAGTTACAGGATTCATCGGTCGTGGTCGGTGACGTCTTGTAGATGTGATCGGAGCCTTAGTTACAGGATTCATCGGTTGTGGTCGGTGACGTCTGTAGATGTGATCGGAGCCTTAGTTACAGGATCCATCGGTCGTGGTCGGTGACGTCTTGTAGATGTGATCGGAGCCTTAGTTACAGGATTCATCGGTTGTGGTCGGTGACGTCTGTAGATGTGATCGGAGCCTTAGTTACAGGATCCATCGGTCGTGGTCGGTGATGTGTTGTAGATGTGATCGGAGCCTTAGTTACAGGATTCATCGGTCGTGGTCGGTGACGTCTTGTAGATGTGATCGGAGCCTTAGTTACAGGATTCATCGGTCGTGGTTGGTGACGTCTTGTAGATGTGATCGGAGCCTTAGTTACAGGATTCATCGGTCGTGGTCGGTGACGTCTTGTAGATGTGATCGGAGCCTTAGTTACAGGATTCATCGGTTGTGGTCGGCGACGTCTGTAGATGTGATCGGAGCCTTAGTTACAGGATTCATCGGTCGTGGTTGGTGACGTCTTGTAGATGTGATCGGAGCCTTAGTTACAGGATCCATCGGTCGTGGTCGGTGACGTCTGTAGATGTGATCGGAGCCTTAGTTACAGGATCCATCGGTCGTGGTCGGTGACGTCTTGTAGATGTGATCGGAGCCTTAGTTACAGGATCCATCGGTCGTGGTCGGTGACGTGTTGTAGATGTGATCGGAGCCTTAGTTACAGGATCCATCAGTCACTGACGTCTTGTAGATGTGATCGGAGCCTTAGTTACAGGATCCATCGGTCGTGGTCGGTGACGTCTGTAGATGTGATCGGAGCCTTAGTTACAGGATCCATCAGTCACTGACGTCTTGTAGATGTGATCGGAGCCTTAGTTACAGGATCCATCAGTCACTGACGTCTTGTAGATGTGATCGGAGCCTTAGTTACAGGATCCATCAGTCGTGGTCGGTGACGTCTTGTAGATGTGATCGGAGCCTTAGTTACAGGATCCATCGGTCGTGGTCGGTGACGTCTTGTAGATGTGATCGGAGCCTTAGTTACAGGATCCATCGGTCGTGGTCGGTGACGTCTTGTAGATGTGATCGGAGCCTTAGTTACAGGATCCATCGGTCGTGGTCGGTGACGTCTTGTAGATGTGATCGGAGCCTTAGTTACAGGATCCATCGGTCGTGGTCGGTGACGTCTTGTAGATGTGATCGGAGCCTTAGTTACAGGATCCATCGGTCGTGGTCGGTGACGTCTTGGAGATGTGATCGGAGCCTTAGTTACAGGATCCATCAGTCGTGGTCGGTGTCTTGTAGATGTGATCGGAGCCTTAATTTCAGGATCCATCGGTCGTGGTCGGTGTCTTGTAGATGTGATCGGAGCCTTAATTTCAGGATCCATCGGTCGTGGTCGGTGACGTCTTGTAGATGTGATCGGAGCCTTAATTACAGGATCCATCGGTCGTGGTCGGTGACGTCTTGTAGATGTGATCGGAGCCTTAGTTACAGGATCCATCTGTCGTGGTCGGTGACATCTTGTAGATGTGATCGGAGCCTTACTTACAGGATCCATCGGTCACTGACATCTTGTAGATGTGATCAGAGCCTTAGTTACAGGATCCATCGGTCGTGGTTGGTGACGTTTTGTAGATGTGATCGGAGCCTTAGTTACAGGATCCATCGGTCGTGGTCGGTGACGTCTTGTAGATGTGATCGGAGCCTTAGTTACAGGATCCATCTGTCGTGGTCGGTGACATCTTGTAGATGTGATCGGAGCCTTACTTACAGGATCCATCGGTCACTGACATCTTGTAGATGTGATCAGAGCCTTAGTTACAGGATCCATCGGTCGTGGTCGGTGACGTCTTGTAGATGTGATCGGAGCCTTACTTACAGGATCCATCGGTCACTGACATCTTGTAGATGTGATCAGAGCCTTAGTTACAGGATCCATCGGTCGTGGTCGGTGACGTCTTGTAGATGTGATCGGAGCCTTAGTTACAGGATCCATCTGTCGTGGTCGGTGACATCTTGTAGATGTGATCGGAGCCTTACTTACAGGATCCATCGGTCACTGACATCTTGTAGATGTGATCAGAGCCTTAGTTACAGGATCCATCGGTCGTGGTTGGTGACGTCTTGTAGATGTGATCGGAGCCTTAGTTACAGGATCCATCGGTCGTGGTCGGTGACGTCTTGTAGATGTGATCGGAGCCTTAGTTACAGGATCCATCGGTCGTGGTCGGTGACGTCTGTAGATGTGATCGGAGCCTTAATTACAGGATCCATCGGTCGTGGTCGGTGACGTCTTGTAGATGTGATCGGAGCCTTAGTTACAGGATCCATCGGTCGTGGTCGGTGACGTGTTGTAGATGTGATCGGAGCCTTAGTTACAGGATCCATCAGTCACTGACGTCTTGTAGATGTGATCGGAGCCTTAGTTACAGGATCCATCGGTCGTGGTCGGTGACGTCTGTAGATGTGATCGGAGCCTTAGTTACAGGATCCATCAGTCACTGACGTCTTGTAGATGTGATCGGAGCCTTAGTTACAGGATCCATCAGTCGTGGTCGGTGACGTCTTGTAGATGTGATCGGAGCCTTAGTTACAGGATCCATCGGTCGTGGTCGGTGACGTCTTGTAGATGTGATCGGAGCCTTAGTTACAGGATCCATCGGTCGTGGTCGGTGACGTCTTGTAGATGTGATCGGAGCCTTAGTTACAGGATCCATCGGTCGTGGTCGGTGACGTCTTGTAGATGTGATCGGAGCCTTAGTTACAGGATCCATCGGTCGTGGTCGGTGACGTCTTGTAGATGTGATCGGAGCCTTAGTTACAGGATCCATCGGTCGTGGTCGGTGACGTCTTGGAGATGTGATCGGAGCCTTAGTTACAGGATCCATCGGTCGTGGTCGGTGTCTTGTAGATGTGATCGGAGCCTTAATTTCAGGATCCATCGGTCGTGGTCGGTGACGTCTTGTAGATGTGATCGGAGCCTTAATTACAGGATCCATCGGTCGTGGTCGGTGACGTCTTGTAGATGTGATCGGAGCCTTAGTTACAGGATCCATCTGTCGTGGTCGGTGACATCTTGTAGATGTGATCGGAGCCTTAGTTACAGGATCCATCGGTCACTGACATCTTGTAGATGTGATCAGAGCCTTAGTTACAGGATCCATCGGTCGTGGTTGGTGACGTTTTGTAGATGTGATCGGAGCCTTAGTTACAGGATCCATCGGTCGTGGTCGGTGACGTCTTGTAGATGTGATCGGAGCCTTAGTTACAGGATCCATCTGTCGTGGTCGGTGACATCTTGTAGATGTGATCGGAGCCTTACTTACAGGATCCATCGGTCACTGACATCTTGTAGATGTGATCAGAGCCTTAGTTACAGGATCCATCGGTCGTGGTCGGTGACGTCTTGTAGATGTGATCGGAGCCTTAGTTACAGGATCCATCGGTCGTGGTTGGTGACGTCTTGTAGATGTGATCGGAGCCTTACTTACAGGATCCATCGGTCACTGACATCTTGTAGATGTGATCAGAGCCTTAGTTACAGGATCCATCGGTCGTGGTCGGTGACGTCTTGTAGATGTGATCGGAGCCTTAGTTACAGGATCCATCTGTCGTGGTCGGTGACATCTTGTAGATGTGATCGGAGCCTTACTTACAGGATCCATCGGTCACTGACATCTTGTAGATGTGATCAGAGCCTTAGTTACAGGATCCATCGGTCGTGGTTGGTGACGTCTTGTAGATGTGATCGGAGCCTTAGTTAAAGGATCCATCGGTCGTGGTCGGTGACGTCTTGTAGATGTGATCGGAGCCTTAGTTACAGGATCCATCGGTCGTGGTCGGTGACGTCTTGTAGATGTGATCGGAGCCTTAGTTACAGGATCCATCTGTCGTGGTCGGTGACGTCTTGTAGATGTGATCGGAGCCTTAGTTACAGGATCCATCGGTCGTGGTCGGTGTCGTCTTGTAGATGTGATCGAAGCCTTAGTTACAGGATCCATCGGTCGTGGTCGATAACTTCTCGTAGATGTGATCGGAGCCTTAGTTACAGGATCCATCGGTTGTGGTCGGTGACGTCTTGTAGATGTGATTGGAGCCTTAGTTACAGGATCCATCGGTCGTGGTTGGTGACGTCGTGTAGATGTGATCGGAGCCTTAGTTACAGGATCCATCGGTCGTGGTCGGTGATGTCTTGTAGATGTGATCGGAGCCTTAGTTACAGGATCCATCGGTCGTGGTTGGTGACGTCTTGTAGATGTGATCGGAGCCTTAGTTACAGGATCCATCGGTCGGTGACGTCTTGTAGATGTGATCGGAGCCTTAGTTACAGGATCCATCGGTCGTGGTTGGTGACGTCTTGTAGATGTGATCGGAGCCTTAGTTACAGGATCCATCGGTCGGTGACGTCTTGTAGATGTGATCAGAGCCTTAGTTACAGGATCCATCGGTCGTGGTCGGTGACGTCTTGTAGATGTGATCGGAGCCTTAGTTACAGGATCCATCGGTCGTGGTCGGTGACGTCTTGTAGATGTGATCGGAGCCTTAGTTATAGGATCCATCGGTCGTGGTCAGTGACGTCTTGTAGATGTGATCGGAGCCTTAGTTACAGGATCCATCGGTCGTGGTCGGTGACGTCTTGTAGATGTGATCGGAGCCTTAGTTACAGGATCCATCTGTCGTGGTCGGTGACATCTTGTAGATGTGATCGGAGCCTTAGTTACAGGATCCATCGGTCACTGACATCTTGTAGATGTGATCAGAGCCTTAGTTACAGGATCCATCGGTCGTGGTCGGTGACATCTTGTAGATGTGATCGGAGCCTTAGTTACAGGATCCATCGGTCGTGGTCGGTGACGTCTTGTAGATGTGATCGGAGCCTTAGTTACAGGATCCATCGGTCACTGACATCTTGTAGATGTGATCAGAGCCTTAGTTACAGGATCCATCTGTCGTGGTCGGTGACGTCTTGTAGATGTGATCGGAGCCTTAGTTACAGGATCCATCGGTCGTGGTCGGTAACGTCTTGTAGATGTGATTGGAGCCTTAATTACAGGATTCATCGGTCGTGGTCGGTGACGTCTTGTAGATGTGATCGGAGCCTTAGTTACAGGATCCATCGGTCGTGGTCAGTGACGTCTTGTAGATGTGATCGGAGCCTTAATTACAGGATCCATCGGTCGTGGTCGGTGACGTCTTATAGATGTGATCGGAGCCTTAGTTACAGGATCTATCGGTCGTGGTCGGTGACGTCTTGTAGATGTGATCGGAGCCTTAGTTACAGGATCCATCGGTCGTGGTCAGTGACGTCTTGTAGATGTGATCGGAGCCTTAGTTACAGGATCCATCGGTCGGTGACGTCTTGTAGATGTGATCAGAGCCTTAGTTACAGGATCCATCGGTCGTGGTCGGTAACGTCTTGTAGATGTGATCGGAGCCTTAGTTACAGGATCCATCGGTTGTGGTCGGTGACGTCTTGTAGATGTGATCGGAGCCTTAGTTACAGGATCCATCGGTCGTGGTCGGTGACGTCTTGTAGATGTGATCGGAGCCTTAGTTACAGGATCCATCAGTCGTGGTCAGTGACGTCTTGTAGATGTGATCGGAGCCTTAGTTACAGGATCCATCGGTCACTGACATCTTGTAGATGTGATCAGAGCCTTAGTTACAAGATCCATCGGTCGGTGACGTCTTGTAGATGTGATCAGAGCTTTAGTTACAGGATCCATCGGTCGTGGTTGGTGACGTCTTGTAGATGTGATTGGAGTCTTAGTTACGGGATCCATCGGTCGTGGTCGGTGACGTCATGTAGATGTGATCGGATCCTTAGTTACAGGATCCATCGGTCGTGGTCGGTGACGTCTTGTAGATGTGATCGGAGCCTTAATTACAGGAACCATCGGTCGTGGTCGGTGACGTCTTGTAGATGTGATCGAAGCCTTAGTTACAGGATCTATCGGTCGTGGTCGGTGACGTCTTGTAGATGTGATTGGAGCCTTAGTTACAGGATCCATCGGTCGTGGTCAGTGACGTCTTGTAGATGTGATCGGAGCCTTAGTTACAGGATCCATCGGTCACTGACATCTTGTAGATGTGATCAGAGCCTTAGTTACAGGATCCATCGGTCGTGGTCGGTGACATCTTGTAGATGTGATCGGAGCCTTAGTTACAGGATCCATCGGTCGTGGTCGGTGACGTCTTGTAGATGTGATCGGAGCCTTAGTTACAGGATCCATCGGTCACTGACATCTTGTAGATGTGATCAGAGCCTTAGTTACAGGATCCATCTATCGTGGTCGGTGACGTCTTGTAGATGTGATCGGAGCCTTAGTTACAGGATCCATCGGTCGTGGTCGGTAACGTCTTGTAGATGTGATTGGAGCCTTAATTACAGGATTCATCGGTCACTGACATCTTGTAGATGTGATCAGAGCCTTAGTTACAGGATCCATCTATCGTGGTCGGTGACATCTTGTAGATGTGATCGGAGCCTTAGTTACAGGATCCATCGGTCGTGGTCGGTGACGTCTTGTAGATGTGATCGGAGCCTTAGTTACAGGATCCATCGGTCACTGACATCTTGTAGATGTGATCAGAGCCTTAGTTACAGGATCCATCTATCGTGGTCGGTTATGTCTTGTAGATGTGATCGGAGCCTTAGTTACAGGATCCATCGGTCGTGGTCGGTGTCGTCTTGTAGATGTGATCGGAGCCTTAGTTACAGGATCCATCGGTCGTGGTTGGTGACGTCTTGTAGATGTGATCGGAGCCTTAGTTACAGGATTCATCGGTCGTGGTCGGTGACGTCTTGTAGATGTGATCGGTGCCTTAGTTACAGGATCCATCGGTCGTGGTCGGTGACGTCTTGTAGATGTGATCGGAGCCTTAGTTACAGGATCCATCGGTCACTGACATCTTGTAGATGTGATCAGAGCCTTAGTTACAGGATCCATCGGTCGTGGTCGGTGACATCTTGTAGATGTGATCGGAGCCTTAGTTACAGGATCCATCGGTCGTGGTCGGTGACGTCTTGTAGATGTGATCGGAGCCTTAGTTACAGGATTCATCGGTCGTGGTCGGTGACGTCTTGTAGATGTGATCGGTGCCTTAGTTACAGGATCCATCGGTCGTGGTCGGTGACGTCTTGTAGATGTGATCGGAGCCTTAGTTACAGGATCCATCGGTCACTGACATCTTGTAGATGTGATCAGAGCCTTAGTTACAGGATCCATCGGTCGTGGTCGGTGACATCTTGTAGATGTGATCGGAGCCTTAGTTACAGGATCCATCGGTCGTGGTCGGTGACGTCTTGTAGATGTGATCGGAGCCTTAGTTACAGGATCCATCGGTCACTGACATCTTGTAGATGTGATCAGAGCCTTAGTTACAGGATCCATCTATCGTGGTCGGTGACGTCTTGTAGATGTGATCGGAGCCTTAGTTACAGGATCCATCGGTCGTGGTCGGTAACGTCTTGTAGATGTGATTGGAGCCTTAATTACAGGATTCATCGGTCGTGGTCGGTGACGTCTTGTAGATGTGATCGGAGCCTTAGTTACAGGATCCATCGGTCGTGGTCAGTGACGTCTTGTAGATGTGATCGGAGCCTTAGTTACAGGATCCATCGGTCGTGGTCGGTGACGTCTTGTAGATGTGATCGGAGCCTTAGTTACAGGATTCATCGGTCGTGGTCGGTGACATATTGTAGATGTGATCGGAGCCTTAGTTACAGGATCCATCGGTCGTGGTCGGTGACGTCTTGTAGATGTGATCGGAGCCTTAGTTACAGGATCCATCTGTCGTGGTTGGTGACGTTTTGTAGATGTGATCGGAGCCTTAGTTACAGGATCCATCGGTCGGTGACGTCTTGTAGATGTGATCGGACTCTTAGTTACAGGATCCATCAGTCGTGGTCAGTGACGTCTTGTAGATGTGATCGGAGCCTTAGTTACAGGATCCATCGGTCACTGACATCTTGTAGATGTGATCAGAGTCTTAGTTACAGGATCCATCGGTCGGTGACGTCTTGTAGATGTGATCAGAGCTTTAGTTACAGGATCCATCGGTCGTGGTTGGTGACGTCTTGTAGATGTGATTGGAGTCTTAGTTACGGGATCCATCGGTCGTGGTCGGTGACGTCATGTAGATGTGATCGGATCCTTAGTTACAGGATCCATCGGTCGTGGTCGGTGACGTCTTGTAGATGTGATCGGAGCCTTAATTACAGGAACCATCGGTCGTGGTCGGTGACGTTTTGTAGATGTGATCGAAGCCTTAGTTACAGGATCTATCGGTCATGTTCGGTGACGTCTTGTAGATGTGATTGGAGCCTTAGTTACAGGATCCATCGGTCGTGGTCGGTGACGTCTTGTAGATGTGATCGGAGCCTTAGTTACAGGATCCATCGGTCACTGACATCTTGTAGATGTGATCAGAGCCTTAGTTACAGGATCCATCGGTCGTGGTCGGTGACATCTTGTAGATGTGATCGGAGCCTTAGTTACAGGATCTATCGGTCGTGGTCAGTGACGTCTTGTAGATGTGATCGGAGCCTTAGTTACAGGATCCATCGGTCACTGACATCTTGTAGATGTGATCAGAGCCTTAGTTACAGGATCCATCGGTCGTGGTCGGTGACATCTTGTAGATGTGATCGGAGCCTTAGTTACAGGATCCATCGGTCGTGGTCGGTGACGTCTTGTAGATGTGATCGGAGCCTTAGTTACAGGATCCATCGGTCACTGACATCTTGTAGATGTGATCAGAGCCTTAGTTACAGGATCCATCTGTCGTGGTCGGTGACGTCTTGTAGATGTGATTGGAGCCTTAGTTACAGGATCTATCGGTCGTGGTCAGTGACGTCTTGTAGATGTGATCGGAGCCTTAGTTACAGGATCCATCGGTCACTGACATCTTGTAGATGTGATCAGAGCCTTAGTTACAGGATCCATCGGTCGTGGTCGGTGACATCTTGTAGATGTGATCGGAGCCTTAGTTACAGGATCCATCGGTCGTGGTCGGTGACGTCTTGTAGATGTGATCGGAGCCTTAGTTACAGGATCCATCGGTCACTGACATCTTGTAGATGTGATCAGAGCCTTAGTTACAGGATCCATCTGTCGTGGTCGGTGACGTCTTGTAGATGTGATCGGAGCCTTAGTTACAGGATCCATCGGTCGTGGTCGGTAACGTCTTGTAGATGTGATTGGAGCCTTAATTACAGGATTCATCGGTCGTGGTCGGTGACGTCTTGTAGATGTGATCGGAGCCTTAGTTACAGGATCCATCGGTCGTGGTCAGTGACGTCTTGTAGATGTGATCGGAGCCTTAGTTACAGGATCCATCGGTCGTGGTCGGTGACGTCTTGTAGATGTGATCGGAGCCTTAGTTACAGGATTCATCGGTCGTGGTCGGTGACATATTGTAGATGTGATCGGAGCCTTAGTTACAGGATCCATCGGTCGTGGTCGGTGACGTCTTGTAGATGTGATCGGAGCCTTAGTTACAGGATCCATCTGTCGTGGTTGGTGACGTTTTGTAGATGTGATCGGAGCCTTAGTTACAGGATCCATCTGTCGTGGTTGGTGACGTCTTGTAGATGTGATCGGAGCCTTAGTTACAGGATCCATCGGTCGTGGTCGGTGACGTCTTGTAGATGTGATCGGAGCCTTAGTTACAGGATCCATCTGTCGTGGTCGGTGACATCTTGTAGATGTGATCGGAGCCTTAGTTACAGGATCCATCGGTCACTGACATCTTGTAGATGTGATCGGAGCCTTAGTTACAGGATCCATCGGTTGTGGTCGGTAACGTCTTGTAGATGTGATCGGAGCCTTAGTTACAGGATCCATCGGTCGTGGTCGGTGACGTCTTGTAGATGTGATCGGAGCCTTAGTTACAGGATCCATTGGTCGTGGTCGGTGAGGTCTTATATATGTGATTGGAGCCTTAGTTACAGGATCCATCTGTCGTGGTTGGTGACGTCTTGTAGATGTGATCGGAGCCTTAGTTACAGGATCCATCGGTCGTGGTCGGTGACGTCTTGTAGATGTGATCGGAGCCTTAGTTACAGTATCCATCGGTCGTGGTCGGTAACGTCTTGTAGATGTGATCGGAGCCTTAGTTACAGGATCCATCGGTCGTGGTCGGTGACGTCTTGTAGATGTGATCGGAGCCTTAGTTACAGGATCCATTGGTCGTGGTCGGTGACGTCTTATATATGTGATCGGAGCCTTAGTTACAGGATCCATCTGTCGTGGTCGGTGACATCTTGTAGATGTGATCGGAGCCTTAGTTACAGGATCCATCTGTCGTGGTCGGTGACGTCTTGTAGATGTGATCGGAGCCTTAGTTACAGGATCCATCGGTCGTGGTCGGTGACGTCTTGTAGATGTGATCGGAGCCTTATTTACAGGATCCATCGGTCGTGGTCGGTAACGTCTTGTAGATGTGATCGGAGCCTTATTACAGGATCCATCGGTCGTGGTCGGTGACGTCTTGTAGATGTGATCGGAGCCTTAGTTACAGGATCCATTGGTCGTGGTCGGTGACGTCTTATATATGTGATCAGAGCCTTAGTTACAGGATCCATCTGTCGTGGTCGGTGACGTCTTGTAGATGTGATCGGAGCCTTAGTTACAGGATCCATCTGTCGTGGTCGGTGACGTCTTGTAGATATGATCGGAGCCTTAGTTACAGGATCCATTGGTCGTGGTCGGTGACGTCTTATATATGTGATCGGAGCCTTAGTTACAGGATCCATCTGTCGCGGTCGGTGACGTCTTGTACATGTGATCGGAGCCTTAGTTACAGGATCCATCGGTCGTGGTCGGTGACGTCTTGTAGATGTGATCGGAGCCTTAGTTACAGGATCCATCGGTCGTGGTTGGTGACGTCTTGTAGATGTGATCGGAGCCTTAGTTACAGGATCCATCGGTCGTGGTCGGTGACGACTTGTACATGTGATCGGAGCCTTAGTTACAGGATCCATCGGTCGTGGTTGGTGACGTCTTGTAGATGTGATCGGAGCCTTAGTTACAGGATCCATCGGTCGTGGTCGGTGACGTCTTGGAGATGTGATCGGAGTCTTAGTTACAGGATCCATCGGTCGTGGTCGGTGACGTCTTGTAGATGTGATCGGAGCATTAGTTACAGGATCCATCGGTCGTGGTCGGTGACGTCTTGGAGATGTGATTGGAGTCTTAGTTACAGGATCCATCGGTCGTGGTTGGTGACGTCTTGTAGATGTGACCGGAGCCTTAGTTACAGGATCCATAGGTCGTGGTTGGTGACGTCTTGTAGATGTGATCGGAGCCTTAGTTGCAGGATCCATCGGTCGTGGTCGGTGACGTCTTGTAGATGTGATCGGAGCCTTAGTTGCAGGATCCAACGGTCGTGGTCGGTGACGTCTTGGAGATGTGATCGGAGTCTTAGTTACAGGATCCATCGGTCACTGACGTCTTGTAGATGTGATCGGAGCAATAGTTACAGGATCCATCGGTTGTGGTCGGTGACGTCTTGTAGATGTGATCGGTGCCTTAGTTACAGGATCCATCGGTCACTGACGTCTTGTAGATGTGATCGGAGCATTAGTTACAGGATCCATCGGTCGGTGACGTCTTGTAGATGTGATCGGAGCATTAGTTACAGGATCCATCGGTCGTGGTTGGTAACGTCTTGTAGATGTGATCGGAGCCTTATTACAGGATCCATCGGTCGTGGTTGTTGATGTCTTGTAGATGTGATCGGAGCCTTAGTTACAGGATCCATCAGTCGTGGTCGGTGACGTCTTGTAGATGTGATCGGAGCCTTAGTTACAGGATCCATCAGTCGTGGTCGGTGACGTCTTGTAGATGTGATCGGAGCCTTAGTTACAGGATCCATCGGTCGTGGTCGGTGACGTCTTGTAGATGTGATCGGAGCCTTAGTTACAGGATCCATCGGTCGTGGTCGGTGACGTCTTGGAGATGTGATTGGAGTCTTAGTTACAGGATCCATCGGTCGTGGTCGGTGACGTCTTGTAGATGTGATCGGAGCCTTAGTTACAGGATCCATCGGTCGGTGACGTCTTGTAGATGTGATCGGAGCCTTAGTTACAGGATCCTTTGGTCGTGGTCGGTGACGTCTTGTAGATGTGATCAGAGCCTTAGTTACAGGATCCATCGGTCGTGGTCGGTGACGTCTTGTAGATGTGATTGGAGCCTTAGTTACAGGATCCATCGGTCGTGGTCGGTGGCGTCTTGTAGATGTGATCGGAGCCTTAGTTACAGGATCTATCGGTCGTGGTTGGTGACGTATTGTAGATGTGATCGGTGCCTTAGTTACAGGATCTATCGATCGTGGTTGGTGACGTATTGTAGATGTGATCGGAGCCTTAGTTACAGTATCCATCGGTCGTGGTCCGTGACGTCTTGTAGATGTGATCGGAGCCTTAGTTACAGGATCCATCGGTCGTTGTCGGTGACGTCTTGTAGATGTGATCGGAGCCTTAGTTACAGGATCCATCGGTCGTGGTTACTGACGTCTTGTAGATGTGATCGGAGCCTTAGTTACAGGATCCATCGGTCGTGGTCGGTGACGTCTTGTAGATGTGATCGGAGCCTTAGTTACAGGATCCATCTGTCGTGGTCGGTGACATCTTGTAGATGTGATCGGAGCCTTACTTACAGGATCCATCGGTCACTGACATCTTGTAGATGTGATCAGAGCCTTAGTTACAGGATCCATCGGTCGTGGTCGGTGACGTCTTGTAGATGTGATCGGAGCCTTAGTTACAGGATCCATCGGTCGTGGTTGGTGACGTCTTGTAGATGTGATCGGAGCCTTACTTACAGGATCCATCGGTCACTGACATCTTGTAGATGTGATCAGAGCCTTAGTTACAGGATCCATCGGTCGTGGTCGGTGACGTCTTGTAGATGTGATCGGAGCCTTAGTTACAGGATCCATCTGTCGTGGTCGGTGACATCTTGTAGATGTGATCGGAGCCTTACTTACAGGATCCATCGGTCACTGACATCTTGTAGATGTGATCAGAGCCTTAGTTACAGGATCCATCGGTCGTGGTTGGTGACGTCTTGTAGATGTGATCGGAGCCTTAGTTACAGGATTCATCGGTCGTGGTTGGTGACGTCTTGTAGATGTGATCGGAGCCTTAGTTACAGGATTCATCGGTCGTGGTCGGTGACGTCTTGTAGATGTGATCGGAGCCTTAGTTACAGGATTCATCGGTTGTGGTCGGTGACGTCTGTAGATGTGATCGGAGCCTTAGTTACAGGATCCATCGGTCGTGGTCGGTGACGTCTTGTAGATGTGATCGGAGCCTTAGTTACAGGATTCATCGGTTGTGGTCGGTGACGTCTGTAGATGTGATCGGAGCCTTAGTTACAGGATCCATCGGTCGTGGTCGGTGATGTGTTGTAGATGTGATCGGAGCCTTAGTTACAGGATTCATCGGTCGTGGTTGGTGACGTCTTGTAGATGTGATCGGAGCCTTAGTTACAGGATTCATCGGTCGTGGTCGGTGACGTCTTGTAGATGTGATCGGAGCCTTAGTTACAGGATTCATCGGTTGTGGTCGGTGACGTCTGTAGATGTGATCGGAGCCTTAGTTACAGGATTCATCGGTCGTGGTTGGTGACGTCTTGTAGATGTGATCGGAGCCTTAGTTACAGGATCCATCGGTCGTGGTCGGTGACGTCTGTAGATGTGATCGGAGCCTTAGTTACAGGATCCATCGGTCGTGGTCGGTGACGTCTTGTAGATGTGATCGGAGCCTTAGTTACAGGATCCATCGGTCGTGGTCGGTGACGTGTTGTAGATGTGATCGGAGCCTTAGTTACAGGATCCATCAGTCACTGACGTCTTGTAGATGTGATCGGAGCCTTAGTTACAGGATCCATCGGTCGTGGTCGGTGACGTCTGTAGATGTGATCGGAGCCTTAGTTACAGGATCCATCAGTCACTGACGTCTTGTAGATGTGATCGGAGCCTTAGTTACAGGATCCATCAGTCACTGACGTCTTGTAGATGTGATCGGAGCCTTAGTTACAGGATCCATCAGTCGTGGTCGGTGACGTCTTGTAGATGTGATCGGAGCCTTAGTTACAGGATCCATCGGTCGTGGTCGGTGACGTCTTGTAGATGTGATCGGAGCCTTAGTTACAGGATCCATCGGTCGTGGTCGGTGACGTCTTGTAGATGTGATCGGAGCCTTAGTTACAGGATCCATCGGTCGTGGTCGGTGACGTCTTGTAGATGTGATCGGAGCCTTAGTTACAGGATCCATCGGTCGTGGTCGGTGACGTCTTGTAGATGTGATCGGAGCCTTAGTTACAGGATCCATCGGTCGTGGTCGGTGACGTCTTGGAGATGTGATCGGAGCCTTAGTTACAGGATCCATCGGTCGTGGTCGGTGTCTTGTAGATGTGATCGGAGCCTTAATTTCAGGATCCATCGGTCGTGGTCGGTGACGTCTTGTAGATGTGATCGGAGCCTTAATTACAGGATCCATCGGTCGTGGTCGGTGACGTCTTGTAGATGTGATCGGAGCCTTAGTTACAGGATCCATCTGTCGTGGTCGGTGACATCTTGTAGATGTGATCGGAGCCTTACTTACAGGATCCATCGGTCACTGACATCTTGTAGATGTGATCAGAGCCTTAGTTACAGGATCCATCGGTCGTGGTTGGTGACGTTTTGTAGATGTGATCGGAGCCTTAGTTACAGGATCCATCGGTCGTGGTCGGTGACGTCTTGTAGATGTGATCGGAGCCTTAGTTACAGGATCCATCTGTCGTGGTCGGTGACATCTTGTAGATGTGATCGGAGCCTTACTTACAGGATCCATCGGTCACTGACATCTTGTAGATGTGATCAGAGCCTTAGTTACAGGATCCATCGGTCGTGGTCGGTGACGTCTTGTAGATGTGATCGGAGCCTTAGTTACAGGATCCATCGGTCGTGGTTGGTGACGTCTTGTAGATGTGATCGGAGCCTTACTTACAGGATCCATCGGTCACTGACATCTTGTAGATGTGATCAGAGCCTTAGTTACAGGATCCATCGGTCGTGGTCGGTGACGTCTTGTAGATGTGATCGGAGCCTTAGTTACAGGATCCATCTGTCGTGGTCGGTGACATCTTGTAGATGTGATCGGAGCCTTACTTACAGGATCCATCGGTCACTGACATCTTGTAGATGTGATCAGAGCCTTAGTTACAGGATCCATCGGTCGTGGTTGGTGACGTCTTGTAGATGTGATCGGAGCCTTAGTTAAAGGATCCATCGGTCGTGGTCGGTGACGTCTTGTAGATGTGATCGGAGCCTTAGTTACAGGATCCATCGGTCGTGGTCGGTGACGTCTTGTAGATGTGATCGGAGCCTTAGTTACAGGATCCATCTGTCGTGGTCGGTGACGTCTTGTAGATGTGATCGGAGCCTTAGTTACAGGATCCATCGGTCGTGGTCGGTGACGTCTTGTAGATGTGATCGGAGCCTTAGTTACAGGATCCATCGGTCGTGGTCGGTGTCGTCTTGTAGATGTGATCGAAGCCTTAGTTACAGGATCCATCGGTCGTGGTCGATAACTTCTCGTAGATGTGATCGGAGCCTTAGTTACAGGATCCATCGGTTGTGGTCGGTGACGTCTTGTAGATGTGATTGGAGCCTTAGTTACAGGATCCATCGGTCGTGGTTGGTGACGTCGTGTAGATGTGATCGGAGCCTTAGTTACAGGATCCATCGGTCGTGGTCGGTGATGTCTTGTAGATGTGATCGGAGCCTTAGTTACAGGATCCATCGGTCGTGGTTGGTGACGTCTTGTAGATGTGATCGGAGCCTTAGTTACAGGATCCATCGGTCGGTGACGTCTTGTAGATGTGATCGGAGCCTTAGTTACAGGATCCATCGGTCGTGGTTGGTGACGTCTTGTAGATGTGATCGGAGCCTTAGTTACAGGATCCATCGGTCGGTGACGTCTTGTAGATGTGATCAGAGCCTTAGTTACAGGATCCATCGGTCGTGGTCGGTGACGTCTTGTAGATGTGATCGGAGCCTTAGTTACAGGATCCATCGGTCGTGGTCGGTGACGTCTTGTAGATGTGATCGGAGCCTTAGTTATAGGATCCATCGGTCGTGGTCAGTGACGTCTTGTAGATGTGATCGGAGCCTTAGTTACAGGATCCATCGGTCGTGGTCGGTGACGTCTTGTAGATGTGATCGGAGCCTTAGTTACAGGATCCATCTGTCGTGGTCGGTGACATCTTGTAGATGTGATCGGAGCCTTAGTTACAGGATCCATCGGTCACTGACATCTTGTAGATGTGATCAGAGCCTTAGTTACAGGATCCATCGGTCGTGGTCGGTGACATCTTGTAGATGTGATCGGAGCCTTAGTTACAGGATCCATCGGTCGTGGTCGGTGACGTCTTGTAGATGTGATCGGAGCCTTAGTTACAGGATCCATCGGTCACTGACATCTTGTAGATGTGATCAGAGCCTTAGTTACAGGATCCATCGGTCGTGGTCGGTGACGTCTTGTAGATGTGATCGGAGCCTTAGTTACAGGATCCATCGGTCGTGGTCGGTAACGTCTTGTAGATGTGATTGGAGCCTTAATTACAGGATTCATCGGTCGTGGTCGGTGACGTCTTGTAGATGTGATCGGAGCCTTAGTTACAGGATCCATCGGTCGTGGTCAGTGACGTCTTGTAGATGTGATCGGAGCCTTAATTACAGGATCCATCGGTCGTGGTCGGTGACGTCTTATAGATGTGATCGGAGCCTTAGTTACAGGATCTATCGGTCGTGGTCGGTGACGTCTTGTAGATGTGATCGGAGCCTTAGTTACAGGATCCATCGGTCGTGGTCAGTGACGTCTTGTAGATGTGATCGGAGCCTTAGTTACAGGATCCATCGGTCGGTGACGTCTTGTAGATGTGATCAGAGCCTTAGTTACAGGATCCATCGGTCGTGGTCGGTAACGTCTTGTAGATGTGATCGGAGCCTTAGTTACAGGATCCATCGGTTGTGGTCGGTGACGTCTTGTAGATGTGATCGGAGCCTTAGTTACAGGATCCATCGGTCGTGGTCGGTGACGTCTTGTAGATGTGATCGGAGCCTTAGTTACAGGATCCATCAGTCGTGGTCAGTGACGTCTTGTAGATGTGATCGGAGCCTTAGTTACAGGATCCATCGGTCACTGACATCTTGTAGATGTGATCAGAGCCTTAGTTACAGGATCCATCGGTCGGTGACGTCTTGTAGATGTGATCAGAGCTTTAGTTACAGGATCCATCGGTCGTGGTTGGTGACGTCTTGTAGATGTGATTGGAGTCTTAGTTACGGGATCCATCGGTCGTGGTCGGTGACGTCATGTAGATGTGATCGGATCCTTAGTTACAGGATCCATCGGTCGTGGTCGGTGACGTCTTGTAGATGTGATCGGAGCCTTAATTACAGGAACCATCGGTCGTGGTCGGTGACGTCTTGTAGATGTGATCGAAGCCTTAGTTACAGGATCTATCGGTCGTGGTCGGTGACGTCTTGTAGATGTGATTGGAGCCTTAGTTACAGGATCCATCGGTCGTGGTCAGTGACGTCTTGTAGATGTGATCGGAGCCTTAGTTACAGGATCCATCGGTCACTGACATCTTGTAGATGTGATCAGAGCCTTAGTTACAGGATCCATCGGTCGTGGTCGGTGACATCTTGTAGATGTGATCGGAGCCTTAGTTACAGGATCCATCGGTCGTGGTCGGTGACGTCTTGTAGATGTGATCGGAGCCTTAGTTACAGGATCCATCGGTCACTGACATCTTGTAGATGTGATCAGAGCCTTAGTTACAGGATCCATCTATCGTGGTCGGTGACGTCTTGTAGATGTGATCGGAGCCTTAGTTACAGGATCCATCGGTCGTGGTCGGTAACGTCTTGTAGATGTGATCGGAGCCTTAGTTACAGGATCCATCGGTCACTGACATCTTGTAGATGTGATCAGAGCCTTAGTTACAGGATCCATCTATCGTGGTCGGTGACATCTTGTAGATGTGATCGGAGCCTTAGTTACAGGATCCATCGGTCGTGGTCGGTGACGTCTTGTAGATGTGATCGGAGCCTTAGTTACAGGATCCATCGGTCACTGACATCTTGTAGATGTGATCAGAGCCTTAGTTACAGGATCCATCTATCGTGGTCGGTTATGTCTTGTAGATGTGATCGGAGCCTTAGTTACAGGATCCATCGGTCGTGGTCGGTGTCGTCTTGTAGATGTGATCGGAGCCTTAGTTACAGGATCCATCGGTCGTGGTTGGTGACGTCTTGTAGATGTGATCGGAGCCTTAGTTACAGGATTCATCGGTCGTGGTCGGTGACGTCTTGTAGATGTGATCGGTGCCTTAGTTACAGGATCCATCGGTCGTGGTTGGTGACGTCTTGTAGATGTGACCGGAGCCTTAGTTACAGGATCCATAGGTCGTGGTTGGTGACGTCTTGTAGATGTGATCGGAGCCTTAGTTGCAGGATCCATCGGTCGTGGTCGGTGACGTCTTGTAGATGTGATCGGAGCCTTAGTTGCAGGATCCAACGGTCGTGGTCGGTGACGTCTTGGAGATGTGATCGGAGTCTTAGTTACAGGATCCATCGGTCACTGACGTCTTGTAGATGTGATCGGAGCAATAGTTACAGGATCCATCGGTTGTGGTCGGTGACGTCTTGTAGATGTGATCGGTGCCTTAGTTACAGGATCCATCGGTCACTGACGTCTTGTAGATGTGATCGGAGCATTAGTTACAGGATCCATCAGTCGGTGACGTCTTGTAGATGTGATCGGAGCATTAGTTACAGGATCCATCGGTCGTGGTTGGTGACGTCTTGGAGATGTGATCGGAGTCTTAGTTACAGGATCCATCGGTCGTGGTTGTTGATGTCTTGTAGATGTGATCGGAGCCTTAGTTACAGGATCCATCAGTCGTGGTCGGTGACGTCTTGTAGATGTGATCGGAGCCTTAGTTACAGGATCCATCAGTCGTGGTCGGTGACGTCTTGTAGATGTGATCGGAGCCTTAGTTACAGGATCCATCGGTCGTGGTCGGTGACGTCTTGTAGATGTGATCGGAGCCTTAGTTACAGGATCCATCGGTCGTGGTCGGTGACGTCTTGGAGATGTGATCGGAGTCTTAGTTACAGGATCCATCGGTCGTGGTCGGTGACGTCTTGTAGATGTGATCGGAGCCTTAGTTACAGGATCCATCGGTCGGTGACGTCTTGTAGATGTGATCGGAGCCTTAGTTACAGGATCCTTTGGTCGTGGTCGGTGACGTCTTGTAGATGTGATCAGAGCCTTAGTTACAGGATCCATCGGTCGTGGTCGGTGGCGTCTTGTAGATGTGATCGGAGCCTTAGTTACAGGATCTATCGGTCGTGGTTGGTGACGTATTGTAGATGTGATCGGTGCCTTAGTTACAGGATCTATCGATCGTGGTTGGTGACGTATTGTAGATGTGATCGGAGCCTTAGTTACAGTATCCATCGGTCGTGGTCCGTGACGTCTTGTAGATGTGATCGGAGCCTTAGTTACAGGATCCATCGGTCGTTGTCGGTGACGTCTTGTAGATGTGATCGGAGCCTTAGTTACAGGATCCATCGGTCGTGGTCACTGACGTCTTGTAGATGTGATCGGAGCCTTAGTTACAGGATCCATCGGTCGTGGTCGGTGACGTCTTGTAGATGTGATCGGAGCCTTAGTTACAGGATCCATCGTTCGTGGTTAGTGACGTCTTGTAGATGTGATCGGAGCCTTAGTTACACGATCCATCGGTCAGTGACGTCTTGTAGATGTGATCAGAGCCTTAGTTACAGGATCCATCGGTCGTGGTCGGTGACGTCTTGTAGATGTGATCGGAGCCTTAGTTACAGGATCCATCGGTCGTGATCGGTGACGTCCTGTAGATGTGATCGGATCCTTAGTTACAGGATCCATCGGTCGGTGACGTCTTGTAGATGTGATCGGAGCCTTAGTTACAGGATCCATCGGTCGTGGTCGGTGACGTCTTGTAGATGTGATCGGAGCCTTAGTTACAGGATCCATCGGTCGTGGTTGGTGACGTCTTGTAGATGTGATCGGAGCCTTAGTTACAGGATCCATCGGTCACTGACATCTTGTAGATGTGATCAGAGCCTTAGTTACAGGATCCATCGGTCGTGGTCGGTGACATCTTGTAGATGTGATCGGAGCCTTAGTTACAGGATCCATCGGTCGTGGTCGGTGACGTCTTGTAGATGTGATCGGAGCCTTAGTTACAGGATCCATCGGTCACTGACATCTTGTAGATGTGATCAGAGCCTTAGTTACAGGATCCATCTATCGTGGTCGGTGACGTCTTGTAGATGTGATCGGAGCCTTAGTTACAGGATCCATCGGTCGTGGTCGGTAACGTCTTGTAGATGTGATCGGAGCCTTAGTTACAGGATCCATCGGTCACTGACATCTTGTAGATGTGATCAGAGCCTTAGTTACAGGATCCATCTATCGTGGTCGGTGACATCTTGTAGATGTGATCGGAGCCTTAGTTACAGGATCCATCGGTCGTGGTCGGTGACGTCTTGTAGATGTGATCGGAGCCTTAGTTACAGGATCCATCGGTCACTGACATCTTGTAGATGTGATCAGAGCCTTAGTTACAGGATCCATCTATCGTGGTCGGTTATGTCTTGTAGATGTGATCGGAGCCTTAGTTACAGGATCCATCGGTCGTGGTCGGTGTCGTCTTGTAGATGTGATCGGAGCCTTAGTTACAGGATCCATCGGTCGTGGTTGGTGACGTCTTGTAGATGTGATCGGAGCCTTAGTTACAGGATTCATCGGTCGTGGTCGGTGACGTCTTGTAGATGTGATCGGTGCCTTAGTTACAGGATCCATCGGTCGTGGTTGGTGACGTCTTGTAGATGTGACCGGAGCCTTAGTTACAGGATCCATAGGTCGTGGTTGGTGACGTCTTGTAGATGTGATCGGAGCCTTAGTTGCAGGATCCATCGGTCGTGGTCGGTGACGTCTTGTAGATGTGATCGGAGCCTTAGTTGCAGGATCCAACGGTCGTGGTCGGTGACGTCTTGGAGATGTGATCGGAGTCTTAGTTACAGGATCCATCGGTCACTGACGTCTTGTAGATGTGATCGGAGCAATAGTTACAGGATCCATCGGTTGTGGTCGGTGACGTCTTGTAGATGTGATCGGTGCCTTAGTTACAGGATCCATCGGTCACTGACGTCTTGTAGATGTGATCGGAGCATTAGTTACAGGATCCATCAGTCGGTGACGTCTTGTAGATGTGATCGGAGCATTAGTTACAGGATCCATCGGTCGTGGTTGGTGACGTCTTGGAGATGTGATCGGAGTCTTAGTTACAGGATCCATCGGTCGTGGTTGTTGATGTCTTGTAGATGTGATCGGAGCCTTAGTTACAGGATCCATCAGTCGTGGTCGGTGACGTCTTGTAGATGTGATCGGAGCCTTAGTTACAGGATCCATCAGTCGTGGTCGGTGACGTCTTGTAGATGTGATCGGAGCCTTAGTTACAGGATCCATCGGTCGTGGTCGGTGACGTCTTGTAGATGTGATCGGAGCCTTAGTTACAGGATCCATCGGTCGTGGTCGGTGACGTCTTGGAGATGTGATCGGAGTCTTAGTTACAGGATCCATCGGTCGTGGTCGGTGACGTCTTGTAGATGTGATCGGAGCCTTAGTTACAGGATCCATCGGTCGGTGACGTCTTGTAGATGTGATCGGAGCCTTAGTTACAGGATCCTTTGGTCGTGGTCGGTGACGTCTTGTAGATGTGATCAGAGCCTTAGTTACAGGATCCATCGGTCGTGGTCGGTGGCGTCTTGTAGATGTGATCGGAGCCTTAGTTACAGGATCTATCGGTCGTGGTTGGTGACGTATTGTAGATGTGATCGGTGCCTTAGTTACAGGATCTATCGATCGTGGTTGGTGACGTATTGTAGATGTGATCGGAGCCTTAGTTACAGTATCCATCGGTCGTGGTCCGTGACGTCTTGTAGATGTGATCGGAGCCTTAGTTACAGGATCCATCGGTCGTTGTCGGTGACGTCTTGTAGATGTGATCGGAGCCTTAGTTACAGGATCCATCGGTCGTGGTCACTGACGTCTTGTAGATGTGATCGGAGCCTTAGTTACAGGATCCATCGGTCGTGGTCGGTGACGTCTTGTAGATGTGATCGGAGCCTTAGTTACAGGATCCATCGTTCGTGGTTAGTGACGTCTTGTAGATGTGATCGGAGCCTTAGTTACACGATCCATCGGTCAGTGACGTCTTGTAGATGTGATCAGAGCCTTAGTTACAGGATCCATCGGTCGTGGTCGGTGACGTCTTGTAGATGTGATCGGAGCCTTAGTTACAGGATCCATCGGTCGTGATCGGTGACGTCCTGTAGATGTGATCGGATCCTTAGTTACAGGATCCATCGGTCGGTGACGTCTTGTAGATGTGATCGGAGCCTTAGTTACAGGATCCATCGGTCGTGGTCGGTGACGTCTTGTAGATGTGATCGGAGCCTTAGTTACAGGATCCATCGGTCGTGGTTGGTGACGTCTTGTAGATGTGATCGGAGTCTTAGTTACAGGATCCATCGGTCGTGGTCGGTGACGTCTTGTAGATGTGATCGGAGCCTTAGTTACAGGATCCATTGGTCGTGGTCGGTGACGTCTTGTAGATGTGATCGGAGCCTTAGTTACAGGATTGTCATGATCCCAATGGCAGGGGATCACTAAAGGACAAGCACAGATACAAACAAGCTCTAGGGCGATGGAACCTGAGCTGACCGCGACCCTGAACCTAACACACAAATAAAAGTAGCCGGGGAACGTGCCTACGATGATCCTAGACGTCTCGCTCCAGCCGAAGATCTAACTTCCCCTATTAGAAGAAACACAGACCTCTCTTGCCTCCAGAGAAATACCCCACAGAAATAGCAGCCCCCCACATATAATGACGGTGAAATGAGAGGAAAGCACATACGCAGTATGAAAACAGTTTCAGCAAAATGAGACCCGCTAAAGCTAGATAGCAGAGGATACAAAAGTGATCTGCGCGGTCAGCGAAAAACCCTTCAAAAAACCATCCTGAAATTACTTGAACTCATGTGCCAACTCATGGTACATGAGGAGCAATTTCAGCCCACTAGAGCAACCAGCAGCAAAGAATCAAATATCTGCAGGCTGGACTAAAAAACCAAATAAAGCAAAACACCAAAACAGGAAAATCCAAACTTAGCTTGACCAGAAGGTTCTAGGAGCAGGGAGCAGAGGTAACAAGACACACTGGATACATTGATAACCGGCGAGGAAATGCCAGCAAAGCCAGGTTAAATAGGAAACTCCCATATCCTGATGGAACAGGTGGAACCCAGAGACCCAGGAAAGACAAGTCACCCAGTACCATCAGTAACCACCAGAGGGAGCCCAAAAACAGAACTCACAACAGTACCCCCCCCTTGAGGAGGGGTCACCGAACCCTCACGAGAACCACCAGGGCGACCAGGATGAGCCCTATGAAAAGCGCGAACCAAATCATCAGCATGAACATCCGAGGCAACCACCCAAGAATTATCCTCCTGACCATAACCCTTCCACTTGACCAAATACTGGAGTTTCCGTCTGGAAACACGAGAATCCAAGATCTTCTCCACAACATACTCCAATTCTCCCTCCACCAGCACTGGAGCAGGAGGCTCAAGCGAAGGAACAACAGGTACCTCATACTTCCGCAACAACGACCGATGGAACACATTATGAATAGCAAATGATGCCGGGAGATCCAAACGAAACGACACAGGGTTAAGAATTTCCAAGATCCTATAGGGACCGATGAACCGAGGCTTGAACTTAGGAGAAGAGACCTTCATAGGAACAAAACGAGAAGACAACCACACCAAGTCCCCAACAAGAAGTCGAGGACCCACGCGGCGACGGCGATTAGCAAACTGCTGAGCCTTCTCCTGGGACAACCTCAAATTGTCCACCACATGACTCCAAATCCGATGCAACCTATCCACCACCATGTCCACTCCAGGACAATCAGAAGGTTCCACCTGACCAGAGGAAAAACGAGGATGAAACCCCGAATTACAAAAGAAAGGAGAAACCAAGGTAGCAGAACTAGCCCGATTATTAAGGGCAAACTCGGCCAGCGGCAAAAAGGTAACCCAGTCATCCTGATCAGCAGAAACAAAACACCTCAAATAAGTTTCCAAGGTCTGATTAGTTCGTTCAGTCTGGCCATTCGTCTGAGGATGGAATGCAGACGAAAAGGACAAATCAATGCCCATCTTAGCACAGAACGTCCGCCAAAATCTAGACACAAACTGGGATCCCCTGTCAGAAACGATGTTCTCAGGAATCCCATGCAAACGAACCACATTCTGAAAAAACAGAGGGACCAACTCAGAGGAGGAAGGCAACTTAGGCAAGGGTACCAGATGAACCATTTTAGAAAAGCGATCACACACAACCCAGATGACGGACATTTTTTGAGAGACAGGGAGATCCGAAATAAAGTCCATGGAAATGTGCGTCCAAGGCCTCTTCGGGATAGGCAAAGGTGACAATAATCCACTGGCCCGAGAACAGCAAGGCTTAGCCCGAGCACAAACCTCACAAGACTGCACAAAAGAACGCACATCCCTCGACAAGGAAGGCCACCAAAAAGACCTGGCCACCAAGTCTCTAGTACCAAATATTCCAGGATGACCTGCCAACGCAGAAGAATGGACCTCGGAGATGACTCTACTGGTCCAATTATCCGGAACAAACAGTCTCTCAGGCGGACAACGATCAGGTTTACCCGCCTGAAACTCCTGCAAAGCACGTCGCAAGTCTGGGGAGACAGCAGACAAAATCACCCCATCCCTAAGGATATCAGAGGGCTCAGAATTTCCAAGGGAGTCAGGCACAAAACTCCTAGAAAGAGCATCCGCCTTCACATTCTTTGAACCTGGCAGGTATGAAACCACAAAATTGAAACGAGAGAAAAACAGTGACCAACGAGCCTGTCTAGGATTCAGACGCCTGGCAGACTCAAGGTAAATCAAATTTTTGTGATCAGTCAAGACCACCACACGATGTCTAGCACCCTCTAGCCAATGACGCCACTCCTCAAATGCCCACTTCATGGCCAAAAGTTCCCGATTACCAACATCATAATTCCGCTCAGCCGGCGAAAACTTTCTAGAAAAAAACACGCATGGCTTCATCACTGAGCCATCGGAGCTTCTCTGTGACAAAACCGCCCCCGCTCCAATCTCGGAAGCATCAACCTCAACCTGAAAAGGGAGCGAAACATCTGGCTGACGCAACACAGGAGCAGAAGAAAACCGGCGCTTAAGTTCCTGAAAGGCCTCAACAGCCTCAGGAGACCAATCAGCAACATCAGCACCCTTCTTAGTCAAATCCGTCAAAGGCTTAACAACACTAGAAAAATTAGTTATAAAACGACGATAGAAATTAGCAAAGCCCAAGAACTTCTGTAGACTCTTAAGAGATGTAAGCTGCGTCCAGTCACAAATAGCCTGAACCTTGACGGGATCCATCTCAATAGTAGAAGGGGAAAAAATATACCCCAAGAAAGAAATCTTCTGGTCTCCAAAGAGACACTTTGAGCCTTTTACAAACAAGGAATTGGCCCGCAGGACCTGAAACACCTTCCTGACCTGCTGAACATGAGACTCTCAGTCATCAGAAAAAACCAAAATATCATCCAAATACACAATCATAAATTTATCCAGATATTCACGGAAAATATCGTGCATAAAGGACTGGAAGACTGAAGGAGCATTAGAAAGTCCGAAAGGCATTACCAAATACTCAAAATGGCCCTCAGGCGTATTAAATGCGGTTTTCCACTCATCACCTTGCTTTATTCGTATAAGATTATACGCACCCCGAAGATCAATCTTAGTGAACCATTTAGCCCCCTTAATGCGAGCAAACAAATCAGTCAACAATGGCAAAGGATACTGATATTTTACGGTAATCTTATTCAAAAGACGATAATCTATACAAGGCCTCAAGGAACCGTCTTTTTTGGCCACGAAAAAAAAACCTGCTCCCAAAGGGGACAAAGATGGACGGATATGTCCCTTTTCCAAGGACTCCTTAACATAATCCCGCATAGCAGTATGCTCTGGCACTGACAGATTGAACAAACGACCTTTAGGAAATTTACTGCCTGGAATTAAATTTATAGCACAATCGCAATCCCTATGAGGAGGAAGCGAACTGAGCTTAGGCTCCTCAAAAACATCCCGATAGTCAGACAAAAACACAGGAATCTCAGAAGGAGTAGATGAAGCGATAGAAATCGGAGGTGCATCATCATGAACCCCCTGACAACCCCAGCTTAACACAGACATTGATTTCCAGTCAAGGACTGGATTATGAGTTTGTAACCATGGCAGACCAAGCACTAGGACATCATGCAAATTATACAGTACCAGGAAGCGAATCACCTCCTGATGAACAGGAGTCATACGCATGGTCACTTGTGTCCAGTACTGAGGTTTATTCATAGCCAAAGGTGTAGAGTCAATTCCCTTCAAAGGAATAGGGACTTCCAGAGGCTCCAGACTAAACCCACAGCGATTGGCAAATGACCAATCCATAAGACTCAGGGCAGCGCCTGAATCCACATAGGCATCGACAGAAATGGATGATAATGAACAAATCAGAGTCACAGACAGAATGAACTTAGACTGTAAAGTACTAATGGCAACAGACTTATCAACCTTTTTTGTGCGTTTAGAGCATGCTGATATAACATGAGCTGAATCACCACAATAAAAGCACAACCTTTTTTTCCGCCTATAATTTTGCCGTTCACTTCTGGACTGAATTCTATCACATTGCATTATCTCAGGTGACGGTTCAGACGACACCGCCAAATGATGCACAGGTTTGCGCTCCCGTAAACGCCGATCAATCTGAACAGCCATAGTCATAGACTCATTCAGACCTGTAGGCGCAGGGAACCCCACCATAACATCTTTAATGGCCTCAGAAAGGCTATCTCTGAACTTTGCAGCCAGGGCGCACTCATTCCACTGAGTAAGCACCGACCACTTCCGAAATTTTTGACAATAAATTTCTGCTTCATCTTGCCCCTGAGAGAGGGCCAACAAAGCTTTTTCAGCCTGAATCTCTTGGTTAGGTTCCTCATAGAGCAAACCCAATGCCAGAAAAAACGCATCCGCATTAAGCAACGCAGGGTCCCCTGGTGCCAATGCAAATGCCCAATCCTGAGGGTCACCCCGCAGGAAAGATATAATAATCTTGACTTGCTGAGCAGGGTCTCCAGAGGAGCGAGATTTCAAAGAAAGAAACAACCTGCAATTGTTCCTAAAATTCAGAAAACGAGATCTATCTCCAGAAAAAAACTCTGGGACAGGAATTCTAGGTTCAGACATAGGAGCATGTACAACAAAATCCTGTATATTTTGAACCTTAGCGGCAAGATTATTCAGGCTGGAAGCCAAACTCTGGACGTCCATGATAAACAGCTGGGATCAGAGCCATTCAAAGATTAAGAGGAGGAGGAAGTAGCCACGCTGCAATAAGGCTAAGCAGCAAACTCTGAGGGAAAGAGAAAAAAAAAAAAAAACTTCCTCAGACTACTTATCCTCCTACTTCAGCCAATACAATTAACACTTTGTGGGCCGGTTATACTGTCATGATCCCAATGGCAGGGGATCACTAAAGGACAAGCACAGATACAAACAAGCTCTAGGGCGATGGAACCTGAGCTGACCGCGACTCTGAACCTAACACACAAATAAAAGTAGCCGGGGAACGTGCCTACGATGATCCTAGATGTCTCGCTCCAGCCGAAGATCTAACTTCCCCTATTAGAAGAAACACAGACCTCTCTTGCCTCCAGAGAAACACCCCACAGAAATAGCAGCCCCCCACATATAATGACGGTGAAATGAGAGGAAAGCACATACGCAGTATGAAAACAGTTTCAGCAAAATGAGACCCGCTAAAGCTAGATAGCAGAGGATACAAAAGTGATCTGCGCGGTCAGCGAAAAACCCTTCAAAAAACCATCCTGAAATTACTTGAACTCATATGCCAACTCATGGTACATGAGGAGCAATTTCAGCCCACTAGAGCAACCAGCAGCAAAGAATCAAATATCTGCAGGCTGGACTAAAAAAACAAATAAAGCAAAACACCAAAACAGGAAAATCCAAACTTAGCTTGACCAGAAGGTTCTAGGAGCAGGGAGCAGAGGTAACAAGACACACTGGATACATTGATAACCGGCGAGGAAATGCCAGCAAAGCCAGGTTAAATAGGAAACTCCCATATCCTGATGGAACAGGTGGAACCCAGAGACCCAGGAAAGACAAGTCACCCAGTACCATCAGTAACCACCAGAGGGAGCCCAAAAACAGAACTCACAACACAGGATCCATCGGTCGTTGTCGGTAACGTCTTGTAGATGTGATCGGACCCTTAGTTACAGGATCCATCGGTCACTGACATCTTGTAGATGTGATCGGAGCCTTAGTTACAGGATCCATCGGTCGTGGTCACTGACGTCTTGTAGATGTGATCGGAGCCTAAGTTACAGGATCCATCGGTCAGTGACATCTTGTAGATGTGATCGGAGCCTTAGTTACAGGATCCAACGGTCGTGGTCGGTGACGTCTTGTAGATGTGATCGGAGCCTTAGTTACAGGATCCATCGGTCGTGGTCGGTGACGTCTTATAGATGTGATCGGAGTCTTAGTTACAGGATCTATCGGTCGTGGTCGGTGACGTCTTGTAGATGTGATCGAAGCCTTAGTTACAGGATCCATCGGTCGTGGTCGGTGACGTCTTGTAGATGTGATCGCAGCCTTAGTTACAGTGGGGCAAAAAAGTATTTAGTCAGTCAGCAATAGTGCAAGTTCCACCACTTAAAAAGATGAGAGGCGTCTGTAATTTACATCATAGGTAGACCTCAACTATGGGAGACAAACTGAGAAAAAAAATCCAGAAAATCACATTGCAAATAAATTGTTAAAAAAACAGACATATTATGGTGGAAAATAAGTATTTGGTCAGAAACAAAATTTCATCTCAATACTTTGTAATATATCCTTTGTTGGCAATGACAGAGGTCAAACGTTTTCTGTAAGTCTTCACAAGGTTGCCACACACTGTTGTTGGTATGTTGGCCCATTCCTCTATGCACATCTCCTCTAGAGCAGTGATGTTTTTGGCTTTTCGCTTGGCAACACGGACTTTCAACTCCCTCCAAAGGTTTTCTATAGGGTTGAGATCTGGAGACTGGCTAGGCCACTCCAGGACCTTGAAATGCTTCTTACGAAGCCACTCCTTCGTTGCCCTGGCGGTGTGCTTTGGATCATTGTCATGCTGAAAGATCCAGCCACGTTTCATATTCAATGCCCTTGCTGATGGAAGGAGGTTTGCACTCAAAATCTCACGATACATGGCCCCATTCATTCTTTCATGTACCCGGATCAGTCGTCCTGGCCCCTTTGCAGAGAAAGAGCCCCAAAGCATGATGTTTCCACCACCATGCTTTACAGTAGGTATGGTGTTTGATGGATGCAACTCAGTATTCTTTTTCCTCCAAACACGACAAGTTGTGTTTCTACCAAACAGTTCCAGTTTGGTTTCATCAGACCATAGGACATTCTCCCAAAACTCCTCTGGATCATCCAAATGCTCTCTAGCAAACTTCAGACGGGCCCGGACATGTACTGGCTTAAGCAGTGGGACACATCTGGCACTGCAGGATCTGAGTCCATGGTGGCGTAGTGTGTTACTTATGGTAGGCCTTGTTACTTTGGTCCCAGCTCTCTGCAGTTCATTCACTAGGTCCCCCCGCGTGGTTCTGGGATTTTTGCTCACCGTTCTTGTGATCATTCTTTCCCCACGGGGTGGGATATTGCGTGCAGCCCCAGATCGAGGGAGATTATCAGTGGTCTTGTATGTCTTCCATTTTCTAATTATTGCTACCACTGTTGATTTCTTCACTCCAAGCTGGTTGGCTATTGCAGATTCAGTCTTCCCAGCCTGGTGCAGGGCTACAATTTTGTTTCTGGTGTCCTTTGACAGCTCTTTGGTCTTCACCATAGTGGAGTTTGGAGTCAGACTGTTTGAGGGTGTGCACAGGTGTCTTTTTATACTACAGGTAATGAGTGGAGGAAAGAGGAGACTCTGAAAGAAGAAGTTACAGGTCTGTGAGAGCCAGAAATCTTGATTGTTTGTTTCTGACCAAATACTTATTTTCCACCATAAAATGCAAAAAAAATGATAAAAAAACAGACAATGTGATTTTCTGGATTTTTTTTTCTCAGTTTGTCTCCCATAGTTGAGGTCTACCTAAGATGTAAATTACAGACGCCTCTCATCTTTTTAAGTGGTGGAACTTGCACTATTGCTGACTTACTAAATACTTTTTTCCCCCACTGTACATGTTGTGAATTCTGTGGTCAAGCTCCCTCCTGTGGTCATGAGTGGTACTTCGGCTGGTTCTGTCTATGAGCTTCCTCTGGTGGATGTGAGTGGGGCTGCGGCTTCTGAGTTTCCTTCCTCAGGTAACGGGGTTAAGTCATTAGGTGCTGCTCTATTTAACTCCACCTAGTCCTTTGTTCCTGGCCTCCAGTCAATGTTCCAGTATTGGCCTTGCTTTCTCCTGGATTGTTCCTGTGGCCTGTCTACTTTGCATGAGCTAAGTTTTGCTTATGTTATTTTGTTGCTATATTTCTGTCCAGCTTGCTATATTGGTTTTTCTTGCCTGCTGGAAGCTCTAAGACGCAGAGGGAGCACCTCCGTACCGTTAGTCGGTGCGGAGGGTCTTTTTGTCCCCTCTGCGTGGTTGTTTGTAGGTTTTTGTGCTGACCGCAAAGTTATCTTTCCTATCCTCGTTCTATTCAGCAAGTCGGGCCTCACTTTGCTAAAATCTATTTCATCTCTGTGTTTGTATTTTCATCTTACTCACAGTCATTATATGTGGGGGGCAGCCTTTTCCTTTGGGGAATTTCTCTGAGGCAAGGTAGGCTTATTTTTCTATCGTCAGGGCTAGCTAGTTTCTCAGGCTTTGATGAGGCGCATAGGTTCGGGTCAGGAGCGCTCCACGGCTGCCTTTAGTGTGATATTATAGGATTAGGGATTGCGGTCAGCAGAGTTCCCACGTCTCAGAGCTCGTCCTATGTTTATGTCTAAACAGGTCACTAGTGTGCTCTTAATCACTAGGTCCATTGTGGTTCTGAATCACCTTTTCATAACAGTTACAGGACCCATCGGTCGTGGTCGGTAATGTCTTGTAGATGTGATTGGAGCCTTAGTTACAGGATCCATCGGTCGTGGTCGGTGACGTCTTGTAGATGTGATTGGAGCCTTAGTTACAGGATCCATCAGTCGTGGTCGGTGACGTCTTGTAGATGTGATCGGAGCCTCAGTTACAGGATCCATTGGTCGTGGTCGGTGACGTCTTGTAGATGTGATCGGACCCTTAGTTACAGGATCCATCGATCACTGACATCTTGTAGATGTGATCGGAGCCTTAGTTACAGGATCCAACGGTCGTGGTTGGTGACGTCTTGTAGATGTGATCGGAGCCTTAGTTACAGGATCTATCGGTCGTGGTTGGTGACATCTTGTAGATGTGATCGGAGCCTTAGTTACAGGATCCATCGGTCGTGGTCGGTGACGTCTTGTAGATGTGATCGGAGCCTTAGTTACAGGATCCATCGGTCACTGAAATCTTGTAGATGTGATCGGAGCCTCAGTTACAGGATCCATTGGTCGTGGTCGGTGACGTCTTGTAGATGTGATCGGAGCCTTAGTTACAGGATCCATCGGTCGTGGTTGGTGACGTCTTGTAGATGTGATCGGAGCCTTAGTTACAGGATCCATCGGTCGTGGTCGGTGACGTCTTGTAGATGTGATCGGAGCCTTAGTTACAGAATCTATCGGTCGTGGTCGGTGACGTCTTGTAGATGTGATCGGAGCCTTAGTTACAGGATCCATCGGTCGTGGTCGGTGACGTCTTGTAGATGTGATCGAAGCCTTAGTTACAGGATCCATCGGTCGTGGTCGGTGACGTCTTGTAGATGTGATCGGTGCCTTAGTTACAGGATCCATCGGTCGGTGACGTCTTGTAGATGTGATCGGAGCCTTAGTTACAGGATCCATCGGTCGTGGTCGGTGACGTCTTGTAGATGTGATCAGAGCCTTAGTTACAGAATCTATCGGTCGTGGTCGGTGACGTCTTGTAGATGTGATCGGAGCCTTAGTTACAGGATCCATCGGTCGTGGTCGGTGACGTCTTGTAGATGTGATCGAAGCCTTAGTTACAGGATCCATCGGTCGTTGTCGGTGACGTCTTGTAGATGTGATCGGTGCCTTAGTTACAGGATCCATCGGTCGGTGACGTCTTGTAGATGTGATCGGAGCCTTAGTTACAGGATCCATCGGTCGTGGTCGGTGACGTCTTGTAGATGTGATCGGAGCCTTAGTTACATTGTCATATTTGGTAGCTCTATAAGTCCATAAAAGTCAGCACGTTTTGGCCTCACTATGCCTTTATCTAGCCGTATAAATAGAGAGATTTGCATTCTGGATCTCACGTTATATTGTCCCTTGTGATTTCCACCTTTTCCTTCATCATGAAGACGCCGGCAGGACGAGATCCCTCCAGCTGATCCAGTGCTCATCCCTCCTCCTCCTGAATGACCCCGAGGATGGACGAGGACAGGGATGAGACCACCAGAAGATTATTCCACTTCGCCCTGGAGATCATCTCCCTGCTGAGCGGAGAGGTAACTCCTCTACATTTCTATCAGCTTTATTGTGTTCTGTGACAAGTCCGACATACAGAATAGAGAGAAGGATTCTTTACTGTAAGAGCAGTGATTGTGTGGAGCTCTCTGCCCGGAGGAGTTGTCATGGGGATTCCCTGTAAGAGCTGTAGAGGGGCCGGGATGTCTGTCCGTAGGGGAATAATATTCCCGGTTATGGCCCCAGATTACTGGAGACGGTTATTGATCCCGGGATTTCTACTGATTGTCAGATCTGGAGTCGGGAAGGAATTCTTCTCCCTAAGTGTCTCTCTCCATACACAGGATTACACAATAGTGAGGAAGACACCGGGGGACGGTGTGACTCCCATCATCCATCTCCAGGAGTCAGGAGGGCGGAGCCCGGGCCCCATCACAGAGCCTCCCCCGCACTCCCTGCTACATGAGAGGAACAAGAAGATCCTGGAGCTCAGCAACAAGATGATTGAGCTGCTGAGCGGAGAGGTGACTGCTGGGAGATTATACAGGACTGGAGGATTCTGGGTGATGAGCGGAGAGGTGACTGCTGGGAGATTATACAGGACTGGAGGATTCTGGGTGATGAGCGGAGAGGTGACTGCTGGGACATTATACAGGACTGGAGGATTCTGGGTGATGAGGGGAGAGGTGACTGCTGGGAGATTATACAGCACTGGAGGATTCTGGGTGATGACCGGAGAGGTGACTGCTGGGAGATTATACAGGACTGGGGGATTCTGGGTGATGAGCGGAGAGGTGACTGCTGGGACATTATACAGGACTGGAGGATTCTGGGTGATGAGCGGAGAGGTGACTGCTGGGACATTATACAGCACTGGAGGATTCTGGGTGATGAGCGGAGAGGTGACTGCTGGGACATTATACAGCACTGGAGGATTCTGGGTGATGAGCGGAGAGGTGACTGCTGGGACATTATACAGCACTGGAGGATTCTGGGTGATGAGCGGAGAGGTGACTGCTGGGACATTATACAGCACTGGAGGATTCTGGGTGATGAGCGGAGAGGTGACTGCTGGGACATTATACAGGACTGGAGGATTCTGGGTGATGAGCGGAGAGGTGACTGCTGGGACATTATACAGGACTGGAGGATTCTGGGTGATGAGCGGAGAGGTGACTGCTGGGACATTATACAGGACTGGAGGATTCTGGGTGATGAGCGGAGAGGTGACTGCTGGGACATTATACAGCACTGGAGGATTCTGGGTGATGAGCGGAGAGGTGACTGCTGGGACATTATACAGCACTGGAGGATTCTGGGTGATGACGGTGTCGTTGTCAGGTTCCTATAAGGTGTCAGGACGTCGCTGTCTATCTCTCCATGGAGGAGTGGGAGTATCTAGAAGGACACCAGGATCGGTACCAGGATGTGATGATGGAGGAGCTCCGGCCTCTTACACCACGAGGTGAGAGGCTCCTTGTTGGCTCCGGTGGATGTGATGACGTCTCTCCGGCGTCGTCCTATAATAGATGAGTTTTCTCCAGATTTGCTCCGGTTTTCTCTACATTTTCTCCATCTGACAACAGCTTTCATTTCCTGATTATTTTCTTCTGATCTGTCAGTCGCATTTTCTCCGCTGTTGTTTCGTCTTCATCAGTCTCGAGTCTTCGTCCTCGGCGGCTTCTTACAGAATCTTTCTCCGTCCTTAGAGCCTCGGTCACATTTTCTCTGCAGATGTCCCGTCCTTCTGTCCGTTCTGTCCTGTGAGTTCTTTCCCTAAGTCTGTCGTGGATTGTTACTCAGCAGAGTTGGGGTTAATTTACAGGTGATTTTCCCCCTAATCCGCTGTCGCTCGTCCGTCCCTCGGAATCTCATCATCGGTCGTGGTCGGCGTCCGGCTCCTCCTTCTTGGCTGACACTTGTGCCCTATGGGAAATAAGATATGCAAATTTCCTCTCCCCAGATACAGAGAAGGGTCTCTAGCGCCTCCTATAGGACGCAGCAATCCCAGAAATCAATATCAATGTTTCAGCCTCATCCTGATGGGGCAAATTTCCATTTTTGCAGTTTTTCCTCCTCTTCTTCCATAAGACATAACATTCTTATTTTCCATCCACAGACATTTGAGATCTTGTGTTTTTTTGCATCATAGATTTTTCATTTTACCGTATAATGAGCTGAAAAACAGGAAAAAAATCCTGATGCAGTGAAACAATTAATAAAAAAAATTAATTTCTACATTTATTTTTTGTTTTTTTCTCGGCATTTATTGGGCGGTAAGAACAACCTCGCTGCGATTTTCTGGGTCAGTTATGGTGACACCAATCTTGTGTGTGGTTTTATATATTTTCTGGATTATAATATCAGCCATTTCCCTGAGGTCATATCCATCTCTAATGCTGAGCTGGCTGTCAGTCAGTGCCGGCTCTAATGCTGAGCTGGCTGTCAGTCAGTGCCGGCTCTAATGCTGAGCTGGCTGTCAGTCAGTGCCGGGGCCGCGGTAACAGCCGCCGCTGTCTATACACTGAGCGGTGACTGTAGCTGCTTCAGCTGAAACTTTATGACTGGAAGCCGAACGCTGCTGAGTGGGTCTAAAGTTAATTTCCTCTCACTGCTGACACCGGACAGGTTCAATATGTTATTAACCTGCCGGTTAACCCCATGTCTGCAGGTTATTACCATTATTTTACATGACAGGTTCCCTTTAAATGTCGCTGTCAGCAGCGGTGAAGTGGTGAAAGTGCAGGAATCTGAGCTCACTCCACAGACGCGCACCTGGCATCCTCTATGCATGAACATAGGATATCAGGAAGGGGTTAACGAGCTTTATCACATGACGTCAGAATGCACGGACGGGGTGTCCTAGCCTCAAGGGATAAACTACAGCAAAATGTCAGGGGGTCCGCTCTTCCTCTTCAAAGGGTCTGACTATAACGATATAAGAGGGATGGTGACGCAGGTGTTTCCCCCGCAGGGACATCGGGCCGCACAATGGTGATAATAATCAGTGTAAGTCTCCCGTAAAGGGTTGTTCGTTCAGTACAATATGTATTATGGGGCTTTGTGGAATCTGACCAGACAATCTCTCCTTGGCTCCCCGTGTTCATCAGTAAGCGCCCATGACCCCGGTGTCTGCTCTCTAGTTGTGCTTTCTGCACATTGATCGGCACTAAACGCTGTGTACCGGGGGCTCCCCACAACACCGTCCTCCCGCGCACTTGCTGCCTGTTTTACTCTTTATATTGAGGCAGATGTTGAGATTTCTCTCTTTAACAAAGAATAAAAACGCAGTAATTCGTCTATTAATAGGAGGACGGCAGGTTCTCTCCTTTTAGTGATCCCAGAGGATCCTGTCCAGGATGGAGGCCGTGTCCTCATGGTGACGTCATGAGCTCTCAGAAAGCAATCACTGGTAAATGGTAACCGTCCTTCCCCCAATCTCCATAACGGTGAATTAGGAGACAAGAAACCGCTGGATAGAAATGTGGAGCTTTCTCCAGCTCCTCTGTGGTTCCATCCCTGGTGGAGGGAAACTTGGAGAAGTTGTGTTTCTTAGTGCGGTTCCTCCATCTGACTGACAAGGGTCTTCTCTGTCCCTCTCCTCAGGGTCCTCATTCTCCGAGTGCAGAGCAGAGAGCATTAGGCTTTGGCCTCGCTGATTATCACTTCATACTTGAGGCCACAATGTGCTGGGACCTCGGTACCGGTGGTGAGGACCACAACAATGTAATTTAGTCCCTGATACATAAACCTAGAATTACCGGTTGTGAGAGACGTCTCATATATAGACAGATACACGGCAGGTGATGTATTCAGTCTGTGTCTCCACAGATGAATCCAGGAGGAGGAATCCACCAGAGAGATGTCCCCGTCCTCTGTATCCCCAGGACTGTCCGGAGGAGAATCACAACATCCCGGAGGATCATCAGGTAGACGGTGCTGAGCCCTGTACCGGATCTGTATATGGGGGGACATTTCTGATCGAGGTCATAGAGGTCACAGATTTTGGTGGTTTTTTGTATTGTGTTAATTGTTACATCTGATATATCAGGAGGAAGATCCGACTAAGAATAAAGTGAAGGAAGAGACAGAAGAAGAAGCGATGACGAGGGGAGATCAGCCGTGTGTGAGTGACGGGAAGGAGGAGATTCCGGGAGATGTTTCCACAGGTATGTAATAATGACCGATGTGTGATGATGATGACCTGCATGCGATGAGGATGACCTGCATGCGATGAGGATGATGAGCAACGGCTGATGATGAGCAACGTGTAATAATAATGACTGGCGTGTGATGATCATTTCCAGCATGTGATAATGACGACCGGCATATGATGAATATGACCGACGTGTGATAATGATATCCGGCATGTGATGATGTCCAGCGCGTGATGATGATGACAATGACTGACGTGTAAGTTCCGGACTGGACCAAAGGAACCCAGTAGATGTAGTGTATATGGACTTTTCAAAAGCTTTTGATACGGTGCCACACAAAAGGTTGATACATAAAATGAGAATAATGGGGATAGGGGAAAATATGTGTAAGTGGGTTGAGAGCTGGCTCAGGGATAGGAAACAAAGGATGGTTATTAATGGAGCACACTCGGACTGGGTAGCGGTTAGCAGTGGGGTACCACAGGGGTGAGTATTGGGCCCTCTTCTTTTTAACATATTTATTAATGACCTTGTAGGGGGCATTCAGAGTAGAATTTCAATATTTGCAGATGACACTAAACTCTGTAGGGTAATCAATACAGAGGAGGACAATTTTATATTACAGGATGATTTATGTAAACTAGAAGCTTGGGCTGATAAATGGCAAATGAGCTTTAATGGGGATAAATGTAAGGTCATGCACTTGGGTAGAAGTAATAAGATGTATAATTATGTGCTTAATTCTAAAACTCTGGGCAAAACCGTCAATTAAAAAGACCTGGGTGTATGGGTGGATGACAAACTCACATTTAGTGGCCAGTGTCAGGCAGCTGCTACAAAGGCAAATAAAATAATGGGATGCATTAAAAGAGGCATAGATGCTCATGAGGAGAACATAATTTTACCTCTATACAAGTCACTTGTTCGACCACACTTAGAATACTGTGCACAGTTCTGGTCTCCGGTGTATAAGAAAGACATAGCTGAACTGGAGCGGGTGCAGAGAAGAGCGACCAAGGTTATTAGAGGACTGGGGGGTCTGCAATACCAAGATAGGTATTACACTTGGGGCTATTTAGTTTGGAAAAACGAAGACTTAGGGGTGATCTTATGTTAATGTATAAATATATGAGGGGACAGTACAAAGACCTTTCTGATGATCTTTTTAATCATAGACCTGAGACAGGGACAAGGGGGCATCCTCTACGTCTGGAGGAAAAAAGGTTTAAGCATAATAACAGACGCGGATTCTTTACTGTAAGAGCAGTGAGACTATGGAACTCTCTGCCGTATGATGTTGTAATGAGTGATTCATTACTTAAATTCAAGAGGGGACTGGATACCTTTCTGGAAAAGTATAATGTTACAGGGTATATACACTAGATTCCTTGATAGGGCGTTGATCCAGGGAACTAGTCTGATTGTCGTATGTGGAGTCGGGAAGGAATTTTTTACCCTTCGCCACGACAGCACCCCACATGAGAGAGAGGGATCCGCCCATAGGAACAGGAAACCTACAGAATAAAAGGAGGCGGTCCCCTCTCCTCCTCAGTTTAGGTTTCCTGTTCCTATAGGAATCCCAGCTTACCCTACAGATGAAGGATCCTGGGCCATGCACCCGCCTGCGTCGGTCTCTGTGGGAACGGCAGGGGCTGCGGTTCCAGAAGCAGCGACGGGGGAGCCACTGTGTTCAGCCTCCCCCCCCCGTCTGATCGACGTCCATGGTCCGGGTCCGGTCACCGCTGGTCCGCCCGGATCCATGAGGGCGCGCGCGCTCAAGCGGTCGGCTAAGTGAGCACAGCCACCGCATGGAGAGAGGAGCGGCGCGTCTAACCCGGAAGTCGCTGGAGCACTTCCGGGTTCAGGCCGGGGAGGCAGGAGATTCGGCGCCAGATTCAAAAGCTGCAGCGCTAGTGTCGGCCGGTGTGTGTATGTGAGTATGGCTTCACCGGCCGACGAAACGCACCTTGCTGTGACAGAGCGCTCTCCTAGTAAGGAGAAAAGCGCCAAGAGCAGCATTAAAGATGGTGGTCGACAGGAGCGATCTTCCACCAAACAGAAAGATCCCTCAAAGAATCCGCCTCCAGATCCGGTACCTGTCAGCTTCTCTGGGTGAGTTTAAAGATATCCTCTACCCATATGCTGATATATGTTCCTCCTGTGTCCCCTTCCTTTAGTCTAGGAAAAAGGCACACAAGTCCAAGCACAAAGAGTGTGCTTTATGTATACAGCCCCTACCAGATTCTTATATGAAGAGGTTATGCTCGGATTGCATCATGTTAACCCTGCGTCAGGAAAACATAATGACCCCATCTGACGTCAGAGCCATGATTCGGGAAGAGATGCAAGGGTTAACGCAGGCTGGTAGCACCAGGTCCCGCCAACCTAGCAAGTCCCCATCTCCAGAAAGTCCAGAGTCAGAGGGGATGCATAAATCCTCTGATGAATCAGAATCCCAGCCGAGTTCATCCAAAGATGAGGGGGGGCTGTGTCTGCCTAACAGCAGTGTGGACGGCTTGGTAAAAGCGGTCAGAAACACGATGGGGTGCCCTGATGAGAAAGGGAAAAAATCAGCTCAGGACATCATGTTCGCGGGGTTAGGACAAAGGAAACGTAGATCCTTCCCCGTAGTTACCACCGTTAAGGAATTAATTAAGAAGGAGTGGGATAGACAGAGCACAAGAGGTTTTTTTACCATCGTCCTCTAAAAGAAGATATCCCTTCAGTGATGAGGAGCTGAATTCTTGGTCAAAGGTGCCAAAAGTAGATGCTGCTGTTGCCTCAACCTCCAAGCAATCGGTCTTACCAGTTGAGGATTCGGGGATGCTAACTGACCCATTGGACCGTAAAGCAGAGGCCTTGCTTAAAAAGTCTTGGGAGACCAATACAGGGGCATTCCGGCCAGCCATCTCTGCTACCTGTACGGCGAGATCGCTGTTAGTCTGGATGTAACAACTGGAGGAGCAGATCAGAGGTAGAACTGCAAGAGACTCCATTCTACCAAAGATCCCTCTGATGAAGGAGGCTGTAGCATTCCTGGCAGACGCCTCAGTAGATTCGCTACGCCTAGCAGCCAGGTCAGCCGGCCTAGTAAATACAGCTCGGCGAGCACTCTGGTTGAAGAACTGGAAAGGGAACGCATAAGCAAAAGCAAAACTGTGTGCGCTCCCCTGCCAGGGTGAGTTCCTGTTTGGGAAGGACTCTGGATGAGCTCTTAAATAAAGCAGGAGAACGGAAGAAGGGTTTTCCTAACCAATATCTTCCGTCTTACAGGAGAGCATTCAAGAGACGACCCTTTACTAGAAGACCGTTTGAGCAAAGGGATCGCTGGGAGACGAAAGATCCTAAACAAAAAGGAGCTCTGTTTAGCGGATCCTACAATTCGAAACGTGGCAAGTACCGCTAACCTTGAAGTGGGCGGCAGGCTAAAATTTTTCCTATCCAAATGGGAACATATAACATCCAGCCGTTGGATTCTGGACATTATAAGAGATGGTCTAAAATTAGAATTTATTAGAATCCCTTGGGATTCTTTTTTAATGACCTCACCAAGGGGACAAGAACAACAAGAGGCTCTCGAGTCCGAGATCCTATCTCTTCTATCTAAAAAAGTGTTGGTTGAGGTTCCCCAAGATCAAAAAGGGAAGGGATTCTACTCCCCTTTGTTTTTGATCAAGAAACCAGATGGTTCATTCAGAACCATCATTAATCTCAAAAAATTAAATTCCTTTTTGCGTGGTCATACTTTTAAAATGGAATCCATTAGTTCTGCCATCAAGGTTTTGTTTCCTAGGTGTGTCATGGCCGGAATAGACTTAAAAGATGCCTATTATCATCTTCCCATACATGCCGAACACCAGCAGTACCTAAGGGTAGCAGTCATCCTGGCAGGACAGGTTCGTCACTTTCAGTATGTAGCAATGCCCTTTGGGCTTTCCATGGCTCCCCGTATCTTTACAAAGGTGATACTAGAAGTAATGGCTCACTTACGCCAGCAGAACACTCTCATAATACCCTACCTGGATGATTTTCTTGTTATAGGAAATTCCATAACCCAATGTGAAATACGATTATCTAATGCGATCTCATCCCTGCAGGAATTAGGTTGGATCGTGAATTACGAAAAATCCAGACTGAATCCAGACACCATCCAGATATTTCTAGGAATTCAATTAGATTCAGTAAGTCAGAAAAGTTTCCTTCCGCAATCAAAGAGAATAATTATACAATCAAAGGTGTCAGAGGCAATGTCAAAACCCTGCATGACCCTGAGGAAGGCCATGTCCTTGCTAGGATCACTATCCTCATGTATACCAGCTGTACCGTGGGCTCAATATCATACCCGTCAATTGCAGTATGAAATATTGTCTATCCAAGGAAAGGTACGACATTTAGAGAGTAAAATTACTCTTTCTAGAGACGTGATTAAATCCCTAAGCTGGTGGTTAGACATGGATCACCTTTCAAGAGGTGTACCATGGATGATAAATCCCTCTAAAATGATTATCATTGACGCCAGCCCTGTGGGTTGGGGTGCACATATGGAGGATAGTCTGGTCCAAAACACCTGGAATCAGGCGGAGATAATGTGTTCTTCAAATTGGAAAGAATTGAAAGCGGTAGAATATGCCCTAAGTCATTTTCTTCCACAGGTTCAGGGAACACATGTAAGCGTTCTTTTGGACAATTCCACCACAGTGGCGTACATAAACCGTCAGGGAGGTACACGATCAGGAACCCTGATGAACGTAGCAGCAAACATCCTCCAGTTGGCAGAATTTCATCTCCCATCCTTAACAGCCCTGCACATCAAGGGGGCAGAAAACATCAAAGCAGACTACCTCAGTCGAAACACGCTACGTCAAGGAGAATGGACTTTAAACAGGGACATATTCAGGATGATAATAAAATCATGGGGCGTACCCCAAATAGACCTGTTCGCCACAAGGGGCAACAGACAGGTAAAAAGGTTTGCTTCCCTGAACCTCATGGATCACCCAGACATGCTGGACTCTCTTCACCATCCTTGGGGGTTCGAACTAGCATACGCCTTTCCTCCGATGTCTCTGATACCTCTAGTGATCAGGAAGATCAGGAGGGACCAAGCCAGAGTAATCCTGATTGCGCCCTTCTGGCCAAAAAGACCATGGTTCTCGTGTCTCCAAAGCATGTCTCTATGCGATCCATGGATCCTTCCTTTACACAAGGAACTACTGTCCCAGGGGCCATTTTTCCACCCGCAAGTGAAAGGTCTTCACTTGACGGCGTGGAATTTGAGAGGCAGTTGTTAAAATCTAGGGGGTTCTCGGAACAACTAGTTAACACCCTATTGTTGAGTAGGAAAAGATCTACCACCCTATTATACAGTAGGGTATGGAAGAAATTCTTAAATTTTCATACAACACCATTCACTAAACAAATTCCGGTAGTGCCTATTCTAGAATTCCTACAAAGAGGTAGAGAATTAGGTCTATCGGTAAACACCCTGAGGGTTCAAGTCTCAGCTTTAGGAGCCCTATATGGAGACAACATAGCAGCTAACAAATGGGTCGCTAGATTTATTAAATCCTGTGAGCGTTGCAATCCGGTCCATATTCCCCGTCTACCTCCGTGGGATTTAAATTTAGTTTTAGAGGCCTTAACTGGCTCCCCATTTGAGCCATTAGATTCCATACCTCTAAAGATCCTAACATACAGAGTCGCCCTATTGGTAGCGCTAACCTCAGCTAGAAGGGTTAGTGACATCCAGGCCCTATCGGTTGACCCGCCTTTCCTAATGGTATTTCAGGATAGAATTGTCTTAAA